>NW_027325369.1:30532869-31146357 GCF_036924035.1 Leuresthes tenuis
AACGGGGGTCTGAATCATATCACTTCTCCCATTTGTATTTTACCTGTTATTTCACATGCAGATTCATTCCTGTTCCGCAGGTGTGTTGGATGTTATCTCCACACAGTGATATCCTTTTACAGATTATCACGTTGTGGAAGTCATGCAGAGAACTACACTGGCAACCATTTAAAGAAGCTTTGCATCTCGACCGCACAGAGGACGTTTCTTGGCGACTTGAATGAGTCATGACTGTCAAACTTGACCAGACTGATGTCGGTGTTCACAGTCAGATTTCGCTCAGCCGTGCACATGTCCAGATATGGAAACATTTCCAATGTCAACATAGACTAAAACCCAGAGAAATGGTGCCAATCTTAGCGCCAGGTGAGCGGGAACATCAGAGACAAGAAACACACTCGCAGAATCCGTAACCATGGTAACAACAACACGAAGAAGGTGACTGTGGTAACCTCGCAATACTGAGATGAAAGAAGATTAAAAAAAACTAAAACTGAGAATGTTTCTGATAAAAACTGGACTGAAACAGCTTGTTTTTTTTCAACTAAATCCAAAGTCATATAAGTCATGAGTAAACAGTCTTCTAACTATTATCACATAAAACCATCCTGAATGGCACTGAAACATCCTTTCTTTTTTAATGCACAGCACCACTGTTAATGCCTTCAATGTGCTTCATAAATAAACGTGGCTTAACTTGACCGGCACCAGATTTCATCAGTAACAGAAGCAACATAGACAGCTAAAAGTGAAAAGTCTTCATAAAAAAGTCATTTGGCTGGTATCATGATGAATTATTAGAGCCTCATTAATCTACATGAGGAACAGAAAGTCATGCAGTATCTTAACTGCAGCTTGTGATAAATAATGACAGAAAGGTAGAAAAAGAAAGTCAAAATACAGGATGTTTAAAGTCCGTTGTGCTATTAATTCATTTATTTATTTATTTCAATCAACTGATTGATCTTAAACATTAAAAATCTCTATTTCCAGTGATCAGAAGAAGAACTTAAATGAAAATTTAAATGTCTCTCTTTTGAAAACTGTGCTGAAATAGAATTTCTACTGTGTTATCTTAGAGGAACGAGACTCTGCTGTTGAGTTTGACTGACAGCTTTCCTGACTTACTAAATGGACCAACTCAAATGATAAAACTCGAGGGAGTTTGTTTGAATCACATCAAACGGGTTTGGTGCGAAAGCAGCTGCAAATTTTTTCTTGGTTTAAGTTCTGAGGCAGCTTTGGTGTGCTGTGATTTAAGACCATAGTTTTGCAACGACAGAAAGCACATTCTGGTTTGAATCACAAAATGAATCGAGTACATTTTAGACATTAAATGTGGCTGCACAGTGGGGTTGTGGCTCACATTGTCGCCTCACAGCAAAAGGGTTCCTGCTTCCTGGTCTTCAAGGATTCTTTATTGTCATTTCGACACATGTTAAAAACATGGGGTGAAACGAAAGAAGGGACTACAGGGGTCCTCCAGAGTTCAGCAGCCTCACAGCTTCCAGGTAGAAGCTGTTCCTCAGTCTGTTGGTCCTGCTCTTAATGCCGCGCAGCCTCCTGCCTGAGGGGAGTGGGACAAACTGTGTGAGTGGGGTCCTTCATGATGCAGGAGGCCTGCTTCCTGCATCTGGAGGTGTAAATGTCCGTGGTGGTGGACAGGCTGTGTCCCACAGTCCTTTGTGCAGCTTTCACCACCCTCTGCAGCGCCTTCTTCACACGGTGATGCAGGAGCAGAGGATGCTCTCCACCACACATATGTAGAAGGATGTCAGGACTGAGCTCAACCTCCTGAGGAAGTAGAGGCGCTGGTGTCCTACTATGTGTGTGTGGAGGGTGGGTTCTCTCCAGGTACCCCAGCTTCCTCCTGCCCAAAAACATGCATGTTTGGGGAATTGGTGACTCTAAAATTGACCCTCGGAGTGAGTGCGATTGCGGACGGTTGTTTGTCTCGTTTGTCTCCGTGTGGCCCTGTGATGGACCGGTGTGTTGAATGTGGCGTAGATATGTGCAAGCCCCACAGACACTGTGAGAATCTGTTATGTTAGACCAGAACATACAGTAACAAGGCGGCCGACAGGTGGGCCACAGCCAGTCCGGGTGAAGTCACTATCAGTTAATGTCAACACAGGAAATTGATTTACTGTGCAATTAAATCGCTGAAAATTGTTTGATGTGAAACAGTTCTGACAGGCAATTGCAAATGGGTGTCCTCCGTTCAATTATCAGACAAGCGCTGGTTTAATGAAGTAAACTGAATTGACAGAGCTGATGGTGAATCATTACTGACCTCTATGACCATATTTGAGTGTTTACTCTGTATTCTTTAACAGTTCTGGCCTCACCCCGAAAGGCCTTTGGGTTGAATTTTCAGTAAAGAGACACGTTTTAAGCTGATGAAGATATTTAATCTAAGAGAGTGAGAATACACTCAAAACCAAAATTACCCCCACTGCCACCTCCACTACCGTATTCCTATCACTCCCAGGTTTTAAATTTCAATAGGTGATGATGCTACCAGACGTTGAGTGAATGCTTAAACAGAAACCTGAGTCACAGTCGGGCCATATGAGAAGATTATAGGGAAACAAAACACCCTCCCACGATGCTCCTTGTTTAATTTGCATGAAAAGTCCACTGCCTCTTCTGGACAGCTGTCCCATTCAGCCATGTAAGGGATACAAACACACAAGCCTCCATACTTTCTAAGCATGCTTCCTGGTTCACACCTCTTTAACTGACCTTCCAGTGCCTTTCTTAAGCTGTAAATGCTTAATGTTAAGAGGCTTTAGAGGAGAATATCCCTCCCTATCCTTCTTCCTCATTTCCTTTAACTGTCTTTCTCCTTCTTAGCCTCCTTCCATCTCAATTTCTCCTATTTGTCTCATAGTTTGAGGACTCAGCACTGTAATTTGCACAGTGAGTGCTGTTGAACATTTTGAAAAAGCTGCAAAACCAGTTAATACAGAACCTCATAGAGAGCTTTAATAGATACCTGAACAAGCCCCAGAAGAGTCATCTGATGGAAACAGTGTCGGGGAGGCCGTCGTCTGACAATCAGAGACTGAGTGAGATCATTATGAGTAATTCATGGTTATCGCCCTTTAAAAAAAGACCCCTAACTCTAATGTGCGTGAAATGCCTGACAGGGTGGATCTAAAGACGCAAGAACAAGTAACTCCATGCTAATTTTCTTTACTGAGTTCAATTGTGGTGAACTTGCTTGCAAGACTGACATGGTTACACGCTCAGAACAGTTGAGTGACAGTTATGCATGGCAGCAGAATCAAGTTCTCAGCTGTTCAATGATGCTATCGACTGATGAGAAAACATTTAAGACATTCTGTTGCTTCCACCTTTCTCTGTGAGAAATCATTAGGCAAGTAAGTGTAGCTGAATTCACCGCACAGATTTAAGGGTCGGGTTTTGTCTTTCATTTTCTTTGTCTGACGTGGTTATAAAACCTGGATTTTATTAGAGCAGCCTGGATGTGCTTTAAAGCGGTCTTAATTGGCTGCATAAATCAGACCTTCATGGCTGAACCAGTCAAGAGCTGCATTACATTGATCAATGTTTAGATCAATAAACACAAGGAACAGACAAAAAGGCAAAAATGTAGATGTTTAGTATCGCACAATTAATAAAAAACATATTCTTATATGAAATAGTAATAGAATATAAAACATTATGCTTTTTTTACACCTTTTGATGTACCTAAATGCACCTAAATGATTCAGAATTTTGATATCTTTAGCTGTTAAAGCGCTATTTTTACTTTTTGATAGCTTTTATTTATTAGATTTCAGTGCAGACAAATAACATTTATTTGCAGTGTTCGTGGGATTTTCTTTTTCTGGCACTGGCTCCATTATCCGTGTGATGCTCACCATCTTAGTTCTTTTTCTTGGATCGCAAATGATTGGCTGCACCTAAGAGGTAGCAGGATTTAAGGTTTTAAAAACCAGCTCCATCAGATCTCTGTCAGCCTTCCTTTCTCAACATGGATAAAACAGGTTGTTAGTTTGTTTCGGGCATTTTTCACACACACACTTACAGCCATCCACTCATGCAGTGCACTACTGTAATCTACATTTCTCTACAAGACAAACACCAAATTGGGTTTCTGATTTTATCTCCATGTTGATTCTCCTCCTTTTGTTGCTAACCTGAGCTAATTTGGTAACACCGATGAAATCAGTTGTAACTGAATTATTGGTTGTATCACATTTACAATTTCATAAAAGACCCATAGTTTGCATTGAATATTGTTTTGTTTTTTCTGGATCTCTCTTTTTCTTCCTAAAGATGACCAGAACTGAGAAAATGCATGCGTGTTAGCTTGGTTGTTGAAAAACGCATGTTAAAGCACCCTCTTGGGAGCTAAAACATGTGCTAAAGTGCCCTCTACAGTGGTGAGGACGCACTATATGTGCCCTTTATTTTCTTTCCACCCCTGCCCTTCAAAAAGTCTACAGCATCTATGACAAATCAAGCATAACGTGCACAACACACACAATATCACTCTGCATCAAATTATCATGCTAAATTATTTGTTGGGTGTTGTGGTGAAGTGTATTGAATTGAACACTAACTCAGTTTTCTATGATGCTTGCGTGTGTGCACGTTTTGTCTGTTGACTGATGGGGGTTCACATGTCAAACTGGAAAATTGATTGTGTGTCTATGCAAGAGCAAAATTGTTTTGCCTTTCCACACTTGCTCATGAACCCAGGAGGAAAGCTAAATGAGCGTGTCAGCATGTTCTGGCAGACTGTTTGCGTCCAAGAGAACGAGAGTATGAAATTATTTTGATGGAGTGCATGTGTGCGCATGTCAAATTAGTGGTTTGCATTAAGCAAATTGATATACAGGAAACTAATGGAGCTATGCATCTGGGTTTTTCCATATGATTAGACCATCAAAGGTTAGTGCATTCATGCACCAGGTTCAGAACAACAGGAAAAAAGTAAATCAACTGGTCCTCATGGAAAGCTACGCAGCTAAGAGTAACATGTGTTTTTAAGTGCATCCCATGACAGAGGAGAGGCACAACTGAATCATCCTCAGAATAAATTAAATGTCTTTGGATGTGGCAGCTTACATAAATGGTCGTGGAAGCGTTTATTTCCAGGACTTTGCAACAGTAGGTGGCTGTGAATAACTTCTAAATAACTCACACAGTGACCTCAGATATTAAAAGAAGTAAAAGAAGAACACAAATGTATAGAAGAAGAAGATGTGAGAGGCAGGGCAAACAAACAAAAGAGGTTGTACCGTGAAGGACTGACTGCCTTCTGCCGTCTGGAATTCTTTTATTCATATTATATGAAAAATTTCAAGAAAACATAGAAACGACTTCACACCCTGAATGATGTATGTTGCATCATGCATCAAGCTTCCCACATATGCTGAATGATTTCAAAGGATGTAAAGGAAATCCACATGATTCTAGTTGCTTTTGTCCTCATTTTAATAGCACAAAAACCCATCAGTGATGAATGGCAGTCATTCAGTGAAAGGAAGTATGAATGCTGCAAAAATATGGTTCCGCTTCCTCAAGACGGAAAAGTTTCTGAAACGATAAAAGCTAATGTGACAATGATGTCAAATAAATGGATACAGAACCAGTAAACAAGGCTTTTTTTTGCAGTTTTTCACACCATCCCGCAGTACTAAACCATCAAAATGTGTGAAAATAATCCATGCAAAATTTAAACAAGCTAATATATTTTTCATCATTTGAAATTAAACTGCTAATGTTTAACTAAGTCATGTGAGATCGCACATTACCAACATTGGTTGATAAGGAAAGAAAACCTGCCTCAGATTAGTATTCACATCTGTGTTTCTACAGATTTCCTTATGTTTAATCAGATAACTTCAACTGTTCATATGAGCAGGGCATGATTGCACTTAAGAAGCACGATAAATGGAAACTGGACCAGAAGAAATCTGGACATCTAATGAGTCCAACTTATTGATTTTCCCATGAACGTTGCTCAGTTTGTGCAAACACCAAGACCATCTGCCATGTTTCTGCTGGTTTCCTCAGACTTGAGCATTTTTGGACACACTGAGCAAGCACATTAGCTTCTTTCAGCAGCTGAGCCAGCTGAGGACATGCTGAGGGGGCTCATTTCCGACAGCTTCCCACACACAGCACTGGGATGAAATGGAACAATGATCTGGGTCCTCTTTAAATGGGACTTTTTAAATGTGAGTTTGAGTAAAGTTTTAGTCACACAGTTCGACTCCAAATCAATTACATGTATGAAAACTGGTGTTGTTAAGATTGTGTCTGAAAGTTGCTTAGTCCCAAACTGGACAAAAGGTGGAGGGCCAAAGACTATGTATGATTTCTAATAATGTATATTCTCCTTCAAAGCTTCATGAAATTAAATTGGATTTATCAGAATTTATCAGATATATGGTACATCACCTTAAAGGGAAACTCCGGTATTTTTAAACCTAGACCTTATTTCTGGCATGAAATGCGTTCATCTACTCACTGAGAACAGTTTGGTGAAAGTCGGCGTCCGTCGGAAGATATTTAGATTCCTCCAGATCCATATAACGGAGTGAACGGGGCTTAGACGATGCAGCCTTTAAATAAGGCATTATCTGTCTTTATTTCACCAATACTTTAAGAAGAATGAATGAATGAACGTGTACTATAGCTCTGTTAGCTCATAGCTGCTGTTATGTGGCTACTTGCAGCTATAGGAGAGCTAACGGAGGGATTTCTACACAGGCACTCTACTGGGACCACTTCATCCACATGGTGGTACCGCATTTCCATCTCAGCTCGATGTCAGACACTGGATGACAATGTCCATCTTTTATGCACAATCTTTGGAGATATGCTACTAAATCTTCATGTTTGTGAGCAACTCTCAAACATACATCCACAAAATCAGCATAATTTCTCTTTTCTGTCTTGGTTTGTTTACATTTATTACCATGTTACAGCCAGCAGTCGTGGTAAACCATCAACAGGACGATGTAAACCGTCCTCCAAGACACTGACAAAACCATCCAATCACACAGATTTCCCCTCAGACCACCAGCGCTCAAAAACAATGCACATATCTTAAGTGGTTGTTCGCTTATTTTTGTGAAGATCAAAACCTTGTAATGACTGCTTGAAGAAAGAAATTAAACTTTACATAAAGATAAGTGTAGCAGAATCTGCAATCAGAAATGTGATGAGCTTCAAGCCTCAAGGTTCCAGATAGCAAAAGTGAAACCTCCCTCCCAGGTTATTCTCTGGGTAAAATATCCCCCCTAGGACTCTGTTTAGGGCCTATTACTTTGATGGAAATATTCTCCTAAAAGATCTGAGTTGAGCTGCTGAAGATATAAATAAATAAACCGACAGATGTAAATGTATCAGTGCATTTTCCTGTTACACGATGTTGAGATCTTGTACCAGAACATGGATTTTTTTCAGTTAAAAAACAATCGTTTGTTGTTCCCTGCTGTGACCTGTGGTCAGCTCCTCTTCTACTTCTAAACTGTCATACTAACAAGCTCCTTGGTGTGTTTACATACTGTTTCTAACAACAGGATGGCTGTATAAGGAGAGACAGTTATTTACACAGCTCAAGCTTTAAACCGAGAATAGCCACTTTCCGGCAGCACCATGCTGAGGACATCTGGCTTGCTTGTGCACTATCAGGTGTTAAAATTCTGTGTTAACGCTGAGGAGTAAATACACAAAGGGATGAGAGGACGAGAGAGGGGCATGTTCAACTTCTGCAGCACTCGTTAATCAGTTCTCCATCCCTTCATCCTAAAGCACCTTAAGTGTACACTCAGCTCAAGCAGCAGGGTTCCATATAGATACTCTGCCTGACTATTCACATGCTGATAATTCCTTTTTCCGAGAGGCAGGGATGTAGAAGGGTAAGAGGGTGGCACGGAGATGGGGAAATGGTAGCCGAGGAGAGGCTGGTATGGGCTGAGAGAGGAAAAAAGAGGGAGTAAAGATTGTCTTGATAGGTTTGAGATACTAATTCCAGAGAAGTTGGATGCACGCCACAAAGCCATGACCAAAGTCTTGTCGACATGTGGTCAAAATCACAAATGCATAAAAACAAAACACAGCTTGCTGCAGCAGTCTCTATCATAAAAGGAGGTTTTCCTCATTGTCTTATCTCACTTTTCTCCACCTTCCATGGGCATGGCTTCCTGGCGTGACTTGATTGCTCATCTTACCCACCTGAGACAGCACTGATGACTTCCTGTTTATCAGCCAGGGTCTGCACTCCAGGCACTGCCAGTTCATTTGCTTTCATGCCGTATTGTATGGCCAACTTTGGCCAATCATGTGTTCTGAGAAGAGTTTTTGAGTGTCTTTTTTTCATTTCATTGTGTTCTTTTTGGATTTTTGGATCCTTCCTTGACTGGATCTAAACAGCTCAATACCCCAGCATTCACATGTGGAATCATCTCAAGCCATCAGTCAGCATTGACTCACTCACCTGTCAACTGGCCTCTGCACCGCCACCGCCAGTCCCTCTGGGATGTTGTTGATCCAAGCTTATTATGAAAACCATCCCCAGTCAGTAGAATCAATCCACTCTGACTGCTCACCTGTCATCTCCTTCCCCTCTGCAGTCTTTACTATTTCCACTTTCCAGCCAAGTCTACTTTTCAGACTTTCTGAGCCTTGTCTGTATTTTTGTTAATACCTTTTGTTTTTACCTCAGAACCTCTGAGTCATTCTCTAAGAGTCACACCTTCGGTCACAATCGGTAACAGTTGCATACAAAAAATAATGACTTTCAAAGGACAATTTCAACCCAAAATAATTACCTGAAAGAGGCAGCACATCTGAGGTGATTTCCATCCCTTTTTAATGTTAATAGTACAAAACATCAGGCAATGAGAAATCTTTCTCTACCTTTAATTTGACACAACTGACATGTAGTAAAATGTACATTTTCTTGTTAGACTGGGCTGGCTGAAAGGATCAAAAATGGCTGAGATTGTGCTTCTTGGGGGTATCGTTTGACCTTTTAAGGTAGTAACACGTTACAAATGTTTACACCCAGATGAGGACTGGAAGATGTAACTCGCCGAAGAGTTTGCATACTGTAAGGAGGGAAAACTGTCTGTCTTCCAACCCAAATTGTGCCCATGAGTTCAATTTGCATGTGGGCAGGTTTGTCTTGGATGAATGTGACCTCTAGAGGTTTTAAGAGCAACTGTGTTATGCGTAAACATCGCACCCATGAGGGTGATGCTTGCATTGTAAGAGCATGTATTTTAGCCCTAAATATGGTTGTTTTCTTACCCTGGTTGCTTTTATTTCTAGCCCTAACCAAGTGATTTTCTTGGCTAAAGCCAATCAGGAGGTAACATATTGTCGTAAAGGGCTGTTTCCATGTAACCAAGGCAACCAGCACATTGTAAAAGGAGTGTATTTTACCTCTAATCAAGTAACGTTATGGTCTAAACCCAAGCAGGGTTTAGAGTATTTCAGTTAAGGGCTTTTGTGTCACTGATTGAATGTAACTCAGAAGTGTGATAAACAGTCGTTGTATGTTCTCTTCTCACATCAAAACAAGGCTAAAGGCACTGCATATAGCTGTGCCATGGATCCCCTCTCCCTACTCTTTAGAGAAAACAATTGACAATGAGCTCTGCTCTCGTGTGGAAATGCTATTATGAGGTGGATTTCCTGCAAAAATAAGTTCTTAGAACTTATTATAATTCAAGTTCTTTAGCCATATTGTGTCTGTCGCACAGGCTTTTTACTACTTGAGTATTTCCAATTTAAATATTGAATAGATTTCAATGGAGAATGATTTAATTTTTGCCTAAATGTTGGTTGACTGGAAGATAAAAGCCTTATTGCCTCTTACTTGCCGATTTTGATACTAAAGCATATGCTGCAGGGTTCAGTCAGCTATTGACTGAATGTAAATACTGCAGCTCTCATTCCCTGAGCCTGCTTGTTTACTTACCCCATGCTGTTCATGTTTAAGTGGCTGAGATGGAGGTAAACAGAAGAGTTGTATGAGAACGGAACGTATAGAGGGGTGGGAATGAAGCCAAGTGAACAAAAGGGACAATTCTCCTGGGTTGAGATAAATCCTTATGTTTTCCATGTGTTGGTATTTATTATAATCAAGCTCCAGTGCTCCAAACCAAGAGGAAAGACATAAAAAAAGCAGAAATTTGTTTGTTACATTGTTGTCAAACCTCACAGGGAATTAGTCTAAGAGTGAGTTTGATAGATGAATAGATAGTGTGGAGGTGGTTGGAGGAAACATGGGTAAACATCCTGAACTGTGGAATAGATAAGCTACGAAAGAGGGAGAAAAATCAATGGTGGGGCAGTGATAAAGAACTAAAAATATTGAGATGGTTATCAGAGTCAGCCTCCTCCGTTTCCTTTCCAAAAGTTGTAGATTCTGCAGCAATTCTTTCACTCCTCTTCTTGTCGTTCTCTTCACCCATTCCATCCATCCCAATGATGCAGGCAGCATTTGCCAATTTGTTCCACTCTGCACTGTGACCAGCTCCTCAGTCCCTCACTGCAGATGGATGAATGATTGGCCAGTGGGGGGGGGGGGTTAAAAGAGAGTGTACTTGTGCAGGCAAGGGTGGATACAGTGGGTTGTGTGTAGGCTGACAGCAAAAAGGGAGAGAGGGGAGGGAAGTTCACGTTTGAAGGTGTTGTGGAGGGGAGGTGATGGTTTGGAATGCATGGTCTGCAAAATTTGTTGAACAATAAACCAGAGAGAGAAAAAAAAAGGCTAAATGACACCATGTCATATGGAAAACAATCAAAATTTACATATTTTTCTATGTTTTGTTGCAGTGTGAAGGACAGGAAGTCAACTATATGGAGATTTATTAATATATAGACTGTTTATACTACTCGGGTGTATGAATCCAGCTGAAGAACAAGTCATGACACAAGTCTTTTGAAGATTTGCCCCCGAACAGGCACATCTTTCAGCACTGCAGCTCATAACAGCCGTGCAGGAGAAGGAAACAAACCTTCTGTTCCCAAATCTACCATTAGAGAAGGCTGCTGTCTCCATCCTGACAAAAAATATGGCCTGTAGATGAATCAAACTCCTTTATCTGTCATATTTAATGAAAACATACATGTCATTTTTACTCTTTTCAATGCTAAATGCATCATTTTATTGAAGACAGATTAAACCAGGAACAAATAAGACTACAACAGTCTTGTTTTGGTCCTTTCCGAGTGTAGATATAATAGTGAAATAAATAATGTTTTGAAATATGGCTTCTTTTTTTTTTTTTTTAGAATGACCAACATATTTCTCAGTGTTTTTGTCTCACTCACATTAGGATCTCTTACAAAAGACACTTAGGAAACCCAAATTATTCAGAGTAATCACTAATCCTAGTCAATTGCTCATTATTGCAGCATGGATATTGTCAAAGAGTGCGGAGCTCTGCTGATTTGAAGCCAAATATGGAGAGACAGATTCTCCAGCTGCAAAAGTAATTGGACCACTTTTATCTTCATCCTTTCCTCCACAATCTCCAGATGTTACTTCCTCTATGGTGATGTAATTTTGAGTAGCAACTGGTCAACTTTTAATAGTTTTATAAGTATTTTGTCATACAGAGTAATTATTCTGTAGGTGGCTCCATTGTTATCTTAATATTTAAACAAAGAATTAATGGTTAGCATGTTGCTAGCCCCTCATAATGTTGATTTTTGCAGCTGGAACCCAAGGAAACCTCTGGCAGCAGCCATGGCACACAGCTGTCTTTAAAAGCCGCTACTAATGCATAACTTTAACCAACTGAAATGGGGGATTTTATACTAAATTCACCCACCTACTGTTGTCATAAAATTCTAAACATGTCCTCTAAATGTAAAGCTGTTCTTGATGCCACCCTCTTGCACTACCATTGCTGTAAAAACACATCTGTCTCAGTCTCCACACAGTGTGTAGGGTTTGCTTTCAGGATCTATTAAGATCCATGAGGCTGCTTATTTTTATCTACTGCGATGTTGGTGGTAAGCAAACTCATTCAAAACAGATGAAACACACGTGACTCTTTGATGTGAGATTTTGAAAAAAAAGTGGCCAAACATTTTTATGCATTAAAACTTATGTTTTCCAGACTAAAATGGGACTGAAGTGGCAAACTGAGGCTTCATCTGTGAAGCAGGGACGATGTTGCTTTAATTTTTCAGACATATATTTCTGTATGGTTATAATAAATTAACATGGTATGGATGATAATAACCGAATCTTCAGGGCTTTTTACAAATTTGATCCTTTTGACAAACTACACCGTTCCTAGGCTGCAGGACAAAATATTAACACAGAAAAGAACATCATCAACAATGCACACTCAACCATTTTAATTCCTTTCTTCAAGACACCTTGTGGTAGCAGGTGGTGAGAGAGACAGAAGCAGCCTGGATCCCGGGGGGCATGTATGCACAGTTTACACTGCTCAATATGCCATCTTGCACTTTGGAAATCACAGGGTTGCTCATTTTGTCTCCACTGACATATTGCATTGACATTTGAACACAAAGCAATCATCAACCCACCAACCACTCATGCAAGGTGGAGATAGAAAAATAAAAAAATCAGCCTCAAAGCAAAGTCGCTCCAAACAGAACCACGAGCAACGACAAGCCACATTTCATCAGCTTCAGCAAAGTGTGGACAGGAGTCAGTGACTTCTTGATTAGTTGTGGTAGAGAAATATGAGCTTACTTCTAAACGTACTCTTCAGGTGATGAAAGATAAGAATGAAGGTAGAGCATGCTGGGAAGATTAATGTAAGGACATTAAAAAAAAGATTCCAAGATAATAAGGCAAAAAGACAGAAAAATATGTGACAGAAGGAAGGAAGACAGATGCTGAAGTTGCAGAGATAAAAGTTGGCTGACTTGGCCATTTATTTTATCAATTCAACATTTCCTTGTGCAGAGTAAGAGGAAGTGTTGGAGGGCAGGTGGAGAGGAGGAAGGAAATTCCCAGGATCAAAGCAGAGTTGTTTGTTTACTCTCTCACAGGGTTTGAGTTAAGGATGTGTACAGCGAGCTCGTGTAGCTCGCTGTAATTCTAACTTGCAGCTGGAGAGCAGAATCTCTGTCGGTAGGAGTTATTACACTGACTGTGTTGATGCATGCTCATGACATATGTCACAGGTGCCGGCAGCCCTCCCCCAGGAGCACTGGATGAAACTCTGCCCACATGTAGTCTGGTCCATTTACCTCAGAAATCCGGTGTTATAGCTGGGAATGACATTCCACCTTAAAATTAGTGTTTTCTCTCTGTCCAGGTTGTCTTTTGGTATTTTGAACAGACACAGGTTGATAGTAGTTTGTGTGTTTTAAAAGAAGCATAGGAGATGTCATGACTTTTTCAATGAAAGATGAAGCCATGTTGGATTTCGAGGTTGAGTTGGTGCCGGTTCCTCTTTCCAAAATGGAAATCTGATTTGTGTGGCTCATCCGAGGCTGGTGTTAAGAAAAAAAAAGAAGAAAGAGGGTCCACAGTACGGAGCAAAATATAAATAAGAAATCTCCTGAGACAATATTTCATTCAACATTGAACAAAGAAAACAATGTTGAGAGATATTTTACATGAAAAAAAAAGAGCTAAACTTGAATTCAATGTCTCCAAAAAATTGGGACGGAGGACATGAGGCTGGAAAGAGACTGATTTCTAAAAGAAATGGAGGAAGGAACGTATCATTTTGTTAATTAGCAACAGGTTGGAAACAAGATTGTGTATAAAAAGAGCACCTTGGGGAAGCAGAGCCTCCTAGAAGCAAATATGGGCAGAAGTTCAGCAATCTGCAACAAACTGTCCACAAATTGTGGAGCAATTACAGAAAACAGGGGACGAATAAAGTATTTTTCTACTTCCATTCTATTCTATATTGTTGGTAAAATTGTGAAAAATATTCCATCTTCCATAGAACATAATATCATCCAAAGATTCAGAGAATCTGGAGACATCTCTGTGAACAGGGACACAGCTGAACATCAGTGCTGGATGTCTGTGATGTTCGGGCTGCAAAGGGAAAAAAAAAAGAACTGGAAACCTGCACATCTGGAACGGCTCCATCACTGCTGAAAGGTATGAACAGGTTTTAGAGCAACATCTGCTCCCTTCTTCAGGGAAGGCCTTGCATGTTTCAGCAGGACAGAGTTAAACCACATCCTGCACAGGATGTGTCCTTCGTAGTAGAAGAGTCCGGCTGCTGGACTGACCTGCCTGCAGTCCAGATGTTTCTCCACCCACAGATGTTGTTTAAAGAAGAGTCGATGCTACACAGTGGGAAACACAGACCTGTCCCAGTATTTATGAGACGTGTTGCTGTCATTAGATTTAAGAAGAGCAACATTTTTCCTGTTATGGTTAAATGTTTTACTTTCAACATTCAATATATTCCCTTCACCTACCTCTCCAAGACTACAACATCTGTATAACATCTGTTTACCCTCAGTTCCTTCTTTTTTTGTGCATTTTCCTCACTGTAGATCACTTTCTTTCATAGGCCGCACTCCAGTTTCTGAACGGTGAGCTTCTTCTAACCATCGCATCAAAAGCTTGTCTTGAATGCTTCTTAGATTTTTCAATCACCGGCTGCACTATCCACCAAACCGCTGCTATCTGATCCGTCTCCATGGCAACGGTTACTCGCCCACTTACCTCTGGCTTTTTCATAAGGTGGCATGAAAGACATTACAACGGTTGCACCACCACAGGAATGCTTTGAATGTAATAGTAGCTCATTTCAGCATAACAGTTCCAGAATTTTATTTAGATTAATTTTAGGCATTAATGGGGCAAAAGGAAAATTTATCTAACTCTTCTGTTTAATTTACCTGTGATCAGTAGTTTAAAGAGAATTACCAGGCAACCTTTCAGTGTCCCTCAGTTCTCTGGAGAGTTTGGAAACCTTTTGAATTTTAAAAACTTTAAAAAAGACAGGCGTGTGTTTGCCTGTCTGTCATTTATGGAGATTCATGCTGAAGAGGTGGCAAATGGAAAAGGAGGAATGCATTAAATGCCGAACCTCCTCTTGTTGTCCCTGCATTTTGGGATTTTTCTGCAAAAGAGCCGTCACTGTAAGCCACCAGTTAAATACAGAGCAGATCAAATAGCAAGCAACGAGGTGTAAAAGTGCTTTTGGTTTTAGAGAAGAAAGATTGAGCTGCTGGTGACAAAAACAGACCTAAAAAAGAGACTGAATATTGGCTTTACAATCATCTGGATGACAACCTTTTGTCCCTTTCAAACTGTACAAAATCCCACCTAATATCCGGCTTTTGTCTTTACTCAGCATTTATTCCTGGTTCACAGGACTCGGCTGCAGTCAGACGTATTTCTTGGTAACAGCTTCATCTGATGGTGATAGAAACATTGGACCTGGGTGGATGCATTCATTTTCAGATCATTTCTCGCTGTATCCGAAGCACTCAAAGCTTTTGGCCTCCATCTGGGACGTCTGCGACTGCATCTCTTTGTACAAGCAGAGCTTGGATATCACTCAGTTGGCACTGATTTTTGTTCACCGACACTGCCTCTGTGTGTTGTCATCGGTAAAGAAACGCACACGAAAAAAACAACCGTAAGGATCTGACACTCATTACTGCCAGCGAGAAACAAGTCGGTTGCCTTTTTTTATTGATCAGTTGTGCGAATGTATGCGATCTTTTCACATAAGCTAATTTCATGTCTGCTGGATCTATTCACTGTAAGGAAAGGCACAAACATGCTGATAATGGCCCAAAAAGCTTCCACTGCTGGTTCAGCTAATAGCTTCACACTGCAGCTTGTGGGAGGGTGGAACTGGACCGTCCAACTCCACCGATATCCGAGTTATTTTAGAAGCTACGCCCACTAAACCCTAACCCTGACCCTTAACCCTAACCAGTGGAGTTGGGTGTGGGCACAGTTGCATGATTCAGCCTGAGGTACAGGCAGCAGTTCATACAAAAGCAGCATTTTTACTTTCAACTCTTCTCTCAAACTTTAAAGTTTATCTAAATCTATGAAAAACAGCTTTTATTGTTTAAATGCAAAACAAAGAAAACACACATTTTGTTTACATTCTTTACTCTGATGCTGCAGGGATGACGATGGTGGTTTAGCCATTACACGACAAAAATGTATCTTAATATGCATGTTTTCATATGCAAAAAGACTCTGACACTGACATTAATTTGCTGCTCAGCAAGAGTTGTTATGTAAGGACTCTGCAGCATTGTACCTGGGTGTAGGGGGGGTTCTGGGATGTAACAGGGAGCCTGTGATGCCTGTGTGGTCAGTTAATAATGCAGCAGCAGACAGTGGAAGGCTGGTGGTAGATTTAACAGCTGTTCCTCACCCCTCCGAAGGTTTATCAGCTAAGGAGGAAAGGTGAGCTATACCAACAGGGTGCTGTAAATATGCCTGTGCATGTTTGTGTGCACAAAAGTGCAAAGACAGAGATGTAATTATCGCTGCTGGCAAATGAACAGAGAAAGACAGAGGCCAGCATAGATAAAGCCAAACACAGAATGTGTTCTGACACAGGAGAAGAAAGCAGAAGCTGCCAGTCTTGGCAGAGACACTGTGACAAACACTCAGCAAACACAACCGACTGTCCATCCAAAGCAGCACCGACTGACCCACCACTGAACCCATGTTCATGTGCTCATCTGTGTGCAAATCTCAGCTCTTCAGTCGGAATTTAAACAAGATTACATACATTAGATACAAATCTGCTTTGAATTTAAAGTCTTTTCTTTCATTTCCCCTTACGCAGATTTGTTTAAAATGTATTTTTGGGAAATTTTCACATGAAGAAAGAAAAATGAGTTGATCTCTCATCCCCATCATGACTAACATCAGCTTCTATTGATAAAATATGACTGTGTCCCCAATCAAAGCAACAGTGAGAAAGCACATCCCAGTAAAACCCGACAGTCACTTTTAGCTCAGTTTTCAGTAAAATTACTGCGTAAACAGCCTTCTGTTAATGAGTCAGTAAACACAGATGTTCTTTAGCCTTTTTACTTGGATGCAAAACAAAGGGAGCACAACAAATTAGAACCGGGCAGTTGAGACTGCAGCACTTAGAAACCTTCTAAAAACGTGGCGTTTGAACAAGAAATGTCCCAGAGGGGTTTTCTAGTATGTGAACAAATCATAAATAATTTTTAAAAACATAGAAGAGAAGTGAATTTTTGAACATTTTTAGTTTTTGCCTTATTTAACAGTTTTAGTTTAGTTTCAACTGACTGAGATATCATAACTAATTTAATTTTGCTCTGTAATTAGCTGTGTTTCAGAGTAATAACCCATAACAAAAAGGATGGATACTGAAGGGTGAAGGATGTGAGTTTCCGATGCAACCCAGTGAGTTTTACACACTATTTCCTTTGAAAAGGTAGATTAAGAAGGTTGTTGTTTAAACTCAGCATAGCTTGTCCTTTTCACCCACGCTCAGCAAGTCTGAGTGTGTTCAGAAATTGAAGGAAAAAGTATTCAGAGAAATAACAACAATCCATAATTTACCAAATGTTTCACAGCGGCTGCGTTTTGAAGCACAAAGAAACGCATCCGGTCCTCCACACAACCCCATGAGAAAGAGTCTGAGCCCGAATTTGTGTCGATGCAGACAACAAACAAAGAGGATGAGACAGCAATTTGAACTGAGTGGTGTTTTCTTTTTCATTGTCCTCACATCTGCAGCCGTCGTTCAGCTGGCTTCTGCTCACACACCGCACAGAAATGTCCCAAACGCAGCAATAAAGGAGGAAAATGGAAAAGAGCCTGGAAACAAATACACTTTTACATTAGTTATTTTTCTTCAGAATGTTCTACTTTGTCTGCCTTTTAAACTTAATTTTATGCAATTATACTTTTTTATTCTTTGTGGTTTACTTTTAATACTGTCAATACTGTTTTATTACATTTGAATACCTGAATCATCTGGTTGAATTTAGTCAGTAGTTACTAAATGCTTAGACTCAGGAACCAACACTGCCTGGTTGGGATTAAGACAAAACATCAAGTGACACAAGTTACTTGGAAAGTTCTGCTGCCAGTCCTGTAAAAAGAAACACGTTCTCTGACGAGGCTTCACCTTACAACTGTATCATCTCTTTAGAAAAGACAGTTGATCTGGGTTCCTGGTTCGAATCCTGGGCCCTTTCTGTGTGGAGCTATATGTTCTCCCCGTGTATGCGTGTGTTCTCTTCGGGTTCTCCGGTTTCCTCCCACCGAAATGAACCTCCCATGCAAAAACATGCATGTTAGGTTATAACACCAAAGAATGGACTGGTGCCCCATCCAGGGTGTGCTTGTCCCACCTCTGCAGCCTGAAGCAGAGTAAGTTGGTGTAGAAACAGGACGGATAGACTGCTGTCAGTCTGCAGAGGAAGAGCTGTGGTCACCACTATATCAATGCAAAATAATAAGATTTTAGGTTTCAGTTGAGTTGTGTTTACTCGGCTTATAAGCTAAAAGGACAAATGACCCACCTGTCCATGTTTCCTCTTGAAAGCTTTGAAAAGGAAGCGCAGACATCTGTATTGGTGGGTTGTGGTTCTGCTTTACGTTCACATTCATCCATGCTTGTGTCTTTTCATATTTTGTGCTTGTGTCATTTCTATTTCCCAAAAAGTCTCCCCACTGTGCATCACAAGAATGAATGTGTCAACGCTTGCCAGCGCACGTAAGTGCTTGTGACATTTTCTTATTACCTTGCTGTTTGCCTCCATTTGTTCTGAGTGGTGTAAACAAAGTGTTTGTCCTGCATATCCTCTGCTCATGCTTTTCAGGCAGCACCAGTAATTTGACTGAGAAAGCCGTGTTTGGGATTAAAGGATTAAGAATACAGGATGACAGTGATGCCGATTATCATGAGGAAAAATGTACATGTATTCAATATCAAAGTGTGAAAAGAAAACAGTGGAATGATGACAATTATATTCATAATTGCTGAATTTAAGGTCATTTGCAGAAAAAGAAGATATTATGAATAGGTCAAAAGAAAGCAAGGACAACAATATCAGTTATCAGCCTACGCGAGCACAGCATAATTGCTTACAGCAGGATTTAATATCCAAAGGAAGACTTTCTGCCACCCGCACGGTTTTGTTCTGTGGGCTCTCCTGCCGACTTCTTACAACTACAGCAGAACATCAGTCAGTCAGAATGGTTTCTACGCAGGACCTCATTCATAAATTACAAGTATTGTTAAAACACAAAACAGTTGGACCTTGCTGGTAGACTCATTTTCACTGATGTACCACAAACCAAGTTAATCTGACCCGGATGGGACTTTTAAATGGACCCTGAAATGTACTGCGCCATCTTATGATGCACAACATGCATCCTTATCAAATGTAATTTTCTTTGAGCTGAAAACTAGCTCAGAGTGCCAAGCACAGTAAGAAACCCCCCTCAAAGGGGAACTCCGGTATTTTTAAACCTAGACCTTATTTCTGGCATGAAATACATTTATCTACTCATCTAGAGCAGTTTGGTGAAAGTCGGCGTCCTTCGGAAGCTATTTAGATAACTCGTGATCCATATAATGGAGAGAACAGGGTGATGCAGCCTCTAAATAAGGTATTATCCGTCTTTATTTCACCAATACTTTAGGAAGAATGAATGAATGAATGTGTGCTATAGCTCTGTTAGCTCATAGCTGCTGTTATGTGGCTACTTGCAGCTAAAGGAGAGCTAAAGCACAGGTTTGTTAACATAATGATATATAAAAAGCAGGTACGCATTTTTTCTGTGTGCATGTACTAATATTACTTGTTCATGTCATGATCATGTTTGGCTGTTGTTGTTTGTGGTTTCTGGGTCTTGGGCAGAGACTGGATTGTTCCTGCTACCACTCCTGTTCCTCGTCTTCACGCTTCACCAAATTGTTCTCACTTTACAGTGGTAATTCGGCCGACTCCAGTGCTTCATTGATAGTTTTTTCTCCCTTGTCCACCCTTGGTGTCCTTTGGGCCTGTTCCACCCTCCATGCTTGGATTCCCTACCTCCCTATTTGTCTAGTTCCTCTTCAGCTAGCACCCTCCCCTCCGGCTTGCATCCCTCCTGGACTATAAGTAAGGACGAGCATTCCTTTTTGAAGCATACCATAGACCAGGGATGTCCGGTCCTGGAGGGCCGCCGTCCTGCAGGTTTTAGATGTTTCCCTGCTTCCACACACCTGTTTCAGATCAATGCATCATTAGCAGACTTGTGCAGAACTTCACAATCTTTTGAAGAGATCCATTTCATCTGAATCAGGTGTGTTGAAGCAGGAAAACATCTAAAACCTGCAGGCCCTCAAGGGCCAACTTTGGACATGCCTGCCATAGACCTTTACCATATATCTTTAACCTCCTCCCTCTCCCTGCAGTGTTCCCAGTATCCCTGGATTCAGCCCTCATCGCTCACAAACCTTTCTTTGTTAATAAATTATTTTACTTGATTTCTTCTGCGTTTGAGTCCATGTTTTCAGGCGGCTAGGCTCTAGCTGTGATAAATCATGTGCAAAAATCTCAAATTTGACACTATTCCCTATATTTTACATACTATAGTCTGTTATAATGCGGTAGGAAAAGGGGGGAAAAATTAGCAGAGTAATTCTTACTTTGGTCACATCAGCTAATTGCTTTTTGTTAATACATTATTTCAATCAGCCTAAAGAAGCAATTTTATATCTATTAACTTGGTGCTGCTTTGGGAAATGACTCAGACTTTGGCTTGAACTGCAGCAACCCCCACTTTAATGCCGAAGTGCTGGGTATTAGGACCTTAGTCATCAAAACTCCAGTGATATCATAATCAAATGCAAACTTCGCTTTCCTCGCAGATGATACTGCAGCGACCGTCTAAGACCTCACCTATATTTCACTATCAGAGGGCTGTGGCTGTAATTTCCTGAAGGAAATCATGTTTTGGTAACCTTGATGTACCTCTGTTCTGCTGTGGTGGTCGGATTTATGTCAGAAAACAGGAAATCAGTGAATGCATCCGGTAAGTAACTGAACGCGGCAATAAAGCCCTGCAGTACAAGCAAAAGGGTCTAATAACATGTCAAAATGACATTTTCTCCATTGAGTGATACATTTATGAATATGTGTGAGAGTTTTCAGCACTAATTTCTTCTTTGGTGAACTCTGACATGCAGGTTTTAGCATCAACAAGCCCTCTGGACTGTAATAAACACAGGGAATTAAGAAGTGAGAAGTCTGATATGAAGGAAGCTACATTTTCTCTGCTCATTAGATGAGTCACAGCTCCTATTAAATAGCCATGTATTGGATGATAAATTGCTTCACGAAAGAGAAAAGGTGATAAGCCCATCTGTACTTTTAACCTTTCTGTTTCCATTGCAGTGAAGAATCCACCAGACTCATGAAGTGACAAAATAATAGTGTACGGCAGCTTGGGTCCTGGCACTGGACACCGAATTAGCCACAATCATGCTAGCTTGTGCAGGGATGCTGGTTATTTAAAAATTACACAACTCAGCCCAGTTCACCATCTAACCCTGATTCGGTTCTTTTCTACACCAGAATCAGACATGATAGAGGCCAGGTCAGGTGTAGTATTACAAGTTTTGAACAGAGCAACACGTATATAAAGTTTGGCAGAAAAAAATAACATAAGAGTTAGTCTAAATAATAACTAGACAGTCTGATGTCTTTATTCCTGCATGCAGATGCTTTGGCAACAGCAGTTCCTCATCCTTCATCACCCTTTAACTTCACCCATAAGCACTGAGTGGCCAAATGCTACAGCCGAAGAATCAATACTTGTCACACATCACTCTCTTTTTCCACCATTTTGTCTTCGGCCTTGACTGGTGTCGGCATAGCAACATTGCACTTCCTCTAAATTACGGTGTGGAAACCAATCAAACGGAAGCAGTGACCCTGGAGAGACAGCGATAACAAATCAGCTCCAGAAAGGAGGTGAGTGGATATTTATGTGTGTGGGTGGGGGGTGACAGCGCTGGACACTGACATCCTCGTGTCCTGCTGAGCAGAGACCTTTGACTTGAAGCTGTCTAATCTACTTTTTCATACTTTGATGGCCTAAAGCCTCCTCCATCTTCTCCTCCTGGTCACCTCTGGGTGTTTTTTCTGCACCACATATGCTTTATGACGCTTATTTTTGTGTGATGCAAAGAGAACTCTCTCAGTCTCTGAACACTTACAGTAACTATAATAACTCCCTTCTTTCTTCTGACTCATTATATCCAGAGTCTAAGTTTTGCCTTTAGGACAGCGTGAAAATTATTCAGTCTTTACATTAGCGCCTGTCGTCGTTAAGTGTCATCAAGTCAGTTGTGTCAATGCAAGGTGTCTCATTAAAACTGCATGACATCAACCAAGACAACATAAAGTGTAAAAGAGCTGCTGTGAAAATGACACAAAAGTTCTGAAAGGTGCAGAAAATATTGAACTTTATATGTTAAGATGCCACGTGTGTCTTATTGATTTGACATCGGCCATCATGAGAACGCAACTGGATCATGAATATATCTCTTGTCATATACAGCCGCCTTTAAAATGTCTTTACGTGTTCTCATACTGTCAAAGGATGGTTTAATAGTGTCACGAATGTTCCCTTGACCTCCAGTAGAGAATTACAATCTGGACTCGTCATGAAAATGTCATTAGCCGTCATGATACTGTTGCAACGGGCAAGTGGGGAAATAGCTTTTAACTTGTGTTTTTGCCCATCAAGCAGCAGAAAACTGCTTAATATGAAAAGACAAAAGCATTGTAATGTTCTTACTAAAGGATTCAGTCTTTCTCCCTGTGCATGCCTTGTGTTTCCTGTTCATCAGCTTTCATTTCAGTGTGTTGGACAGCTGTGTGTATGTGTGTGTTTGCAAAGGTCCAGCTTTCCCCCCCACTGAGCTGCACCTTCTTTGTCCAAATAGATCCTTTTTAACCTATCTGTAGGTTTAAGGGTCGCCTGTCTGTTTATCTCGACCATTCTTTTCATTTTCCTGGAAAACATCAAGGAGATTTTGTTCAAATTTGGCACAAACATTCACTTAAAATGATGATGAACTAGTTAGAGTTTGGTCATCCAGCTCATTACAGCATCACAAGTTACAAGATAGCTTATAGGAATGGTAATTATCATGGAAACTGACGCAAAATTCAGATAGGATGAAGTAACAACATATTTCATATCCATGTATATATCCATTTGTAATTTTAGTGAAATGTAAATAATAACAAAATGCAAGATTTGAACATCTTATCATGCATTTAATTTGAAACAGACCATAGAAAACCCGTGAGACATTTCACTGCTTCATTAAAGATGATAGCTCATCTTGAATTTGACAATAGCAACACGCCTCGAGACACTTTACATTTTACACGGCGTCCCAACACTTCGTTATTCAGTGCCGTAAAACGACTGTGGGTCATCTTATACTATGGCAAGAATCGCTCACCTTAAGAGAAATGTCTGTTGTCACTTTGAAGCACAGAAGTTGCCATTCATAAAAAATTGCCCAGATTCTTTGTGTATCTTCATGTTCTGCATGTGTTTGGGTCCTTATGAGAGGTTGTTGTTATCATTCCAGCTGTTTTGAAATGAATAAGGTGAAATCATACGTCCCATCGTGCTGTTTCTGGTGTTTTTCTGTTTGGGATGCTCTGGCATGGCCTTATTTTGGAACACATCTTTTAAGCTGGGGTCTGTTTGGGTCAGATTTGGGCTTACTCAGGTTCTCTTTGATCAAATGAATCGATATACTCTGGGTTCTTGTAGGTAGCTGTTTAATAGATTGCTGTCAAAGACATTGAAAGAGGATGTGATTGCAGGTTTTATTATTGACTTGGACGTTATGGTGCATCGCTTCCACATTGCATTGCTATTGATTTTCTTCTGCTGGTATCCAGAACCGTTTTGGGAGAAACCAAATATTCCTGCAGGAAAAGACCTGCTAATAATTAATAATCTTGTGGAACGCAGGTGACCAACTACACAAATGTGCAATGAGGTTAGCATGGTAACTTTAATTAATTTCTTTGAGTCTTGTACTGTAAATGATCCATTTAATCAGCTGAATAAATCTGACATCTAATTACACGGCTTTGATAGTAAAATTCTGTTTGATTTTGACATAATGACACAATTACTGGGACGTCACAGCTAAACTATTTAAGAAGAATCAAGCTTTATAACAAGTCTCAGTTTAAGATTCAAAGAATACATGATTTATTAGTGCATATTTAATTGTTAATTTAATTGACATCTCTAATGCAATGTAGGTTTCCATAGTTATTCTAAAGTGTCTTTGATATTTCTGGTTATTTGACATGTGGCTGCAGCACTGGATTACATGTTAACAGTTCAAGACTTTAAGTCTCCTGTGATTTTGGCTGACGCAGAGCAAACATTCACAAGGTAAACCCCTTCATCATCCTGTCAGATGGCCCTTTGAGGCAAGGGATGCAACCGCTCGGACCGAAAATGCAGACTGAAGGTTTGATAAGTGACTTTTGGCTGTGCCTCAATAGAATTGGCAGGCTTATAACTGCATAAAACTTGTGCAACACGTGGATTTATGATCCTTATCGCCGTCGCGTTGGCAGTATCTACTTTCAGTGGATTCGCTTGTTTTGAAAACAGCGTTGGTACAACCCAAAGAAGCAATATGAGTACATCTAATGAACAATTCTCTCATGTCTTTGTCCTCTGTGAAGAATGACTCCCTGTTCAACAACGAACCCTTTAACTTAGTTTAAAAAACACAGCGAAACAAAAAAAGAAATCAATAAAACAGATGAAGCAGTGTGGTGTCAGAAGTACACCATCATTACAGGCTTTCATATGATGAGGCAAGTTCTTGTTGTTCTCAAACAGCCACTACTGTAACACGTCTCTGATGGATTTATTTCTCTTTGAATCCCAGCTCACTCTAACGTATACTGCATACTGTTTAGTCCAGTTCAGTAACACGAGTTTTTACACTATGCATGATGAGATTAACTCATTTAAGTTAATATTCAATATGTACGAGGCATAGGTGTGGACTCAAGTCACATAACTTTGACTCAAATTAGACTATCTGATTGTTTTAGATGTAGCAATCCCAAGTGGCAGCAACATGAAGAAGAAGGAACACGAGAAAGGGCTGAAAAAGTGCGATTGAGATGTTGAAAGTGAAGGCAACAGTGGTGCCAGAGGTAATCAGAGTTCTCAGGGCCATGACCCCTAAAGTGGCTTCAACAGATCAAAAAGATTATCATTTCATTTAAATTGTGCCTCACACAAATGTACTTCTACCAGCCAAGCTTCTCCCTAAAGAAGCCTTGTTGGTAGCCTGGTTGTGAAGAGGTGGTTGAACCTGGCAGCAGCTGAGAAGAGCACACCAACAGAAGCCACCATTTAAACACCTTGCAAAAGTTAGCAGCCATGGATAAAGACATTATTTAACATTATAGAGTACACTGTTGGTGTCTTAAACTGGATGCACTCCAGTGACAAAAACACATATTCAGAGATGTAAAGTCCAGAAATTCTTCTTTAGTTGTGTCACACCATCAGTTGAAATGGAAGCTGGATACACTTTTTTATGTTACCTGCACAAAGTCTATGGGTTTTATGTTAATGTCTGATCCCTTGCATGCTCTGTTCACTTTGACTTTTCATTCTTGAGTCACACCAGTTCTTACTTTGCTAATTGCACCAGCTGTGTTGTTCATTTACTTTGTCAGTTCATATATACCTCCTGGGTTTCCTTCTTCACTGCCATTTTTTTTTCCTGTGCCGTTTTTGTGTTCTACATGTCTGCAAGTCAAGCCTAGTTATCAGTTTCTGGTTATTTATTCATTTATTTATTTGTTTGTTTGTTTGTTTGTTTGTTTGTTTGTTTGTTTGTTTGTTTGTTTGTTTTTGCCCCTTATCTTTTTCAAGGGAATCTGCATGACGATCCAACCTTTGAATGCATACACTGTGACAATGTTAAAGGGATTGCATTCACTTTGACTAATAGAACAAAGAGATTCATCAATAACTTTAAAGAAATATACAACTCAAAAAGGGGGTGTGTGGGGGGGGTATGAAAAATTGGCTTCAAATAATTAATCAGCCTTTACTTCAGCAGCAGTGGATGTGTGTGACGAATGGCTACACACTGTCAGCAAAAGTCAATTATATTCGTAAAAGAAGCAGAGAAAAGAAATTTACTCGCAATTTTTCCTAAAAAGCAACATTAGTGCATGTACATCATCTTCCTTAAGAGCACGAAAGCAAGAGAGGACAAACGAAGAAGCAAACAGCTCTTGTATTCCAGTCCATTGGCCCCAAGTGACAAGTTCATCCATCAGCTGAGCAATATACTATTCCTGCTCACTGTGCTGTGCTGGAATCAATCATTTATTTATTTCTAATGTTTAAGAGTTAGGGAAAGGATGGACTGAGGATAAGATGAATGAATAAAATCGGTAACAATTTGGAAGAACATGTGCGTTTCATTTTGTTTACATTTGCTGTCACCATGTGACCTACTGTATGTTTGATCCGTGTAAATGTGAGCTGTAAACACACAGGGCACTTTGTGGAAGGAATGTGATGAAGTCTGGGAAACCTGAGGATGAGACCGGATCTCCGGCTGAAAGTGTGCCGAGTCATTCGAGTCCAGTATGTTTGCTCTCAGAGAATGTCCTCACCGTGGGGGGGACACACTGTCTCAGGAAGAAGCCCAAATGTAACCCGTGCCGGTTAAAAACAACCTTACAGCTGTGCTGTGGTGATGCAGGCGCCTCAGACACCTCAGACCATGTCTCGGCTTTTCCTGGAAGGTTTATGCTGCCATAAGACATCTTTATTTCTTCTTATCTACTGGCCATATTAGCCTCATTAGCTTACTTATCTGCCATATCTGTTGGATTCCACTGAGGTATAAAGTACCACAAAGCACGGCTTGGTCTTATCTTATTTTATGAATTTATCACCCACACCATATTAGATTTGCTGTGACCATAATGTGCCCTTTTTTTCATATTTTTATCTATTCATACCTGAAGAAGCCTCTCCACATTCAGGCAGTGAAGAATTCACATTCCAACAACATAATGAACAACCTTGAACTCTACGTCTGCAAACAGGGTTACAAATGAATAAATAAATAATTAATCAGTAAGACTTTATTTTATTCCTCGTCCTCGATGTCGAAAACATTTCCATGAACAAAGAACCTGAACCTTAGAACCCGAGATGCTGTGCAAACAGAATTTAGTCCATTTGTCCAATTTTCTTTTAACATTTTGTCGTTTCAGGCTTGTCATGAAATATTTTCAATGAACTTTCTTCCAAATTTCACCACAGTTTGAAGCAAGTGGAGTGTTGTGGTAAATGATTAAAAATGAGAGACTGAAATGTATAATTTATACAAGAATTCAGTGCACATAGTTAAAATGAGCTCTGGTGCATCCTGTTTTTATCATTTGGTGATAAAATAAGTCTTTGGAGACCTTTCGCCTGAAAGTAACTTCTCATTATCATTTAAAGGCTGCAGAACATGACGCATTTGGTCTGACTAAACAGGTTGGAGCACTGTTGGACTTTATTTCTTCTGCAGTGAGAAATGTTGCTTATGCAGAAATGTATCTGGACCTCCACAGGGTGTCTGGGCTCTCCCTTAAGCCTCGTTTAAGCTTCTGCGTCACGTGGACGGCGTCATTGAGCATTCGAAGTTCTGTGTCGAGGGAACGCGTTGCTCTGCAGTTCAACATGCCGGTGGGGGGATGTGGCTGTGTCTTTGTGTGGTTTCAGGGGTTATAGCCGAATCCTTGCTTTTTCTTCCTGTCACAGTTAACGACAGTAACCAATGGCAACCGAGGTGGAGCAGCTGTATTTGCATCTGGAACTCATCAATGTTGAAGAAGAAATGCTTATATTGCAAATGTTGAGGCGCAGGCGGCAGAGAAGACGTGTGCGGAGGTGGTCTGTACGACCACTAAACCGGTCGAGGCTGAACAGGTGAATCTCCAACACTGGTTCACCCACTGAGGGACCTGGATGAACAAATGCACTTTCGATACTTTCGAATGTCAACGGGCCGACTTGACGAGCTTCTTCGCCTTATGCAGCCATTAAGACCGGAGAAAGCAACTGCCGGAAATAACGTTCTGAGCAGACCAATCACAGCCCTTACGGTCGCGCAGAGATTTTTGGGAGGTGCACGTCAGGCTACGGTGTAGGGTTCCACGTCAACGCCGTAGCTACACCATCGACTTTACGCAGAAGCATAAATGAGGCTTTAGAGATAGGGTGAGAAGCTCGGTCATCCGGGAGGGGCTCGGAGTAGAACCGCTGCTCCTCTGCATTGAGAGGAGTCAGATGAGGTGCATCTGGTTAGGATGCCGCCTGGACGCCTCCCTGGTGAGGTGTTCAGGGCCCGTCCCACTGGGAGGAGACCCCGGGGGAGACCCAGGACACGCTGGAGAGACTATGTCTCTCGGCTGGCCTGGGAACGCCTCGGGGTCCCCCCGGAAGAGCTGGAGGAAGTGGCCGGGGACAGGGACGTCTGGGCTTCTCTGCTCAAGCTGCTGCCCCCGCGACCCGACCCGACGAGATGATGGATGGATCTCGAGGTTTTTCCAAAACTCACTCTGGCCTTGGAGGAGGAGACATTTTGTGTGTCTTATCCAAAGACTTTTAAGTTTGACCTCAGAGTTTTGAAACTATTGCATAAATTCTCAAGTGTACTTTTCAAAAATAGTCTATAAAAAAATATGTATGCTATTATGATGCAAATGTCGACAAATCTCAAATGAATTTACAATATTGGATTCACAGTCCACTTATTTGCCGAGTCAATGCAGCCTAAAAGTTAAATTTGAAACAAATGGAAACAAAAATACTGTCAGAAAAGAAAAGGGACACATCCCAGTGTGGGAGATCGATGGGCCAGAAAACAGCTGAAGAAGAAACTCAAAGGTTGAGCGTAAGAGAAGACATGATAAGATAAGGTTAACAGATATGCTTTGCTAGCGGACTACAATTCACTTCTGTATCACTCCCATGTGACTTTTATCTGGATTAGTGCCAAAGGTGATTGACAGTTCCACTAATCTGAGCGGGAGGTTGACAATCCAGGACGAAACATTCAATAATTAGCCCATCAGCCTAAAACATTCAATTTAACTTAAAGGTGGAAAATCCTCTGACACACGCAGACAATGTTGTGGGTTATAAGAAATTGTGTGTGTCAGAGGGGATCGTAGAGTATAAAACTCTACTGATACATTAGGGAGTGTTTTTCATTCAGTTTTGGATCTATACTGTTCGTGTTTGAGTGCTTTTATAACTGTGTCAGTCACATCTCATCTGAAGAGCAGAACCGCATTCATGTAGTGGTCGGAAGGCTCTTTTCAGCTGGCATCGACAGCATAACAAGAGGATGAAGATGATCTTCTACTTAACTTTCCAACAAGCTAAAATCTGTTAAACTTACAAAACAGCAACATCTGCTGCAAAGTGGGGGGGGGGGGGGGGGGGGGGGGACATGGTTACGATTCTGGGTTTTTTACTAGAAATCTATAAATAACCACAGATCAGAATATGGGATTATGGTGTTAAATAAAATACAAAAACTTAATTTCATTCAAATTATATTAATATTATATTTAAAAGAGGGTTGGACGGGGCAGTTTAGGGCTAATATTAGGGGAAGAAAAACTATTTTAACTTTTAACATGTGATAAGGTCGACTTTGAGGAGAAAAGATGTGGCAACAGGAGCTCCAGTTTGTCAAAAAATGTTGTAAGAATCACTCAAAATAAATGTTATTCAAAAGATTGGAAGGGATGTGCATGTTTTCCCTCTACGGAGCAGAATATCAAATGAGTCAAGGAATCAGGAGGAATTTCAGAGAGTAAAATGGCATGGTTGCAAACCCAAGGTGTACGCCTGGAATCTCAAATCCCTGAGCTGTCGCTCATCAATAACTGATATGATCACAGGATTACTGTGGGAAACATCTGCCAAGCAATGCAATAGTGTTACATTCACAAATGCTAAACTTTATTGTGGAAAAAGAAACCTTTTGCTAACCTTTTTTTAGAGATGGCGCTGACTTGTTTGGGCCCAAGGGAATCAAGGATGGTCTATCTGTATTTTGGGTGGATATCCATTGGATTCAGGATCAAATTAATGCTGTTTGTGTGGCGTGTACTAAAAGAATGAAATCTATCTAGTGTTAAAATAATAAATAACAAAGATAAGGCAATTAAAAGACGCCACTTAGGTTGGAGCCTCGGACTCCTGAAAGCACAGGTTCTAAAAACCAGGATTGAGCAGAGCTGGAAAACCAGGAGTCTAACAGTAGTGTACACAAGATTCATTAAAATAAAAAGTAAGCCCAGCCCAAAGATTAGGACTTTATTGTCATGTAGCTGCACGAAATACACAAAATTACTCCTACGCATTTAACCCATCAGGTTGGCACCTGTTGAACACACACATGCACAGGGTCACACACTCACGGAGATAGATGCCTTATACACTGGAGCGGTGGGCAGCCAATCACAGCAACCGCCAACCTTCAGGTTATGGGACGACCCGCTGAGCCACGACTGATGTCCCAATCATGAGATATCAGCAGGGTGAGGATATCTGGAGTTTACACACTTTATAACAGATAAACAGACAAATAAATAAAATAAAGCACATCCTGTTATAATTATTGTTGGTAAAGTCTTAATTATCTATTTCCTCCCATTCATTAAAAAAAAACCTCCAACACTGCTTGGCTTTTCTCTCCGATCTGATTCATATTCAATACATTATTGATAAGCAATATGTCAGGATTTATTTTTAGCTTACTTAATCCAATATGGTGAAAGAAATACAGAGGAAGAAGAGGGACAGGAGGAGTGGAAAAATGTAAGTCAAGGATACAAGGACAGAGACAGATTGATGCGGTCACAAAGCTAATAAAAGTGCCTTTTTTTTTTCTGTCAAACAGGATTGGACTTCAACCCAGTGCAGCCTGCGCTCAGCAGAGGGAAATTAACAATCTGTCTGCTCGTTTAGTGACTCACCGTTTCCTGACGTCTCCCGGCGCCTGATAGGAATCTTAACAAGCGGCAGACATGGTGGCAGAGATGGAAGGTTACAAAAGAAAATAGATTCCTGATGTGGGAATGCTGACGGAAAGCCATTTTTTGTAAAGATACAGGTTAAAACTGTAAAGGACTGAGGAATAAGCTATTTCACACGGCAAGAAAAGCCTTGTAACTAACAGTATGGTAGATTATTTATGAATTATTAATTACGTGACACATCACATCATAGCACCCCGCCTCTCCCCCGATGACTACTGGGATAGGTTCCAGCCCCCCCGACCCGACCGACGGATTAAGCGGGAATAGAAAATGGATGAAGATGGATCACATTATATTCTACTCAATCACTAAAAAAGAAATGTGTTTAACATTTAGATTGCACCGGTTTGTTCTGAAAAGCCAGTGAAAAAGAATCTCCTGATGCCGCATCAAGTCAAATTTTATTTATATGGCACCTTTCATGCTTTAAAAGCAACACAAAGTGCCTCACAGAGGCTAAAAACAACAATGATGCAACATACCAACCCCCCCACCCCCATAAATACCCACAGAGACATGGAAACAAACAGAGACACGGCCGGGCACCCAGACCTAAGGCAAGGAAAAAAACACCTTGGAGGGGGGTGACCACACTGAGAGGGCTCCCGGCCCACGACCACAGGGAGCGCCACAGAGACAGTCCCCCCCCGGGGAGACCCCACACCAAGGTGCAGAGTACTCCAGCCGCCCGGGCCAGAGCAAGCCACAGGACAGCACCCCCCTCAGTGGACCAAAAGCAGCTCCCAGTGTGGTCGGCCCCCCACGAGGAAACACTGGAGCTAAAAACTGAAAGACTAAAACAGTAAAATAAGATAAAAAGGTGTAAAATGAACAAAACAGATAAAAAGCTTTTAAATTGTCTAACTAAAACATGGAGTTTAAAACTAAAATAATATAGAACAAAAATTAAATATGATAAAAAGTTAAATATGATAAAGAAAATCAAATAAAAGCCTGATTAAAAAGGTGAGTCTTGAGCCTCTCTTTAAAAGCATCAACAGTCTCTGCGGTCCTGAGGTTCTCCGGCAGGCTGTTCCACAGCCGGGGGCCATAATAACCGTGTGTTTTCACTCAACACCTGGTGTGGTTAAAAGGCCGGAGCCGGAAGGCCTCAGGGTCCGTGAGGGTTGATATGATAAAAGAAAGTCCGATAAATAAGAAGGCCGTTAAGACATCTAAAAATGAGTAAAAGAACCTTGAAATAGCTTCATGATGAGCGGAAGTTCTGTCCCGTCCCACGACTGAAGGCTCATTCACTTCACAAAAAAAGTGACATTTTCTTTTTTTCCGGCGCAACACTTGTGACTGAACTGACATAATACATTATGCAGCTCGACTTAATGTGTGAAAAAGTGTATTTGAAGAAGCTGCGAGCTAAAGAAAACGTCACCCTCTGTGTCTCAAGAGCTGTAAATGAGCTCCAGTGAATAAACGCCTCGAAGCTGTGGCTTTCAACCATCAAATCAGTCCCATAGATACTAAATGTGATGTGAATACTAGCGCAGTGCATGTTATTTTATCTAGTTTTTCTTAAAGAGCTAGGAACTGTTGTCCCAACAACAATCCATTTTAATTTTAGGTGCTGGAACTGTGATGTCATCTATGCACACTGGCATAGACCCCTTGATAACTGACCATGACTTTTTGTAATGGATGGCAAAAGTAAAGAGTTGTTGGCCTCCAACAGAGACTTGAGCTCTGTTCTGTGGAGCATAACTCAGCTGCCACCAGGCGAAAGGCTGCCAGTCAATCACAGGCCGACACAGACTCACACTCACCTGGGCAGTCAATTTAGGATCAAAAGTTCAAATTAAATACGCTCATTTTTTGGAAAGTGGAAGGAGACCAGAGCACCTGGAGACCCACGTTGGCAGGAAGAGAACATGCCAGCTCCAGCCAAGTTTTGAACCAGAACCACCAGAACAGTTTATACAGTTCTGTGCTTTCAAAGACTGTCAATGTGTCAATGTGGGGACAAATACATGCAAGTACTCCAAACTAATGTGCATTTCAGGCAAGCTAGCAAAAGCTTTTCCCACATATCTTCACATTGAAACAGTGGTGAAATATTCACTTAATATTTCACTTAATATAAGTCCCACATTGACTGTTTTGTTTTAACTGCAGTACAGTGAAGCCAAGAGTTCTGGGCTCTGCATCTGTTAATCTTTTATGTCATGTCTTCAGTACCAGCAGACTTCACACATTGATATTGATTCATCCTGAGCTACACTAATCAACTAATCAAAGAGTCCCAGATTGGCTGACCAGTTCGATTCACTGTGAGTTTAGAAGTAGAAAACCAGGATCAGGCGCTGCCTCCGTCTGCACATAGTGATTTAACTTCAGCCCCCATCTATCAATGCACATTTGAAGAATTTCACAAGCATTACCATAAGGAAATGTGCCACAAACTGTAAGCAATAAGATATCAAATTTCATTGTGCCTCGTGTGTTGGTGTCAGAAGAAAAGTTCTGAAAAGAGGAGCATCAGCAACAGATCAGTGTCAGCTCATGAAGTCACTCCTATTTTGGGATCAGATTGTCAACATATTGTGCTATTTACCGCAATTACTGCTCCCATGATGCATCGATAGGAAACTATTACTAATATTCTTTATACTCTTGTATTCTTTATGCTTATGTCAGGTTAGATATTTCCATACACACCTTTCTCCAGCCCTGTGTGTGGAATCCACTTGGCTAAATAAGACATTTATTTCAAGGTGTTATTGGTCTGCTGGACTGGAACGCTCCGAGCACTTAAATGCTGTCAAGGGCTACCCTTAGGCCAAGCACCCCTGAGACGAAGGGATATTTTTAAGATCAGCTCCAGCCCATGGTTACCATGGAGTTTTATCACCACCTTCCCACGTGAAGGTCTGCGTTTAATTAGCACCGTGCGCTCTTGACCTTGTCCGAGACGTCTTGGTTCTTATCAAACACGCTTTGAATTTTCAAGGGCAGTCTTCTTGTTTAAGCAGGCAAGAGAGAATTTGCACAAGGTAATATGACATGTTGTCTGATGGAATAAGTCTCACTGGGTACCAGCCCAGTTCTGCTGGATCCTGTCAGCAAAATGGAGCTCAAATTCCACATCCTCCACAGCCAAGACGCCTCTTATTCTGTCAGCCATAGTTTTTCACACTGGTTAAAGTTTTAAGTAAACACTGTTAATTGAGAAATTTGCTTATATGCACCTGAAGCCACAATCAGCAAAACAATACATGTGTGACAGCATGACTGAGAATATAAGACACTTAAACTCCTCTGATTGCAGCAGCTGTTCTTCCAGCCCACTCAAAACAGTTTGAGAGCACTTCAGATGTCAGCTTGATGTCTGCAAAAGGAGCGCCCCAGTGCCAAAGCTTCTGCAGTTACATATAATTTCCATGAAAAGGACTAAAACACCCTTGTTATAATTCACCACACATTAGAGCGCAGCGGTTCGACAGAAGGAGCACAGTCCCTTTTATAAAATATGGGCAGACCCAGTGCAAACATCGCTTGTTACAGGTTAATAAGCAGTCGCTGGACTAAATCTTCAGAGTTTCCTCAGAGTATGGACTTTTATACATAGAACCAGAGGAAACTCTAACAGCAACATAATCGCACAACCGCAGGAGCTGTAAAGGTACAAAACCAACCATTTTGGTAAAAATTTACAAACCAAAAACTCTCTTACGACGGGAGCAAGTCAAGATTCGCGGGTATAGAATGAAGCGTCGGTGGAGATAATGTCCTCACATGTTCCAGTCGGTGTAAAGCAAAGATTTGCTGGACTACTCTTCAGCATATGATGTCAGTTCATCCCAAAAATCCTTGTCAGATCCCAGGAGTGCTGCCATGACAACCATACTAATCAGGCCTCTGCCGCTCGATTACCGCGGCAGAATTAACTGAAGCAGTGACACATTCACAGCCAGCAACTTATTAGGTCTGGGAAGGCGATGTGACCTTTTCTATCTTTTTTAAATCTGAGGAGCCGACTCTAACTCTCCCTTAACCAAATGAATACCTTTTGTATGAATGTTTTCACTATTTTCTTCTAATCTTTATCGGGCCTATCCTTGTGTAAACACAGATGAATAGAAAGAAGGTGATTTTATAAATAACGCAGTTACATATGGGAAAGACAACTTGGAAATTAAACCTGACATGTGAGGGTGCAAAGCTCTGATTCATCTTTCTAACTTTCCTCCTATTAGGATAAAATACTGAGGGATTTTAATTTCCAGCATACCATCACAGAATCTGACAACCTCTTGGTTTAGTTTAGTATGTACACCCTTCTCATACATTTTTATAAATGTCTTGCTTTGCACATCTGACCTTAGAACATTTTTCTTTACTTCCAAGGATGAGAAACGTCTGAATTGGAGCTGCTTTTTGAAAAAGAAATGTTCAGAAACAACTACAGAGTTTGCATGCATGTTTACATGCACTTGCAGTCAAGGTTGGTTGTTCTTTTTTTTTTATTGACTCAGGTCATATATTACTTCAATTTATGAGAAAACCTGATTTTACTGGAAGATAAAAAATGGAAACCTGTACGAGTGAAGCTCTAACTTTGTATACATTCCCATGAGCTTTTACCAGTGAATGGAAGAAATATGCATGTCATCAAATAAAATGAACAGAAATGAAAGATTTATGAGAGTTATCGGTCACTTATAGCCATTATTTTAACCAGATAAGCAGTGTAACTGTCTGTGTTACACAATACTAACACAATTCCTCCAACAAGTACAGACAAATTTGTCATCATACAAACACTTTAAGGGCAGACATTATAATGGAAATTGCCATTATAATGCAATTTGCAATTTCCATTATATTTACCATTAGAATGCAGACATTATGGCAGTTCTTCCAACACTTTTTCGAGGACTTGCCTTTAAAAAATATTGACTTGATGATGGGATTTTTCCACAAATTCTGATGCGGACTGAACACAAAACACAAAAAGAGAGCACCAGTAAGCTCAGCTGGTTGAGGGTGCACCCCATGTGCCGCTCCTGCAAGCAGGCAGCCAAGGGTTCAAGTCCTGGCCTGAGGCCCTTTGTTGCATGTCATCCCCCTCTGAACCCTTTCCTGTCAAGCTACTAGACAGAAATCTGTTAAAACTACTAAACAGGACATTCAGAGTTGGAACATTTGTGCAGTGTTGCATTGTATATATATATTGTATATACTGTAAATGGTACAACTCAGGTCATAGAAAGCTGGCCTGTTATCCCACAGCATCAAATGCTGTTATCTTGTGCCTCAAAGGGGCCCAATATGTCTTTTTGGGAGAGTTTTTACACATAAGACAACAAGGATTTCATCAGGTTGTTGGAAGGCGCTTTGACACGTAACACCTCAGTTCAAGACCAGTGTGAGATTATTATTTACAAATTGACCTTTTTACTTCATATGTGTGTTGGGTTTTATTTTCATTCAGGTTGAGTTTAGGCAAAGGAGAAAAAAAACACAGTTTGAGTAGGTTTAGGACAGGCGACACCACTTCCCAGAAATGATGCAGCATGTTGGATAAAGACACTGAAACACATCGTTTCTCTGCATTTGCTAAGGATCTCGAACACTGACACTAAGAGCTCCCTTCTGCTATTGTTTTGTGATGCTTAGAGGACCGAAATAAAAGTGACAATCGGCTGGGAAAGTATATTCCTGTTGTTTGTTGTAGTCAAAAACACCGTAGCAGCTGCATGGAGAAAATTCTGGGCATAGCTTGTGTTTTCACCTAATTACAACTCTTACTTCCACAAGTATGCCTCCAAAAGTTATGCTGAAGGCTTCAGCTACCAATGACTCAAAGCCCGTGTTTAATCTGAATAAAATGGTGGATTGTTATGTCTGCCACTGTTATTAAGTCTCTGAGAAAGGATTTGAAACATGCAACAAACAACATATACATGCACATACACAACCGGTATTAAAACTCTTTAAACAAAGGAGCGTAAAGACAAAAACTCTTCACACACACACGTTTTCTACTCTGATCGGCTGGAAACTGCACAGAGGTGATGTAAACACACACATATGTACACACTTGCACAGCCACCACTTGATTCGCTGTGCTGAAAGCATTTCCATGCATAATGAGGCCTGGTCACATCTGAATAATTGATAGGGGAAAATGGATTTGGGAATCTATTGTAATTTCTCCACTGAGCAAAATAACCACCTCCCCAAAACAAGACCCTGCTGAAAAATTTATGCCAGAGACGGGGCATCGGGGGGATAGAAAGCTTGCGTATGTGAGCAAGAGTCAACAGAGTTTAGAGTTAATTAAATCAATATTCACATTTACTTGAAGCCGCCTGATATTGCCCTTCACGCTTCCTGCCCGACATTCCCCTCTGTTACCAATCCACACCTCTTCCTGTCTAACCTCCTGTTCTTTTCAGCCCCGCTCCCCCTCCATTCTTCACCGTCTCAGATTCCTCTCTGTAGTGCGGTGATAACAGTTAATGAATACTGCAGTTATAGACCCACAGAGCTCATCCAGGTACCGACAGGGTGCAGCTTGCACTGTAGCAGAGGTTATCCTGGTGTGTATATTAGTATTTTCTAAGTCTTTATATTATCACCCCTTTCCTGACTAATACATATGCAAATTGTTCAACAAATACACTACAGGAGGTGCATGACTTTGACTCTCTCAATAAAAAAACCCATCATAAACAGTTGTCTAAAGCAGTGTTTCCCAAATGGTGTTCCACTGTGTAACTGTGTGCCGTGAGGCAAGTCCATGTTGTACTGTAGGATATGTGACAACCACATGTTACTGTCACAAACACAACTTTACAAAATAATTATATATATATATATATGATTTTATATTAGACATGGAAAAACTTTGACTTATAGCAGTACTTTTAGAACCTGCTCTCAAATGAACTGACACTCTTTTAGCGCAGTGTCTGAGAGGAGAGAGTTTTACAAAGTGACACAGCCGAGGCTTTGATTGACAGCTGGGAGAAAAAAACACAATTCAGGAGGGATTACTCTGGGTCACTGTGCTGCATGGAGCAAACCACAACTAAACACCCACACAGCACTACCTGAAGAAAGAGGAAAAACAAACTATCAGTTGACAGCATCGTGGCAGCTCCATCCCTTCTGCAGCTGGACAGGTGATGTAAACATGTCTCAGCAGCTTAGGATGAGGAGGAGGTAGGGGGTATACAGCAGGTTGCAATTTGCACCACCATGCCCTTGATGTTATTTTCCAATTTGCACACACTTGATCTGCTCACTTGACTTCCCTCATCATGTCTTAGTCCCTCCCACCACAGGTGCGATGAGGACAGGCACGAAGAGAGAGGTGATGGGCATTTAACAAAAGGATCAATTAAATCATATCGCTGTGACACAACTGAATAATCCAAGCACCAACCTGCCAGCTTATTTAATCATTTCTGTCCGAGGAACATTAGATCTGTTTCTGACAAAGTATACGTTTACTGTTAATTAGATGTAAGAGATGAGATAAAACTTCATTTACCCCACGATGGGAAATTCAGTTGCTGCAGCAACATGAAGGCGGCTGTAAATGTTAGTCAAATGTGGGATTAATGAGTCACACACACTTCAGACATCGCAGATTCTTCCCTTGTAAGCCTTCTTTCTTTTCCAGGTGCATTTTAGAAATGGAGAGAGCTTGAAAATATTTGGCTGTGAACACTTTCTGGGTCACAGGTGGCAGAATGGAGGAGAAAGGAGATGAGGATGCACAAATAAGACCAATGGGATGAATCTGTTATGTCTTAAGATCCTAAATACTTGCTCTTTAACCCATTTGGACGCAAGGCTTTGTTAATAGAATAAAGCCTGAGAGTTTTTAAGAAACTAAACATGAACTCAAAACCATTTGATGGCTTCAACCTTCTGCTTTTATATTTATAAAGATGGTGACTGATATAAAATTCATATTTATAGAAAGTTAACTACTCCATAAGTGCAATATACTGGAAAAGAGTCGCTAAAGTTGCACAGGTCGCATACCAGGTGACACGCTTCTCTTGCCAACAAAATGTTCACCTTTAACATCCATCAGACGGGGAACACAGATCTCTCTTTGAACCCTGCGTGCAACGCTTTCAATCACACGCTCACTCCAGTGAGTCAAGTGCTCTGAATTATGTAGGAGAAAGTGACAGAGGGAGACACAGTGAGGTGGAGGGGAAGTGAATGATGCTCCATGGCTCGGCGTGCTAAAGAACCATGTTTAAATAAACATTAAGCCAGTGGTGAAGGTGTCACACATGCACAGTCATATTTGGGGGTAATTTCGTGCATCGGAGTCATACATTATTCCTCTTGGCCCCCAGCACGGTGTCCAAATAGGATTTCAGTGTCCAGGCTGAGTGATCCAGTCTGTAAATGCCCTCTGCTTTTTATCACCATCTCTGGAGTCTGATTGGATTAAATGATAACCTCCATTTCTCTCCAAATACAGCTGCATGAGGCCTGCAGCTATCGTGCATTTTCTCACTTATTTTTCCCAGATTTATATTTGAAGTTATGCATATTCAGATTACATTAGAACATTTTATGTATTTTGATGTGTCACACTAACATTCACAACCTCTGTTAGCTGTCATGCTGCTTGTGGCTCATTCTGCCACTCGGTGAACAGCAGCATCTACTTAGCTGCTGGTAAATTTGGAACATGTCCAAATTATGGTAATTATGGTCGTATCATATGATAATGATGATTATGATAATGCACCAAAAAGAAGGAGGGAGAGACATGCAGAAGGGCTAAACTGAAGCGGTGCACACAGCACTAAGTGAGTGTTTTGAGTAGATATCACTTTTTCAGATGGTTTAAAAAATAAAAAAAAAGGTTGGGAAATCTATTTGACTAGCTGCTAAAACTATTGGAAAAGGACACGGAGGAGAGAAAAGCCCCCGTTGTTGATGTTTTTCAAAAGAAGTTTAGGCAAACTCACATTAAGCAGCTCTGGTGCTCTTTTTGGGTGTGATAGAACCTGGACTGGACCACTTTTAGAATATCTCAGTGTCAACCCCATCTTTATGTGGTATTCTCTTGGATTCGAGTGGATTTTCTTTACATTTTTAAGACCTGTCAAGGCCACCGTGGGGCTGAAACCAAATTGCCCGCCCTATGGCCTGATTAGCCCATCTTATCTTCTCCACGCTCTTTCACACCACTCTCCGGACTGCTTGCAGTTATCAACATTACAAAAAAAATGTTAAAAATAGCCTACGAAACACCCAACCGAAGCGAACTTACCAGCGGTTTGTCTTTATCAGCCTCAGACGGTGGTCAGCTTTGCGCCAGTTGTGACCACCGCTGTAGAAGCGACAGCATATTGGTGATAATGATATTCTTCAGTTGAGGGAAACATCGTGCCCAAGAGAACAACCATCTGATGCCAAAGTCAGCAAGTGTAAAACTCCACAGTATAGCTTCAGCTTTAACCCTTTTAAGTTTATAAGATCGCACTTGACTGCTGTTTACTGCAGGTAAGACACTCAGTGTGTCATGTGGTAACAATTTCATCTTTTATCTACCCAACCAAGCTCTTAATCAACCCAAATGAGACAGGCTGCATTGAGGAAGTTTAGCTAACGTATGAAAAGCTTGTGTCAGTAAAAACATTGCAGAACAACTCCTTGGGTTGGGTAAGAGACTATCGATGTGACAGCAGAGTGAAGACCATCTAATATGTCTCACCTTCTATGACATGAAATGCATATCTACCAGATTGCTAAGTCAATTTAGCTTGTAAGTGGTTTGTTTGAAAGAAGATTCAGACCTACATGTCATGATCTCGACCTCCCACAGTCTTCTCGGTTTAGATAGTCTTATGACAACAACACTGTCTGGTCTGTGCATGACCCTCAATGCAATCTATCATGTCTCCCTTGAACGCTCATATTGTTGAGGGTGTACTGTGAAGAAATGTAATCATAGCCAGGCTTTTTGTTGTGCTAGCTGGCTTGATTCCACTCAGAGAAGACAGCTATTATGACGGGGATGATCTATCTTTGTTAACTCGTGCTTCGCGCTTAAGACTCTGTGCACGTTTAAATAAAAATGGATGTGTTATACATCATTTCAAGCTTCTTTTCACACAAAATACACTGACAAACTGGGTTGAACATTCATTCTCGCACTGTTGGTGCAATTAAGACAAAAGAGGATTGCAAGCAGAAACTTCTACTTCTATAATGTAAAGGCATCAACACAGATTTAATACTTCAGGAAAACATTTAACAGTTGTTTCAGTGTGATCTGGAATATCATCAGGGAAATAATCAGTGAAATGATGGCAAATTTACTGATGATTTGATGTGAAATTGAACATAAACTCTTCTCTGTTGAAAGAGATGGTTTGGTTTAGTTTCTTGGGAGACATAATTACATAAAGTGGTTATGTAAGCTGAAAATACAAGTGAAGATGGGTAAATGATTTTCAGCTTGGGCTCCAACCTGTCATTAGTGAACAGGTCATTATTAGGTTACATAGTCATCACCTCATGAGTTCACGAGTGTCTGAGTGACTGGTGTTAGAAATTAATTTCAGCGTGCTGGAATGAATTTCCCTGTGAAAGCCATCTGTTTGGCCTCTTGTCTGGATGAGATCAGGTCCATTAGGATAAGCTGTTGTGATTTCATATTTACTGTGTTATAGGCATCGGTTTTCCTAAGAGACACTACTAATGACCAGTTGGATAATACAATAAAATGGTTTTCTGTCTTGAGCTGCAAACCGTGTTGAACTGGATTCTATATTCTGTATTTTGCACTTTTCATCACATAAAACTTGTTTTGTCATCTGAGGCCTTTGCTGTTTTAGCATGCAGTGGAGTCCTCAGACACATATGATGAAGATCATCTCTATAGGTACGCGCTCATGCTTAGTGGCAGCAGCCCGAACCAGCACCAATCCTCCACCTTGCTGGGGTCTGACTGGAGGTGGTGCCCTGCGAGCATTAGAGATCAAGCATGGGTCCATCATGTATATCTTCTTGTTTCCTTGGCCATATCTCTCGGCATATAAGACTTGGAAAAACAAGTTTGGCTACACTTCTGGAATATGGCAGCACTGGTTGTTGCAACTTGTATTGGCTCTAGTTACCATAATACCTTACCATATATGCCATAAACCCCTAAAAGCACAAACCCTGACAGATTAGATCACCTTAGATTGAAAATAAAACACTCTTTGTTGTCACCTTGACAATTACAATCTAATAGTTAATGTAATAGAACACTTGTCATTAGAATATATTTCAGTGTGAAACAAACAACCGTCTCCCATGTTAAGCCCTAAATTTGTGGAGCCTCTGCAGACCGTGTTGTCTCTACAACGATGTCATACCGCTTCCCCATTAGCTGTCATCTTCAAAGCCGTGGTGATTAGAGCGCAGTCAAAATTGTCAAAATTACTCTTGACTGTTAATTAAGGCTTGTGAGGTGATGTAATTTAGAATTCATCAAAAATGAATGGCTGTCTTTTGTTCCAACTTCCAAGTACATGCACTGTAAAACTGCAAACTATTACACTAACAAATCCTGAGGATTACGCAACAATTGTATGTGACACTACCCTAACCCTAATGGCAGATTTAAGGCTACATGTTGGTAGTTTTTTTGCACAGCTCTAAGCCACTACACGATGAAGGAACGTGGGAATTCAACCAATGCCGAGATTACAAGAAACAATAGCATGTTGCACCTGGGTGACAACGCAATGTGTTGGCTGAATGCACACAGGAGGAAGGTTAGCTTGAAGTGGGAGGAAGAAGCATGAAAAACAAGGAGCACAGACCATATCCCCACTGGAAAGTTGTAATTATGTTTAACATCGGTTTCATGACACTTTAAAGCAGTTCTTTTCCATTATGATGCATTTCTTTAGGGGCAAAGCAAAAAGAAACCAACAGCACAAACACAAACTTATATGGACAACCTTTACAGGTGTTTTTTAGACCTGCTTCAGGGGGAATTAATGAGGAGCCTCTTATTTGCATTCACCTAAAACCTAATACTGAACCTGATGCCACAGCATGTCCCACCTGTCGTCTTCTCTCTGTAACCTTCAGAAAGGCAGTCAGAGCAAGGAGAAACACCAAAAAGAGTGGAGTAGAGGGAAGAAATTATGAACTACTACGCACTTCAAGTGACGTCAGGCTCGCCCAGCATATGTACAACCTATTTCGTCCCCTAACAAAGCTTCCGTGCTCCTCTGTTTGGGTACATCTTTGTGCATAAGTGTTTGTGACTCTGATTTGAGTAAAGGAAATGCTAGGAGCTAATGTGGGATGGTGAAGCTTGAACAGACTGCTGACAGCTGGTAGACAAATCGCTCTGTCTGGATTTCTGTCCTCTAATCTATTGACCCTGTGTCCTTTGCCAGCAGTTTGTATTGTGTGACCAGGGACCAGCTGTGCACTTTTGAATCTGAACATAATTCAGTTCAGACAACATCTTTGACACCGATTATGTAACAGCTAAAAGCCTTTTCATTTTCAACACTTACTGATAAAAATAAGACTTAAAAGGTCTTAATGACTTAAAGATTAGACATAAAGATCCATCTATTTTCTCAACCCTATCATTTAGGGTTGCGGGGGTGTGGCGCCTATCCCCGCTGTCATTGGGGCAGAGGCGGGGTACACCCTGCATGGGTCGCCAGTCCATCACAGTGCCAAACAGAGACAAACCAGACAACCATCCACGCTCACTCCTAGGCACAGTTTAGAGCAGTGTTTCTCAATTCCGGTCCTCATGACCCACTGCCCTGCATGTTTTAGATGTTTCCCTCCTCCACCACACCTGATTCAAATGAATGGATCCTTATCGGGCCACTGCAGAACTTGATGACAAGCTGATCATTTGAATCAGGTGTGGTGGAGGAGGGAAACATCGAAAACATACAGGTTTAGAGTCAACAATTCACCTGAGATGCATGTTTTTGGGTGGTGGGAGGAAGCTGGAGTACCCGGAGAGAACCCAGACAAACGCAACAGAAAGGCGTCAGCCGGGCTAACCACCACGCCACCGTACAGCCCGACATAAAGATCTCTAAATAAATTATTGACAGAGGAAATTATCACGTTGGGTGGTGTGTTGCGTGGCGTGGTGAAGATAGAACCAGGATGCAGATGTTCAAAAGTAAAACTTTATTTAAGTTGCAGCTGAGCTGGAATACTAAAAACAAAAACTAGAATATGGGGGGAAAGAATTGGCAAAAACAAACCTGACTGTGACTATCAAAATTCATGCGAACAAACCTGACTGGATATGGGATCAATGACGGTGAGGATCTGAAACCAAATACTGAGGGTGATTGGTGAGTGAGTGCAGCCGAGGGAAGAAACACAGCTGACGTGGATGAAGCTGATGGCAGGGCAAGAGAAACTAAGGAAAATATGGCAAAACCTAAAGACTAAACCAGGAACTTAAAACATAAAACTAACAGACGTGACAGGAAATAATCACTCATATCTTTTACTCAGTAGAAGTATCTATAAACGTCACTGTTATTAGCGGTAAAAGTACTGGTTCAATCAGTCATGACTTAGATATTTCATGAAAATTGCCTCCTGTTCCTAACCTAATCACAGAAAAAGCTCTGCATGCACACCTTTGTTTCTGGCAACACATTGTCCAGTGATGTTCTCATTGAAGCTGCAGCTCTGTCAACAAGATAATCGCCTTATCCAGGAGTAAAGCTTTGGTTGTATTGCCCCAGGTACTGAAGCAATGTTAAACGCAACAAAACATTGCTCCCATGTATGAAGTGCAAGTCCAAAGCAGAGGGGTTGGAAACGATGGGTACTTTTCTAACAAATTATCAGCACAAATGTGATACCTGCACAGCATTTCTTTTTCCTGCACGTCAGCGCACGAGATGTAATGAGAGCAACAGAATTTATGAATGATTGCGACACCAAACAAAAACAGCCGCTGAGCTATAGTGTCTCTCCAACTCACATACAATCTACTGTAATAATTGTGTGCAGTGGTCCATCTTGACTAATATAAGACTTTGGTGCTGCAGGTGTATTGGTCCCACTGAGCGAGACAAAATCCATCAGTTCCACCCTCTGTAACTGAAACTGATTGCATTTACTTTCCCCAGATGTCCCTTGGCACATGGTGCAGTCTAATCTGATAAAGAGTTCATTTTATAAAGATGCTTCCACCTTAAAAACAAACGAGGCAAAAGTAATGGGGAATTGTGATGGATGCGGCTTTCTCTGTGAGCTCATAAGTGTGATTCACAAGGCGCGGTTACGTTTTTTCACTGTGTGTTTGCAGGAGACATCATCATAGAGATTCAAAGGCAAGAAGCAGAGCAGAGAGAAAAGTACAGCATGAGGACTGATCATGTCACTGTAACACAACTCATTCAAGACTCCATCTATGCAACAGTACTTTTGGACTAAAAGGATGTTCATCAAAATGATTTGAACCCGATTGATTTTGAATTTTACAGTTTGGCGGTGTACGGCTTCAGAACTCTCACAATGGGAATCATATGTCAGCTAAAATCTGAATGTAGAAATGTTGCCCGTCTACTTTTCTTGCCTGAGGCCCCCGTTGATACCCGGCTGAGACAACACTGTCATTTTCCTGCAGCTCACAGGGCAGGTTCTGGATAAAATGATGAACTGAACTCCACCTTTAAACTCTGTGAGCCCAGATCCTCCTTCCCTTGTACTATCAAGCAGAAAGAACTTGATGTCCAGTAAGATGAGGCACGAGAACGCCTGAGTGCTATTCCTTTGATTTCAGCTGTGTTGGACACCCGGCGGTTTGGTTGTTAAAAGCTCTTCCGGGTCACAGATTCAACCGTCTGTCTTGCTGTTTTCCTGATGATCCTATAGGCACTGACTGTTATGGCGAACTAAAACTGATTCATTTCGATTGAAGGGGGGCTGCAGTCTTGTGAATAGAGTCAGTGGGTGTTTTGGTAAAAGAAATGGCTAAAACAGGAGTTTGGTAAATAAGTGTTTGATGGAAACTGACGATGAATGCAGCCCAGATGGGCGCTTCTCCACAGAATAAGAACAGATGGTTACAGACTCCCCCGGTAGGCAGAGGTATTTCCTTATATCACATGTCCTTCTTTGTCAGTCCTGTCCATGGCAGAGGGAATTAAATTTCAAATTAATTAAAAAAATACAAAGACACAGTGCAAGATATCAAAATCCAATCCACCTTTATTTATGAAGCACTGTAAAAAACAACCGATGTGGAGCAAAGTGTGTACAGAGGAAATTAATACAAATACGTCAATTAAAAGACACAGAACATAAGTACAAATTGCATTGCAAACTAGAGGATTTCTCATGTGGATTTCAGTAGTTTTTTTAGATCTCCATGGGTGCAATTTCCAGTATAATTGTCAGGACTGTCTTGGCATGCAGCGAAAATGAGAAGGAACATCAGCCATAGCAAAGTGAGATCCACATACACAGAAGTGGGACGCTGCAGGTCCCATAGCTCACAGCCGTGCATTCACAATCAGCCGCTGCTGCTGAAGCTCAAGTTACAAGAGTCCTGAAGTTATAAGACATCCACTGCATCATCAACAGGGAAAAGATCCACACTTGTGTTTTCCCAAAGAACAGTAGGTTAGCTGTCACACTGTCCCACAGCAGTTAATATGACATCTGTTAGGAAAATGGATTAGCTGCCCAATCAGGTTATCAGGTTGTAATGGCAAACGAACAAAGATTGCTTCCAACATGATGAGAAATGACTGTTGTTGGGCTGTGCTGAGGCTGTCCTTACACAAGGCATCACAGTTGTTTGGCTTATCAAGACAGTAGCACTGAGAAGATTTAGTTTGAGTGAACTGCGGGAGCACAGTTTGACATACTGATCTATCGACTGGTCTGATGTGTCATCATGTAGTGCCATCACTGTCACAATGCATCGCAAAAGTGAGGTCAGACGCAACCACTCAGGGACAAATCCTCCACAGCTCCTCAATGTGAAACCAAAGAGCCAGTTCACCATTCATGAGTAGTAATATTCAACCTGCGGAAACAGCCAAGTTGTGTTTTCTGTCAGTCCAGATGCTTTATAAAGTTTACCAAAGTATAATATCAGTGTTACCTTAGCTTGGACTTTCAGATTGCATGCCTTAAAGCAGGGATACCCACATCCGGTCCTTGAGGGCCACCGTCCTGCAGGTTTCCCTGCTTCAGATCAATGCATCATTAGTAGGTTTCTGCAGAACATAATAATCATTTGAAGAGATCTATTTCATCTGTCGAAGCAGGGAAACATCTAAAACCTGCAGGACAGCGGCCCTCGAGGACCAGATGTGGGTATCCTCGCCTTAAAGGCTAACTGGAAACAGATTTCTATTCGTACTACGTGTTAATCCAAAGCAGTTCTGTTCTGTACAGCAAAGAACCAAAACTTTGAATGAGAAAAGTATGGCCAGTCAACCATCTGTGTGTCAGAAACAATGGGACACCTTCACAGGTCTTTTATAATTACCTGCATCAGTTTGATGACCCAAAAACATACCAAACATCCCAGGGCATCAAATCCTAACATGCTGAACTTTCTTGTGTTGTCAGTTAGAAATCAGTCCGACTGGCTCTTCAGTATAAAGAGCTCAAGCATTGGCTTGAATGTAGTCTGTACTTACCAAAGCTGACGGAGCGCACCTCGCAAGCCTTTAATTTCAAAGGCATAAAGAGTGAAAATCACACCATTGCAGACCATTTTACCCACTTTCAACAATATATTCTAATACATATTGTTGACTATGTTCCAGACCATGATCTCTTATGTTATTAAGAAATATTCTATTCATTATTTGCTATTCAGGCAAGTGAAGGAACAATAAACCAAATATTACTGCAGCAAAATATAGGCACAACCAAACATTACCCATAAATAACCTGGAGATAATACAGGGCAATCATGCAGTCACAGCCCCCTAAAAACCAGCATTTGTTTCGAATAATATATAAATAAATGCCAGATATTCTATTTGATACAGTTTGTTTCTAACAGTCTGCAGTTCATGCAGGGTAGAATCTGAAGGTTTTATCCTTTATATCACATCATTTAGCAGGAATTCACAACACTCACAAGGTCTTCCAACCTCAGTACAACATCTGTATCTTCCCATGTCGACATGAAATTAAACGTTATTCACGCCACAAAAAGTCAGATAGTCTGACTTTTAGGAACTACAGCTGATATGAAGTGATAAACTAAACATGGTTTAAGTGTCTACAGACGTGCTGGTACCACTTTAAAGTGAAGCAACTGTGGCTCATGGAGCCAGCCCCCCAGGTGTTGCTGCGAAACAAAGAATGACCTCGTTACAGTTCTTATCTTGAGGGAAATCTAAATGTTTGTACGATAATAATCCATGATAGAGTTGTCACTCAAGGACGCAGACATGATTAAAATGATGGCTCTTGGAAAGACGATCAGTGCTTTGTCAAAGTAATTTGGTTTGAATGTCTGAGTAAAAAACAAGGGCTCATCTGATCAGCCAGTGTCTCAAAAACTAGAATTTAGCCAGTCTGCTGGAACGGCTAAGAAAAAAAGGAAGCTGCAAGCCTCTCTTTTCCCTAAGTTGAAATAAAAGTAATATTCTTCTCGATTATGAGAGCCTTCTTACAGTTTCAGGCTGCAAACCTTCCCGGAGCAGTCGGACTGGAAGCAGACCGTGAGGGTGCATCACTTCACCGGCTGGCTGTGAGCTTTCCAGCATATCTTAAAACCCACACAGCAAGTCATTACTTGGACTTGCACTCTAATGCCCAACCAATTTACTTCAACTTTACTCAGCTGAAGTGAGGCCAGGTTCTTAACCATCCCTGTCATTTCTAAAATGTGAGCAGGTGGTAGGTCGTTTCATTTTATGGAAACCGTCTGCCAAGCCGTGTTCTGGAACTAGACGCAAAGCAGTTTCTATTCTTAAAACGAGAGGCCAACTCCATTTCCACGCTGTGTCCTACACTTGACCCGCCCACATCAAACATCTGCAGCATCAACACTTAACCGAGATCCAACTGATCAATCTTCATCAAATCTTCAGTGTTCACATGTCAGAAAGTTTGAGTTGGAAGTGAAAGAGACGGTAAAAAAGAGAGGACTGCCAGCTACCGCAGTGCTACATCAATCAGCTATTTTTAGCCCAGCTGAGCCTCAGATGGGTTGTTGTGCAGCTGCATGTACAGTATTAACTGGTAAGCCAAAAAAACAGCAGGATCTGAAAATAATGAGCACATAATGGAACATGAAACTAGTTGTAGTTTTGTAGAGGAGGAGTCAGAAAAAAGATGATCAACACTTTCCCTGTCGAGGAAAATGTGAAAGATTTGAAAGATAATTCAAACGTGCTAATTAAGAAATGCTCAAAAGCATTGCTGATGGACATTAAGTCATTTAAAAGATTCTTTCACACAAACAAATGAGGTACAACATTCACGCTTCAGAACATTTTTAAAAAGCTCTGGTGTACGTATGAAGCAGCAAATCTCTTTAACGACAGTTGAGCAGTCCACAGTGATCAGCCATAACATTAGAACCACTGACACTAACTGAATGTTATGCTGGGAAATCCTGGAACTCCAACTAAACATGTCTGCAGACCAGTCAACACCTTCTTCCATGTGATTGGGGAGCAAAAAAAAAAAAAAAAGCCCCAGTCTGGTTAATATACGGACCATCCACTCTCTGCTGTGGATTCTTCATTCATTCTAATGCAACATTCTTTTAATCATTTCTTTAAATAATAGATTTAATAGGCTTTTAGCAGCTGAGGAAAGGTAATGTGACATATTGCTAGGCTATACCAATTCAAATATGACTTTGCAAAGATTTTGATGATACAAAATGAAGTTGGCTCATACAGATGTTACAGAGAAAATAAGCTGAACTGCCTCCAGCGAAGTAATAAGATATTAGTGGTTTCCTCATGGTTGGAGGGTCACTGCAGGGGAACAGTAGATCAAAGGAAACCAACCTGGACCCAGCAAGTCCGACAGGCTGGAAAGAGAGAGGTTTACCACTATCCTGATGTCCACTATTAGCAGGAGGTGAGATCTGTGTCTGTATGCCTGTGGGAAGGAAACATTCTCATTTAGTCAGCGCTGGGGTGGTCATGGAGGTTGGGATGAAATATGGTTTTAGAAATGATCTGCTTTCACACCTACATGCCAAGCTTTTACCAGAGTTAAAAGCAGAAAACAACAGAATAAGAAAAGCAGGGGAATGAATAATCAGAGGGTGTAATGAGCAACATATAGGGTGGAACAGTATTTTAGAGAGACGAAAAAGAAATTAGAGACCTGATAGTGAAAGGAGAAGCATAGATGAAGGAAAATCTAATGAATGATGCACCAAAAGCTGATAACTAATTAAAAGAATAGGCCGGAGAGTAAAGGAGAGGAGTGGGGTGAACAAAAGCTATTTATCTCAGTTCTTGTCCAGCTGTTAAGGAAGAACTGCAGCGTCCACACACACAGACAGACACACCAGACAGCGGCTTCTGCCGATGGCTGACACAGATACTGCAATGCAGAGAGAGATGAAGGAAGGGAGGCAGCTGGAGAATATCGAGTGGGGAGGAAAAAACGGTCAGCGACCGTGAGGAGGGAGGGGGAACGGGGAGGGTGACTAAAGAGGTGAGAAGAGGAGACGAAGAGTTGAGATAACATTAGAAAGGAAAGACAGAATGAGGGAGGGGGGGCAAGTCGGACAGCAGACTGAGGCAAATAGGGATGATCACGCTCTGTGTGCTGAAGAGATCTTCTTCCTTTCAGCTCAGGGCTCAGAGCCTTCCCCTCCTCAACATAAATGTTTTAATTCAAGGTAAAATTAACATTTTAAAAACAAGAAATTAAGGTTTAATCTTTGACGTCCATATTAACTACATAACTCAATTTGACTTGCTCTGTAAAACTCAAAATAACTTAATTTATTCAAGAGAAAACCTACACAATACAAAGGCAGATGAACAACAGACACATGGGAAAACAGCAGAAGAACAGTTTGCAAATTAAAACAAGAAAAACCTATTAAAAAATGACACAACACACACCCACAAACTTAATTAAGGATAAATAAAATAAACCATCTCATGCGAATGGGCACAAACAATGATTATTGTTCCTCCATGTATTAGCATGTTAGTGAGATTTGTTTAAGTGGGATTTACTGATGAATTACAAACCACAAATGGATCGAACTTTATCTTGTTAACTTATCGCTTCCTTATAGGTTCTCTTATCGATTCTCATCCAGTTATATAGTACGATAATTAACTCTGCCTCACTCTTGCGGTCCTCGTCAACTAAGTGTTAATATCACATGAAATTAATCAACAGGACCTGGAAGTTTCACGTTATCTGGGACTTTTGAGACACAAGAAGCTGTGCCACAAGCTCCTTCCAGAGATTTGCCGCCATCGCTTAGCAGCATGTTAAAGACTTTACATTTCTGCAAAGTAATTGCATGCTGTGTGGTCAAATGTTTCAGCATGTTGGAGGTATTTCCCCCTTTGATGTGATAAAAGCTCTGTACGTGTTGCAACTGGCCCTAGTATTGTCCTTTTGGTGAAATATAACCAAACTTTGGAACGCTTCTGCCTCGACGCCATTTTGAAAACATTCTGAGCCAAAATACGATGCGTGCGCATGACGTCATCGCGCAAATGCGTCAGACGTTCGCGGGACCTTCAGAAGGGATCGTTAGGCAGGATTAATGATTACACTGAATCGAATTACTATGAGCCGATCCTTTGATTCCCATCTCTGTAGACTGGCATATGTTCTCTGGCCAGAAAGACGATATGAACTGGCACAGGACAAAGGGAGACGCAGACTATTTAAACACACAGGGCCAGGGGTAATGGGGAACAGGTGGAAACAATCATGACTCAGGGGAAGGCAATGACTGGTGACACATGAGAGGGAAGGGCAAGTGACCTGAAAGAGAAGAGTTAAATGTCAAAAGAAAACAAGAGAGCCACGGGACAACATAGACAAAAGCAGGATGATGAATATATTCCAAAAGTAGAGTACTTTTGAACTGATATGCACTCATATCCCTTCAGAAACAGGAGCTTTATAAGAGCTCTTGGCTCATATCTGTATTATCTTGGTATCTGCTGGCAGTAACAAAAGTCCAGGATTATTGGCCCTTGCCACCAAAGACGCAGTTAATAGATTTTTAGCCAATATTCTTTCCACAAGTCTGCGAGGTTATCCTTGAAGGCAAGACTAACAGAGTGGGATTTCTAAATGATAACCCGTTTCATTCACTGCATGTTTTAATTGGCAAAAACTCCCACAATACATCTTAATCAACTAAACAGCAACAGTGTTCCCATTCAGTTTGTACGGCAATAATTCAAAAATTAACCCAAATTTAAGAATGACATGTCCCTAATTTTTGACAAAAAGAAAATAAATTATTCGTTTTATTATCAAAATTTCAAATTATTGTATCCATAATGAGTATATTACAACATTTTAGGGGTGATTTTGTGTCATTTTCTAAAATGAAAAGAAACAAAGTACATAAAACTGTTGAATTTTCATTGCTCTGCGACACATACTAAAAATGATACACTAATAAATCCTTTTAATAACAATTTTGTCCCAGTTAGGGAACGTCCAGGGTGGAAACAAATTAACAGAGATAAATCTCCCACTGCTGTTTTAATTCATGGCTAAATCTTTCAGCCTGCTGATCTTTAAAGGACCTATGAGAGCCCGATTCATCTCAGAAGTCTAAAATACAGTATGAGAGGTACTGTAGCTAAGTTGCTGGTTGGCTAAAAGGAAACCACAAAAACCAGACATCTTTTATTGTTTAAAATGTCACTTTTATGACATTGCATTTTTTTTTTAAACAGACAGAACCAAGTAGCACAAGGACAAGGCTCTTAGCTGCCATTGCTCTGCTAAATAAGTAGCTTTACTTTACTTTACTTTGTTTTTATTCATCATTGTCCCTTTGCTGCTATTTTATTTGTTTTGCTGTCTTTGTTGTTTTTGCATGAAGACTGAATGCCGGCTCGCTGCAAACCAAATTACCCCACTGGGATAATAAAGACACCTTGAACCCTCTTCCTCTATTTCCGCCTCTTCACCTGTCTCTAACCAGACTCTGGTCTTCGTCACCTTCTCTGACACACGTACAAGTGAAAGCTCATTTCTTTCCAGGATGCAGGATGACTCAGGGCTGAAGAAATCAATACTATTTTGTCAAAAGTCCTTTCTATCTAAGTGGCCATTCTTGCTTCCCATGTTCAGTACATGCTGCTATCATCCCATCTTCCCCCTCGCTGCTGTATGATGAGAAACAATAATGTGATGATGGACCACTTTACACTGCTATCATCACCGTGGTTGTGTCTGAGAGTGTCGTCTTTGTGTGTTATTCTCTGAGTGTGTGTTTGATTTATGACCTAAAGGAAATGTTTTTACATTAATCCATAAGTTTGATTGATGAAGTCTTTTGTCTGTTGTTGACAAAAGTGTGTGTGTGGGGGTGCTTAAATGTATTTTATCATCTTTACAAAGCTTTTGTGAGAGTATGTGAGTGAACTGGTGCACATGTCTCATAGATTTATGAGCTTCAATATTCTCAGGACAGCAGAATCACATCAAATCCTCAAAAAGCGCATTAAAACATACAGTAATAAGGGTGCGATTTGCCAGTGGGGATGGTGGTAATTTCCCTCTCTTTGGGTTTTCTACCCTCTGCTGAATTATTTTTATCCTCTGTAGGGACAAAATTTACCCCCCACCCACCCAAAGTATTTTCACCATTATATCGTAATTATTAACAACCAAAATACAAAGTGTCCGTGTTCATTTTGATTGAGCTGTGATTTTGAGCTAGGTGTCACGCTCGCATAAAGTTATTTTATTTTGAAAACCAACAGGAACTTCCTGTCTGCGTCATCCGCGCCAAAAACAAAGATTAAATCAAATGGATAAAAAATTAAAAGAATCCAAAGCAGCATATCGTCATATTTTACAGGATGACAATAAAAAATATATAACAGAAGATGAAACAAGATCTGACATTGCTGACCGGATGGTGGACAGCAGGATCTCCCTGGCTGAGGAGAGCTCTCAGGCCAAGGGGTCACTTTCTAATCCATCACCCCCCGAAACTATGTTTGGGTTTTGGGACAGCAGCACAAAGTCACTGTCATCAGCCTCCTTCATAATGTTGAAGGACTTTGGACAAAGGTCTAATCCCACAGCTACTGAATGATTCGTACACCTGATGATGGCAAGGAGATGCAGATTACCACATTATCAAACATTAGTATGTGCAGCTGAAAAGGTGAACATGCAGATATTTTCACTGGATTAAACGACTGCTAACTGAACATAACTTTGTATTATGCTACCAAAGGTTTAAGCTAGTTACTTGCTAACTGACCGAACAAACCATGAAAAAAAAAAAAAATCACATTCCAATAATACGGACCAGCGAACACACAAAGTGCAGAACACAATATTCAGCAAAGTTTTTTAAGAGTAAAACAGATCAAGAATGTCAGCCACAAGGGGGAGGAAATTACAGAATATTAAACTGTCACCCAAAAAGTATGAAGGAGTAAAATGATATCCCTCCTCTGCAGGTTTAATGGAAAATCTTTATCAATTTAAAGAATCTTTAAAGGCTGCAGACTGCTGCTGAACACAGAGTGGGAAGAAAGTAGGATAAAGTATTTTGGTAACAGCATGGACCAACTTCATGTTCTGATGGTGACAGTGTGTTTATTTTACTCTTTTATTCATTCATTTGTTTGTTGATTTGAGTGATTTTTTGTTGTTTCTTATGATTTAAGCAGGTGGAGGTGCTGCCAGCTTCTCGTGATTTTAGCTGCAAATATAGATCCCATAAAAGTACTGAATCAGTTCCAAATATTGACAATTCCCAGCGCATTCCCACTGTAGGAACCTTTTGTAGTTCCTCCATACAGGAACTCTGGACCACGGCCCTCAGTTCCTAGAACCATTTTAGCTCCTTCTCCGAGGCAGGGTCTTTTCTGGGTTCCATAGGAACACAAGACGTAGGTGTTTGGTGGCTGGTAGCTCCGCCCCTTGTCTGAAATGTTTACTCATACGACACAGACACGACCGGTGCATGTTTAATAAGTTAAACTTACAAGTCGTCTCCTTATGATACTAAAAGGTAGATGTAGGCATGCATTTCGTAGCCGAGAAAGAGTAATAATTTTATGGTTGGTGTGCCTTTTCTTGTTACACATTCTGGTGTTGGACTGCATTGACTCACATAGTTAAAATCATGCATTTTGTTGAAATGTTTCATTTTAAATATGCATGCTGTAGTATAAATACATGCAAGTACTGGAAATACAGAATGCCAAAACAAAATTATAGAAGATAAAAAACACACCAGAACACTTTCATTACAGCAATTTCCATTTGACGTAATTTCAAGCTTCAATTTTATTTGTGATCTTAAAATTAATATCAAGTGAGGGGAGTTATACTCATATTCAGTGTTCACAAAGTTTAAAGTTATACAAGGATGCCAGTTGTTGCTTAGATAAACCATTCAATCAAAATTGAGCTTTGTTTCTTTACAACTCTGACTCACATGCACACAAACAAAGTTTAAAGGGACGAATCAAACGTGACCAGAAAGTAAAAGTGTGACTAGATCGATCAGGAGGTTGGGAAACGCTTCAAGTTGCAAAGCTTATGGGTTCAGTTATCAGGGCGTCTCAATCAGAAATCATGACTTGTCTATTTTAAAGGTCAAATCTCAAAGTATAGAAAGAAACTCAGACTGTGAAATGAACGCCTTCAACTCCAGAGGTTGTGGGATCAAAACGCAAATGGTCCGACTCTAAAAATGCAGATTGAAAAGCGCTCTGACAACCTTGCAAAGTGTGAAGGTGACTCATTGGGTTTCACAGAGACCACAAGTCACCAGTGGTGCAGTGTCTGGTTTGAATCCTGCCTGGAGCAACGGAAACCCATTCCCACAGCGGTGGGTTACCACAATGGCCGAGTTTGTGAGAGTCTCTGAATGAACTGAGTTCAGCAACATTACACCGGCAATGAAAAGGTTTTGGTAACGCTGGGCGGGAGCAGGGCTGCATCCCTCCTGGTGGTTAATCACCGCTAAACAGGTGATGAACAGATGTTGGATAGTTTCTCACTGGAGGTATGAAAAACAGTAGCAGTTAGGGAGAGCAGGACAAATCACAAGAGACAAAGAGAAGAAGGTGAGAGCAATCAAAATATTGTCCACACCAGTTACAGGAAGTCACAAAGCTAACCCACACACTAATGAGGGTCCATGTGAACTGAGGCAAGTAATTATTCAGTCTGCTGCTAAATTATCCAATTCCACCCTCCATGTCAGTCTGTCATAATATTAGTTTTACAGTCACTGGTTCACAGGCTATGTTGGAAATATCCACTCATTCACTCACTCACCCACTTTATAGTGTTCCCTGTATGAAAGAGTCATCAGGGGGAAAGTGCAGAAAGCTGCTGATGCACCTCTGACACACCCTGAATGCAGCAGTGTTTCATAACTGTGTGCACTTACGTCAGCAGGATGCGTGCAACTTTATTTCTGTACATTTACATCACAACTTACCCCTAACGTGTTTACTCACAGTGTCAAATGTCGTTATATTACAAATAATCTTTTAGTTCCTGCTTCTCAGGCAGAAAAACTGACAGAAGAAGAAGTCTGAGGCGTGTCATTTGTTCGTCAGACTTTCTCAAAGAGTTCAAACTTCCTAATAAGGCATCAGCTAGCAATAGCTCGCACTAGCATGCTTTATTAGCTCCTCCATGGCGAAATATATGATGGTTTATTCTACCAATACAGTGAAAATCACTATTAACATGCCTGACTCCCTGTATGGTGGACGATAAAGGGAGAGTGGACTATTTGAACGCACAATCATGTCGACCGATGATCAAAAACACATCTGTGCCCTCATTCTCTCATAGGATTCAGTGTTGCAAACTGAAGTCTAACACATCAAAAAATAAATGATGAATGAAAACTGAAAAGCAATGTTTTATTCATTCTAAATTCAAACGAGACAGCTGCAAAAAGAGAGGAGCTGCAGCAGAGAACTGAGGTGCAACTATTTGAAAGCCTTTGAGAGTTTAACTGCATTGTACCTGCTCTGCTCTGTGATCTGACTGAGTCAATGAGGGGTCCCATCACAGCAGGATACATCCAGGCTCATTTCTTACTGTCTATGCTGCTTCGGCTGCAAGTCGGATCAATAAAGTGTATCATTGTAAATTCAAATTGAACTATAATTGTTTCAGAGCTGGTTATTCTATTCTTTTGACTGTGGTTTGTCCGCATGCTGAACACCTACAGAGGAGAATTTAATTGGCGCCGATGTGACAAAAATAACCGCTTGAAACAGATATTTCCAAGGCAAAATCCTGTGAGAGTCACTAATTATTCATTTTGCACTTTGTCAAAGTTTTTTAAAACTTTCCTCTGACGCCGTAATAGCTTCTTGTCGCATATCATTTTAAACCAGAGAATTCACTGCTTTGTCAGAACAGAACAAGCGGTTGATGACAAGAAACCCGTGTAAGGACATGATAATGCAATTACATCAGTCTATTAATTCTCTTTTTCACAGATGTTGAAAATAAAACTAATTCCAATAACTGCTGATGTAAATCTCACTCATATCCTCATATGATAACTTAGCTGATCTTATTCTTCCTGGTTTTATACTCAAGTATTCAACACATGTGGATTCGGTTGGCCTGCTTTCTCTGAGAAGGTACAGGGTGAGTGTCTGAGTGTAAGACAGTATCTTCTTCTTCTTCTTTCAGCCTCTCCCTTTTATCGGGGGTTGCCACGGCGAGTCGATCATCGCATCATCAGTTTGGCACATGTTTTATGCTCCTTCCTGACGCAGCCCTCACCATTTATCTGGGCTTGGGACCGGCATTAGGAACACACTGGCTCCCTAGTGGCTGAGCGCTCACATTCACCTGGGGGGGTGGGAGAACCCACGCATACAAGGGGAGAACATGCAAACCCCAGCTGGGAATCGAACCTTCAACCCTCTTGCTGTGAGGCGACAAGACTGTTTGCACTGAGAACAATTCAAGAATTTAATATCGTCACAACATAAAAAGGTTTTTAATCATCGGGATCCTTTTTGAGAAGTTCTTTCAATGAAACGGTAACTGAAAACTCTCTGTTTTCACAACCTACATTTACCAGGAAGTAGCGGGTCTGTGTTAAAAGAAAAGCAGATTTAATACCGTCTTAGCAGCATAAACAGCTGATTGTTTCGATTTTCTTTCTCTGGTGAAGGTTTGTGGAGCATGAAAAATGCTGTTGACAGAAAGCTTCTCAACAGCTGTTAGATATCTTGAAAATTTTCTCTCGTTGAGACACTTTTAGTGCGTGGATTTAAAGGGGAACTCCGGTATTTTTACACCTGGACCTTATTTCTGGCATGAAATACGTTCATCTACTCACCGAGAACAGTTTGGTGAAAGTCTGCGTCCTTCGGAAGATATTTTCGGAAGATATTTATTTAGGATATTTTGGAAGAATAGCCAAAAGGACATGAGTCTGACTTGGAGCTGTCACATCGGTTGGTTTTGTCATGTTTTCCTTTGGTTTCCTTTGCCCTGTCATTAAGTTCACTCCCTTCACCTGTGTGTTCCCCCTCAGCTGCACTCCATCACTAATCACCTCCCTTCAGTATTTAGTTTCCAGGTTCCTCCACTCTGGGAAATCCTCCCTCATGAGTCAAAGTTATCAGGGAACATGGGAATGTCAGGTTTTTATTAAGTTTTTGTATTCCAGCTCAGCCGCGCTTTTCGTTGTTCCTTTTAAAGAAATCAGGTTTTTGCTTTGAAATATCTGCATCTAGGTCCTACCTCACCACGTGCACGTGCACGTACCTCACCACAAAAACCCATGACCTCATATATTGTATATCATCCTCAAAGTCTGAGACATTTAGCTACTAAACTGAATCCAACATCCACATTGAGGTAATTCATTTGGGAAATGTGGTGTTGCCTTCGCCTTCCCACAAATATTAATACTGTTCACTCTGATTGTTGTTTTGCTTCATGCTCTGAATGCTGGATCTGTTTTCAGTTCTCTTGAATGTTGGAGCCCCATTAAACCACCAAGCCCTTTGTTTTTTTTAGTATTTTACAGTCTCTATATTTACAGTCTCTCCTTTCCATGAGACATGTAAGCAGACAGCTGCTTTCCAGTGTGTTAGCCATAAATATGTTCAAGGAGATAATGTGTCAGCATTGAATTAGCAGTTTATTCAGTGACTGTGGAGGACCAGGGAGAAAATAAAAAGAAGACGGGCTTTTGGAGACAGGGGAACTCGAAGAGTTATTATGTTGAAATGTTACTGCTGGAAATAAATGCCTCAAAGCCAACCCACACACTAATGAGGTTCCATGTTAATTGAAGCTGCTAATTAATCAGCTTGGCTGCTAAGAAATCCAATTTGCTCTTCTGTTTTTTGTGTTTTTTGTTTTTTTATTTGGTAACAACATGCTTTGTACACATGCACGTGCACGCACATGCACGCACGTGCACGCACACACAGTGACTTACATAAAGTAGTCAACAAGCAGTGTTTTTAACAGCTGAGTTTCCCTGGATCTGTGATTTTTTTTAATTAGCGTTCTACATGCTATTTCTTATTTTGACACATTTGGTGCTTTGATCCCTTGCTGGACGGACAGTTTCACTTTGGTTTTCATGCTTGGGTGAATCGGGATCTCCATCCATCCATTTTCTATGCCCGCGTAATCCGTCGGTCGGGTCGCCGGGGGGGGGTGGCTGGAGCCTATCCTAGCGGTCATCGGGGGAGAGGCGGGGTACACCACAGTAAAAACCAAATGTGCAAATGAAATATTAATCGGAGTCGGTGCATACTGTTTTATAACCTGTAACTGCTGATGAATATTTAAGGCACTGTGAAATGATAAGAGACACACAAGTCAGCGACACCTACAAAGTTTAATGTTCATTACAAGCAAGCCAAAGAACTGTTTGATTTAAAGAGCTTTTTCCCGTGTGGAACAAATCTCTTTCATGGCAAACTGGCTTATCATGTGGCGCACTGAGCTGGTTTAGCTTATTCTTAGTTTCTGCCAGGTGTACCGGAAAGATGCAAAGGTTCCTCCTGATTTCCTAGACACTATCTCATCTTTTGCAAGTATACATACTGGGAGTGAAGCATATTTCTTTGTTATGCTTCATGTGTTATGTGTAATTACAGTTAAATGCACAGTTGAGTCAACTTGGCCATTTAATTGGACCACTGTCCCAGTGTACTTGCACAGGAGCGGAATTGACTGTTAACTGAATTATTCAGTTATTGACTGAAGTATGTTTGATGCTGCGATGCTTTGGACTGTACAAGAAGACATTTGAGACATTCTGCTGCCTCAGACTTTTCTGTGGGAATCATTGCTCATGTAAGTTCAGCCGAATTCACTGCAGACTGCGTCTTTAAATGGCTTAAATGGTGCTTTTTATTCAGCTGTTACTGGTTGTAGAATCTACATTTTATTGGAGCAGAACGATGGTCTGGAAAGGCTGACCGCGGGTTGAGAGGCAGTCTGAACGGGTTGATTTCTGCTCAGTTTCTGATGTGTTTAGATGTCTGACAAAAGAAACAGAAAAACTGTGAATGACAGCAGCTTTATAAGGAATTTAGATGCATTGGTGTGCATTTACACGACTGTTTTTTACAAATAGATGGAACTTTGGAGCATGTGTGGAGCACCATGTGAGTCTTGTTAGTTGTGATTATGCAGAAGTAAATTGACCCTCAATCAGGACTATCTGAGTGTGTTTCTCCTGCTTTCAGAAGCTCTATTTTCATTGATTTCGCTCAGACTGACAATTTAACATGAATTCTGATTTTGGCCAGCTTTACACTGATATTTTTTTTCTCCCAGTGTCATGTAAACATGTTTAGTCATGAGAGAGATGGGCAATGTGCCCTTAATGTTTTGCTTGAGTAGCTCTCAGGTAGACACAGACTGAGGGCTGAAACTGCTTCTGGAAATGTTTCTTTCACTGGCTGATTTTGGTTGCATTTTTATCATTTTGTTCCACTGGGTTTAAAATAAACTGTTCTAACTTGAGGGTAATTTTTTACTTAATTTCAACTGTCTTTTTATGCATCACACTTTCTTCCAGATGTCTTTTTGTACGCTTGTTCATCCACAGTCACAACTTCTTCTAATGAAAGAAGGATGTTTAAATGTCTTGTAATGCTTTCTATGACAGCTGCATAAATGCAAAGCACGCTTACGCCTCTCTTCTCTCTACTGTTTCCCACACATACAATATTTACACTTAATTGGTTAATACTGCACACGATGTGTAGCTTAGCAGAGGAGAATTGTGCACACTCTCACATATAACAGACAAAAATAACATAGCTTAGAGCAGACAACCTGGGCAGCAGAGAATTAAACAAGCTGTGGATTCGCACACACAGAAAACTATGTACACACAGATGTTATGCTATACTACACAAGGTTCCAGTGATGTTAGGAGACAGGTAGATGCAACTGGAAGCAAGGTTGTCAACACAGATATTTCATTGTTGTGTGTGGTTCTATGTTCAGGGATCTGCAAGAACATGTTCAGACAGTATGATGGTGACGGTTCAGGTGGTGGTGCAGGTGGATCCCATGATGAAGACCAGAGTTTCTCACACATTTACAGAGAAAAACTCATATATAAATACATATTCACTGATTAACAACTGAGGATTTTCATATTGTGGAAACTGTGTGCGTGTCTTCTTTCTCTTTCAAAACTGTACTTGTCACTTTCAATCTCCTTCTCTAAGTAAAGACAATCAATAATGCATAAGGCACTCACTGCTTTGCATACACACACATCAAGCCATTAGAGCCTCCACACCAGCCTCAGCTGGTATCAGATATATCTCCACAGTATTGACAAAGTCTTGTCTCTCTTCTGACCTCTCAGTCTCCTCACCAGCTGACTTACAAAAGCACTTTTCGTAGTGTTTAGATAACTAGCTTCGAACGACAGACATTTCTCTCTCTCATCTTGTATATTACCGTCATTAGCTCCTCATTATGTGTCTGTAATGGCTGAGCATTGGTACTTAACCAACAGCGGGTGCAAAACTCTGAATTTCACATGCAGAATGATTCAATTTGAGACAGTGGCGTAGTGTAAACACAAGTTAATCAGCTGTTTTCATCACAGCTTTTGCACCTTCCCTTCATCCACCCACCACGACTTATACCCTGAGAGCATGTCACTGTGCATAAATGGCACATTTTATGCTTCATGCATGCATACGATAGTATATGAGAAATGTGCTGGTAAGTAGGATACAACTTTCCCTTTTAGCGTGCATATGAACATGAAAATAACTGCACATATAGCATTTCATGGCACTATGACAAAAGGAGCGTGGTATTAGTATGATGCTACTTCAGGTGCGTTAAATGCAAAGGGAAAATCCCTCCATGTGTAATGTCATGCTTGCAAATAAAGATTTGTCTTCTGGAATTATTCATTTGACATTTCATGACACAAGGATGTATGTGAGCTTAGCTTTACAAACGCAAGAGCCAAAGATGTGCAATTTTACATAAAAACTGCATAAAATCCCAGATCAGACTGTGGATACTGCAGTGTCGAGCACAAGCCTTCTCTGCAGGGCTCACAGAGGGTTGGCCATGTCAGTGAATTTGTCTTGGATGAGTTAGCAGGCTCGCAGACTGACTGACAAACAGATTGAGGTCAAGCACGAGGCATGTAATCCATCCAGTAAACGGTTTCCTCGTTGTTTTGCAAACAAAGTCAACTGATGGACAGTGTGTAAATGAGTTAGATATGTAACTGTCAGTGCTTTTGTTATGTCCATCCTTGTCGGATTTATTGGCTTTGCTCTGGTTTGCACACACGGCCTCAAAATGTAAATGTAGTGCAACACACTGACACAAAAACCAGCTGCAAGTACTTTCCTAAACCAGCTCTGAAGATAAGACCAATCTGGGCAGAGCTGCAGTCTTTGCTTACTGCTTCACGGGAGTCACCTGTGAAAGACGTAGAGACATAATTACATCAACTGTGATCTCCCAGCAAACGTTTGCTTCCTGGGATTGATTGTGAACCATCCAGGAGCCACAGACCCGGAGCTCTTACTCCACCACTGAAGCAGAACAGCATCTGGGAACTCGCTGATGTCTTCCATCTTGCTGGAGACCGTGTCAAAACCGAGCTGGAAAACCTGTTGTTTCAGTTTATGCTTTGGTCCTTTGAATGTTTCTGCATGTTCAAATGATTGAGAACCTTTGGCAAGTTGATTATTACTTCCTCATTTCACAACAGTAAGTTTGCATTCAATTCAAGACAATTATTCATAAAAATTGTTCAGAAAAATTGAGGTTTTTTGTCATTCGCTGAAGCCAAAGTAAACAACTGCTAAAGTACTGCTCTGTACTAAAGTGGCTGGCATCCATAAAGGCTTAACATTTTCTCTTAGAATTGACTTTTGAATTTATTTCCTCTATTATTCATCCGTTTTGTTCTTTTTGGGCAGTAGTTGCTTTCTGAGAGCCAGAGGGAGGTAATAAAATTGCCATTCATAGTGATGTTAATAAGGGCTCTGATAATTTAGCCCTCAGGGGCCACTGGGAGGTTAATTCAGCTTTGCCTCAACAACTATGAATATTTAACAGTTCCTTCCTGCACTTTTTAAATGTGACGATAAAGCCCTGTACAATAAAACCTCTAAGGCAGAGCTGTGAACAAACGGGAACAAGCAGACATGCCCGCATTGACAATGCTTGTTTTATGTTTCTTACTATAGTCACTCTGCCTTTCAATGCTAGCGCCAGGTAGCACAATACAACGAGTTACTGTGGTTAGCTTTGGAAGGTTGGAAGTGGTAGGTTTGACCCCTATGTTGTGCCCCAAGGAATCACTCAAACTTGAGAGGTCACAAAGCCTTGAAAAGCCTGACTTAATAAAAAAATATATATATATATTCCTTGATAGTTACAGAAACACCTTCTGATGCACGACCTTGGACACATCATTAGTGTTGTTTCCTGGATTCACCGGGTGTTTTGGGTCTTTCCACAGACACCCTCCTCCAGGCAACCCAACCGAGGCTGATCAGACCCCGGCCTGTGTCCATGTGGCATTCTACTGCCCCCACTGCTCTCCCCTCTTCAACCAGATCCATTTGGATGCTTTTTCTGCTGCCCCCACGTTGTTGTTCATGGCTCCTCTGCGGCTGGCACCTGTAATGCCCAATGTGCCGTAGGCCTTGCTCAGAGAGTAGCTACCAAATCCCGACAGCCCACTTCCACTAGCATACAGCTGGTCCTCCACCTGCTCCTCCGACATTCTTCCACCGGCTCTTGGTACTTCTCCCTCTTTCTCTCTTGAGCCTCCTCCATCCTTTCCTCTCTGGGCGCTGTTAGCTCGAGCAAGATCAGTCGTCTTGTGGCCTCCGAGACCAAGATGTCGGGTCTCATACTGGACAGGGTGATGTGTGGTGGGATTTTCAGCTGCTTTTCCAGGTCAACTATCATCAGTCTCGTCCCGCGGAGAGCAAACCAACAGAGCAGTTCTTCGGTGCTCTCTGGCCTTTGTCCTTCCTTAACGAAGTGAATGGCCTTGGCTGTAGCTTGGTAGTATCGGCTGTCCTTGATGCCCTTGCTGATTGCTTCCACAGTGGATTTCTGGACCTGGTCGTGCCTCCATCGATACCGACACTCGCCCAGTGCTTTGGGGCATGCAGGTGTTTCTATTTTGCCCCAAGTGCACAGGTTGGATGGACTGGGGAGAGTAGAAATAAATTAATACTAAAATGCAACAGACACAAAATACCACACGTCACTTGGCAGTTCTAATGTTTTAATGTCTAAGGTTAGACATAAAATACACATGAAAGAACCACACATGATGCATATGACCTGAGTTCTGCACATTAAAGGGATCTGTGCAGGGACACCCCCACCAGGGGGATGAGCAACAATTAGAACCACTGCTTTGTTAATACAGAGAACAGGAAGCTCACTCACATATACCACAACGGATAACCGTGGCTTAATATAATCACACAGAAAATTAAACTTATCGTTATGATTTATTGGTTTTGTTTTCATGCTTTGTTGAGATTTTGTTCAGTTGGTGTAGGTCTCCTTATGTGCAGCCATTTTGAAGAGCTGCTTTGTTATCATTGGCCTTGTTTCTATGTTCTGTATTCCAGTCAGACTTATTTACATCTTAGTTAGCTTTAATTTGTTCTTTTCACTCCAGTCTATGTTTGCTAATTGCTCCACGCCTGTTCTGTTAGTTTGTTACTTCAGAGGATTTATTCTGCTCAGTTTCCACATCATTGTTTCAGCCCTGGTCCATTTTCATTGTTTTTTTTGTACGTTTGTGTTTTCCTGGAGTTCTTACTGTATGTCTCCACAGTTAGTTTATTAAAGATGACTTTTGGCTCATTGTCTGACTGCCAGTGAGTTCTACTCGTTTGGGTCTTCTTTTCCTTCACAACAACCACAAAAACACTGAAATCCTTCATGAAAATCAGCAAACCAGAGGCACAAAAAGTTATATTTCTCTGAAAAAAACAGCTGCAGCCAAGTGAAACTGACAATGTAAATTGAGTCTGTTTAAATTAAAGTAATGTTGAATGAAGCGGAGGCTTAGAAACAGGTAAAACTGCAAGAACACATGCTAAACCTCAGTCATGCAGAAAAGCAGCAGAAACACAGGTGTTGCAGCACAACGCTTTAGTCGGGAGCATTGGAGCGCACGTGTTGCCCCAAGAAAAAGTAATCAGATTACCTACAATCCACGTGGATGTGATGCAAAGCAACGCTGCCAAGTTGTAAAAGTGCAGCGCAAGGATCAGACGCATTAAAGATGTAGATCTGATAATGCCAGAACATAATCAAATCACCAGTGTTAATGCAAACACAATTAATGTGTTTTTTGCTGAGATGTGGGCCAATATGGGGGATTGATCAACCAACACTGTCCTCCGAGAATCCATATAAACAAAGTACCGATAGGACCTGTTAGTTTCTATCTGAATTACATTAAATTTATTCAGTTATTCACCTAATACCTTGAATCTTAACACTTTAACACCAAGTCCAAGTCTCCCATATGCACCTGCAAATTAATGATGCATGCAAAGCAAAGCTTGCTATCAGATGCTGTTCCATATGAATCAGTATGAGTCGCTGCTGTTGTGCTTCACTGCCTTTGATAGCTACTGTTGATCCTGACGCTCTTTGTAGAGCACCAACAGGGTGTTAGAAACTGGCAATATTTGCAGTGAACTTTAATGTAGCAGTAGAAGTATGTGCTTTTAAATATAAATGACCAGCTTAAGTGTAACTGAGAGATGCTACTTTTCTTGTCTGTAAATGAACAAGTGAGCCCAGAGGTGAGGGTGATGAGCGCAGGGATGCTTTTAGTTTGAAGGCAAAGCAGTGAAACTATCAGGAAAGCCAGAGTGAAAGGCAAGGCTGTGAAGACAGCTGAGTGACTGACAGAGAAAAGAGGAGAGAGAGGAGAGATGGGGAAGGGTGTCGGCAAGGAGGAGTGTGAATGACGGGCACAGAGGTGAGAAGAGTGGATTAAATGACTGGGCTATGGGGGTTTGAAAGAGTGAGACGGAGAAGAGAGAGGCAGGGGAGAAAAACAATAACACAAGGAGCATGTTGCTTGGGCTTTATTTGTGAGACTGAAACCATATGGTTTGGAATAACAACGGTGTTTTGCAGTTTGAGATTGAAGCACGTTGTGAGAAACAGCCCAACAGATGACGGTGATCATCCCCCCCCTCCTCCAAGCAGCTTGTGAGGTGTCACTTCTACACTGAAACCTGGACTTGAGATTAATGCTCTGAGGAAGTAAGGCGGTTCAGGGGCGTTAAATGATGTGTGATATAGCATGCAGTCAGAGCCAATTATGCTTTAAGAGAGACAATAGAAATGGAACTGAACTCAATGGGTTTCTGAAAAGCTACGATACCTGGGATGATGTAAATGCTGCTTTAAGAAGGGGTTTATTTGTAGCTATAGATGCATTTTTAGATGGTGGACTTAAAAACTTGAGTTATTGGGATGTAGCACCGCTATAAGAGACAATATCATATAAATTTGCATCGATGAATAAAAATAGCTCAAGGTTCTTGGAGATGCAATTAATTTTACAGATATATTATATTTGGGATCATCACACACATATCTGCCGGAGAATGAAATAATGAGTATTATCCTTTGGAGGACATTCCTTTTGTGCACAACTTTTAAATTAAAAAGCTTCAGTGTGGACAGAAAACTGAGCTAACTGATGCCTTTATCAAAAGAAAAGCAGCAAAGCTTGAGGGCAAAAATCCAGTTAAATTTTCCAAGTATTGATTGATCGGATGAGGTCTTCAAATAAAGAAGATAGAGTTGTTTATACTCATGAATAAAGTCCTTCGGATGCTGAGAACAATCAGTGCTTTAAAACCACTGGACATCGAATTAATCCCCCAGACATGACAGTGTTTTTGTCTTAATGCATGATGGACACTTAACGTACAGATCCTCCCGCCACCACCAGAGGATTTGTTCTTTGAACATAAAGATAGGTCCTTATTGACTGCATGCTTAAATAACCCCGGGGGTCATTGAGGTAGGAAGGCTGTGTTTATAATTGTGGAGTTTTAGGAGGAGTCCTGGGAGAAGAGTGGGAGTTGGCTGACTACAGATACCTGGAGGTTGACCTGGATAAAAGACTGGACTGAATATGCAGCAGAGAGAGAGACTCGACTTCCTGTGGAAACTTTCGTACCTCATAGTTTGCAGGAAGATGTGGAATATATTCTCTGAGACTGTGGTTTATTTGCTGCAACATCAGAGCGAGCAAAGAAACGGAACAAACTGCTAAAGAAGGCCGGCTCTGTGCTGGGGACGGATGTTGAGCCCTGGCCCTGATTGGGGGAATAAATGCTGCATATTACAAGTTGTTTGGAATAATGCACCACGCTGCAGACCTTTTACACAACATAAAGCACTGATTAAACAATCAGACTCATTCATTTGTGCAAACCCTTCTTATGACGCACGGCTGCATTTCATCATAGCAGTGCCCTCTAGTGGCTGTTGTGTGAGGCCAGAGGAGCACTTGAGGCGATGTCCATCCATACTATTTAAAAATGGAGAAAAGTGATGCTTCACAGGGAGTTTTGTTAGTCTTCTAAAAACACTAATCTCCAGAAACACCAGAAAGGGACACTTTTGCCTTTTTTGGAAGTTGAAATGAGGTGATATGAGGTGTTTCAGCACCTGATGGTTAATGTCATGTCTCTACAGTAGCCCACAGCGGACAAACCCAGCTCCAGCTCTTGAGTGGTACTTTCATAGTTTTATATCTCTAGTGGTCTGCTTGGAAAGGGAGGATAGTATCAGGGGTTCTCGGTTGTTTATACTCTACAACTTCCTGGCTGCATGTAACTAAAATCTACACACCGTGTCGGGAGCAACACTCCTGCTAAACTGCTGACACGAATCCATAGTTGCATAGATCACTTTATCTAAAATTGACTAAATATTGACATGTTTAACACGACTGGAACATGTTCAGTGATGTGAAGCCAGATGCTGTTTTAAAAAAATCCCTTTTTCATAATTATATACGTTCTAATTGTTCCTGAGCAGCAGTCAAGCAGCAGCTTATGCTTTTGTCTATGTACATGTGAACATATTCATGTCACAATCATGCTTCGCTGTTGTTGTTGTTTGGTTCCTGAGTCTTAGGTGGGGCAGGGCAGGTTTCCCAGGGCGGAGTCTGGATTGCTCCTGCTGTCACACCTGCTTCCCATCTGCCCACCATTATCGGTGTTACAGGACCAACCAGCCTTCGCCAGATTGTCTCACATTCATTGTGGTAATTAGGCCGTTCTGCCATTGCAAGTTCTCTTCCGAGTATTTACCTTGCTTTGTTTCAAAGTGCTTGTTTCCCTCGTCCTCCCTCCATGCTCTGGTTTTCTAAGGCCCGAATCGACGTCCGAGGTTAGATTCCGCTCATTAGCCTGTTTTACTTACCTGCCTGCTCGCCCCGCCGCCGACTCAGGAACCTTGCACCACAGCCAGTAACCTCCCCTCCATCTTGGATCTTCCCTGGAAATAAATCAGGACAAACCAAACACTTTTGGATTAAAGCACCAACTTGGAAATCCCTCTAACCGTCTCCCTCCTCCCACAGAGTTCCACGTCCTCCCAGATTCTACTCTCGACTCTCCGTTCCGCCTCTTATTAATACTGTTTACCAGTGGCGTGCACAGAGTTTTTGAAGGGCAGGGGCGGAAAGAAAAACAAGGGGCACATATAGCGCGTCCTCACCCCTGTAGAGGGCACTTAAGCACGCATTTTGGGGGCACTTTAAACACTAATACATGAGTAATCAGTCATTTAAATGCTGATAAATCCATCCTGTTGTCGGCAGAGTTCCGGTGGAAAACTTCTCTGTGTTATTACGGAATAAAGCTGCTGTTTCCTTCAGTACCTTTCCTGCTTTTTAAATCCTGGCAGGGCACTTGACGGCACTTTAGCATGTTTTTCAACAATTGGGCCCCCCCTGTGCACGCCACTCCTGTTTACTGCTACTTCAGTCCTGCGTCTGCACTTGAGTTCGGGTTTCGTTTGGCGCCGAAGCTTCTAGTCGTGACAATTTAGCAGACAACTCTATTAAAAAACTGTTACCTGCTTGTTTAATTACAAACCAAAAAATCCTTTGAAAAAAAGAATAAAAAGCTACATTCACTCTGACAGATGGTCGCACATGCAAATTAAGATGGCGTCATCTGGTCTGGTTCAGTATCATTTCGATACTTATTGCTGTTTAATTCTCTTATTCTGTTGAGTCTACAGAGCCAGAAAAGAGCCATTTAACACTAATCCTCGTCAAATAATACATTCATTTGTGTGCAGAGAGAGAGGATTTAACGCCAGCTCACAACCAACCCAAAGACTGCAGTGAAACAGATGTGTGTGTGTGTGTGTGTCAGTGACTCCATTAAGGAGGAAGAGAAAGCTTTTTCCCTTCTGCTGTTTGTTTCTGTGCTTCTGTGGAAAATATTAATCACATGGATTATTGCTTCATAGAATGCTGAAACTATCATTTGTTTTCTACTAACTATTAGCTATGGTCACAGAGGATGTTGCATGTGAAAGAACCTCCACAGAGTCCGTTTATTTCCTTTTAAAACATTACATTTTCAAACAAATTCAGGTAATAGAAAGCAAGTAAGCTGATGAGTTGATAGTGAACTCATGACAGTCAACAAAAGCTTCTGAATATGAGGAGCCACCAGGGACATTATTCAGAATTACTTTACATACAAATATATGAAATCAAACTCTCTCACATACTAATGAAAGTGAAAACCAGCTCTTATACATACTGGAGAAAAAAAGAGAACTTTCATCAGCACCAGTGAAATATTTTCAGATGATTTCACATGAAATGGAAGTCAGTACGGTAAGCAAAGTGCAGACTTGGAGAGTCGCAGTGCGTGTTTCCAATCAGATCCCTGAAGAGATGCTAAGCGCCCGTCCAGTCGGGTTCTGATCATCTCTGCAGAAGCTGAAATATTATGAAGCTTCTGTAACTCTTTCTGCAGGCTGCTGAGCAGACATCAGTGTTCAGTTTGATTAGACATGTCTGTATGTTAAAGCTCATTCTGAATAATGTCCCTCATGGCTCTCCATATATGTAAAACTTACCGAGCACATGCACGACCATTATCATCAAGGTAGGAATGTTGGGTTCATGAACCATTTGGTCGTTGAAAGCAGTTCCCTCGTGTGCTCATTATTTCCCTGCACAAGTCTTTTCATGCTTTCATCCCAGTCTTCGTTTCACGCTGTGAGCATGCATAGCTCTAACGAACTAACTGAGCTTTGCTTTCTGGAATGGGGAGTCATATGAAGCTGCTTAGGCAGGTTTCCCTTTTGGTTTGATTTACTTTGTTTTGGTCAGAGATGGTTCATTCATTCGTTTATATTCTATACCCTCTAATTACAATTCAGGGTTGCAGGGGCGGGGGGGTTGGAGGCTATCCCAGCTGTTATTGGGCGAGAGGCGGGGTACACCCTGGACAGGTCGTCAGGCCATCACAGGGCCACACAGAGACAAATGGTCAGATAGTACTGTCCCAATAAACATTTCTAGGGAATCAAAACTAGAATAAACATAATTACGTTGGTTTTAAAATCTCAACCTGTCTTGATAGCTTACATGTTCTCTTTATTCTGTATTTTCTGTTTGTTCTTGTGATAGAAACAATGTAAAGCAGATAATATGCCTGACGTGGATGGAGTGACTGGGTCTGGTGCTGCTGCACATCAGAGTGTGGTGGTTATGATAGAAAATGATGGATAGCTTACACGATGGAGGAGTGACATGGAAGAGGTCAAGTGGAGACAGGATTGAGATGGAGACAGGTGACAGATGACCAATACAATGTATTTTGTCATTTTATAGCCTATGACTCGAGCATGTTTCTGTCCACGCCATCATATAATCCAGCCGTTACAGGCTGAACACCCGTCTCATACGTCTGCCCTCGAACCGCAGTCCGTCCACAAATATCAGTAACCGTAACGACACAAGACAGGCCTGTCCAGTCACATCACTGTGGCTGTACCAACGTCAATTATGTAAGAAGCTGGAAAAGGCACTTCAGGCTCAAAATATGTGCAAAAGCCCAAGAAAGGAGTCAAATATGTTAGCTTACCTACAAAGCAAACATTAACCTGTTCAGCTGCCCAACTTAGGGGGAGACCAAATTGTATTTTCCCTACCTGGGGTATTTTTTATGATTTTGGTTATTTAAGTCCTATAGAAAAACCCTGTTTAACAGTATCACAGTATTATTTCATCCATAAGAGGGAAGATCAATGCTAGCAGCTTGGTGAGACTGTAGTCTCCAGCATAGCGTTATAATTGTCAAACACTTGGTTGTCATAGAAATTAAAACACACTCTTCTGAGGAAAGTGAGTCTTTGCATGTGTTTATTCAAGCCAGACCTTATGAGGGCGTATTTCCAACACCATCAAGGCTCGACAATAGGGATAAGCAAGAGAAATCACAAAGGCAATAGTGTTAAAACTGTCCTGAGAAATAGCCATCATTGTTGCAGTCCTGAGCTCCTCTAACTCGCAGAATATACCTTTCAATTGATGTGAACACCAATAAAAAGCCCTCTTTTCTTGGCACTGAAAAGGTTTTACAAAAAGAAATCAGAAATTTGAAATACAAGCAGAGACCAACCTGTAGTTCGAGTGTCCAGAAAACATATGACAGAGTTCAGCATTTATTTCTATTGGTCCATCGATGAAAAAAAGGACATTTTAGCAAACTCCACCTCGGAATTTGTGTCTTTTGGTGATCTCTTCTTTGAGCCTTTGAGCGTCTTCGTATTGATCGTGAGGGCCTCTGCTTAGGTCCAAAGGCAGCTACACAGCATGAGATAGAGAAATCTAAAGTTTAGTGCAAACCACGTAGATTTAATAAAGAAACCTGGTCATGACACAATTATGATGCATATACACAATACAGTGATAATAGGCTATGATGCATATCTGCAATTCTGCATTTTCTGTGTTATCTTTTCCCCATCCATCCATCCATCCACCCATTTTCTATAGAGCTGAACAGCCCTCGGCTTAAAGGGATTATTGTCTGATAGGGCACTCTGGTTTAACAAGTGATTCTTATTGGAATTATGGGATCTGTGTTCTCATGTGTGGTGCTGAAGGACGTAAATCTGATTTGTGTTAAAAACTTCACTCAACCAGACTGTGGACTTCAGTGGAGAATTATATTGTTCAGCAGTTACTTTAAATGATTGAAGTTAGACTGGACTCTGCTAATAATATGCTGTGATAGTTGAAAAAGTGAGTTTTCTAATAGAAATATTGAAATTGTGGCTCAGATGGAAGAAGCCGAACTCGGAACCAGTTAATGGTTTCTTAGCAGTGGTTGATGAGTGAGTCACTGGCTTGCAGGGTGATATTTCTAATAAAACTCAGTGAATAAACCGTAAAACACTACAGGCGGTCAAAACACAAGAACCTGGCTGCAAAATATTTATATCTAAACCATCTTATGTTCGTAGAAGGAGGCAAAAGTCATGAACTACATCAGTTTTTGACCCTACAAAAGAAATTAATAATCCAATGAAGGAGGAATAAGTTAAAGTGTCTTTTTTCTTTGCATGTTGTGACAACAGAGGTCATATCCAGGCTGATGAGACCAATTCTCACACAGATTCACCGGTTAGCCCTTCAGTGAAACAGTGTTTCTCTCTTTCCTTATGGTTCAATAGGCAGCCCCTGTCTTTGCATGCATATGTCATGTGAATATTCCACATCTGTTGTTCAGTGTTTTGGTTTTTTTCCTTTTTGTTTCCTGCAACAGACTCGATTATGTTCCTGTGTTAAGCAAAAGTGCCGCCGGATGGTATTGTTAATACTACACAGAAATAACACCAGTTTCTTTTTACCCCTGATTCTAAAGTGTAAGCAAAATACAGATTAAATCGGTACATTCCCCAAAACTATGAGCCCAAAGTGAATATTCTTTGAATAAGAGATGTTTAAAGAGCGAAGGCTTTAAAGTTTCCTCATCTCCATCACAAAGCCAGAATAAGATTTAAATAACTAAGCAAAAAGCATTTCTTGGTTCACTTCGTTAAAATTCTTAATTAGAGAGTAAATAACAGTCTTGGAACAAGAATTTAACCTACTGTTAAAAGTCTTAAATACAGTGAAACCCAACAAAGCTGGACTCATGTTGATGGTTTAAGTAACAGCTCATATCTTCATTCTGTCTGTGTGGGGACGTCTGCCTCCACATCACACATCTTCATCCTCACAAAGATAGAAGTACCATCACAAAACAGTACGTTTGATCCCAAACAAAGAAATGAAGTGTGTTAAGAATAAGTGTTTCCTTACATGAACCACATGTGTACATGTGGGGTTGCCTGTGTTGACCAACAGAATCCCAATGTGCTCTTTTCAAGGATTTTCCATGCACAGCTCAACCAGTTTTACTGGTGACTTGGGCAGCTTTGTCCTGTTATGACAGATCAGCAATAAGAAATGGTGTGTTCTACATTAAAACCTCAGTGTTTTATCCACTGTATCAGCTCAAAATAAACACGGATAAATACGCACACATATAATTATACAGCACTGGTAACTTTACAAGTAAAACAAGCCGCGTATAAGTGAAAAATTTCACAAAATTTGATATATTCCTTCTTTGGTCACCTCTCCAGCGTATTTCAGGTAATTTGTCTTGATAGTTTATGCAGTTCAGGCAGGCAAATGGCACTGGGAAATGAACTGTGCCTTAGCAGGAGAAAATGGGACATATAAGAAATCTCAAAGTGAAGCCACGTCAGGAGAAGCCTGAAAGAAATGTGATTCTGAGAATGAATGTAAAAGTCACAGTGAGTGATAAGACATGATGTGATCAAAAGCAGGCGGTGTAGATGGATAAGCTGAAGAGCTGGAAGGTTCAGAATAGAAGAGAGAAGAGACATAAAAAAGAAGTTAGAGGCAGGGAAGAAGGAGACACTCTATGTTAAAGTGTCAAGAAATGAAGAAGTGACAGATGAGCACAGGGAGCCGTTCTCCACAGCAGACACTGCTTAAGTAAAGGACTATAGGAGAAAAGAAGGGCAAGGAATGAAACAAGAGGAAAAGAAAAGGGATAAAGGAGCATTGGAGGATGAACTGATCAGGAGGGGGGGCGAGAGAATGATGAGTGATGGCAGCAGAAAGGAAAGCAGATGATTAGAGGTAAAATGAAGGAAGCGAAGGAAAAGGGGATACTTTAGATTGGTGCTGCTGGTGGATCCCGTCACTCAGCTTGTCTCATGGCTTTACCTCTTTGCCACCCCCAGCACATTTCCTCCCACACATCCTCCGCTGGAGCACGCTTCGTAGGGGCCGACGTTCCAGCAGAAACAATAACCTCTCCTGGGCAAAGAGTGGAGTCTTCCCAGTTTTTCTTTGTCTCATAAAGTGTGTACTTACCCAGAAAAAAAGGTTTCACATGCTTCCCTTCAGACTGTTGTGCTGCTAGCTTAGGCCCCAAAGAAAAAAAGAATAAATAACATTTTAAAAATGGTAAAAATCCATATCAAACTGGCCTCTTATGCAGTTTCACAGTTGAAGCTCTGTTTGAAACAGGCCATTTTAGCTGTTTTCTGTACACAGGTTAGAAAAAGAAAATGAATCCTCAGTGGATGGCGAAAGGGGAAACAGATGAACTGATAAAACATTAATTAATCCCTTCCACTGTCACCACAGCTTATGTTCTTTTACAATTATATTAACATTTTTTCATTCGTGTAATTATGAATGAAACTGGATCGTGATGCTTCCCATTGGCAATGTTTTTGTGGTGCCTGCAGGTAATTTCATCACAGTGCATGCAGCCGTCACATAATGATGCGTTTAAGCCTGATTTAACATGTCTGTGAGTACAGTTCATTAATTAAGACGACACTCCTGCTGTATAATGAAGAGTCTGCAACTGTATATCCGTTATTTTGCCATCTTTTATAGGGACGGCCTAAATGAAAAGGCAGGTTTTCTTTGTCCTGTTAAGTTTAAAACGATGATGATTAAAACTTTCACTTTTCTTTTAAGCTGACAAGACCGTTGGACTGAGTAATTACAACATGAAAAATCAGTCAGAAGTTAGCTGGCAGGACGTTAACATAGGAGGTGGCCTGAGTCATTCTGACCCAATTATTCCTGCGCAGTGTTATTTGATAGATAGAGACGGAGATTTGACTAAGACTTATTACTCTCTTTAGGAAGTGGGTCAGAGTATAAATGTCTCAGAGGAATTATCGACCTCTTGTTAGAAATTCAAATGAAAAAACTGTCTTCCCCTCATGAACACAGTGATGTTGTCCAGCATGAATTTTATTAAAGTTTGCACACTTAAACTAAAAGTAAAATTACAGGAGAGTAATACAAATACTAAAGTGCCTTCTCGGGAGCCAACACATGTGCTAAACTGCCCTCAAGTGCCCTCTCGGGAGCCAAAACGTGTGTTAAACTGTCCTCAAGTGCCCTCTCAGGGGCCAAAACGCGTGCTAAACTGTCCTCAAGTGCCCTCTCGGGGGCCAAAACGTGTGTTAAACTGCGCTCAAGTGCCCTCTCGGGGGCCAAAACGCGTGCTAAACTGTCCTCAAGTGCCCTCTCGGGGGCCAAAACATGTGTTAAACTGCCCTCAAGTGCCCTCTCGGGAGCCAAAACGTGTGTTAAACTGTCCTCAAGTGCCCTCTCGGGAGCCAAAACGTGTGTTAAACTGTCCTCAAGTGCCCTCTCAGGGGCCAAAACGCGTGCTAAACTGTCCTCAAGTGCCCTCTCAGGGGCCAAAACGCGTGCTAAACTGTCCTCAAGTGCCCTCTCGGGGGCCAAAACGTGTGTTAAACTGCCCTCAAGTGCCCTCTCGGGAGCCAAAACGTGTGTTAAACTGCCCTCAAGTGCCCTCTCGGGAGCCAAAACGCGTGCTAAACTGCCCTCAAGTGCCCTCTCGGGAGCCAAAACGCGTGCTAAACTGCCCTGTCGGGAGCCAGAACGAGTGTTAAAGCGCCCTCAAGTGTATTTTAACCAAAATCAAGCAAAATTGAGCCAACGCATGTGGTTAGGGTTCGAATCGCCACCCCAAGCCTTTGCAGCCTTTGCAGCCTTTTTAGCCTTTTTAGCCTTTGTAGCCTTTTTAGCCTTTGGCCATCCAGGCCCTTTCGTCTTTCCCTTGTCATGCACATGCATCACCAGCAGCCTGAATGACAGCTGTCATGGTGACTGGCAGCACAGTTGGCACTTGGCTACAGGAGAGGCAGAGCATGCTGCTGTAACACACTCATAGAATAAGGAGCATCATCTCTGAGGACTCAGACCTAGAACAGAATAAATGTATATTAATACAGCCAAATTCCAAATAAAGCTTCTCTCATTCACATATTTATTTTGTCAGACGGCTAAAATCAGCCCAGTAAGACTTTGACTTTTCGTTACTTAAACCATTTCCAGACTGCCGCTCTGCTCTAATAAAATCTTGCACTGAATCATCTTAAAGATATCTCTGCAGTGAATTCAGCTATACTTCCAAGTATGACTCCCCCTTTAATTCTATAGATTTGACTTATTTAATTATCTTTCATTTTAAAATATTAAAATGCTGGATACATAAAAATGTTTCAACCATCACCATCTTCACCCAGTAAATGTTGTTGTCAGGCCTTTGCCAGCCCACGGCGGCTGAAGCCTGTTCTGAGAGCTTTTCCATTCCTCTCCCTGATCCTAATTGTTACGAGAACAGCAGAAAGCAATAGCTGGAGGAAGGTGAGAGGCGAGAGGACCTTTATTTCAATTACCTGTCCCCCTCTTCACAAACACTCCGTCACACACACACAGACACGAACAATAAAGCCATGAATCACCTTAAGGCAGCTTCAATATCCCTGCGTGTGTTAATGTGTGAGTGTCGAGACCGGTGATGGGTAATAGAAATAAATGGCTGCACTGTGCACATAGGTTGCTCACCCTTTGTGAAGTGTCTGCTAGAGTGAGGGTGTTACATTTGTCTGTAAAACAATAGCCATTTAGGTGCAGAACCATGTCAATGCCATCAGATCTGTATTTGCCTCCAAAGCACTTCTTTTACCAGATAGCTCATCGAGGCTGTTATCGCTCCTTTGGGTCTCGGGGGAAGATTCGGTGTCTGTGCTAAAGGACCTCCTCCGGGCTTTTGCATGCCCTCTCAAGCGTTTTCAACCTTGTGCCATCTAGACCCAGGCCTTGTCTTTCCCTTGTCATACACATGCATCACCGGCGACCTGAATGTCGGCTGTCATGGTGACGGGGAGCACGGTTGGCACATGGCTTCAGGAGAGGCAGAGCATGCTGCTGTAACACTCAGAATAAGGAGCACTGACCAGGAGAACCGTCACTGAGGAAATGCAAGGCTTTTCTGTAAATCTGGCTGCATCTTTCCACAAAGTTGCACAGGATTTAACCCGAGGACAAAAGCAAACAGAGTAATGAAATATATCACATTAAAGCTGAAAACCTTGGATATTAAAACCTGTTAAAGAGCAATAACATAAAAAACTGTTGCAGTTACAACAGTTTATGTGTTTAATATTTGCAACCCCCAGTGAAAGAAATGATCACAGAAAATGTTTGGGTATTTTCTCAGTTTGATGCTTAATGCAGCAAATACATTTGAAGTTTTATAGCCATTTTCTGCTTGAGACAGATTTCTTTTGTTTTCTTTCTCAAAAACATCTGCACTCTCATCCTTTAGAATATGCCTTATGGTATAAATTCTATCATTTCCATTCAGTGTAATTTGGAAGTAAAGCAGAAATCTATTATTTAAAAGAAAAACAACAATGGTCTTTGCTCCACAGATTACACACCAAAGATATAATTAAATGCCTGCTTGGCTTTTGAAGGTTTCTCTAAATAACGAGTTCCTCTTTGCTTCTTCTTCTTCTTCTGGAACTATGTTGCATAAGATCGGTCTCTAGGAGTTCCCCTCGGTGCTCCTGCACCCACCGACACAGGAAGGCACAAACCTGACCCATAAAACTGGTATCTGTGCCATCATTAAGCCAAATATCTACCTGTCTGATCACCTGATCTCTACATGCTTCCCTTTTGCCTCATAGTTACACAGTTAGAGGACATTCAGATTTACCTGCAAACATTTCCCACCATGAAACTGAAATGGATTATCTTTCAGAAATAAATGGCTGCATGGCCTCGAGCCTTTTGAATCTTAATTAGGGTAGAACTGAAGTATTGATCTTTGGACCCAGTGGTGCCACTTTTGTCCTATATCAAGTATTTATTTAGAAATTGCTTTGATTGTGAAACCGTGACAGAGCTGTCCCGAGTTGTCTATTATAATGTCCTGTAGGTATAAGCCAGGCCTGCCTCTCATGGCTGCTCCGCAATACTGCAGCTCATCTTTTAACAAGAACAAAGAGCACATCACCTTGATACCTGCTGCCCTTCACTCCTTAGACATGTTTGATTCATGATTCATTTTATTTTTGGCTTAGAAGGCACTTCCTGGGCTTGTTGCCTCTTATATCTCTGACTTCTTACAACCTCCAGGGCCTTTTAGATCACTTAGATCAATTGATCATTTGCTTTTATTTGTCTCGAGGTCAAAGCGGATGCAAAGAGGAGACCTGGCCCCAAAATTATGGAACTACCCCCATGTGCAAGCTAGGATCCAACACTTCCAACATGTGTCCTGTCTTAAAACATATTTACCTTACCAAGAGCCGTTTTTCGTTCTATCACATCATCAACTTATTACTTTGTGAGAGAATCAGCATTATTATCTTCACTACACAACTACATAATCCTGGGCTAATCATACAAATCACAAATGCTAAGTAAACTGAACTTTGCTGGTTACTTCTAATGGCTAGAATCAACCGCTTTTCTTGGTAGTAGCTAGGAATCTGAAGGACTGAAGTCTCATGCACTGATTGCCATGACTAAAAACAACCACCATGTTGAATTGCATTGAATCCTCCACTGTCCAACACCTGCACAAAGTAAAGTAACAAGCTAGCTGGCATCAATTACTTACTAACGACATAAGTCTGAAGTCTTAACATGGCTTGGAGCTAACGTTATAATATCTTTAGTCTGCTAAATGTAGCTAACATTAGCTGGTTATGTGAGCATAAGCATGCATAGGTGGACTAAATGTTACAAATTTCCTCATATTTAACAATTCACAGTTTAAACGTGGGCTTAGCTTCAAGCAATGTGCGAGCATCACCTCGCTGCCTCTTCCTTCTTCTCTTTTCCCACCCTGGATTCTTGATGCCTAAATACCAATAATAATCAAACAGAAAGGACCACTATCTCCCATTTATAAATGCCAAGCAACAGGAATTCATTATCCTTGTTTTTCATTCAGTCCATATGTACAGAGTGTCCTTAATTCATAAATCAACCTATTATTAATTTAACTTACTGAAAATGCTTGAGTAAGCAAGCTTTGTCCCCCTTTTTATTTTGTTAGCGCTAAAGCATTGAATTTTAAAGTAGATTAGATCAATTTCACAGCCATTACCTGCACTGTAATTCCTTGTATCGACCATAAATGAGGGTGCAAAGCATTTGTTGCTTCCCAAGCAAAAGCATAAAGAGTAAAGGTAAACAATAGGCGCATTCGCACTGTAGTGAACCTTTTGCAGTTCCTAGAACCTTTTCAGGAATAGGGCCGTTTTTTCATGCATTCGGACATACAGGAACTAGGGACCACAGCCTAGAACCATTTTAGCTCCTTCTCCGAGGCAGGGTCTTTTCTAGGTTCCATAGCAACACATATGATGTAGGTGTTTGGTGGCTGTAGCTCCGCCACTTGTCTGAAATGTTTAATCATACGACACGAACACAACCGGCGCCTGTTTAATAAGTTAAACTTACACGTCGTCTCCTTTGTCTGCGGCGCTCTGCTCTCCTTCTTTCCTCCATGAAACGAAGAAGTATCGCCCGCTGCTGGATTCTCCGTCTCCTGACTCTCGCTGTGCGCTCTTCCAGCCTCCATCTTAGACGCCTGATGTGATCGTCCATGATTAATATCACCGTCATGCAGCCCATGAACACGGTGGCCTCCTCGCTCTCCATGTTAGCTTCTTGGTGCTGTTGTTTTCTTCTCTCCTTACTTTTTGCGGGTTTCGTTTTGTTGTTGAGTGGGGCTAAAGTAACACGTCTGTGACAGACGGCTGCGTCACATCAGCCCCTGTCAAGGTCCCTGACTCATGTGCGAATGCAAAATTAAACAGTTTCCCTGGGGAAGGACAGTTTTTATAACGAAATTCGAGGTGGACAGTTCTTAGAACTGCGTTCTTTGAACGTCTCTATCCGAATACGACTATTAGGTCGGGGATCAGGGTCTGTAGAAGGTTCATCTCATTCCTACCCAGTTTTTGTGAACATGCAGGTTACTTTTACCAGAGTCTCCAAATCATTAGAGTATTAACTCACTGATGGTGGTCCAGCTTGCTGCAACCCAGAGTGAATAAGCTCAGACTGTTGTAGTATTTAACAGATGAATCCGACTGAAGATAGAAGCAGAGACTCAAATCACTCCATGTTTACGATCTTTCACTCTTGAACTCCTTCTGATCGCAGCAGCACTCACAGAAATGGCCAATACAGCATGTGGAGTCTCATGAAGCTTCATTCCCTGCCACCCAGCACACGATTGTCCCAGCTGTGTTCTCCTCATGTGACATTCAACTGTGTGGGAGTCAGAAGCAGAGGCTACAAATACACCCACTGAAAGGTCTAGTAACAGGACACCTCGAGCATCACAAGCATCACACAGCAAGTCTCAGTGAGCATATACCTTTTTTTGTAACATATCATCCCCTTTAGTCTCTACGAGTGCTTTGAATGGGGACTCAAAGAGAGCATCATCATTCATTCCTCTTGCTTTTTGAAGGAGACCTTCATGTTTTAAGCACCGCAGCGAAGGCTAAAGTGTACAGCGGAGTGGCTGATAGGGAGCTTCTGTGCATCTTGAGTCAAATCCTGTGTTTCAACAAGATTATGTGAAAATATTAAGGTTAAATAAAAATAAAAACGTGGTTGTGGTGACTAAAGGCAGGTGGGGGCACAGTGAGGACAGCGAATGGCAGGATGGGAATGGCTCACAGCTCTGCATTGTGTCTTTGCAGCTTATGTCAGAGCACTTAAAAGAGTAACATAACATATATAATGCATCCTGCTCAATTATTCTGTGGTGTATTTGCACCTTGGGTGTGGGACGAAAGTCACACAATATTTTCACCATGTTTTCAAAGCACTTCAAAAGTGTGTGTGGGGGGGGGGGGGGGGTGACCATTAGCACATGTCAGAGTCAGACTCTCATGTTATCTCTTCAAATGATAGCAGATGAAAAGACTCAAACAGGAAGAAAGTTTTCCACCTCAAAGTTATAAGTTTTTACTTACTTTAATCATTCCAGCTATTACAGCCATTACCTTAAGTTGATTTACATTTAATCTATATTTAAATGGATGATCTATGACTTCTCTTGACATTTTAATGCACTAAACAAGTGTCTTTTAAATGAAAATTATGATTTGACCATGCTTTATTATGTGAAATGTGTCTTCTTCCAGTTCCTTCTGTGTGTGTCGTGCTGTTGGTGTTTTCTCTCTCTCCTTTAATCTTTAATTCAGTCCTGTTTGTATGGTGCCAAATCACAGGAAAATCAACTAATCTCAAGACACACCACAGAGAAAATCAGTTCATTCTCAGCAGGCATTGGTGACAGTGGGAAGGAAAACTTTTAACAACTGGACTTTAAGAAAAAACCGTGTCAGGAAAGACTGCAAGAGGACAGGCTATAAAATCTTTTTTAATCTTTTTGTTTCATCATTTAAACACTTTAGGCTGTATTAAGAGAGGGGAAGTCAAGGTCAAAGTGGTGTTCGTAATAATACGATAACAGCAGCTTTTGAGGTTAGTTCTTTTATAAATAGATGCAAAACAAATATTCCCTTTATGGTTCACCGCTGTGCTGTCAGGCAGCAGCAGCAGCATCTGAATTTACAGCAGATACCAAAATGTCCAGTTTCATGATGCCAGTAACTCTTCCTCATAATTAGCTCTTGTTGCCTTTATGGGTAATTGTCAGTAAAGGAAAAGCATAAAAACACTAGATTACCTGCAGGATGTCCTCCTCCCAGTCTGTCGTCTCATCTCAGCATCAGCTGTTCGGTTCAGTGCGAGCAGTCTTCTAAACTGCATTAAAGGGTTCATTAGGTGAGTAAGCCTGCTAACCTTAGAGGTATTTACACCCAGGGTTGTAATTTAAAGGGTGTTCCGAGCAATGTAAAACCGAAACAAATAGGGGATAAAATCAGACCAATGAGGAAATTCAGAGCGACTTGGTTTCCTCGGTATGGTAGCACTGATCAATCCAAGAAATATCACTGGAGACTAACAATCTCTCTCAGAGGCAGTGTGAGAAGCTGAGATGAGAAGGGAAAGTTTGCCAAATTTATTTGATGCCAGCTGTGTCTGTCTGTGTGTGGGGGCCTTGGCCAGCACTGAGTCTCTATGGCTTTACAGTGGTTTGCCAAGTACAAGCGGGGCCTCCATGATGCTATGTTCGTCTCTTTTTTAGCACACAGAGATGGATCAAATGAAAGACAAGTGAGTACACAGAATGCTTTCAACATTTCTGGCAGAGACAGATGAGGTTGAACAAACGGTGATCAAACACACTCATGCACACGGAGCGCAGGGGAAGGACCGTGCTCCAGATGGATGAGCACTGATCACCGGGAGGCACTGTGTCATACACAGAGTCACCAAGAAGGCATTTCAAAAGATGAAAACGCCTCTTTCAAGGATTAAAAAACCTTGGAATGAGCCTTTAGTTGCAGGCTAACCCTTTGGTCGTCCCCTGTAAGGAACTGTTTGTCATAAGGCTGAATCTCTCTCAATTGTTTCCTATTTGAAGAGTTTATGTCTTCTGTTGCTAAGCACATTGAGTTAATGAAATCTCTCCAGAGAGAGTCCCCAAACCAGGTTATTTTCCACTTTACTTTGGTGATGTGTTGGGAGGTATTTGCTTGGCTGGTATTTGCTTTTGATGTCGTCCCATCCCACACATTTGACCTTTAGGGGTCAGTTTGTGCCAACAAACATAACCCTCATGGTTCACAAAATGGATTCCTTGAAATATTTTGCTTGTTTGTCATGAAACAAAAAGGTCCCTTTTTCAATAAGAAATGTTCTTTACTTTGTCTTTACTTTGACATCAGAGGGCATCGAGCTCTTTCCAGGCAACAAGTGCTCCTCAGATCCACAGCAGAGGAAGCCTTTGCAGCTTCTTGCACACATCCGTGTCCCTGTGACCCGTGGTTCACTGACAGCGTTAGCATTCATGTCCCCACAAGCCAGCACGGCTGCCCTGTGCTTCCTTTTCCTCTTTAAGTTTCCTCTTTGCAGACCCACTGACTGTTCGTTTCTTCATGTTGACCTTTGATCTGAACTCTTTTCTTGTTCACAGGGGTCTTTCATCCAAAACAAAGACAGAAAGCAACTCACACCAAACACTGGTGTAGCACATGCATGAAATCGTGTTTTGACCTGAAGCATTTCAGAGTCTGGCCACAACTGCATGAAATATGTGTGTAACCATATTTAACCACATGGTTACATGAGCTTTAACGTGCCCAAAGCTCGCTGTTTCAAGCCGACTTTCATCTTTTGACGTTTTGTTTTACTCAGAATGGGGAAAATACAACAGCAAAAACAGCTTGTGAACGCAACACTTCAGGTTTCAACATTATTTTAACTTTCCGCCCCAGTTCTTCTGGTCTGCAATGACTGCTTTTTATCCCGCTCTTTTGACTGCGTGTTCATGCTGCGACGCCATCGATAAGTCAGCAGCAGCTCACTCTTCAGATACAGAGCTCAGTGGCCAGGATTTCTCTGCTGGTCTGGCGCCAGTAAACAAGCTTATCACCTGCCAGAGCTCCACTTTCAGCAGGTATAAGACAGCCTATCTGGTTCTGAAACTTCTGTGTAATAACCCAACTGCAGTTTGAGCCAATGCGATTGCAGACTGTATGTCCTCAGTCTAAAGTGTGATGGATGGGACACTACGAATTCATATCATTTTCCAGGACATTAAATTTCCCACATTGTCTCTGAGCTCGCGATAATAACTCTGATCAAGCAAGACTAACGGCACTTCCTGAAGGCATCACAGCTTTTCTTGGTCCTAAAAGTAATTTAGCTTTTACCCATTTCAGGACTCTCTGTGCTTTGTCAATATAGTTGCAATAATGTGTGAATTGTTCAGTGTCCCAGCTTCACTCAGGTGACGACAGGCAACTTCTGATTACAAATTAAGAGGTTTGGAAGGTTGGTTTGATTAAATACAACATCTGAAAGTGTCACTTTAAGGTCATTGTGATAGCTATTTCTCACTTTTCTCTTCCCTTTGATAAAAAAAAAAATGATGTCTGTTGCCAAACGTAGATGTTAAAAAAATGAGTAATAAAGTAATTATATATAGCATTAGATATTCTCCATAGACTTACTTAACAATTGGTTCTTCACAGATTAGATTAATAGATTTAATTAAAAACAAGGGATTGAATGTTAAAGCTATTAATTTTTGTTATTATCAGCAATAATGTAAGTATTATTATTTCAATATGTTTGTATCTTTAATACATTTGAGAAATGTTGGGAAACAGGTTTAATGTCACAGTTATTACTCAGGGTACCTGAAGTGGTCCAAATGTTTTGGAAATGCAATGCCTGTATCAAATAAAAATGATATAAAAGCATATAATGTGCATGGTAAGTACAGCCCTAAAACAGGCCAACTTCTTAATGTAACGAGTGGGGTCCTGCAGCGGATGGATGAGCTAACTGTTAGCTGTCATGACCCTGGTTTTACACAACTAAGGATAACATGAACTGATGCACTGTTAAATGTTTGTCCAGCTTATTGTTGTGTGTCGCAGACGGTTAAATAATTAATGAACTGTAGCAGCCAGTAGTGAGTAATATTTCAGCTACACACATCGACACAAAGGTTCAGGAAGCATGTAGCTCTAAGAATGCACCAACACACACACATGCAAGCACAAGTGATTCAATCGTTAATTATAAGTCACTTGCCAGTGAGGGTAAAGATGAAATTTCTCCCCAGACTCAAGAGTCTGGAAGAAACTTGCAGGGCATCCTGCTGATTCTGATATTGAACATCAATCAGAGGAAGCATTGGAGTTCTAAGCTCGAGCATTTCCTACAGAAACCACAGGATCACTGGACTTATGCTCCAGCATCCTCAGCATAATGATCAGCTTGGGGAAAGGAAATCAATGAAGAGTGGCTCTGGAAGAAAAAGTCGATCAGATCGAAAGTTTTTAGGCTGCTGAAACTTGGTTGGTCATGTGGCTTCCTGTGTGATAATAAGTGCTTAAACTGTTGCTTAGTTAAGGTTATCCTCTTTGAAAGTAAAATATAAAATGCTTTAAGCCCAAAAGTGGACCTCTGCCATCACAGATAGGTCGGACATTCATAGCTGGGAAAGATGCTTTTATTCATCTCAGGAAAAAGAAAGTTTTCTTTTTAAATGTAAAGATTACAGTTTAGTTCAGAGGAAGACTGGAAGGAACGCTTTCTGGGGTCAAGTGTGGAAGAGCAGAGGCTGATGGGAATTTTCACTATCATGCAAGTCAAAGGTTTTCACCTGATACTGACTGATTGATGCTAAGAAAACCCAAATAATGCAGCTGGGAATCGAATCATTCCTGCTTGTATACACTTAATTAAACCGAAACTGCTGTTTCAGTGTATATTAATACAGTTTAATTCCCTGTAAAGCAGCCCATTAAGACTATTTATCAACCCCAGGTCACTTAAAGCATTTTCACACTGTTAATAAATCCTGATCTGACTGATTGAGAAACTTGAAGTGAAAGTCTGTGCAGTGAATTTGGCTATACTTACAGCTGGAAGTGGCCGAACGTTCTGAACGTTTTCTGTGTCTAACGTACATCAGTCAGTAACTCACTTTCACCCCCGTGCATGTATACTGAGGCAAGGACAGCGGCCCAGGGAAATGGCCAAATCGAGCAACAGCCAAAGCTCAAAAGTAGAGCAGCACAAGTGGAAAGATTAGACGGCACTGTGGCAACCAGAAGCCATCTTTGCTCGTAATTGATGCTCGTTTATTTAGCAGAGAGCTGAGGGGAGGAGATGAGCATAATTACATGGGCTCCCTCTCCTTCCTGCCTTCTCTCTTCCCCTCTTGACACATTTTCTTTCGTATCAACCTCTTCTCAGCTCCATTTACTGGTTATCACCCCTATCCCCTCCTGTGTCTGAATGTCTCTGTAGCTCCTCCTGTGCAGCTCTCTGGTTTCTGCCATTCTTCCTATCATTAGAAGAAAGCTCAGCTCAGCGTGAGTGCCCTTTATCTCGAGATAATTATTCATTATCGCAGTGTTGAAACAGACTTTTATTTCTGAGTTTAGAGTTAAGATGACACTTTCATTTCTCTCTTCCACTGACTGCTGGTATCAGAGATCCTGGTGTAAATGTAACTAAAACATCTGCAGTACTTTCGTCGTAAGATGGAGAGCTTTTTGATGTCGTACTTTTTATTAAAAATGCTACCGTAAAGACAACAACAATGTGTTTGTTTTCCAGGCAGCTCTGACTCATTAAAAGCATCTGTGCTGTAATTGTAGCTACAGCTGCCTCGACATGGGCCTGCGGCAGAGTTTTACTGACACAACACCACAGCCAGTTAGTATTCGGATGCATTTTGCCTCTGGTTCATGAGTCATTGGCGTGTTGCAGACAACTGACCAAAACAGTTTAAACTAAAGAAACTGTGAAAAGCTGATGCTTGTCAACATGGAGATGCCCTTCAGCTTCAGAAAACCAATGAACCATGAAGACAGTTTGTTTGTTTGATGCTGATTTCACAGTTCATTCTAACGTGTATGTATATAACTACATCTTATCTCTTTCTACCTAAATGTACCTCAGACATGATGATTACTGACAGCTTTCTTTAACAATGGCAGTTTTTAGCTTTCTCCAAAGGTTTTCAGTGCTATTTGGGTATAAAAATGTGCACTTTTGGTCTGTGTATTGCTGGAAGACCCAAAACATTTGCCTCACAGCCAGTTTTTGGGCAATCGGTAACAAATATTGCTTTAAAATACCTTGGTAACCCTCCGATGTCATCACCCCTTCCATATATTTAAGGCCTCCAATACCAAGGCCTATGTAGCATCTTGGAAGCTTCACCAAGTTTCTTAAGTCAGATTAACTATAAAGTTACATCACTGAAGGTTCCCCTTTTATTTACAGGGTGGACTCCATTCCATACATACGTGCACTTCCTGGCTTTCCCTCACAGTGCACTACTTGTTCAGTGTATAGCGATACCGGCTGAATCCACTACAGATTACACCAGATCAGCCTGAGGCTCCTTCTTTGCTTTGCACTGTGTTCATAAAAAGTTTCCTCTTAGTGCCACATGCTGAAAGCGTCTCGAACCGTTTTATGATTAAGTGGCATTTCACATTAATTCCTTGTAGGCTTTGGAATAGATAGATTGTTGAAAATAGCACCTCTGACGTCCTCTTTTGTCTTTCTCACTGAAATATGAGATGGACATGAGGTATCAGCTGGACTGGTTGACAAAAACACAAGGCGCAGATGGACTTCATCTTCTTCTATTGACTGTTGCTGTCAGAGAAGTATTGATGGCGAGTTTTAATGTTGTATTTCATTGATTGCAGCTGCCTCTTTATGCTGAAATTATTGGCTGCACAGCGGTTTCTCCCGCTGTGTGGTAGACATGTTTGGGTTTAAAGTCACAGATTACCTGCTGCTAACACACTGAAACTCTTTCAACACACACACACAAGATGGAGGTAGCACTCGTTTGAAGAGCAGGACTTCTTATATCATTTTGATCTGATCTTTGATCTCTGATCTTACTCAGTGCTTTATCGGTCTTATGTCAGGCAGAAGGACGGTTGTGAAGACACACTGCTAACCTCCTGACCTCCATCTTAGCTGCAGATTTGTACTTGGGATATTGATGGAAATGTCTGTGACTCATCAGCTAATTAACTCAACCCGAGTGAATCTTTGAAGTTCATGTGAGTGTGAGTAATTCTACCTGGTGCTGGTCTAAGACTTCTTGGCTTTAGCTGATTTTTTATTTCAACCTCTGATTCATATCTTACAAGTTTGAAGAGAAGCACTTTGGTTCAGCTCTTTATGGGAACTTAATTATTCATAAAGCACTCATTAAGCTGGGAAAAGTAACAAATTTCCTTTTGTTTTATCGTAACTAATGACCACTTTTCCAAACTACAGCTAAACTCTGTCTTTCTGGTGTTGTCCATAAAAAAGTGAGCTGTGGTGTCAGACATTTTGATTCTTTCTTCACCTGTAGGACATGATGAAACCCCCAGACTGGTTGGTGACATTCCTCTGTTCCTCCTTCCCAGCTCATCTGCTCAGTAAAGCTTGATGTGGATTCTGTCAAAAATAAGACGAGGTATGCATCTTTACGGGAACATAGTGGAGAATTGCTTCTGGGAACTCGGGATGGGAATTGTTAAGAATTTAGCGATTCCAATTCCATTATCGATATCGCTTATCGATTCGGTTCCTTCTCGATTCTCATCCGGTTATATATTGTACAAATATAGTACAAATGGCTTTGGTTGCCATCAATGACGTCATCTCACTATACGCGGGTGTAGAAAGCCCCCAGTAACAACAACACGGCAGCTCTGAACTAACAGAGCTATAGTACTCGTTCATTCATTCATTCTTCTTAAAGTATTGGTGAAATAAAGACAGATAATGCCTTATTTAGAGGCTGCATCATCTAAGCTCTGTTCACTCCCGTTATATGGATATACACGGCTGTCGAGTGATCTGAATAGCGTCCTAAGAACTGTTATCTGTGAGTAGATGAGCGTCTTTTATGCCAGAAAAAAGGTATAAAATAAGGTTTAAAAAAACAAACTTCCCCTTTAATTCTCTGAGGAGGGCCCAAGCACAAAACTATGTCAATAACCAGCAGCAATAAGAGTCCTGTGCGGTTTCTCTCCAAGTTACAAGTGTCTGGGAAACAGAAGTAGCCCTTAAACACACCACAAAGACACTCCCTATGACATAGGCAAGGACACAGCTGCATAAGGAGATTCTGGATATGGGGTTGTTTTTATCCCGCAGGGAAAAGTCCCTTTTATCTGTTTAACACAGGCTTTGATCAGCTGCTCTTTTTCCTATTAGGAAGTGATTCTTTTGTTCATGTTTAACAAGGTTTCAAATGTATAACTCGTACTCATTTCAACCACTTTGGGATGAATTCAACAGCCACATCCACAGCTAATATTTAGTGAAAGCCAATTTTTATCAAGTCAGGCAAACCTTCAAATTCTTCGAATCAAACTGCAGTATCCATCCAATGCCAACCTCTCAGATTTAATTGGAATCAAACACAAACAAACACTATAACACTGGCAGCTCTCCAGGTGAATTATAATTAATTCTATTTGTTTTGCAAAATCATGCAGATTTGAGACAAATTTGCTGTCAGGCACATCATCCAAAACAGTAATTTTATGGATATGGAATGACAGAATGACATTTTATTAAAAGAGTACTTTGGTTTTGTCAGTGAGCAAGTTCATTAGCTAAGTCATATTGAAGTGTCAGCTTCTCAAAAGGTTTCTTTCCAAACTGACATCTGAACAAGAACTGCTACGATCGACACGGGAAGAGTTGCCACCATCTCCACAAGTTACCCTTAAACTGGTCAAAAAGATCGACGAAACGTTGTTGAAGTGCATGAACAACACTATCTGATACTGTGGTTCCCATCACGTGACACAAAGCTGACCAACACAAAACAACTGCCCACCAAAATGTTGTCACCTGACAATTCTCAAACCTGGATTGTGAAACTTTATTTTGGACAGGTGGACAAAGTCCCTAATACTCATGAGACTGTACTTTTCGACTGTTTTTACATTTAGTAATTCACTTATAAAAGCTGATGTAGGGTGATCACTTGTAAGACTGTCTTGGTTGTCTGACTGTCTGAATGTGGACAATAGATCAGCTTTTCAGAGGAATTCTACTGCGGTGTCATTTAAAAAGTGACAGATGTCCAAGTTTTCCTGAAACACGTGAACTAACCAAATGAGTTACTGTCTATGACACTATTTGGATGGTGTTGGGACACATTATGCATCTCGGAAGTGAAACTTATAGAGACAAAACACAACATAAAAGACCAGCCTGGTCTCATAAGAAGGCATGGTTACTGCACACCATGTCATTTGGACTGTAATTACACTTCTTTTTTGTACTTTTGTGTCATTTTCTGTGACGTATTTTAAGCAAATGACACTCTGCCCTGTACTTTTGACCTAACCCTAAGCATTTGATGGTATGTAAAGTCATTTTGATGGTATCTAGAGTGATAGTAGGAGACCTTCCACCATACTGTACCCCAAACATGTAACATGTTATCTGAATAACGTAAATTGACATGCCAAAAGCTTAAAATGCATATAAATAACATGTGAAGGGCGCTTTAAAACCTGGATGGTTGCATGGGCTTACGTAAACTGGACTTATGTCACTTCTCTTTCTGCATGCATTAAATGTAGTAATTACACGTCTCATATCATAGCAGACTGACATATTGTAAAAGACTCCTTATATATAAACTACACTCCCAGTAACCGGCTCTTTGTAGAGAATTCTCCCTGTAAAGGAACACTTACCAAATCCATTGGGACCTGCAGTGTTCATGTGCACACACTCACACGCCTGTCATGAAAATGACAGCCAATTACAGAAATACAGCGGCTGTGTTGTTGAAAAAAGAAGAAAAACCAAAGACATGCTGAGATCAGAATCTCTTTATTCACCAAACGTACGGCGCACACAGGAATTTGACCTGGTGTCACAGCGCCACAGAACATTAGATAAAAGATACAAAAAGAATATTTACGTGGATGTGAGCTGGGGGAGTGTGCTACTGTTATTCCAGCTGTCTTTAGGAATGGTTTAGGAGCTTTACGGCCTGGTGAAAAGCTGCTCAGGTGACTGGTGGTTTTGGTCTTGATGGACCTGATGGGGGGGTTGTAAACAGGGAGTGAGCTGGGTGTGATGGGTCCCCCACTGTCCTTCTAGCCCTCCACCATCGTTGGCTGGCTGTTTGCACGATGATCTCCGGTCTGTTCTTGGTGTGGGCAGAAGATGCAGGGTACCACACGGTGATGGAGGCGAGACAGGAAGATAAACTGATTGGAAAGAACTCCAAACTCCATTTGAGTGAGTGTCACTTTTCTGTTTTCACACGTGGATCTCCTTAGTTTCCTCTTCTAGGAATCAATAAATGCTTATTTTCTAAAACTCAACCTGCCATATCTCTTATCTAAGAGCTCTGAAGCACTACAACAAACTCCGCCTCACACTGCTGACAATATAATGCCCTGTAAGTGAAAGGTATTTGATCTTGAAAATGATTGGGAGTCACCACAGAGCTAAAGCTTACTACAGGGCTCTTGACAAGATAAAGATGAGATAGTACAAGAGGCTGAGGAGAGAGAAAAAAAGGTGGTACAGCTTTTTCAGAGTGATGTGATAAAATCTGGATCTTTTTCAGAAGCTTTAGGCTGAAGAGTCTATTTGGTTTACAAAAAGTTCTTTGTAGCTACAAGCTAGTCTGAACCACATACTGTACAAAAATAAAGGATGAAAACTGTATTTATCTGAGTGTGCATCTATCATCTGAGCTCATTTGTCCATCTGCTTACATGGTCGGCGCTTTATTTCTAACCTTTACTGCAAGCAGACACCACAGGATCAAAGTTTTCTTCCTCTACGTTTAAACTACTGCTTTAATAAGTCATTTAAAACTTTAAAAAAGGGGTATCTAACTATTTTAAGCTCTCTGAGATGCCATCGGTGTGGAAATGCAGCTGTAGGCTAATTAATATGTCTCCTTGGCCAGTGGCCAACATTTCTGGGCTTGCACTGAACCAGGATAAGTCCCAGATAATTAATGTCCTTGTCATGACTTTATGCTCTATAAGCAGGTCATTGTTAGTGTTGGACACTCTGGTCCGTACCATCCTGTGTTCATTAACCTGTTCAGTGGGTTCGGTCAAACAGTCAAAAACCTGCCTCCTATCGCCTTTCGCTAAGCTCTTCTCCTTCTCGATGGAAAAGACGACCAAGCTGAGAATGAGAATTAAGCTGCACTAACAGGGTCTGCAGCACTGAAACTCCAACTTCTCGAAAACAAACCCTACAAAAATCGCTTTGTTTACAGCAATCTTATCATATTGTCACACAAAGGTTATCTGATTGAATCTTTTAGCATTTTAGCTCCTCTTCTTCCCTTCTTCTTGGAGAATTCCAACAGCTCTTATCTTGGTTGCTGCTCAGATACTTCCGGATCAGTTCACTCGGTTAAGAAGGTTCCAGCAAGTCGGGATAGATTCCCCTGCAGCCGGGATTGGTTCCACACTGTTGGCCCCACCTCATTTAAAGCCAGTTCACTCATCATTCAGGGCAGCTGTGCTTTTCTGGTTTAAGTAGCTCATCTGTCTTCACTGTTGTGTTTGGAGGTCTGGTTTAGATTTATATTCTTCGTACTTTTAGTGCAAATTCCTGAAGAAAGGGTCATAAACTGCCTCCATAGCTTTTGTTGAGGCATTTGTTTTAACTACCTGGAGCCTGGCCAGGATAAGTTATCTTGTTACACTCCAACGCTTCTTCCTGAGGGGCAGGGGTCTTACCTTTTGTGGATTATTTTAATCTTTAAGATTTGGACACTAACTCGTCAGTTTGTTTCTTCGTCTTCTCAAAGCCCAACAGACCAGTTTTCAGTGGCAGTTTTTCCTTTTCTGCATATTCATATGCAGATATCAGTTAATGGTGATTAAGATACCCTTAATCCAAAGTGAAGGCAGCCCTCATCCTAGAAGCCTGCTCTCGGCTGTGGAGGCAGATTTTCTTCCTCAATAAATGCACCATACGATGTAATGAACTTGAATGAACTTGTTTTAATTTATTCCCCCTGTACAGCAAACAGGAGCCCTCAGAGAGACCTGCAGGTTTAGCCAAACAAACACTGACAAACTCGGCAAGACTCTCTGTGAACAGATTTGAGAAAAACAAGGTTACAAACAGCTTTCTGTAAAGACCTGTGCTATCGTTTCTGTTCAAAACGGAAAAAGCAGGCGTGTCTCAGACAGAAAACAGCCCTTACATACAGGTTGAAAACACACATCTTTACAATCAGTGTCTTAATATTCATCGTTTAGTTTTGGTTTCAATCATTTACAAATGCAGTGAGAGAATGAGCAACAGAAATTACCAGAAGGGAGTTAATTAGATGACTTATTCCCTTAATAAATGAGCTCCACCCACTGGGAAATGGACATAACCTCATGGACGTAGCCACTAGATTTGAGATGCGAAACCAATGAAGAAGTGTCTTAAGGCTGTGGCTGGTTCCAATACCGAGTCAACAGATATTTGTTTTAAGTCATCGTGATGCCATTAGCTAAATCCACTCCTTCTGATCAGTGTGCTGGTTGTAATTTCAGTTCAGTCAGCTTTTCCCTCCAAAATTACTCAAATGGCAAGAAACATACACCAAACTCAGGTCTTCCAAAGAGCAAATTACAAACTAATAGGCTGCAGGATTTATATACAGATAATGGTCAACGCAGATTGGGCCAAATCCCTACTTTACCCCAAAATAAACCCCCGTTATGCAGTACATCCATTCTCTGCCTTTTTTTTACAGAGATAAAAGCTTAATTAAGTTACCTTGATGTTTCGGTTTAGAAAAGACATGCAAATTATCTAAATAAATATGTCCACCCACGATGGATCTTGAGTGTCCCAGAAGAGCGGCAGAACACTATCACCACTCTCTTACTCAGTGAGTGGCTAAAGGGAAAATGAGAGGAAGGGGTTTGGGTTGCCAGAGGGAGCCATGAGGGAGCTCTGTGGAGTGAAGCGATAAAGCAAAAAGGGTGAGAGGGAAGAAAGGAGGTAATTGTAGGATGGGATGTAAGAATGTAATCAAGTTGGGAAGTAGAGCACCAACAGGGAGCTACTTTACAATAGCAGTTGTCTGCTTTTACAGGAGGAATGAAGGGAAATGGGAAACAAAAAGGCATCGTGGGATTAGTGTAACTGTCACCACAAAAGAGGCTGCATGGTCAAAAGAAACATGGGGGAGGAAAAATATGTAGCTTAGCTATGACAGTGTGAAAGGTGGAGATAAGAGCACAGAAAGAAGTAAGGCCAGAGAGAAGAAGGGCTTCAGGGAGCTCTTGTTAAACAGCCTAACGCACAATGTAACAAAGACAAGGGAAATGGCCTATTTTTGGGTTACATAAGCAGTTTACTCAGGCTGCATAGCAGGTACTTCTAATTGGCTATTACAGGCAACTCCAACTTTATACGACAAGATATGAAGCTTTGGTTGCTTGGTGCGAAGCTTGCACAAACTGTTCAACCCAGTAATGTGTGCAGTATGTTATAAGAGGTGAAACAGACTTCATACAGTCAGCACCAGATGGATAAAACTATAGGAAACTGTGTGTTTGCACAATGGCAGAAATGTGCATACGTGTTGTTTTCTCCCAGCTTTACAAAGTCTTTGCACACGGCTGGTTTTTGGTTATAAATCATTGTTTAAACTATATAAATGTGCACAAGCGTTATTTCTCTCCAATTTGTAACAACAAATATGCTGTTTATTAATTCCAGGACAGCATTTACTGCAACTGTGTTGCTGGAAACATCGACTCCTCTTTTCAGATACTGTAAAGATTTACAGAAGTCTTTATTTAGAGGCCAGTTGGGATGAAGGAGTGACCAAGGCACAGAATCAAGAGACCATGCAGACCAGAGTCACTGTTTAGGTTTAGGCAGCCAAATTACTTGGTAAGGGTTAGGAAAAGATCATTATAAGCAAAGCCTGGTTTGATTTGACTGAAAACAAAGACAACAAAAGGGAACCCTGTTGCTTGTGTTCCATGTCATCTTTTTCTAGAAACTAGTATGATGACCTGGCTGATGAATAACATATGATCATCCTCTAATCATCAGTTCCATCCCAGCTCCTCTCGTCCTGATGTCAAAGGGTCCTTCGGTAAGACGATGAATGGAAAAGTCATCGTAAACTATAGTAGAAAGAGCTGTGATTGTGGCTTGTTGTACGAATTGCTCCAAATGGTTGATAAGACTGGATAAAATAAATCCATCGACATCCTGAAAGGTCAGCACAGGAAATGTTCCGTCGTTATTCTCACATTTCTTTGAGCATAAGTGGCCTCCATAACCGCGATGGCATTTGTTCCAGAAAAGCTGTGATATAGCAAAAAGCCAAAAATAAATTCCTCTCGCACGCTTCCAAGCAAGCACATTCACACAAGCTTCACAGAGACAAGATCTAGCAATCTCTCAAGGGCTCTAACGTTGTGAAGGCTTAAAAGGCTGAAAGCAGTGTAGCACAGTAAAGAAAAATAAAGCAAAGGAGGGAAGCAGAGGCCTGACAGCCATTAAATATAGAGCCGTAAGAGGGGGAAAGCTGTGCGGAAAGATGAAAAAGCTGTTAAATGGAGGCTCGAACTTGGTTGACGCCTAAGACTTACTATCATGTGTGTGTGTGTTCATGTTGTTAATCTCTCTGGGGCACTATGTGGTGATTTCCCAATTCCAATATCATCAGTCACTGCTTGAAGGATTTTTGATGTACAACAAGGCTGCTCTGGGCGGTGTGTGTGTGTGTGTGTTCTTGTGCGTGTGCTCGCTCACCTATTTTAGCGAGGACCAGCTGGTGTTGCAGGCCATCAGCGGGAGGAGTGGTCCCCAGTTATTCACTTCCTTCTTTTTTCATGAAACACATCACATACAGAGTATGGGAAAGGGAATGAGTGAGCTTCAAAGAAAAGAAACAGGGTTAATTTCTTAGAATTTTTGACTAATTAACGTAATTTCAGTTTAGTTTTCTTCGTTTAAAAGTTCTGTTATTTTCAGATCCCACATTTAATTAATAAAAAGCTCACAATGGCCATAATGAGATAATGTTGGGATGATATAAATTCTTTATTTTCGTCTTAAAGTGTCTGGATAATGGTAGTGAGGATGGAACAGCTGATTAAAGCTCTACTTCTGGAACAAGTGGGATCATTTCCAATGAATTCTGTCTGATTAGAAAGCCTTTGCTGCATTTCTCATCACTGACCTTGAGACAGTGGGTTTAGATATAGCAATAAAAATCACATTCTGTTACTCAGACACTCGACACCCCCCAGAGAATAATAACAGTAGCCCAAAGAATCAGGTCAGTTCACTACCTAAATAGACAGAATCACTGCGTTCAAAGTGGTTCACGGAAGATGAGAGAGCATTTTCACACTTGGACTGGCCACCAACTAGCGACCTGTCCAGGCTGTACCCTCCCTTTCACACCCGTGTCACACCCCTGCAACCCTGAAGTGGAATCTGCAGGTATGGCTGCACGGATGGATGAATCAGCCATTAGTGTCACGACCTTAACTTCACAGGGAGTCATCGGGATGTGCTGGAGAAACGATCTGGTACCTCCTAGGTGTCGGGTTAAGAGGCACTGGCCAACATGACTCACTTTTTAAAGCCTTTACTTCAGGTCATAACAGTTGCTCGAGTGATTCATGTCCATAGGAGAAACATTTACTGTAAAGTACGACTCCACAAAAGCATAGTTTACGAGTTTTAGCAGGTAGGTAGTTCATCTGCTGTTCATTTCTTTTAGTTTTTACCTTCGTGTTGATACTTGCAGGTTACTTTCACTTGCAGGAAAGAATCCTCCAGTTGACATATATTACATTTTGAAGGTTATACTGTGTATCATTAGTCCGGCAGTATTACATGGATCTGCACCAATCAAACCCTCAAAATGTCACAAACTGGAACTTTGTGAGTTCATATTGACAATAACAGCCTGGAAATGACAAAGCAAAAGCAAAAATTCTTCAGTAGAAATCAGGGTTGCCATAGTTAACGCGTTAATCGCGATGCAATTAATTAAAAAAAGATGATCCTTAGCAACTGGCTTAATAAATAGGAGAAAAGTCACTAAGAGTTCAGAGTTCTGAATCTGAAGTGTCTCATGACTGCAGTTTTTCATTCATTTAACTGTATTTAGGCCCTGTTCTGTTTGTTTTCTACTACGGCTTCAGTTTTAAGACCACATTGCTGTGGCATTTTATGTTTATTATTTGTGTTTATTTGATTCTAATTCTATATTGTTAATATAGCGATTAATTGTGAGTTAACTATGGGGAAAATGTCATTAATCGTGATTTTGACAGCCCTAATAAAAATACTAGTGTTTTCCTGTAAATGTCCTTTTAGTACATTCAAATGTCCTGAACTGCTGTTATTTAATGTATGTTGGCGAGGACTCCGCTCATCAGGAGGTATAAAAAGTCTGTAAAGTGTCTCTGGTAAAAGTAAAAGTATTGCACTCAAAGCCTCTTTACACTACAAGCCTCATTTTTCCATTCACACACACACTCTTCCTGAGAAACAGCATCCATGCATATGTGTACACAGGCATGTATACAGTATGCATTTATGAATGATTTCCCACATATCATATAACCATATCACACAGGAACTACCTTGTGCCTTAACCCCAAAGGCCACATCTGGCCCATGTATCTGAAACACAAGGAATCACAACATGAAATATCACTGCAAATGCTGATACTTCATTGTGTAACAGCATCCATGTGAAATAACTAACCCTAAAATCAATTTCGCAGCTCAACAGCTGCAAGATGATACATAAAACAATTTTACTCTCATTCTCTGAGCGATTGTGTTTGTGCGGCCAAGTATAAAAGGACAGATTTCAATTTTGTAACTATTATAGGAGCATGTTTCATTGCAATTAGAGTTAAAAATCTGTTTCAGCTTTTTAGATTAGGGTGAGCTGAAAGGGCCAGAGTTAAAATAATTAATTAATTTAGTGACAGCCTGCCCTTTTCACACCAGAGAGCTTTGAAATACAGAATATCTACTGATTAGTTAGCTTTTGGTTGGAAGTGGTGCCACTATTATTTCATAATTTGTGAACATTTAATCCAGGAAAAGTTTAAAGAAAACAAAGTGTGCTTGCAGACCCATATCATTAAATCCAGCATTTGAAACTGACCCTTAGAGCGACAGTCCAGAAGATAGTCTGCCCATATCAGACATGATGTAATAACACACCCACAGCTGAACAACTAGCTGTATGTTGCTACTTTAAATCAATCTTCTTCTGTACATGTTCGCATTTTCCATGACAGAAGGAGAACTCTGAGCAGTCAAGCTTCCATTTGTCTCCGTCTGTCATGTTGCTGCCCTGACATCCAAAGAGCGGCGTGCATGTGGCAACGAACGTCACGATTGACCTCAGAGAAGTATAACCACAGTTGCTTCGCTTTGCTATTGAACCTAGTAGCAGGAACTGGTTGTGTGAAAGGGAAACAAAGTGCTGCAGTGTCAGAATAAAAGCTCCCTTACACACAAACACACACAGACTCCGACTGAAATGTGCAAGATTACATCTCGCAATAATAAACACAGAACCTATGATGGCAAGTCTGCCAGTTAACTGGACATGTTGAGGGCAGCGAGGCGCCAGAAGAGTGCCTCCCTCAGGTTTCAGTCCACCGCTCTGATGGGTTTGACAAGAATCTTACAAAAGGGTCCCATTTTTATTTGCCATCAATTTTTAGACTAAACATAAGTCCCCTGAGTTCAGTTCTGCAGTGGAAGCTCGTGCTGCGGTGCTGGGAGACACCAACATGAGAGAGTGCAGTCAAATTATTTCTAAGCAACTGGAAATATTTAAGCTAAGGTCCAAGTATCACTTCCTTTTATTGATTTTGATCATTGCTCAAAGCATTAACCTCACGCCTCTTTATCAAGATGAATTTATTAATTCCAGAGTGCATTTGACTTCCAAGTGTTTAGTTGTAATATTAGTTATCAAAGCAGCTAGAGTGGATTTCAACTGGGCAGCGCAGATATCAAAATGTCTTCTTGTGTTACAGAGACGACTCTTACTCCCAGCTTCCTGTTGCTCAGACATTCAGGGTAAATGTTCTTCTGCTATATTAAGAAATTACATTTACAGTTCAGCATTTTTTCTATTTCTCTTTGCATATATTTTCTGATTTTACCGTCTGTAAGGTGATAATGTGATATGATAAGACTCTTTTCCCACTTTCTTTCCCACCTTGAGTTGCTGATGCTGTGTTTAAGCAGATGCGCTCTCAGTTCTGACTTGACAAGATATTTTAAGCACACCGACTGCGATTGGGGGCTATTGGTGCTTATTCAGATATGTAACTGAGATGTTAAACTGCCGCTTGATTAACATAAAGAGTAAATTAGCAAGTCTTGGTATCAAATCAGTTGTAGATCACATTTATCATTCTGTATTATCTGTATATCTGGGTTTACAGATACCCTTCTTATGGCAAAATGAACACGTAGTGATCAGTGAAGTTAACCCCAGTGCAACATAATTACTGCTCCCAGGTACAACTCTGCAGACTGATAATAACTAAAAATTAGGGCTGATGCCATATTTCATTTTGACTTTTAACATTAACATTAACTGTAAATGCTAGGAAGAGTGCTAACAGTAATGCACCAACAGTCAAATCAATACCAAAAAGAAAACAAGTGAAGAAGAATACAGCCTGGTTGGAACTTTGGACTGTGAAGTTGAATGATACCATTTTAATGTTGCACTTTAATGTTAAAATCCAAGACAACTCCACTTATTTATAGCTAGCAGGCTATGCTAACAAGCTAAATATCTGCCGCAGCCATTTCACTGTTTATACAGGTCATCTCCCGCTATTATTTACCTATGACACGTGCATCTCTAAGCAGAGATTGGTAGGAAGTGTGATGACTCACTCTCTACGAAAAATGATGTTCAGTTCGACAGCGTGAAAAAGACGTGTAATGACATAAATGACAATAATCAACAATTAAATACGTCAGCGACTAATTATGTTGTCGATTTTTGTCGATAACGTCGACTAATCGTTGCACCCTACTAAAATGTGACCATCCTAAAGGTGTTAATGAACCGCAATCTCTGATAAGCAAGAAAATCTATGAAAAATAGTTGATTAGCCAGTGAGAGTCAGAGTTTAAAATTTGCATGTCAACACAATATATCGGTATGATCACAGAGATATTTAATCTGGAACTACATGCTAATCTGATCAGGGTCATCCCATGCTAACTATGCTAACCCAACCAGTTCATGTCAATTTCCTCCAAAAGAACAATTTGAAAACTTAATTCAAAATCCTGAAGCTCTGTTCTTAATTCTTTTTAAGTAGTGGTTTGACTGAAATTTATACTGAACATCCATAAAAACATCAGGATATTTACTGCTTCAGAATGTTTTTCAGCAATAAACAGACATTTTTCTGTCTCAGAAGTTAATTTCACTACTTTTTTCCTTCTCTTGAAGTCAAATTGGTCAATGATATATTAATTTAAAGTAGATGTTAGGTATTTGTGTTCAGAACAAGTGCAGTTTTCATAGGAATTTCTTGAAAATCCACAGCGTAGACTGAGAAAGAAGCTGAATCAGTATGAAATTACCCAAAAACCAGATGCGTTAGTGGCCTAATTTTTCCGATATGGCCTACATGGCATGAGAGAACACATTTGATCTCTTCTGAACTTCTGTTATGTAAGAATATGTTCTAAAAAAGATCACCAAGTGAAGTAGTCTGTGTATGGAGCAGTTAATCAGATCATTCACTGTAAGTGAGTGTGCCTGCTGGTTAGTTGCTCTTTTCTGTTGAGCTGTGTGTTGCATTTCATTTGCTGGCATTGTGGATGCGTTCGAATACATGTGGCATTGATATCCACACGGAAACAGTCACCAGGGAGCCTTGTCTTCCTTTCTCAATGTGCTGTGAATAAAACACAGCACAGAACTTGAAGGAGCCCATCTCCTATGAATTCCATGTGCAAACAGCAGCGGCAGCAGGGAAAGTCCTTTCCCAGCTGTCTGCACATTACCCAGAAACTTTGTTGTTCATTGGTCTGAAAGGCCATAATTAACAAGGTTGGGAGGGTCTGAGCGCCACAAATTTTGTCATCAGAGGGTGTGCATCAAGCTTTGAGCCGATGTTTGTGTGCCCCCCATTTATTGTGAATGTGTGGCCAACCGCACATGTTTTAAAAAGACGCCCGTGTGCTTGTATGGAGCACATCCTACATGTGAGCTTCAAATGGAATAAGAAGCAGTGTACTTAGTCGTGGTGCCCTCAGCTCCCCATATGTGCATCCAGAAGGGTTTATGATTCCAGCCTTATGGCTACACAGGTGGCCCCATGTACTGAGTTTCAGTGGTTTCCAGTACTAAGAATGAGCTGCAGGGAGAAATGAAACGCAGCCTGATCAACTCATTTCCTGCGGTTCTGCATCTCTTTCATTCAGCTGAATGCTAGAATCAGACCCAACTGCTCGTGCCATTTGCTTTCTGTCCTGAAGGATGAAACCAAACACAGAATCCTAAACAGGCTCGTGTTCGACATCAGGCCTATCAGATATTATTCATTAACTTGAACAAACACAGACTTTATTATCCATGAATGAAATCAATTTCAGTTCTTACTCACTTTAACTTCAGCTGTCAGTAAAGTAAAGGCTATGCTGCGGTAACACATGACATTTCAGCGCTTTTGTAGCAGAATAGAATTTAAATCAAGTGAATTGAGACAGAAGAAGTCGAGAGAGTTCTGGCTGTAGACATGTGATATTTACCTTCAGGTTAAATGGAGGTGAAAACAACTCAGTTTAACAGACGCTTTCCAGCTGCCACACTGTCAGACGCTGTGTAGAAGTGTGAAAGAGAGTGTGTGTGTGTGTGTGGAAAGGCAGAGGGGTTGATGAGGGTTTAAAGGTCAGTGTAAAAGTCTGGCCTTCAGTCTGAAAGATGCCGCTGGCATTTACACGGAGCTAGACACACGCCGCAATTAAGGATGCTCTAGCTCTGCAGTGGAGGAGATAAACAATGAACCGTAACCCTCATTCATCACCCAGCGTAAGAAAAAGTCTCTAAATTCTGTCTTGCAATTAAAATTAAGAAAGTGTGTAATTACCAAAAGAAAATCTGTATTTACTGTATCAAACGTGCTCGTCACTCAGTCGCATATTAGCAAATAAGCATGTTTGTGCCGATTCACGGTCTTTTGCATGCAGAAACATCCTCAATTAACCATTAATGATAACAAAACATCCTTTTCCAATGGAAATTACTTGTGTTCCTCCGCAGAATAACGACCAACAGAGCAAAGAGGAGAAACTTCACTGGAACGGAGATCGAGTTGCTTGTTGCTGAGCTTAAATCCAACCGAACATCGCTGTTTGGTTCACTGAGCTCAGTCAATTCAGCATTTATTTATAAAGCGCATTTCATGCATGAGGCAGCACGGTGTGCTTTACACAAATGAAAACAAAGAAAAGAGAATTCATTTAGAGCACATTCAAAGTGCAAGCACGGAGGAGAAAAAGGTGGATAAAACTTCAGAATAACTTCAGTGCAGTTGGATTCTCTCTAACAGGATCCATCCAGGATAGAACAGCACACTCTCTGATGTCAGATCTGCTCCGATAACGTTTTGAAAACGTCACTCGGCTGACATGTCGGTTCCATGCTTCCACGACTGGATTCAGTGCATCAGCACAATCAGAACATGGGTACAAATTGGTTTATTCCATATTTTGGGTGGTCAGCACAGCTGATAAGGACAGAGGACTGGCAGATAAAGGACTCATTTAATGTGGTCGATGTCACGATTGCACTTGGCTGTGGTGCTGAGCAGGTATCCAGGAAGTCTGGGGCGGAGTCTGGGGCGGAGTCTGGGGCGGAGTCTGGGGCGGAGTCTGGGGCGGAGTCTGGGGCGGAGCCTGCCAGCACACCTGTTGTCAATGTGCTCATTTGGAGCAGCTTCTTAAGGATCTGCAGGAGCTTCAGTCTTCGTCAGATTGTTCACAGAAACATCAACAGGTTTTCTCTCCCAAAAAGACCAGGAGAAACTCATCCATGCATTCATCTCCAGCAGACTCCATTACTGTAATGGTCTTTTAACCGGACTTCCCAAACAGAGCATTAAACATCTGCAGCTCATCCAGAACGCTGCTGCTGGAGTTTTAACCAGGACTAAGAGATCTGAACACATCACACGAGCTTTAAAGTCTTTACTCTTAAAAGCCAACTGATGGTTTACAAATCCCAGAATCTGTGATATGTTCAGAGAATATAAACCCAGCAGAGCTCTTAGATCCAAGGTCAGCTGGTCCAGTCCAGAGTCCAGACTGAACCTGGAGAAGCAGCATTTAGCTGCTATGCTGCAAACAAGTGGAACAAACTGCCAGAGGAGATGAAACTGTCACCAAATGAAGACATTTTTAAATCCAGGTTAAAAACAATTCTTTTCTCATGTGTCTCTGCATGAAATCTGCTCGATATCTTTTTAATTTATCTTGTCTTTAATCATTTTAATGATTTCATTTGTTTCTCTTTATGTTCTTTTATCTATTTTAATGCTTCTTCCACTCCCCGCTGCAATGCTTTTATTTTATTTTAATTGTTTTGTACATGAAATGTACAAATAAATAAATTTGACTTGACTTCTCGTGCTCATCATCGCCACCCCTGAGATCCTGGACATCTCCAGTGACTTACCTCTGTCTCCGGATTTATGACCTGCAAACATCCCGTTGCCTGTCTTGTACCCGTCTGCTCGCCCCGCCGCCATCTTGGACCGACCACACCGCTTCACTTCATTATCCCTCCAACTCTGGACCCCTCCTGCTCTTATGTGCACAGGCTGTTTCATAGCTGTGACAGTTAAGGTGTAATAACTACTGGAAATATCTAAAGTGTCCTAAAGAGCAGGAGAACCAGGAGGTGAATTATTATTGGCTGTTGCCCTTGATATGCTCATCTGTGTGTGATTGTGGAGAATTTCTTTTTCATATTTCAGTTTCAAGATGAGTTAAAGTGACAAAAAGCCTGCTTTATTTAAATGAAACGTGGCAATACTGAAGCACAAACATACCCTGGTGGTAAGTACTTCATTTAAAAGTCTGCACAAGAAGAAATCTGGGCTTTCCCAATTAATGATGGTGGTAATGAAGCACGGCGCTGTTTGCCAACCCGCCATCAACTCATTTTCTACTCCAACTTCATCCTTCTCAGGGGACGGAGTTTCTTCAAGCCGCCTTGGGCCGAGAGGTGGGGCGCATGCATGACAGGCTGCCACTCCAGCACAGGAATAACACAGAAATGTGGATGTGTCCTGGGTGTGTAACAAGAGAAAACCCACACAGGCCCAGGGACAACATGCTAATTACCCTCAGGAAGGCCTCATCTTGGGGTTAAACCCAGAAATCAGTTTTGCTTTGAGGCAGCATTTCCAGTCATTGCAGTATTTTTGTATCTGATAGAAACAGAACGTTTTATTTGTTTGTTGTTGATGTTTTGGTGGATGGATAAATCACACTCCTGTGAGTTTGTCTTTGATGCCGTTTCTTTTTCAACGTCAGAATCAACGGTTAAAATCGTTTAAATTCTGTGAATATAATGTCACGATAACGTCAGCTATCATAAACTAATCTGCTTTCACACGTTTAATTCCGTTCAGGGTGTTGGTCTTACACTTTTTTATCACAGTAAATGATTAACTTAATGAATCCCGATGGTTCAGGTTATTAGTCGAGGTTAATGGGGTCACTGTGCAAATGGGATTTCTTTTTATTCCAAGTTCCTTGGTTTATTTGCTCAGAGTGGACTGAGACTTGCAGCCTAATTAAAGCAAAATCCCCTGGTTAAATTACGTTGTGTACAGATTAAAATAACACTATTAAATCACGCATATTTTATGCATATATGAACCTTTAATGCTATCAAAATTGGCCCATTGCTCTTTACACACCAAGTTAAACTGGTGTGAGGATATCAAAAGATGCAGCTAATTTGCTTGAAAATTATTTGCACACTGATGTTAATTACTTTCTTTTTATGTGCGAGTACTTGCTCTATTGAATTGGATTTAAATAATTGCAGCATTTTTAAAAGATTGCATGTGCACCAGATACCCGACCATGCTAAGAATGATCTCACACAAGCACGGAGGAGCATTTCCACATCAAAGACACGGCTCTTCGTGCATTTTCACAAAGCAGCCACTCATGACTGACGGCTGCCAGGCAAGCATCACATCAGACATTCATATATTCAGCTCAACACCCACCCAGAGAGGCGATGTGAAACATCTCTATGAAAAAGAAACACATATACATATATGCCTACAACCGAATGACGAAATGTGTACATGTGCAGGATGAGTTTTGATGATGCAAGCCTGTGAATGCAGGAAGCACTGGTTCGACTTCCACTTTGGCATCAAAGTATCCACTGAGCCGTGGCGCTGCGTGTGCACTGGTGAGAAAAATAGCGTGAAATCACCTGGTTTTGTGTGACTTAAAGGGGAACTCCGGTATTTTTAAACCAAGACCTCATTTCTGACATGAAATACGTTCATCTACTCATCGAGAACAGTTTGGTGAAAGTCGGCGTCCTTCGGAAGATATTTAGATAACTCGAGATCCATATAACGGGAAAGAGCAGGGCATAGAAAATACAGCCTTTAAATATCTAAATAAGGCATGATCTGTCTTTATTTCACCAATACTTTAAGAAGAATGAATGAATGAACGTGTGCTATAGCTCTGTTAGCTCATAGCTGCTGTTATGTGGCTACTTGCAGCTATAGGAGAGCTAACGGAGGGATTTCTACACAGGCACTCTTAGAGGCTGCATCTTCTAAGCCTGATCACTCCATTATATGGATCCCAAGTTAAGGTCTAGGTTTAAAAATACCAGAGTTCCCCTTTAATGTGATCTCATCTTATCACAACTGTAGACAAACCCATTGAACTTTTCAGAGAAAAGCACAAAAATACGTAAAAGCATGAATCTTTACTGAATACCCTTAAAAGTGTTTGCAGAGACATGAGGTTGCAACCAAAAACAGGTTTTACAGGATTTTATTCACACCTTGTTCTTTATGAAGTACCAACAGAAGATCAGACAGGAAATTAAACAAAGAAGCAACCAGGTATAGACTCTAAAAATGTCTGAAAGAGCGACACAACTTAACTCAGAACAAAGCAACAAGATATAAACTGGAACAGCAGGTACCACTAAATGTGCATCAGGACGGTATTTACGATATAAAACCACCAAAGAATCCTGCAAGACTGAGCTTATTCCAGCTAAAGTGTTTCTGGCAGTTTTCTCATAGCATTTTTGATCAGCCAGATTCTTAAGATGTCTTGAGTGAGTGACCTCGAGGTAAATCGACAGCGTCTCTTTTATGCTGAGGCTGTTGGCTCCTGTCTGCTTCTAAAGGCTCGTTATGTTTGAAGTTATTCAGTATTACCTCATCCTGAATCTATTGCCTCAGTGAGTTACCTTTTAATTGAGTCGTTATCGAACCGGTTTACCTGATGATGGCGAGCTGGTCCAGAGCAGAGACAGCAAGACAAAGCAGCCCATAAGAAGTAGTCTTTGTCTTATTGGACAAAAAATGGCTGCTTTGGTCAAATCCTACAGTGTGCCATACAATCCCTGCTCAAGTGGAGACTAAAAACAAATGAGGGGCAAATTGGGACAATAAGTCTTCTTTTCCTCTTTGAGTTTTTTCCTTTCTGACAGCAGGGTGAATGTCTAATGTGTAATTAATAATAAAGGCCTTCCGGGCAACATGGAAAGCCTTTCACACACAGAGCAACTTAGCCCTTTCATGTTATTGGGAGGCCAGCGTGTTGGAAGAGCTCACATTATCCGACTACAAAGGCTCAACCCTGTCACTGACTTCTACGTACAAAGAAACAAGAACATAAACACCTCATTAGGAGAGCTGGTGATGACAGAGACAGAGAGCATGTCAGCCACACTGGGATGTATTTGTCTTGCATTGTTATCCAACTACAAAGGCTGTGGGTTTTGACACAGAGTCAAAGAAAAAAGGATTTAAGCCGGCTACTGTTTGTCTTACGGTATACAGCGGCTCCTGCACTGCGATCCATTTCAAAGACGGCAAGCAAACAATCAGGAGCTGCTGTGATGTTCAGCGTCTGTCAGGATGGAAATGGTACAAACACATTCACGTGCGTGTCAAATCGACGTGTTAATAACGGACATTTTCCTTAATGCCACTCAAACTTTCATAGATTAACGTAGGCGCCTCCTATGAATGTGACCCTGGGAGTGCTCTGGACTGTGGGAAATCAATGAGAAATGCAGCCTAATCCTTTGGATGACGACCTCAGATGAACCCTTTAAAAGGCAAGTTCATGTTCCTCCTGCCAGACCAAAGTCCTCTGCTGTTACTGTCGATGTGAGCTGCGTTTCCACCGGAGAACGGCGAGTCTTAAACATCACTTGCTTGCAAAAAACATGGCTGATACAGATATTTCCAGCTCACCTGAGGCAGACCACGCTGAGCAGTTTGCAATGAAAACATCTGGATAGACACAGTTACTATGTGTGGGGTTGTTTTCCTAAAGAATGCAACATTCAGGTCGAAATGTCCTGCTGCCGTTTGGCTGTTGGGGCTGAGTTTGTCATGATGAGCTTTCAGCCTCTTTTGGATGATGTGACGAATCCAGAAAGCAAAATGGTTCAATCAAATGAAGTCAAACAGATTTTAGGCTTTAAACTCAAACCCTGTTACTTTAAGTCCCCCGACGTAGACGTGTTGCTTGAGTTAATTTTGTGTTCAAAATGCATAAATTAAGTATCTGTCTACAAAGCGCAATAGTGCTTCCTTCATGGAGAACTTTAATATTTTAAGTAATCCTTTCACTTCCATCCTACTGGTGCAGTAATTGCACAGGAGAAATGGCTGTAGGTATGTTTTTTGGGGGGAGAAATGATCAGATAAACTTTTTTAAAAGGTAAAATTGCTGCACTGGACACTGGAGGCGGGAGCTTCAGTCGAGCGCTGTAACTCAGTCTGGGTGGTCCGATGATCCCCATCCAAGACTTACACGGAAATATGAATAAACCGGCCCGATCCAAAGAAATCTTTGAAGTCTTCCAGCCTTTGACAAATGGTACAGATCTGTGTGTTGGTCTTATAATCCGTTTCCTTTAAATCGGGGTAAAACAGGTTATTTAATTCTTTTTAAAATAACACAAAGATTCCTCCTTTAGGACCTGTGAATCTGTCTCAGTGTGTGCACAGATAACCGTGTGTGATGGTAACATGACACCATTTCTCACAAAAGGCCAACGTTACCATGGCAATTTCACTCTCCACCCTCAAAGCAGAAGAAAATCTATGACAAAGCTGGACTGCCATCAGAAAGCGGACTCACTGTTGATATATTTCAGTCTGTCTGCCACTTTATTGTATTTGCCGAAATAAATTCCTCACAATGAGCAGCAACTAGGACTCATAAAAACAAAACACATGAATGTTCCAGGTAACATATCTATTTAAGTACTATTTCTGCTTTCTCTTTTGTGCTGTGGCTTTATGACTCATGAAAGTGTGTCCCAAAGGCAGAATAATAGGGTGCTGCTGTATTTATCTGCTGGCTGAAGGACGGTTACAGGCAGGATGACAGCAGGATGCATCCAAACAGACACAAAACTATTCACTGGGGCTGCAACTAACGACTATTTCGATCGTTGACTAGTCATCGATTGTTGAAACGATTAATCGATTTAATTACTAATTAAAACAATCTAAAATTGGCTGTAATGCACCAACAGTCAAATCAATACCAAAAAGAAAACAAGTGAAGAAGAATACAGCCTGGTTGTAACAGTGTACTGTGAAGTTGAATGATACAATTTTAATGTTGCACTTTAATGTTAAAATCCATGACAACTCCGCTTATTTATAGCTAGCAGGCTACGCTAACAAGCTAAATATCTGTCTCCCAGAGCTCCAACGTGCTTCCTCTTCAAATGTTCATGCATGACAGACATGATGCTGTGATACGTGAGGTCGGCTTTACAAAACTTGCAGGTAATCTACTTTTTCTGGGTGTTGAGGGTGAAATGCTCCCAGACCCTGGACACTTTTGGACAGAGGATGATAATTCAGCCGCAGCCATTTCACTGTTTCTTCAGGTCATCTCCCTCTAAGCAAAGATAGGTAGGAAGTGTGATGACTCACTCCACACGAAAAATGATGTTCAGCTACAGCGTGAAAAAGACGTGTGATGACGTAACAATTATCGACAATCAAATACGTCGGTGACTAATTATGTTATAGATTTTTGTCAATAACGTCTACTAATCTTTGCACCCTTATTATTCACAGTAATATAGTAAAGTACACACTCATGCAGGATATGAATGAAGGCCCACACACTATATTTCATAGCTGCAGAATCCCAGGGTGACTAATCAGAGTGGAGCAGTCCAATCAAACTCCACAGAGAGGCTATCAAAGATGGGCAACACTCACTGTCAGAATAAAATCTAAGTAGGTGCACGGCCATTTCAAAAGGCCGGAAGATATCACAATATTTGTTGTTCTGTGACAACGAGAAAGAGATCACATTGAATACATGCAGCTGCACAGCCAAAATGAAGCTGGTTTGGACCTTACTCTGAATAAGACCCTGCCTCGTGCACAGCCTTTTCTGATCACCCTTGACCAGAATACGTCTGTTTTTTCAGAGTAAGCAATAATCGAATTAAGTCATAAAAGTTTGCCATTCTTAGCTGCATTATGTGGACATAATCACATTGCTGCAGGGCATCGTGCTGCCTTACAGCACAGACTCTAAAGATGACGTCAACTCACTGCAAGCGAGTTTTAGCTTTTTTTTTTATGCACGACTTAAAGTTTTAGCCCAGATTGCATATCTGGAACCATGTTGTGTTAATATTGTATTCTAGGAAATTCACTCTCCGTTTAAGCAGACAGTCGCTGTGTGTTTGTAGTCTGGGAAGATCAAGAATAAAGAAAGGAGCACGTGTCTGATGCTGAAACGGTCCCCGAGGTATTTCTCAGCCATGACCCGAGTTTATCCAATTAGGAGTTAACACTGAATCGAACAGATAGTGGTACATTGGGAACACTGTGGTTATTTTGGGGTTTTGTCGAATCGTCTACTCTGCTTATGAACCTTCAAAATTGAGTGAAATTACCCAGAAGTATCTGAGTAGCAGCCAAGATAATTAAGGAAAGGAGCTCCAATGTTCCTTTATTATCTCCTTTAAGAGAGGATACGCCGGACCATCCTTTATGAAAGAAAGAAGATAATTCCATCCCACAATATCATGTAGCTGCAACTTCCGATAGTTGGTAATAACTGTGTTTAATATGGTTAAATATGAGGATGAGCAGCCAAAGTTTTGAACTTTGATAATAAAGTAATACTCTTAAAATATCTCTGATATGATACACATCGTATAATTCATAATGAACACGTGCAGTTTCAGTGCTGCAGCTCAACATCGCAGCTCGCTGTAAGTGCAGCACAGTCGTCTCTTTCTGAGTCCTGAAGAATTTTTCCCATCATCTCTCCTTAACCCCCGTGACATCTTTTACAAGGAGGCAGTTTGTTTTTACTATTCTTGACCCACAGACTTGTTTTCGGGTCTGGAAACCACGACTTTGGTGTCGATCTGTGCAGAAAAGTAAAAGAAAAACACACTTTTAGGTCAAGGGAGACACTAAAGTACATCAGCGCTCCATGTTCTGAGGGATAAGGAACAAATTAGATACGAATGGGTGGAAATATTGCAGTTTTGCAGTCGGGGGAGTCATTAATCAGAGAATGCTCTGTAACATGAAAACGTCTGAAACTCATTAACACACCATAATGAGATTATTGCCGGATATATACACTTAACCAGTGACAACTCTGAGCACGCAGACTTAAAGAAATGCATTATTTAGCAGGCGAGGGAAGGTCAGCTTAGAGTTAACTTTTACTGGAGAACCTGTGTTGTTCATTTCTTGGTTGAAGGATATTTTTTGGTAAAACTGAGCTGTGCTACGAATGAGGGGAAAATACGTGTTTGTGTGTACAAGGCCTGAGCCTGGTCATTATAGCTGGTGATGATTGCAAAAAACAAGCAGACACGACTGCTGCACACCTGGAGCCAATTCTGTTATTGAGCGGAGAGCAGAGAGAACAGGGGGGGGGGAGAGGCCAAACCAGTTCAGCCGAGCCTTCAGGCAGGTGCTGGGACACGGATCCCATTGGATTAATATGCGATCAGATGAGTCGTGTACAGTTACACTTCTGGATAGAAAAAGACAGTGTTGTGGTTTTGAAGCACGGTGGGAAAACACAACTCATCCATTTTTACCATAAACAACACAAAAAAAAGAACTTTTCTTCAAAAAAGTCTTTGCCCTGAGGCGCAACAGAATGACTTTCCTCCCACCAAGAGAAACTTTTCTCTTGATTTCACTCCTGTGAACGCTCACCGGAGACTCCTCGGTGGCACGAGAGTTTCCCTTTCATTCAGGGTGTCATGGGAAAAGAGGGATTTATATCAGGAAATTCCTTATGCTCCCGGAAATAAAGGCAAGCTGCGTCAAGAGATTTGAGTCAAAGCTGAATTTCTGTGAAACTTTTAAAAATTGTTTTCTTAAGGGAGAACGAGAGGCAAGAAAATTCCCTTAGAGGCAAAAAGATCAGCCTCCTCTTCCTGACAAAGGGACTGAAGGTGGATTTTACTCTATTTTTCAGCTTCTATATGTTTTAATGTAAACATTACGCAGGTTTAAAGAGTGAAGCTCGTGTTAGCAGGAGACTAAATAGATTTTAGACCTTTAACATGGATCCCGATAGAAAACTGGTCTGTGGAGGGATAATTGGGACAGTTTGGCTTGTTGTCAGCACACAGCACAAAGCCTGCATCCATTCAGCCTGTGATGATGTGGGGTTACACATGTGCACATCTGGTGAGTGACTGGCCCATCTGTGAAGACACCGTTAATGATTAATCACATATATACAGGCTTTGGAGCTACATGTTCTCCAGGGAGGACTGGATTGGATGTGCTGTAACGGAGTCTTGGTGCTGAAATGAGCTGCTGCTGATCAGACCCATCATCAACGGGCTGATGCACAGATACAATCCTCTTCTGAAGAGGTTTTTGGAGGGGGGGAGGTTATCTTTCCAGATGTTTCTTGTGGTGCAATTTAGGAGAAAAAAACACTAAAATAAATGAACAAACTTTCTCAGCCAGTGATACTTTGTGTTTAATCTGATTTGCTGCAGATCGGTCACTGAGCTGGAATTTTAAACACAAGCATCTGATGCAGTTTCACCAAAAGCACTGATGGAAGACTGTTCTCCTCCTCTAAACATCGCCATGGGTCATATGTACATGCACGCACATGGCGGACGGCCACCCTTCCTGAGTCTGGTTCTGCCAGAGGTTTCTTCCTGGTTCTGGTTCTGCCAGAGGTTTCTTCCTGAGTCTGGTTCTGCCAGAGGTTTCTTCCTGGTTCTGCCAGAGGTTTCTTCCTGAGTCTGGTTCTGCCAGAGGTTTCTTCCTGGTTCTGGTTCTGTCAGAGGTTTCTTCCTGGTTCTGGTTCTGCCAGAGGTTTCTTCCTGTTAAAGGGAGTCGTTCCTTTCCACAGTCCCTCAGGCTCAGGACGGGAGTTTGGACTGAAGACAAGTTTCGGTCCAATCTGTTGGTTTCCTTAGCTCGGATATTATTTTTGAATTGGCTCTATATGAATGAATTGGATTATTTTGACATTAATTAATTGGATTTCATTGGATTATGATTACAATTAATTATTATGATTACAATGACTATATTATTTAAGTGCCTTGAGATGACATTTGTTGTAATTCGGCGCTTTATAAATAAAACTGAATTGAATTGACCCCTATGTGACGTCTAGTCATGAGAGCAACTGCATGTGAAAGATAAACTGGTGTCCGTGGTAAAATGAGTATATTTTAGCTCTGACCCAAACCAAGCACCATCTCTGCATCCATTTATCTGCTGTAGCCCAGGTTAGGCAGCATCTACACCACACTACAACTGCTGCCAGGATGTTTTCGCTTGCTTGAAGAGTTACCATGGATACCGGTCTCAGTATTACTGTGCAGCTTCCAGTACCAAAACTTTGGCAATTTCACAGCACACAGCTCTGAGCAGTCCCTGGTATGCTGGTTTAAATCAAATGAGCATTTCTTTCATTGTGTAACTGCTGTTAATGGGAGTTTAAGTTAGTTTCAGATTGTTTTGGCTCGATCAGCAAACAGGTTTACAGAAACCTTACTGGGACCAGCAGCAAAAACCTTCCACTGCTTTCTTTCACGATATTTTACATGAATCATTTCAAACTGTTTTCCCAAGAACTCACCCCCCCAAATCTTCACCGTAGAGGCGGTGAATGCAGCGTTAGTGAGACCCATGAAATCACCATTTATAGGAAATACAGCAGGCATAAAAAAGGGAAATGATCCTCTCAGAGAGATGCACCGAAACCTGATTACAGGGCTTGTGAATACTGTTCGGGCTTTGGGAAATATGCATTTGATATTCCAAACTATCAGCAGCTCATTTTAAAAAAGGATGAGTTTCGTACTTTATGCTTGCAGACATTCTGAAGGATTTCGCCTGTTCTGGCTTCTCTTTATCAGCTTGAGGCCTCTGTCGGTCTCTATCTCTATCTCTCATTACTGACCTTCTCCAGTGTCAGCTGGAAAAACAGAGATTTGTACCTACGATACCAAAGCATATGCTGCTATTCTACAGTATGATTATGTATTGATGTTATGCAACAAGAAGATGCATTTTCCTCTGATTACGGCATACATATTAACTTAAATGCCGTATCCATATAACAGTGCAGGCGAGTGACGGCTGTCAATGAAAATACACGTTAAAGTAAAACAACAACTTAAGTGTTCTGGAGAGAAAAGGAAAGACATGAAGTATAAAAAGAAGGAAAAACTAACCACACATCTCCCAAACAGCCACATTCAACACGCAATAACAGTCCTAAGCACACAGTAACACACTCATAGAGACAGCATCTGACTGCCAGCACTCAGTGACTTTCAATTAACTCCAAACTAGACTTTTAATGAACTCTGGCTGCTTCCATAAAGAGATGGAGCCAATGAGTCAATGTCGTCGAGGCCCGTTGAGCCAAACCAGAGGAGGAGCAGCAAAGTTTAACTGACTGCTTTACCAGCTATCCAAGCAATGACATGGGCTGTAAGATCCTGATTCAAACCGTTACCTGGCAGCCAGGATCATTGCTCTCAATTTCTAGTCATAAAGAACATTTTCTGCCTTTATCCACAGCTCCTGCCCAATGGCAGCTGGAACAGACTCCAGCTCCAGGGACAGTTTGACTTTAAGTGTGACTTGGGTATAAAATAAGATGATCAGATTTAGTAAAATACAGTTTTACCCCCTTGTAATTGGATTCATATTGTCTGTTATTTTTGCTATAGATATATAATCAGTATTATCTATTATAGGCATTAACAAAACCTTCTTTTTCAGATGTTACTGCTCACATTAGCCTTGCCGTAAATATTAGTTTTTTAATAGTTTGGAAGCCATGGACACAGCGAAGAAGTACATTTACCTCCTGATGTTTTGCTGCCAGGCTTTTGCAGCATCTACCTTCAGTTTTTTGTGAGGAATGCAGCTCTTTGGGTTGAGATCAGTCGACTGGCTCCTTGTCCATCGTTACTGAGAAGCATCAACTGGCCAACTTTGTTGCATTAGCCTGAATCTGAGCAGATGGTATATACTTACACTTTGATTCAGTCCATCCGTTTGTGTTTTTAATGAGCAGCAGTGCCACTGGAAGCTATGCATCCCAATGCCATCACGCTGCATTCACATGTTATCCGGGTGTTTCTTTTCTAAATCCGATTTGACCTTTTTGCTCTTAGGTGTCACACTTGCACCTTCCAGTACTCTGCATTTGCTCTCATGCATTCTTTTGGATATTTTGAAGCTTTTTTCTTTCTCATTGGAAAAGATCCTACAATCATCCATCACTGCTGCACTCCGTGGACACTCACAGTCTTTTATGCTGCCAAACTCACCACTACGGTCTCTTTTTTTTCATGTAATGTTCCAAACTGTTGGTTCGGCTGCTCTAAATCTTTGTGTCTCTGAAGGGTGTGGATGAAACCAATGTGTCACAACGCTTGCAAGTAATTGAACTGCAAGTAAGTGAAGGTGATTTTTTTATATTCTTCATTCTTGCCGTGTTTTGGAACATGTCGGCTGCACCTGAGTCAAACTTCCAGCCAGGTCTGATTCATGCATGCTGGACCCCATCTGATCCAAACACATTTGTTTTCATCTAACTAAAGAATGTTCTGCCAACATTCATCAGCTTTCTTTTTGTCTCTTTTGGCTCGGTTTAATCTTGCAATTCAGCCCTTTTTTTTAACTTTTGCAATTCATTCTGTTGCAGCAAAACCACCAGAAAAGAAGGAATTACCTGCTTTTTTCAGTGCAGCGTTGCATTTATTCAGTTATGCAACTGCATTAAAACAGTTTTAGACATTAATAGACATGGAGAAACCAACAAAGTGACAGAATAAAACAAAATAAGAAAGAAAATGAGGCCTGCCAGCTCAATCTGAAGGATGCAACCTTTGGACGCCTTTCCACAGCAGAAAATCAGAGGAGCGCAGCTGCAACGTAAGTTGAACTTTTGTTTTGGCCTTGACGCAGACAGCTGTGCGTTCAGACTCCGTTAACACCTCTGTCATGCAATGCCACTGAGTACGATTTCATCTGATGTGGTGCCCACATTCCAGATTTTCTCACATAGCTGCTGGTTTCTCACGGGTATATTTAACTTTGCTGCTGCTTGATGTTTTTGAAGTTACATTTTTCCCACTCGCTGCTGATGTTAGCTTAAATGTGATGTTCATTGTGAGATTGAACACGGAACACAATGAACTGGGCCTCTGCTGGCTGACGTGATTTAATCCATGTCTGAAACTTTGACTTCTAGTTGGGAGAAGAAGAAGGTCGTCCGCATACTGATAGTAAGATTTCTTTTTCTACTGCTTTGTGATGAGCAGGACATGCTTTGATTTGAGTGCTTACTCCACTGATACGGTTTTAAAAATGGATTGTTTGATTTCATGTGTGACACATTTGAACAGATGCTCTCTTCACTGTATGTTAATGATCATTTATAATAATAGAGCCACTCATGTTTAGTTAAAGTGGCAGAAGACGAATTCCTGTGATAAGAATGTCATTATAAATGTTAATTCTGAGGGAAAAGTTTACAAAAAATGGGTCAAAAGAATCAGATTATGCACCAAGCAGCTTGTTTATGAGCATCTTAATGATTAGCTGTAAATAGATAAATAGATTTGTGCCTGCTCAGATGGGTGAGGCGTCCATGATCCTGTCCGTCCTCGCATCATGTACCTTATAATTCAGATGAGCTCATAAAAAAGTGAGCTAGTTAATTTTGGTGCTGTGGATTTAGTTCAGGATTAAAGATGGTGAGCCATGAACATGAAGTGAAGTGCAGTTAAATAAGACTGCAAAGAAATAAAGAAATGGAAGAAGACAAAACCCTCATAAACGTTTGTTTGGAAACCATAAAACCAAAGAATAAAGAAAGAATAAATATTAACTCATCAATCTGACACCAAAATGGCAACAAAGTATAAAGTTAGTTAATTCATGCACGACAAAGCAGGAGAAAGGTTCTGATTAAACCTTTCTCCTTGTGTTTATCCCTCAATGTTATTCTGTCTCTGCCCCCCCTCATTTATCTTTCCCTCTTCCAGTTTTCCTGTATTTCCTCCTTCTGTCTGTGCACTTCTCTGCAAAAAAAATCAATAACTGTGATCCGACCGTGGCACAAATCATACAAAGAGAGCATGATAAAACACACATGGACAGAGATGTAGTTCAAGTATCCATTCATTTGGTCTGTGCAGCCATGAATCAATAGCAGTTTTGGAGGCAATGAGGCACAGTCTGTGACAGCAGGAGGCTGGACCAACACACATGTGATACGTTCACCCTGCTGTATTCTGAAGTCTTCTCAGGTAACTTTAGGGTATGATTCATGGACAACATTTGGTCCTCTCGCTGTTATTTGTCAGAATCATATGAAAAGCAGTAAGGAACAAGTTTTTTTTTTATCTCTCCAAGAAGCTTGCTGCAAAATATGCTCACATATCTTTAAATGTAAGGGCTGAAAACTGAAAAAAGGCTTATGTGTGCACATGTTGCCCTGCTCTGTTACCCCCCCTCCACATCAGTAATACTCTGTGTGTGTGTGTCAGATTTTTCCCCTCAATCACTAATTGTACATTGGAATTAGACGGTGTTAAAAAAAAGCAATTACACAAGACATCCTCTTAAAAATGCAGCAGTGAATGAGGAATCTGCTCAAACATTTTGTCCACATTTCAGCTCTGATCCCTTCTCCTTAACAGCACCGTATCAACAGCTAACATGACTTATAGGGCCGTCTCTCTTCCATCTTCCACAAACACACACGCAGCACTGAGACGGGTGCAGGCTCTGACAGGTCCTGCATGGTGATGGTCTCTTCTCTGCGGCCTGGGGGGACTTGTTCTATTTGATTTGCCCTCATCAATAAACCCATTGGCTGCTTCCAACCCCAGAGGGTGGAGAGTGGGTGCATGAAGGTAATCATGCGGTCACTGATGTTGTGAATGTTGCGTTCTTTCACCACAAGGCACCTTACATACTGACTCTGGATCATGTTTTACAGCAACGTTCTCCAGTGACAGAAAGTGCATCCTGACGTACACGAGCATCAATTAAAAAGCTCTTTTTTCTTTAACAGTGTACTCTGCACACGCTGCCTGCTTGGTGCAGCCTTTGCTAAGTTTTTCAAAGGTATAAACACTAAAAGCAGATGTCATGGCAGGAGACCAGCAGTATCTCTGCCTCCTTATGCTGCTCAGCCTGCAGGGGAGCACTGTAAGCAAGGATAGAAAGTCAACAGGTTGGGATGGAGGAAGAAAGACTCCAGGCTGAGTAGAACAAGGCCAAACGCCATGCTGGCCCCTGTTAGTCTGTAGGTCAGTGCAGTGGTTACTTGGAAGGCTGCTGTTGAGCATTATTATTTATATTTCAGATGTTAAACCACAGATGGGCGCAGTGAAGTAGTTTAGAAGATCAAGTCTGGCCAGTGTGCAGCTGTTTCATCTGGTGTTACCATCAAAACTGGACCAGTTTGGGGGAATGTTTGACCCAGATATGGAAACATACACAGCACAAGCCGGACTCATCGATGAGCCACAGCAGGAATAGTGAATAACAGATGATCTGATTACAGCGGTTCTGATAAAAGTGTGGGAGTGTGAGGTGAGTGTAGCGTAGAGATAAGAAGACAGTGTGACAGCAGGATAATCCTCCCTGCTACCACTACAATAAAAAAAACAATATAACAAAGGTGTTTTCTGCAAATAACTCTAATCAGATGGAGCCTGCAACTTGCAGGACTTAATCATGATCTGCTTCTAATCTCTTGATGTCACGGGACCCCTTCAGAGGTCTTGTGGGGTTAAAAACACTTTTTTTTCCAGGAACTGATCAGGTAAAAAAGTCACAATGCTCATTTGGTTTTATTTTGTGTCTTTAAATCAGCACTAATATCTGCTACTGAGTTTGATTCAGTCACAAAAAGCGTTGCAACCTGATAGGTTGTTGTTGAAGGTGGCAAACTACGGCTGGCAGCTGAGCTACAGCTTATCCAGGAAACATTCCTGGAGATTCCTAAGTCTGTAGAACACATTTTATAAACCTCTGCACCATGGTGATGTACTGACTGACTAATGCTCTGAATTACTCTGAATTAACACTTATTCAAAGCGAATCTCCACAGGAGGGATTTAATATGTTAAGCTCCTCTGACATTTTGATTTTAGATATATAAATCATGTTTTTATACTATTTATCACCATAAACAGCTCTGTTACAGCCATTTAAGGCACAGAAGTTTTAAGCGACACGATGTGAACCGGTACTTGCATTTTTTAAATATTACCATGTGTTTTTGTTTACTTTTCTATCCCTAACTGTATTTTTCTTAATATCTAATTCTAACCTTGTATCTTTTATGCAAAACCCTTGGCAGCGTTGACTGACAGCAAAAGAAGAAGGGAAGGATTCTTATGTAAGTCCATATGATGCCAAACACCCCCTCCTGCCTCCTTAGAAGTGTTTCTGAACACGTAATAATTGTGCATCATAACGCAAAAAGTCAGAAGGCTGCAGTTTGCACATGGAAATGTCAGCATATCTGAAGCCTTGGTGTACAATGACTTGTTAGCCCAGAAAGTGTAATTTTACAATATTATTGTGAAACTTTAAGTTTTGTGCTGTGAAACCAGTTATAGGTGTTGAGATGATACACAAAAACAATGAAGCATAAACACACCTGGCTGTAATTATTGGATAAGTACCTTTTTCATGCATCTTTGAATATGAATAGTTTAACCCAGACTGCTGGCGTAGCCTAACCCAGCCAACAGGGGACCGGTGCAAAGGTGCACATCACACTTGGCTAAAAGGTACAATAAATCTTGAGGGAAATCTTCCTGATCCCAAACAGTCAAGAGTCCTTGACGGAGTGTCTCATTGCAGCAAAGCTCTGAGAAGCTTTAATATCTCTGGGTCCGTGTGGGGTGAGTTATTACCATACAGTCAAGACTGGACAGACTCTGCCCCTGTTGATGAGATTTCATTGGCTCTGAATTCAAAGTGTCGGTTTGATTTGATTACTGAAGTGAAGTCTTCCATTCAGCAGGACACCAATCAGTTCTGCTTAAGATGGTAATTTTCTCTCTTTTAGCAGCAGCAATCATTTCTCGCTGCCTCCTCTCTGCCGGCGACAATTTGTATTCTCGCCATTGCTTCTCTCCTGTGGATGTGACAATTATCGCCATCTCCAATCAGACAGGGGAGTATCCAATGAGAGAAAATCTCGTTAGACTGATTTGGGAAAACCTCTATTGACTGTAAACACTGTGGGGAATATAAACACACACACAGCTAATTCTCTCAGCTTCTAGGGATCGTTTTAGAACCAAAGGCTTAAAGATTTACAATCCATCTGCATATTACAGTAGCCCTCACCCCAAGAGGAGGGAAAAAGGAATCCATACTGCTTTGTTTAAGGGTTTAAGGACCTCCCTCGCTGTTTGAAAATGCTGTGGACTGCATGAGCAAATGTTCAAGATATTCTGCTCCAAACCATGTCAGTGGAGCTGAATTCTCTGCACAGATGTTGTCTTTAAATTACTGAGGTTATCAAATCTGGATTTATTAGAGCAGAGCCACCGACTGGAAGTGCTTTAAGTGACCGTGAGTTAACACGTCGTCGGCTGATTTTCAATCATATTCCTGGCGCGTTCAGCCATGTGACAAAAGAGACAGAAAAAGCTGTGAATGAGAGCAGCTTCATGGGGAATTCAGCTGTGTTAAATGTACTAAAAGACACAAAGAGACTAAACTTAGGAGCATGCACCAGCACCCAGGCCTATTCCAGGTGCATTTTTAAAGTGTAAATATCACTGTATTAGTTTTGTTTTCTTCTGTCATGTAAATGTGCTGACAGTGCAACTTTTGGTTACTTAGCAGCAACAGGATCAACTGTAAATACAGCACTGATATATCATCCTCCTCACAGCCTTGTCATGGGCATAAAGCAACATTGGAGAAGTTGGCGAAACATCCCTGGGTGTGAAACTGCCCTGGAGCGCCATGGGGCTGAAATATCGCAGTATATAATATTTTGGTTCCCAGCGCCTCAGCACGCTGTTTTACGGTCCATTGACATTTTTATGGGCTTTTGATGGAGTCTTTGTGGCCTCTTTAAGATGACAAAAAATGCATGTGGATAGCTGCAAATTTGTATGTTAAATCCCCAAAAGACTGCTAAACATCTAACATTATTTACATTATAGGTACTATACTAGGTTTAAGAGTTATAATACGCAAAACTAACATCAAGAACCAGTTACTGGCTTTACTCAGCAAAGAGGAACATTTTGATATCAAAAAGAAAAGGTCTTAAGATGAGGTCAAAGGAAGATTTGCTTCACACTGTCAGAGTGTGTCTGCTGCAGCTGAGCGTTGGGTGCATCCGATCTGTCAGCCCCCAAAAACCCAAACAGTACCTTTGCGTCCTTTGTGCCACTGGACACGGGTGCATTGCTACTGGTCCAGTCCTACAGTGATAACATCTTGATCCTTGAGCTCCATGAACACCCTGAGCCACACTCCCCTCCTGTTAGCGAGCGTTCATTTGGTGAAATACCTCGAGGGAGGTTGGGAGGGATATCTTTGTGCCAACTCTGCAGCACAGACTCTGAGCACTTTACAAGCTGTGACTCAGGTGAGAGGGTAGCCTCTCTCACCTGTGGGTTAATACAGAGTGTAATTAGGCCTAAACATCAGGCGTACCAACAAACCTCTGAACACACAGTCTGTACAGTGCGTTCCACTGCCCTGAGTAGCAATAAAAAAGTCATTTGTTAAACATTTCTATTCATATTTGTTTAAAAATGACTTGAACTGAGTATGAATATGAATGGCTTGCTTGTTAACATTTTTGACATTTAGCATATCATTCATTTTCATACATTATGAATTTGTAAATGGTGTTTTTTCTGCACGCAAAAGGAAAAAGAAAACAGTCTAATGATAGTTTTATTATCACTGAAGTTGTCGTAGTACAGAAGAGCAGAAAAAGCTGCGGGTGGAGCTGGGGGTGAGTTGCAAATTCACCCGAGAGGAGGACCACGGGGAAATGTTATTGGCTGGTGAAGCTGTTTCTGGCACCGGCTCAACCCTGAACACGCACAGTGGGCCGGATACTCGGGTGAAACAGAGGACAGAACCAAAATAAACATACTGAGAGCTTGATTGTTGGAGAAGCCAAAAGAGAACAAGCAAGAGGCCGACGAAGAACACAGGAGAGAGTTTAACAGCAGAAATGTGACAAGCAGGGTTGTTTCTGTCTCTTATAAAAGGAATGTTTAAATCAATAATTCATCTTTTTAATCAAGTCATACAGTGGTAGAAAATTACACACTCGACTCAGCATTAAAGAGCACATCAGTTATATATGACCTGGTTTTAAATTAGTTATATAGATCAGGTTTCAGTGTTGCTTTGGTGAGCATCAAATAAGGCTGCAGCAAAGAGTTATTTAGGAAATCAAGTATTCTTTTAGTTTTTCCATCAATTAATCAAGTTATTAGATAGGAAATACGTTAATCCTCTGATATAATAATAAAACAGGAGAATAATATTTGATGGTAGGCATTTATGTCCAGTGGTTAACATCTGTTTGAGTCACTCTTACTGTCCCTGCTTTTATATTAGTATTTGAATTTGAATGTAGCTGAAATCTTGATTAAAAAAAAAACATGTTTTGTTTTCAGACAGCACCTTGAATCAGAAATAATAATAATAATATTAATGGTTTACTCCTCAATCAGCAGCCATGATTTCACAGATGTTCACAGATCAACATCTGTCTTGTGACCTTGTAAAATATCTCTGAATATCCATCCATCCATCATCTGCCGCTTCTCCGGGGGTTGGGGGTCATGGGGGCAGCAGCTTGAGCAGAGAAACCCAGGCGTCCCTGTCCACTTCCTCCAGCTCTTCCAGGGGGACCCCAAGGCGTTCCCAGGCCATCCGAGAGACATAGTCTCCCCAACGTGTCCTGGGTCTTCTCCGGGTCTCCTCCCAGTGGGACGGGCCCAGAACACCTCACCAGGGAGGCGTCCAGGGGGCATCCTAACCAGATGCCACCTCATCTGACTCCTCTCGATGCGGAGGAGCAGCAGTTCTACTCCGAGCCCCTCCCGGATGACTGAACTTCTCACCCTATCTCTAAGGGAGAGCCCAGACCCACAGCTCGTGACCATAGGTGAGGGTAGGAACGTAGATTGACCGGTAAATCGCTCCTTCTTCACCACGACAGGCCGATGCAGAGCCCCCATCACTGCTGATGTCGCACCGATCCGCCTGTCAATCCCCCAGCTGATGCCCATCCCAGCCGCTTTACACTCGGCTGCGAACCGCTCCAGTGCGAGATAAAGATCACGGTACAACAACGCTAACAGAACCACATCATCTGCAAAAAGCAGAGACCCGATTCTGAGGTCACCAAACCGGACCCCCTCAAGGCCCTGGCTGCAGCTAGAAATTCTGTCCCAAATATCTCCGAACATTGTTTTTCATTTGCATGCTGAAGGTGTTCTGATGAGCAGAGGGAGATTAAAAAATATGATGGTTCACTATAACATCCAGTCTAAGCAAACTTAATGTTCTTTACTTGGGTTGTCTCCCTAACAACCCTGCTAGGTGAAGCGTTCCCTTGTGTTTGTTCTGCTCTGTGGACTGGAGGAGTAAACCTGCTTTCTGTAGAGTTAGTATCATTATATGTTACGATTGCAGGTGCTCCACGCTTTTCTACATTTTAAAACCTATAAAACAGCAGAAAATAGGACAGCCTGTCAATCAGTGACGCTGAGCTATGGGTGTTCTGCAAGCTTCTTTGGTTTCACATGACCAGATGGTTCTTTTTCTTTTCAAATATCATTTTCTTCACAAAGAGTTACCTTTTCATACCTGCAGCCTTGTGCTTTTCACACAATTTGCTCTGCACTTCTTAAAAAGAGCTCTTGGATTAACTTCTTTCTTGTGAAAGCTACAGTAAAACATGATCTGTGTACAGGACCACCAAGGAGTTTGTAAGCCACACGATGGCTCACATCGGTAGTAAATTAAATATGAAAATGTATATGGGAGAGAGCCTGTATAAGTTATATAACTTAATTTCACATTGACGTGTCACAATATATGTACACAGACTGAAACACAAACGGCTGTCTTTGCAAAGCTCTACTGAGGGGAGAAAAAGACTGAAAAGCCCGCGAAAGAAAGCGAGTTCAGCTGAGAAACGTCTGGGAATAATCAGCTGAGTGGTCACGTTGCCTCAGACTTGAACTGATTACGCTTAGTAGCTTAAATTGCCGTGCTTGTATTCTTGTCATTGTGTAGGGGAACAATAGAGTCTGATTATACCATCCTCACCGACCCGCAGGTCTCCAGCCTCTGCACTCTAAGCAATCATATTCAGTCTTTGAAACCTCCATTAATCTGGAATTAAGTTGTGAATTACTTTGATCAGCTTTGGTTCTAATAAACGCTTTATGAAGTACTGGAATAAAACATTTGTCAGCCACGATGATCACACTGCCTTGGTCTATGCATTTTTAATGTTGAAAGAGCCACCAAAACATGGCCCAAAGGCCAAACCAAAATGAGGAAGGGACAGGGAGTTGGGGGGGTCTTTGTAGTTGTAAGGAATGTCCGGGGGATTTCTTATTGTGGTGGGAATGTTGACATGCTGCTGGATTTAGGTGAAACTGAGAAACTTTTTCAAAAACCTGATTATTCAGTCATGTGACAGCAGCTACAAACAAAGCCCATAAAGCACCAAAACTGAAAGCTCACCTATTCTCACTGGAGTCCTGTCCTCTGAGTGTGGAACATAGTGCTCCCATCAAGTTATAGACACTATTTAGGACACTAATGTTCACAGTCTGCACAGAGAGGATAAGGTGGTGTAGAAAGAAGACATCTTTAGGTGGTGCTGCAAATTTTAAGCTCATCATAAACAGCCCCCCTTAGCCAGTGAGGAAAGACCATTTCAGAGAGATTTTCAGCAATTTCAGTTGGACACAATTTTAATGTGGATCCATGTCAGCAAGTATTCTCCATCCATCCATCCATCATCTACCGCTTCTCCGGGGTCGGGTCGCGGGGGGACCTTGGTTCAAATCCCCTGCATGAAAGGTACTACCTCCAGTAGGGGTCCTTAGGCAAGACCCTTTAGTCTACCTGCCTACCTGTAAGTCACTTTGGATAAAAGCGTCTGCTAAATGCATGAATATAAAATAACTCATATCAGCATTTCTGGAACTCAGAGTAGATCAACTCAGAGTTCAGGATTAGACTCAGAGTTTGTTGAACCTGCTTTGGACCCCTGGGGAGAGGCCGCAGTGTCAGGGAGGGCTCCAGGCCTTGTTGATAAGGCTAGTAGCGGATGGGAAGAAGAGGTTTTGGTCCTGATGGACCGCAGCCTCCTGCCAGAGGGGAGTGTCTCAAAGAGTTAGTGACCGGGGTGCGAGGGTTCAACCACAATCTTTCCTGCACGCCTCCTGGAGAGATGCAAGATTGCAGCCAATCACCTTCCCTGCACAGCAGCATACCAGATGGTGATCATCGTCCTTGGCAGATTGAATTTCTTCATCCTCTGCTGGGCTTTCTTGACGAGGGAGCTGATGTTCAGCTCCCGCTTGAGGTCCTGGTGTGAAAAGTGTGAATGACCTCACAAGAGTTTAAGTGCCTGGATTTACTTTAAGGCATACCAACCAACAGTTGTGATTGGTTATCTTGGACAAAAGTGGTGGACAAACCAAGCCCCAGACAGACGTTGTCATAGTTGAAGAAATGTCACTACCATGGCTAAAAATGATGGTTTCCTTTAACCTTGTTCATCTTGTTCAAGCTACCAAATGGCTTCCATTATTATATCAATTCATAACATGTGAAAACAAACATATTCTATTCAAATCATCATGTTTGCCCCAAAAAGGACACATAGAGCACTGAAGGTCTTTTGACACGTTTACAGGCTAATACTCAGGAGCTTTGGGTATCTGCCACTAAACCTAACGTCTCCTGAGTCTGAGGGCAAGCTCGTCTTTGTCCACCATCTCAACCTGACTGTCATCTTAAAGGTCAAACAATTACTCGCCACCTTTCTGTTTCACGTTGCTCTTTTCAGCTTTCCCCCCATATGTGTATAAAGCCTGCTTGAATGTCAGAGCGCTGGTCACAGATTGCTGATATAACAGCATTTTAAAGTGGTTCTTTGTAACTTTTCTTCTACTTTTCGAAGTCTCCAACACTAGGGCCATATCACAGCACAGGCCACGTCTTCAGTCCAGATGTCTTAAATAAAGGCCAACGGTCATCTTTAAATCTTCATGATTCACAGAGGAAAGAGTGGAATACAAGAGAAAGGTGATGCACATCAAGCAGAAATACGACACAATTTGAGCTAAAGATCAGACACTTAAATTTAAAGCGTATACAGTTCTACTCCTCAGTAATAAACTCATTAAAACCTCTGAAATCCTTGTTGGTGAATGACTTAAGTAAATATATACAAATAGTGTCTGACCTCAGCATGACAAAGACACTTTTAAAGGACTGGACTTATGATGAATATATGATGTGCAGTTTGATTTTTGCAGCTTTATTCGAAGAAAGTAAAGCTTCAGATCATCCTGAGGTGTACCCCAAGTCACCAAATTCTTTACATTCATGCTGGTGAACACAAAATGAGCTTTTCTTCATGCCTCCGAGGACAATTTTGAATGTATTTGAGTGGGAGGATTGCTTCGTGTCTCCGATTAGTCACTCTAAACAAAGAAGAGGAGACTTTTATCCGGCATGTTATTGGTGTATGTGTTTTAATGTAATCCATAATGTTTTTTCCACCCTTCCCACTGTTACGATCATGCTTGACACAGAATCTGTACTTTTTTATTCATTTAGTGCCGCCCAACATGACTTTTCATATCATGTGTTTCAGGAGGATGTCCAGTTCATTTTTGTGTGTCGAACCGAGGGGACGAGATCAGCAGTCCAGGAAAGACATTTTTGAGGCAATGTTTTCTTCACAGTTTCTGTTTTAATACAAATCATCATGTTTTCAGGCCTTAAAAGTCCTCTGTGTGGAGGAAAATTATCAAAACGGAGCTAAAACCACAAAAAAGCATCGACAGACATGGAGAAAACAAAGAAAATCTGTGCACTGCAGCTGAGAAATACAGTGAAGGGACTCTGGGTATGGACCTTATTTCTACTTAAAAGCACTTCATACCACTACATGAGATGTGAGTCAATGTATCGTTCAGCCAGTTAAAGACGAAGAATCAATTGCAAGTAAACTAACATTTAAGCAGTGTCACCAACTTTGTCAAATCTAGCCACCTTTAACGGGGAACTCCGGTATTTTTAAACCTTATTTCTGGCATGAAATACGTTCATCTGCTCACCGAAAACAGTTTGGTGAAAGTCGGCGTCCTTCAGAAGATATTTAGATAACTCGAGATCCATATAACGGAGTGAACGGGGCTTAGAGGATGCAGCCTCTAAATAAGGCATTATCTGTCTTTATTTCACCAATACTTTAAGAAGAATGAATGAATGAACGTGTGCTATAGCTCTGTTAGCTCATAGCTGCTGTTATGTGGCTACCTGCAGCTATAGGAGAGCTAACGGAGGGATTTCTACACAGGCACTCTACTGGGACCACTTCATCCACACGCCCCCCTGCAGCACAGTTTATTTACTCCGTGCTCTGTGACAGTCGGCTAACTTCACACAGAGTTTGCTGCTGATAGTTTTGTGTAACATGGCAGGATATTTATCAGATTTAGACGATGTGAACAACGACTTTGAGTAAGATGGACGTTCTTACCGGAGTGAATGAGCTGTGCTGCAGGGGGGCGTGTGGATGAAGTGGTCCCAGTAGAGTGCCTGTGTAGAAATCCCTCCGTTAGCTCTTCTATGCTGAGAAACAGCAGGCAGGCTGAATCCCATCTGCACAGCCACCATGACCCTGCGTGACAGAAACAGGGTGGAGAAGCAGCAGCTGCACGCGGCCGACAGACGCCTGTCACTTAAAGGCAGCGCCTGATACATTCTGACACTTTTGTTTTTCTCTGAAAAGAGATCAAAGCCTCAGCCTCACACTTTAAAATGCACCACAGATGAACACTTTAAGTCTTAATGAGCTGCTTTTCAGACACAATTCTAAATCTAACTGCTGGAACATAATTCTAATTTTATGCTGCTGAAAATGTTTCCACTTTAGTTATATATATATTTATATATATTGTGAAAGCATTTTCCAGATAAAAGTGACACAGAAGTATGTGTACAGACATCAGGAAGTCAGTTATTCGTAGTATTTTAAGTTATCTGGTTCCATATACATGAAAAAAATGTCGGTTTTTAACATTTGTGACATTTCTATAACAAATATAACTGGATTATATACATGAACAATGCACTGATTTAAAAAAATCCATAATTTAACACAAATAAATACCTTTTTTACCTTTTGTTTGCTAAAACATAAGAAAACAATATGAGAAAATTCATCTCGAATAGGAATTAAATGGATTTATATGTACTTCACCGGGTAAAACTCTTAACTTCCGCCATGCAGTTTGTAATATTTTAATCTTTTTACTTTTAAATGCCGAACTTTAAGCAGTTTGTAGATTTCTCAGACACCATATGTTGTCTTAAGTGATGTAAACTCACTCGTCTTTAATCCGGTTCCCCTGGACTCAGAGTCCTGTGGAGGTTTGAATTCTACCCATTTAGGCGGACACAGATCTGCATTCTGATCAGCTTCAAAGCCAAAACATATATTTGCAGTTTGATACACCACGTTGAGTCTCCCTGAAGAGTCATTTCAGTTTTAAACTGGTCGATGCATACATGCTTATTTGTCTGGCATTGCAAAACAAGTACAAGTCTGCTGCAAATGACGAGTGAACTTAAAGATCTGTGGATGTGTGAATATGCAGCTGGCACTGATTTGCAGTTGGTCAAGCATGGCCTTCGCTGAGCATGCTAGATTAAGCAGGGTATCTGTATCACTACATCAAGACACATACTTACACACTGTGGCCCAGAGCATCACTGTGTAATTGACTGACTGCTTGGTTGACTGTCTATGGTGGCCGTTTGGCTGAGTGACTGCTTTAGCAGCTGAGTGGTCGACTAATTGTGCGGCTCAGTGAGGGAGTGACTGGCTGCCTAAACAATTTAGACACAGCTGGATGAGAAATTACTCCTGAAGTAAACCGAATGTGTTTCTGAACATTTTCTGAGTCAATAAAAGATGGAATAAAAGGATAGAATAGAAAGAATAGATCTTTATTGTCATTGCTTTTTTAAAAAAAAGCATCTCTAGTTGGTGGCAGAACAGATGTGCAGAGTGTAGAGCAAGAAATATAAAAGAAACTGTGTTTTTGCCCCTCAGTGGGGCAGAGAGGGTGGAGTTTCACATCGAACAGCTGGACTGTATGTCAGTCAGTGTATATGTCTTTGAGGGGGGGGCACTGGTGCATCAGTTGGTGCTCTGCTGCTCTAACCACCCACTGCAGGTTCTTCAGGGTCTCTGTGGTGCAGCTGGAAAACCAGAGGAGGAGGCTTTCTATTGCAGCTCGGTAGACGTTGATCAGCAGGTGGCGAGGGACTGAGCTTGCCTTAACTTTCTGAGGAAGTAAAGCCTCTGCTGGCCCTTTCCCACCTGGAGAGAGGTGTTTGTGGTCCAGGTGAGACCAGCCCAGATGTGGACAGATGTCTCCAGCCTCTCCACTTCCTCAAAGTGAATGCAGAGAGCAAAGTGTTCAGAGTAGGTCTATAAATTCCTTGGGTTTGTGTTGTTTAAGTCCAGGTTATTGTCTGAACACCATGTTGTTTTTGTAGTACCTTTCTCTGAAATGTAAAGCCACCTTAATGTTGTGATATTGCTAAGCTATTGTTGCTCTGGTCAGAATAAAGCTGAGTCAGCGGAAATCCAACAATCATCCCCTGTGTGTCTGCTGCCAGCTGTCAGTGGATTTCTTACCTTCTTTTGATACTGTAGTTCAAACAGCTGTGGTTGCACGGGCAAACACCTCATTCAAGACACATTGTTATTTCTGAGTGAATTAATGTTGAACCCTAATTCCAGAAAAATGGGATGTTTTGAAAAATCATCTTGAATTAGCAGGGTCACGTTTCCCATCCTTTCTTCTTTTAACAGGTCTGTAAATATCCGGGAACTCTCTGGGAGAGCAATGCTGTCCCATTCTTGTCTGATATTTGCTCCATAGTCCCGTTTCTTCTCTGTCATCTTTGTGTTTAATCGTGTTTTAAATGTTCTCAGGTGGTGAAACATCTGGACAGGCAGGTCAGCCTGGCACCCGGACTCTTCTATTATGAAGCCGTGCTGTTGGAATAGATGCAGGATGCGGTTTAACTTTATCCTGCTGAAATATGCAAGGCCTTCCCTGAAGAAAACATCGTCTCAATGGGAGCACAACTTGCCCGAAAATGTCTCTATACCATTCATCACATGCATACATACCTTTTGAAAGGTGCAAAAGGTTATAAGTTTCCTCAGTGCTAATACAGCCCGACACCATCAGAAATTCAGGCTTTTGATCTGAGCGCTGACAACAAGCCTCTTTTATCCGGAGGACTTGGCATCCAGACATGAGAAATGGGACTGTTCCCACATCTCTGCTGCAACCAGGCTTCATCCCAACTTAAAAGACACTTCGGACAGCTGCAAAGCCTTCGCAAACCCTATTTTGGTCTTTTGGGCCATGTTTTCCTGCTTCTTCTACCAGCTTATTGACAAAAAGAATCATGTTGTCTTTGCTGTTTTAGCCTGAATAACGGTATTATGTTCTCACATAATAAATAAATCTTATCATTAAACATACTGGACAGACGTAGATGATGGCTGGAAGGGAGACGAGAGATGTTTTAGATGTTAAAAAAACTGATTTCTGATTCACACGTCCCAGCTGAGTCATCTTGCTGCCATTTTATTCAAAATGCATGGCGTGATTGGCTGCTATTTTACACTAAATGGTGGGCTCTGACTGGACTGACATTTAACTCCGAACAACAGGCGCTGATTGGTGCCGGCGCCGGGCTCGGACTGATTTCCAGCAGGCCATGAATAAATGTCCACACAAAGTTTTTATAGCCAGTCCTGATGTGCACTCATACAACCTCAAATTTTACTTAAAATTGTCAGAGATCTAAAAGAAAGTAAGACAAAAAAACCTTGAAGAGTGAACAAATTCAAACATTTGCATAGAGTAAAGAGACAGAGGCGAAGACAAAGCCTTTCAGACCTTTTAAAAGCTCATGAAATTAATCAAGAAGTGCATTTAAATTAAAAAAATTAAGCTAATCTTTTTTTTGTTCTGTTTGCCACAGGGCTTAAATTTGCAATATCTTTCAAAAGGCAAGACTTTTTGGTTTCCTTTTGCATGCAACAACTGCCCAGAGTGGCAGAAAATGTTCCACACAGACCGTTTCCCGTGTGAAAGCGTGATGTTCACATTTAGGGAACATCACTTATTTCCCTTATTAGCATTTATTCATTCTGAGAGATGAAAGCAGAAGAGAGAGAAATGGAAAAGCGGATTTGGTATGCAAGTGCAACAGCATCACAACAGGGGAGAAGGTAAATTGAAATGTCATTTTGTGTTAAACATAAAGCAGAATTACACCTGTGTGTGTGTGTGTGTGAGCATGCTAGGTGTTCAGTTTGTGTGCTTACGTGACTGTGAATGTGAGGGAAGAGGAAGGATGATTCCCACCTGTTGTGCAATTTATTAGTTGGCAGAATCTGTCATTCCCAACATAGATTGTTTTCTGCTGCCCTCCACACAGCCGCTGAACTTTTTAATGCAGCATATAGCTTGTCCGAGTTCTCGTTTCTGAGTAATAACTACAGACTCTTGGTCAAAAGTCCAAAGTAGCCGTGTAATAGCATTTTTCATCTCATAAGGAACTGCTCTGCAGCTGCATATTGCACTTCTGATGCACTGGCTGTGCCAATAGTAGACACAAACAGGAAAAACTGATTTAATGTGTGCTCCTTAACCTTTCAATTAGAATATGTTGCTGGATACGGTTAAAAGCAGAAGAAAAATCAATAAAAATAACATGAACAAAAGCTTTAGCTCCCTCCAGATGGCCAAGCACAATAACCCGTCCTGCTATGAAATCAAACAGCCACGTCTCCTTCTATAATCTTTCATCTTGTTCATCACTCCTTCATCCATCTGTTAAGCAGATTCCTTTTTATACTATATTTTCTGCTCATTTCTGTCTAATTTTGAATGAGCAACTGTCACATCGCTGTTCAAGTTGTGCTTCCTCTGACACACACCCCATCATCCCTGGTGAGATCAGAGCACAACTTCCCACCCGTGAACCTCACAGGTTGTGTTAATGAGCCTCACACTCGAGGCAGAGACATCACATTCAGGAATTTACAATGCAAACGCTTCTGCCGTTGGGCCAAACGTGTTCTGTCAGTACAAGCGTTAACACTATAGATTTGCTGCGGTTCAATCTGCCACCCACCAAAAAGGCACAGGCTGTTCAGTCTTTTGAAAATAACACCACTCATCAAGATAATCCTGTTTCACTCACACAGAGCTGTGCCTGCATGAAAACTGCGTGCAGAGATCTCGCTCTAAAGCCCCACAGCAGCAGTAAAGATCAGTGACATATTCCCAGAGAAGACCACCATAAAGGCTGCCAGTTAAGATTAATTTAGTATAACTTCAGCTGCTAAATTAATAATTGTAATACTGCAGCCGGGGTCTTGATATATTGGATTTTTACCAACTTCTATATCAAAACAAACAATCGTGTACATATACGCAGGGGCGGAGCCAGAGGGGGGGCCAGGGTAGCACTGGACCCCCCTGAAATCTGATTGGACAGACCCCCAAATGATTCACATGTCACAGAAGTGCACGTCTTGTTGAAAGGAGCCTCTTGCATTTTGAATCGGTAACACCTAACGACTGCTCAACAGTTGGCACAATGTGGCACAGAGAGCTGTAATTCACCCCACAAGGAGAAGAAGAATTACCACAGAAGAAGAAGACGCTGAATCCTGGAAAGACGCCGCAGAAAGAGGACGAGCTGCGTCGTTAGACAGTGAAATAGAAATCTGAAGTGATGTTTTTTTGTCGTTTAACTTTGCTACAACCCACGAGTATCAAGGTAACATCGATGTTTAACTACATTTAACTCTCGGTGTCGCCAAAGTTTTCCTTGAGCTCTTCAGACTTTGCAAGATGGCTGTTGTTACTCCAGTCAGCACTGCTTCCTGCGAGACAAGCTTTTTAGCTGTGAAACTGATAAAAACCCACCTCAGGACAACAATGACTGCAGACAGGTGAAGTTACCTGGGGGGGGGGGGGTTTGGCACGTTCCCTCAGCATTGTTGACTATGTCAAACATTTTGCATCTCGCCACAACAGAAAAATTAAGGCAGTTCATGTTACAATGATGTCATTGCGTTGGTGTTTTTTACAGTTTGCACTTTGTTGCCAAACAGCAAGTCAAAAACATAAATCTTACCTCCTGTGTGCTAAAGATGTACTTAGAATAATATCAGTAACTATCATCACATTTAAACATTTGCACACGCTTGAAATTCATTGTTTGAGAAACACATTCGATGTCTGAGGGCCCCCCTGAAAATAGCCTTGGCCACCCCAAGGATAAAAGTCTAGCTCCGCCACTGCGTGCACACAAACTTAAAGATGAGTATCCTGTTTACTTTTTACTTGATTTTGATCTATGCAGAGAAACTTTAAAGGTTTTTTTTAGCTCCTCTCCTGTCGTAACCTTTTGGTGAGTCACGATAAACAACATTCAAACCGAAACCGATGAAAACATAAACAAAGCACAGCTATTTTTGCTCGTAAACATCAATGTGTGACAGGAAATTCATTTTTAAAAGCCTGTGAGGTTAGAAAAAAGAAGCACAGAGGAGGCAGTTTGAAGATTTCAGCACTAAATAATAATAATTATAAATCAAGTATCACTTAACATACGTGTAAATGTAAAAAAAAGCAATGAGCAGCTGCCGAATATTTATCACTTTTATGCGATTTGATATCATATTTGATGTTACAGCACGGTGGCAGAGAAGAAGTAATAACCAGCTTCAAAGAATGATGTGATGGTTTTATTTTCTCGTGTCAAACTGAGTGAGATGTTTGACTGACGTGTTTAGAAAAACAAATGTCTTTCTTCCAATTCATCAAAACCTCTTCCTATTCTGTAACAGTTTAAAATCTACCACAGACAGGATTTTTCGGCCTGCTTTTTTACAGTCAATCAGTACAATTAATCTTAATCCCCTGTTAGTCGCTCCACCTCGTACCACCTTGTTCCCAGGCTCTGTCCACGAAGAACGGCACATGAAATATGAATGTCGCTATCATGCTGGCACCCTTCGGTTCACAGACTACAGGTCTGAGGCCTCGAGGTGATCATTAGACCTTTGGCATCATAGAATTATGGAGCCGAAGCCCTCACCTGTCACAAGAGGCAGTTTTGTCCTTCATTATGTGCAGCTTTAAGCTTTAATACACCGTATATATAGGAATTTCACTTTAAAAACCTGGCTTTACACTTGCCTTTCAACATTCACATTGACTCACTTTTGGAGCCATACGAGGAACTACACTTAATGGCATTAACTCACTAACTTCATTTTTCTGTCCCCTGAGGCTGCTGGTCTTAGGTGCTCCCATTTAGCCATGTTCCTAAAGTTAAAAGCATGGCATTGCCTGGCTTCTTTTCATTTTTTCATGAGAAATAAAGCACAAAAACGTCACATCCAGTTTAATCGAGAACTACGACAGTGAGTGTGTCGACCTCAGCGACCTTCTCGAGTTAATGGCAGGTTTCAGTTTAATAGTTGATGCAGTCTGGTTCCTGCATGGTAATTATCTGGTTAGATTCACTGATCACCTTAAAAAGCATGCTGAAAATAGGAATTCATGCCCAGGAGGCTTCTGTCTGGTGTCAATTCCAAATAAGTTTGTTCACACAAGATGGTTCAGTCTGTAGAGTCGGCAGAAGGAGAGAAAAGCCAAGAAGTACGGTTCTAATCAGTGTTGGGATAACGCTAACAAAGGAGCATTAGTGTAGCAATAGTTTTGCAGTTCATGCTAATCCGTTACGGTTTAACTTTGTCAAAAAAGCATTCTGTTATGGCTGAAATTTTAAAGTATCAGGCTGTGAATTGTTGCCTTTAAACAAACAAGAAAGAAAGAAAATTCCTCTTCTGCTCCTCTTAGCAAGGAACCAGTCCTGCATGTGTCACGGTGCATCTGCAGCTCAGTCAGCTAGCTTCTCAGAGAAAATGCTGTTAAATTCCTTTTCCTTTATTCGTTTTACCCTCGTTGAACCAAGAGAAAGTTCTGAATAGTGATGTCTAATGTCTAATGACCTCTGACAGTTCTTCCTTCAGATTTCAGTTTTGCACCCAATTAGGTGTTTCTTAAAGTATCGAGCTCTCACTGCTCGTGTTCTGCCACGAATAACATTCAACCCGATGTTCAGTGTAAAGACGTGTGGATGACATGCGATGCAGTTAGAATTCTTTCACTCATCAAACGCATTGCATCTGCTGATGAGAGGAAGGTAAGGGATAAATCTGAAGTTAAAGCCTTTGTACGCCAAGTTCAATGCATTCTTTTAATCCTTCATCCAACAACAATTGTTCTGCACAGATAGTTTAAACCGTGTCAGATGCATTTAATTAATCAATCTGTGTCGTATATTCACAATAAGAGGCTGGAACTGTGCCGACCGTAGCTTTTCTTCAAGGTGTCAACTGATCTTATGCAAAAGGAGACATAAAAAGCTACCAGCTGGCACCCAGTAGCAAAGTAATTCTTGTGAATCTTACCTACCTATCATTTCCAATTCCAAGCTGTGAGACAGTAACCCTGCAGCCTGTCTCCACGTCTGTCACAAAGTGCTTTGTTCAGGGAGACGTGGTGATTCAGTTGGACAGATGTCCTTTTGGATAATGACACGTGTGGCTCAAAAAGCATTCGAGCGATGCGAAAAAATGCAGAAAATCAAACTTTAATTGATGGATGAAAACTTTGGGGTCAGTGTGTAAATACGGTGTAAAGTTTGGCAATGGAGTTCGATCCCCATCTGACTTTCAATGACCATTTCAAGCACCTGTGCAAGACCTCTTTCCACCATCTTTGCAACATTTCCAGGCTCCGCCCCACTCTAACCTTGCCAGATGCTGAGAAGCTTGTCCGTGAATTTATCTCCTCGAGACTGGAGTACTGCAACGTCTTCACCGGGATTCCTGGCAAGTGCATCCAGAAGCTGCAATATATTCAAAACCGCGCTGCCAGGGTCCTGATGAGAGTCCGAAAATATGAGCACATAACCCCCATCCTCTACTAGGGCTGGGTACCGAACTTCGGTTCTTTTAAGGCACCGACCGAAATGCTTCGGTAGTATCAAAACACGTCTCGTCTTTCGGTGCCAAGTTTCGGTTCCCAGAGATTAATCACGTGATCAAGAACTGATCATGCGACCCTCGATTGGCTGTATTAACGTTACACTTTGCTGCATGCAGGAAAATGTGGTTACGCCCACAGACGGGTTCACGTGCATCTGTGTCGGGAACTGTAGGTGTGTGCGTGTCGTCGAACCGGTTAAACAATGCCACCGAGGTCAAAAGCGTGGCTCCATTTCACCAAGACTGATGCCAATAGTGAGCGATGCAACATGTGCCAAAAAGTCATCGCTGCTAAGGACAGCAACACGGCTAAATTAATGAAGCATTTGACCTGCACAAAATCAATTTTAGAGCAGAAAGTTGCTCCCTGTTTGACTGCAAGAAGGTCGGACCGCAGCCATCCTCTCAGCATTCAAGTGTGGACGCCACAGAGCCCGAGCGGCATAACTCAAAATCTCCACCACTGGACTCGGCTTCATCTAAGAGCACCGAGGACGGCGCAGTGTGTGGCGTTTTAACAGGTAACGTTCAGCGAAATCCGTCAGTAATCTTAATGATACTGCAACTTAATACGTGCAGAAAGCACACATGTTTATGTTTCTGAAGAAAAACTGCTGAGTGAAAAGTATCCTCAGTATGTAGGATAGTATTAGACACCAACCTGTCACTTGTTTGCAAATGTAAATGTAATTTATTTATACAGCCCTTCGGTACCAAAGTAAATAATAAATAAATAAAGAAAAGAATAAGTACAAAACAATAAAATAACAGTAAACGCAATAAAATACAGCAAAATTGTATAAGATAATATAAAAGTGTCACCATACTACTGGGTATTAAAAGCCATCTGAAATAAGTATGTTTTTAGCCAAGATTAAAAGAGGCCAAAGTATCGCTCAGGAACCGGTATCGAAGTGAAGGTATCAGTATTGGTCCCAGTATCGAACATTTTGATTGATACCCATCCCATTTCCTCTACCCACTGCACTGGTTCGCTGTCCCATTCCGGATCAACTATAAAAAGCTGCTGCTCACCCACAAATGCCTCAACGGACACGCACTCATCCTCCACCCGCACCCTCAGATCTGCAGGCAGCCTCCTCCCCCGAGCTCCCAGCATCACAGCAGTATTAGTACAAGTCAGTATATCCTGACAGGAAGTGAAGCGGTCGCAAGAATTCAAAGAGTTTAGAAAACATGTTAGCTTTTGGTCTTCCTGTGACTCGTGTGTTCGTGGTTAAAGGTAGATGTCGGCCATTTTAGCTGCGGCTGCATTCTGGGTGAAGCAATGATAAGGGAAAATTGGCAATCAAAACCTGTGTGAATTGACAGGAAGAATATGCAATGGAAAGACTCTTTGAGTCTTTGTAAAGTCTATCAAACAGTGCAGTGTTGCTGGTAAAATGCTCCAAATTGAATAAACATAGCATCTGTATACAGCTACACCTTCAGGTAAGATGGTACCTGGAATGGCCACAGTAACTTAGCTTAAATTGCACTTTTTTCAATTATAATGCAACAGAATCCTTCTAAATGAGGTTGCATGACACTGCTTTCAATTCCCTTGAAAATTATTGGCTAAAAGTCAATAAAACTAGACAGCGTGTGAACATCGAAAGGAGTATTTTATCTAAATCTCTCTAAGGAGTAAGAAACTGTCTTAACCTTTTACTAACAAGTGTCTCCGTGAGAAACAGGCCATGTTTAAATGAAGGGATGGATGTCAGAAACTATCCTTACAGACATTTGCAGGTAAACTCAGCGAACTCATTTTCATGTTTGTTCTTTAATTAGTGCTCAGAGCATTTTAATGGCCTTGATTGCTTCAAAAGAAAAGGCCTCAAGAATGCACCCGCAACACATTAATTAAAGGTAATACACAGTCACACTTAAATCCAGATCTATTTCTGCCTTAATGATGGCGCTCTACAATTAATGAGTGTTAATTTATGCATTAACACAACCTGTCGTCTGTTGCTTTCAGTCTCCATGTATACATTTCTCACATTTCCCACATTTAATGTGTTCGTCTTGTGAAAAATTTTCCATTTTGAAAAAGGTCATCTTGGCTAACAGTGGCCTTTTTCACGTGCATGTACAGATATCTGGATCCAGGGTCGTCTTAGGGAGTTGATAACTAGCGTTGTGATGCTGTGCTGTGATAATGTGATCTCAATCGTTAGGATTTGTTCAGACACACATGTTAAATCTGTTTTGCAGTACAGGGCCCAAGCCTGGCTGTAGCAGCATAAATATTCAGAGGAGCTACATGTTTGCTTTTTATGTAACTCAACCTTTAAAAAGCAGCCAAAGTAACAAAAGTTTATGATTCGCTAACTTCACATCGATGGACAAAAACTAAAAGGAAACCATCAGTGACCTTTGTCCAGGAGCTGAACATCATGATAAAGTCCAGCTCCAATTATTAGCGAACTCTGAGATACTGAAAGCACAGCTCATGGATTTATACTGATTCATAAGAGTTCCTGCAAGTTGTTTATGCTACAACTTTATTTTTCTGTCATGTCCCTTTTCTGGATCACTGGCTCCGACTCTTCTGATCAAATATTCTACAACACCAACATTGCCAGGAGTAAACAAGGAACAGGCATCGCCGATTAATTCATAGAAAGACCCACAGAGGGAAAGGCACAAAGGATACCCACCACCTTCTTACCCTCTTTGCCAAAGTTTGTATGACCTTCCAGGTCTGAATAATGTTCAGGAGTTTAATTTTCTGAACATTTTGTCACGGTCGTGCTTGCTGTGGTGTTTGTTTTGGTTTCTGAGCCTTCGGCGGTGCAGAGCAGGTTCCAGGAAGTCTGCGGCTGGTCAGCTCCTGCTCTCACACCTGTTCCTCGTCATTCCTCATCAAGGCTTCTTCTTAAGGACCTGCAAGAGCAACCGGTCTTCGCCAGATTGTCTCACTTCATTCTGTGCCATCTTCTCCGTGGGTTTCCTGGCTCTGGCTTCTGAAACTTCGTCTCAGCATTCCTCGTGGACGCCACAACTATCCACCAGCCACACCTACCTGCCTGCTCGCCCCACTGCAGACTCAGGACCACCGCCAGCTATACTCTGCATGGACAACCAGCTGGATTCTAGGCTCCCGTTCCCCTGGATCTTCCCTCTGGCTCCCCACACCACCTCTTATTTAATAAACCTCATCTTAACTCTTAGCGTCTGCTCTTGGGTCTTTTTTGTGAGTCAGCTGGGCACTAGCCGTAACACATTTAGCTTTAAATGTGGAGTGAACACCTCATGACATGATGTACAGGCATGTGGAGGTTTGCATGCCATCCTGAGGTATTTAAACTGTCCAGTCCATGCAACTTTTGCCCCAAAATGACAAAACACAAGGTTTTTGTCTTCAAATATCAGTGCACTGTTGGTTATTATGATCAAGCCTCAACTATGGACTGAGTAAAAGTTTAATAAGTCAATACTTGGTAACTCTTTATGTTATGTTTATGCATTTAGCAGACGCTTTTATCCAAAGCGACTTACAGGTAGGCAGATAGGGTAAGGGGGTCTGGCCTAAGGACCCCTACTGGAGACAGTACCTTTCATGCAGGGGTTTTGAACCCAGATCTCCCACACAAAAGGTGGCAATCATACCACTACACTATCCAGTATCTTTTTGGCTGCATCTTTCTGTAGCACAATGGGGTGGCTGTGTCTCAGGAGGAAGGTCAGTGGTTCGACTCTCGGCCTCCGTGGACCACATGTTGAAGTGTCATTGGACAAGACGTTGAACCACGTGTGCCTACCGATGCATGCATGTATGAATGTGTGTGATAGAGAAAATAAGCGCAATGTAGCCTCTATAGAGTAAGACAAACTGGATAAGTGTGTGTGTGTGTGAACAGATGAACGTGGCTTGTACTGTAAATATCACTTTGAGTGGTCAGCTAGACAAGAAAAGTGCTATATAAGTACTGTCCATTTACCGTCTACGGTGGGATTTACTGTGAATGTGAGAAAGACACAGTCAACCCCGTCTTCCTGAATGTCCAAAACGTATTATTAATTGTAGAACTGTACAGAACTGAGTGACACAGGAGACTGAAGTGTCCTGATATTACCTGCCATGCGTCGATGCTGGAGAACCATTTGTGTGCTGAAAGTTTTCACATTCATCGCCGGCTCCTCGCAGGTGCATGAACATGATGGAAGATTGTAATGGAGCAGGAGGTGGTTGTCAAACAGCACAAAGCAGTTATTCAGGGCTGTGAGAGTCAGCGGCTAAAGCAGAAACTATATCCAGAACACAGAGAGAATAGCTGGGTCGCTGCCTCTCTTTGGGTCTCACACTGAACACCTGAACTAAAGATAAACAGCCGCTCTTGGGTTCACCTGCAGTAAGTTTCATATTCTAGTTGATGCAAGCCATTCAGTTAAAGAGAAGATGTAAGTTTTTCACCTGAATCAAAGTGTGACGGCTGCACCTACAGCCGCACAGCTAAATAGTCGGAGCCATATGAGAGCTGGGGGGCAATGAGCTTGTACCAAGGCAGCTTCATCAGGGGGGGGGGCACGGTGTAGTTAACATCTTTTAGATGTTAAGATGTATTCCTTTAGATTTGCAAGTAATTTGTTTATTTAGTTATTTTGTTGATTCTTTGTTTGAGTGGTTATTAAATTAACTGTTAGGTTCTGTTTCTTTATTTGTTAGTATGTGTTACCCCCCCTCTTGTGTTCAAAATTGGTCTGATCAGCCAGTATTTAAGTTCTCCTTTGTTTCCTGTTTGGGAGCTCAGTTTGCTTCTTTGTCAAGTTAGTATGGTTTTGTGTTAAGTTACTTATCATTTGAACAGTTGGTTTGAAGTTATGACTTTATTTTGTTTTGTTCATTTGACCTCTTTTAAGGGCCCTGATGTTATGTTCTTTGGGTAAATAAAACCCGTTTCTTTTTTAATTTATCTGCATCCTCGTGCTTGACCAGCTCGGTCCCTCACACAAAGATTGAGCCCAGTTTGAACAGGATGGATTATTCCCTGAGGAGTAAAAATGGTCCCTCGTGAATCTGACAGCTTGAGTTTCCACAGCCCATCAGTTCTTGTAAAACTCTGCAGCAGAACACATGAAACTGGTATCCATACGTTTGGTTTGCTGCAAATCATAATTAATGCATGACTCCTCAAATATATATGAGTGAATTGGGAATAACCTCATTGGCAGTAAACAGAAAACATCAATCTTATCTCTTTGCTGCTTTTTAGCAGTTTGAATGCTTTTAACAGTCAGATTGTTTTAACGGCTGTTCCCATCGGAGCAGAACACAGGGCAGCAACGGCGTGAAGAGCTCAGTGGAGGTTTCACTGTGGAAGTCCAAAAATAAAGGTGGGAATGCATTTCTAAATGCTCTACGGGAAATATCGCGCTTCATTTTCCTCAATTTCCCCAACTCCAGTCGTTCTTCCTCTCTCAGGAATTAAAATTCACCCAAGTTGCTGCTGACTGGAAATATTGTTCTTCACTTGTAATCATCTACTATGTCCCACACCAGGGAATTATAGAAACCCCCCCCCCCTCGAAAAAAAAACAAAAGAATCAACTATTTATTCAAAAGAAATCAATGGACGGTTTGTTCAGAGAGAGAAAGGAGATTTTTAACAGAGTGTGGGAAGCTGAAAAAGCTTTTACCCTCTACATGCATTAGTTTTTCACAAGAATGGACCATATTTAGTCTTTTGTCTTACAATATAATTCTACTGGCCAAAGTACAGGAATACCCCCCACTGCACCATAGCCTACAATAGAGAATGGGCAACAGTGTCGAGGCACAGAGCATTCTGGGTAACGGCAGCCATGTTGTATCACATGGCCGTCAAGCACATAGCAAACACAATCACATCATCAGCAAATTAGGCCTCAGCACAAGAGAAAGAGGCAGACATCACAGCAGAAACAGAGAATAATTAAAAAAAACACAGATCAGGTTAAGATAAGAATGAAGATTACAGACAGAGAAAGACACCAAACAAGCAAAACAGTGAGAAAAAGTGGTCAAGTCACTGCAACTGTGTAATAATCCTTTGTATCTCATCAATGGCTGGATGCAGGACTTGGAAGATTTTTGTCTCATGAAAGGTATAATCAGATTAAATTTACAGTACCTGTGAAAGGTTGGTGAACACGTCAACAACTGGAGGATGCCAAAGGTGACGTCTGGTTGTGTTAGAGTCATTACGCCTTCATGTTAATTCAGCAATCTACTGTGATGGTGGGACCAGGATGGAAGACCCTGACACAGGATGCAGGGAAGGACAACCCAACAGGCTGCATATAAATATATATATATGAATAATATATATATAAACCGTGTGGGAATACACAAGAAAACAAGCCAGGAAGCTATTTTCAGGGGATGTGCCATAAACCCCTGACATAGTGTACAGAAACTGTTCCCTTCAGCAGCTGAAACATCAGGAACCAAGAGCTGATGGAGACTGCTAACTGCTAACGCTAGCTACCACTAAACGTTCGCACTAAACTGTTGTGTTTGTCTTATCCACTGAGATGGTCACAATCAGTTATTCCCTTATTTAAATACACCATAAAAACTTTAGATGCAACTTGAGAAATACTTTAAGTCTAAGCCATCATAAGCTCTCTTTACATTAAGGTCAGATATGTCTGTACGGAACCAAGATATCTTCATGCATAAAGATCCCATGACCTTTGCTATTGCAATAGATTAATCCTCTTCAAAATCCCTGGCCTGATTTATTCTTTAAAAGCTACATACTTACAAAAAAAGCTGCGTGAAGGTAATTAAAAGATATGCTTTACACTGTTTCAGTGTGACAGATTCAGGCTGAGGGGCCTGACTTTCAGCATTCCTCTGACAATTCGCAGCGTCACATAACAACGTGACCCTGAGTTCAGACTTTACCAAGGAGAATAAAAGGATCCTTGTGGAACCAACTGGCTTAACAGAAACACAGGGGATTACATTTGCTTAACCATCAAAACACCAACAAGAACAGCTTTGCATGCAGACATTTATAGCAGCTTGAATAAAGTAGTGAAATCTCCCCACAGACCGCTCACCTCAACACATAATCCCCTTTTTGTGTCCATGGCTTCCTGCAGGACAGCTGTACCCGTTGGCTGATAAGAGTACTGCAGCAGCCCAACACCAACTCTTCCAATGTAGTTAAAGTTCTACAGAATTCCAGCTTCACACCCGACTCGCAGCCCGACGGTAGATAAGGCCACGGTGTGCAACCTTTAAAAACCTTAAAGCATTTCTTAAAAACTACAACTTTCAGTATGTTCACTTTCTTTTTCTCTTTAAGAAACCTGCTTTGACGAGCAACATTCGCACATTGCAACACACGCTCTTTCACTCACAGACGCCGCACCGGTGAAATTTCCTGATTTTCTGCACTCAAAGGCTAACAGAGGACCTCTGGGACACAATGTCAGCAGGGTAAACGCAGCAGTGTTAGATGCAAAATAAAGAGAGGATTGCATGCACAAAGAAGAAGGTCGAACAGGGAGACTGGTGCAGGTCCGAAAACGTCTCTCTCTTTGGAGGAAAACCCTCACAACAAGTGGCTCACTGGATCACAACTGAACTCACCTGGCAACACAACCACAAACAGCAGCAGGCGAGACACAACAAGCTTTTTCATGTCCAGCCTCATCCTGTCAGTATTGACGGTACTGGATTTAAAACTGTGAGACATCAATAAATGGTGATTTGAGCAACTTGTCTTCATCTCACTGAATACACTGTTTCTGTTTTCTCTCGTTGTGATTCAGTCAGTCGATACATTTTGAGCAACTCATTTGTTATGATTTGCCCAGCTGACGCTGTCAGGTTGTGTGTTTTTGAGATATTTTGGCCATTTAAAGAGTCACTTTAAAGGGGAACTCCGGTATTTTTAAACCTAGACCTTATGTCTGGCATGAAATACGTTCATCTACTCACCGAGAACAGTTAAAAGTCGGCGTCCTTCAGAAGATATTTAGATTCCTCCAGATCCATATAACGGAGTGAACGGGGCTTAGACGATGCAGCCTCTAAATAAGGCATTATCTGTCTTTATTTCACCAATACTTTAAGAAGAATGAATGAATGAATGTGTGCTATAGCTCTGTTAGCTCATAGCTGCTGTTATGTGGCTACTTGCAGCTATAGGAGAGCTAACGGAGGGATTTCTACACACACCTCTACTGGGATCACGGGAGAGCGCCTTCTGAATGTTGCACCACTGAAGTGTTGTGAGCTCTTATTCCACCAGTTACTTTAGACCAGGGATGCCCAAAGTCGGTCCTTGAGGGCCGCTGTCCTGCAGGTTTTAGATGTTTCTGTGCTTCAACGCACCTGATTCAGATCAATGCCTCATTAGCAGGCTTGTGCAGAACATAACAATCCTTAAAGAGATCCATTTCATCTGAATCAGGTGTGCTGAAGCAGGGAAACGTCTAAAACCTGCAGGACAGCGGCCCTCGAGGACCGACTCTGCTTTGAAAAGGTTGCCATCATTTTTGTATTAAACTGTCGGTTCTCAAACATCTCTATCAGCAGTACATACATGCTGATAGAGGAATCAGGATGTGAGCTCAGCTGCAGATGGAGAGGGAGGAAAGGGTGATGCCGGTAGGAGGGCCAGTCAGAGCTGATTGACACAGCTGCTGCACATGATTTAATTAGCTTTTCTTGTAAAGTAGTAGCTGGAACCTGAGAGAAAGCTTCAACACCAGCATCACAAAGATCTGCTGATATGCCAGGCTGGGAATTATTGCACAGCGAGATTATTTCTTCTTTTTATTTTTAGATTTTCTCATCTCACCTCCCCACTTTTACCTGAAAATCAATGCATGAAAACCCTCTTGAAGGATCTCTTGTGTACTTAAATCTATCTGGAGAAGAGCAATGAACTTCTGTTAAACAGAAAGTTTGAGTCCTTCTGAGACTTAAAAGATAAAAAGATGTGATCTTTGCCCAAAGTTCTTCATGGTTGAACGAAATACTTATAGTGCTCACTTTATATCGAGGCCAAATGAAGCTTAGTGTTAGACTAAGGTGGAAGATTAGGTTTAGTCCCGTTAAAAAGAGATGATAAGTCCTATCTGAAAACATCTGGTATCTCATTAATGCTCTTATAATTGAGGTTAAACCAGTGGAAATTATACTGAATAAAACCAGTTGATGTCTGGCATCAGCCACATGCTTAAACATCTGTCTGTTCCATTAATCTGACTCACAGTAGCTGTGTTATGTGATAAAGAATTGAATCTACATAAAACCATTAAAGTGAAATTTCATCAGTGACACCTGACACTGATGACCTCATACTTACTCATTTCTCTGTAAATGTCATTGTAGTTTGTTATGTTTTTCAGCCCCTTCACAGAGACTTTCTTCAAAAGATTCTTTACATCACATATCATGCTTTATAATTTCAAGAACTAAAATTAAATGAATTATCATGTGTCCACCAGTTATTTCATGCATTAGCATTAGCATGATCCGTAAATGTACATAGAAATGCAGCACACATACATGATGTACAGTTCTTGATGCCAGAGTGTCAAATACTGGCATTTCATCAGAGCCTCTTATGTTTCAGAGATGCACACAAGGTGTTTTTGTTGTCATTTGGACATTTGGAGGTCAGGAAAATGACTGTAAACATGAGACTTTGGGTCGACCACAACTTGCATTTGATACTTTTACTCCCCTGTTTTATTAATTCACTGTTCATTTTTACTTTCACCTGCTGTTTCACTCAATGTTTGGTTAAGTTTGGGCGTCCCGATTTACTGGTTAGGTTTAGGCAGGAAAACTGCTGAGTTAGGTTTTGGAAAAGATCATAGAGAGGGTCGAATGAGGTTTAAAACTGTAAATACTCATTCTTGGGCCACTGGAATTAGAACAGGTTGATTATACATTGTAATTGTTTTGTTTCTGTGCCACTTTTCATGTAATTAGCTTGTTTAATACTAGCGGTGTTTACATATCTGCACATATCTGAATTATTCCACACCTGCATCCACTACAGTTGTAAGCATCAATTTTCTTGATACACCTGTCAAAAATGTCAGCATTCTTTTTCAGATTGAGTATCAAACGCTACAATTTTATGTGGCATTAGCAGCCCTGTTCAGGTGATAATAGTGTTTTTCCACATTTAACCACAGTGTCGTTTCAACCTGTCATCGAGGGTCTGCTGGAGTCTGTGGTGTCATCTGAAGAGACCGCTGAGGTTTTTGGAGAAAAGGTTGCAGATGCCTGAGTGTTACAAGGAACTTAATATCTCTAATATTATATGAATCATTCCACTGTAAAGAAAATCGTCTACGAGTGTCGTGAGTTACTCACTGGGTGTCTCAGCAAGTTCATTCCTTCAACAGAAAGTTAGAATTAGTTAGAGTTAGAATTTAATCTGCATGTTACTGTTGCAGCTCTTTATTGTAAAGAACCAGAGAAAAACTCTCCAAAAAGAGCTTTTTTTATGTTCTACAAGTGGAATTGACCAGAGTAGCAGTTAATATTGTGCAGACCAAAGGCAGCTTTGAAGGAAAGACAGGCTCGTACTGATTGTGAAGCATGGTGATGGAAATGTCATGGTTTGGGCTGTATCAGACAGCTCATGACCAGTGAAGATAATGTAGAGCTATCTATCTGGGAGGTAAGATAAGAAAATGAACAGAAGAAAAGCTCAGAAAGAATAAACAGAGGATATATAAAAGCCTAATCAAAGCCCAGATTGGAGTTTGACAATATATGTCGGTTAAGTCATTATAAATATGTTTATAATAAAGAGCTGATGACCTCAAAGAGCACAAGTTAAAAAATTGATGTAATATTTTCTTATTCTATCTGCTGTGGTTAACAGGTGGGGGAGACGGTCCCAGACTGCTGTATTTTTTAAACCTTTTGGCTTCAGTTTAGGGGAGAAATCCATCTTTTTAGACACATTTCTTATCACTCCGTTCTCTAAATGCTCCTGCTCAACAGAAAAGTGTTTGTTTTATTTTCTCCTCTGAAAAAGGTTTAGATTTTTGGTTGAGGGGTTAAAAACGGATTAAATTAGACATCAAGAGAAATAAAAACAGTCAGAAACTGAGACATTTCTTTGTTAAATATGTCAAAAATGTTTCTAAATCATCAAACAAAAACATTATTTCTAGGTTAACATGAAAATATGACACAGTTTATACGTGGTTGGACTTCATTGTGTATGAGCTCAGATAAAGTTGCTGGTTTTATGCCACTCTGGGGTGTCACTGGAGATAATGGCTCCATAAATCATATTCTTTCAAAGCCTTTAACATTGTTATGTTAATGTGACTTTAAGGAGAACGTGGCGTGGAGATATAAAATCCACTGTTTAAACTAATGTGCCCTTTTCGAAAACCTTGAGTATCACTCTGAATCTGTTAAAGGAGAAAGAAATTAACCTCAAATGTACTAAATTATGCCAGTCAGAACATGGGTACTCCTTGTAAAAGTCAGTTGTTATTCAAGGTCCATCTCACAGTGTGATTTGGATCTGATCAAGTTACATCCACACAGTAATTGCACCTTAAGGTAGCCTCTACTTAAATGTGTGAAGAGCAGGGAAGGTAAGTCATATCAAGTCTGCCTCTCTCAGTGCCGTTTCAATGCATCTCCATCTCTGTAACCCTCTCTCTGCATAATTCACTTTCATATTAGCTGGTGTGAATTAACCTCTGGTCTAACAACCTCAAAATATAAGAGAAATACTTTTGTGTTTGTTCTGAGATCTTTGGAATAACATGATATGCAACCATAGCAGTGAAGTGGCCAACACCATTCTCAGTTTGATGAAACAATTATACTTGTTTAACAAGACAAAAGCCCTGTGATAAAAGGGCTGTTTCACGATACAGAGATTAACCTGTTTTGTAGATCACTTTCTTTCCACTACTTCCTTCCTTGTGTACCATTTTTAAATATTCTATTGAAGCAAAACAGTAACTAGAAGAAAAAAAAGCTGCTTTCTTTGGTGTGAGAATTCCATATTTCTGCCATGAAAGATGTTTATTGACTGAAATCACACGTTGAAGATTAATCTAATATGAATAATGATGAATTTTATTTGAGTCATGAGGACGTGGCGGAAATAACTAAAAGAATAACATAAAGTAGTCTTTGTTGTTGTTTATTGCCTGGTGAATTACAGGATCAAGCCGGTTAAACTGTAAACAAATGAAGTTACAATATTTAGTGTTTCATAACATTCAAATAAACACAAATTTTAAACCATACATTTTTAAGCTTCACAGTGAAATATATGAGCATTACACAACCAAAGTTGAGCTGGCTTTAACTCACATAACATTATAACCACATATAATTTCGCTTTGACACATAACACATCATCCTCAATCTGTTTGGTGCAGTAAACGAGTGCTAGCATAGCGCTAACTAGCCGTTAATGTAACCACAGAAACCATAGAAACCGCTAGCATATTTCAATAGCTTAATGCTAATCTGCCAAATAACCCATGGAGGAAAAACACATTTCCCGATTGTTTACAACTTTCAAAATTAACTCTCCACACCGGGGAATGTATCAGAATATAAATGAGAAGTATTCTTAAATTTCATGCATGCTTCATTTAATGTCGGCAAAGAAGTTCCCGTTTTATTTTCTTAACCAAAATCACTTCCGGTTTTCGTCGAGACCCGAATCGATGTAATCTAAACAAAATGTAGAACCTCCCTGGTGGAGTGGAAGGAGTGAACGCAACAGATACATGGGAGTAAAATCAAAGCTGGAGAAGTCGTATGGATTTTACTGGCTTTTGTTATCTAAAAATAGCTTTGATTTTAAACCGACCTCCACTGGCCTTGAAGTGATGTCACCACAGCTTGTCACAAAGCATAAAACCATTAATTCTATTCACTGCATTTTAGTTAGAACTGAGTAGGAAATCTTTAATGGCTATCAAGCTGCAGAAAGTCTATTTATATGCAGCGGATGTGTTTGACGCTGAGTGATGATCAGCCGCTCTGAAATCAAGTGACGGCATCACTTTGAATCATTTAGGAAGTCGAGGGAAATCACATTTGATTGTGTTTTACCTGTCTTCGGCCGTGTGACAGTAGAGTCAATAAAACAAGGTGAGGGGTCACTCAGTGAAGGTCATCAGAGTCCATAACAGTCCATTCTCCTCAATTTACAGAACTAATGGACCCCAAATCTGAATACCTCAGTCTGAAGGCACACAACACCGGAGGGCAAAACAGTGATTGACATGTTATAGTCAAAGGATTATCCTGAATATGTAGGGAAGCTGCTGTGTTGCTGACGTGAATGGGGAGATAAAGAAGGAAACTGGGGAAAATAGCTGCTGAGGACAGACAGAAACACAACAGCGACCTTGTGACTTTCAAAACTTACTGAGTTTAATTAGAAATCTAAAAATCAACCAAACGGAACCTGATAAAACGTGTTTCTGAATGTCTACTAACTGCTCCACAGTGTTATATCACAGTTTATGCGGCATCATTTTCCCACGTGAACAGTTATGGAAAGACTGAAAATCATCGTCGTCAAAATAAGATCAGATCTGGTGATTTAGCCTGTAATTTCTTGCCTTTGTGCTCGAATCTGCAGCGCTGCCAGAGAGACTCATTTCCAGGGCACATTTATAACACAGAATGGGATTATTTGAGATAATCGTCTTAATCATTTTCTTTCACCTGTAAGAAAAAAAACCTCTGGGTGTAATTCAAAGAAAAGTCATATTTCCACAAACTTCCCTCCACTGCCGTGCATATTGCATCTGGTTATCCATCCATCCATTTTCTATACCCGCTTAATCCAAAGTTAGGGTTGCGGGGGGGGGCTGGAGCCTATCCCAGCGGTCATTAGGTGAGAGGCGGGGTACATCCTGGACAGTTCGCCAGTCCATCACAGGGCCACAAAGAGACAAACGAGACAAACAACCTCACTCACACTCACAACTTGGGATAATTTAGTCACCAATTAACCTAACAGTGGCAGATCTAGTAAGGGGCCATCAAGGGGCCACAATATTCATAGAGGGGCCAAGTAGTTGTCCAACATCGTTCGAGATCAGTGTTGCCAGGTGGGAAATGTAGTTTTATCGTACCAGAGACATAAAATTATCGTATTTTGATGGAAATTATCGTACACCTGTCATAACCAAAATAACAAGTCACTCTAGTGTTGAATAGCATCTAACAGGCACTCACGGCTTTGCATCAGCAGTTGCGTTACGCTAAATGTCCCCTTAAACAAAGACGAGTAGGAACTAATGAGCCAAATAATGAGGCCCGGAGGCCACCTGTTAGGAACTTCTGAGGCAAACGCAGCACCTCACTGTAGCTCACATAGAAAAGCACGATTGGATTGAAACTTGTCACATGGAAATGGAAAAGCCATCAGGGTTCACAAAAAGTCTGATTAGAACCGATTACAGCCACACATTCACAGAATAGTTAATTATCGTATATTTGGCCTTTTTTGGGATTATTGATCGTACACAGGGCAAAATTATCGTACAAATACGATAATTATCGTACACCTGGCAACACTGTTCGAGATCGTTCAAATATTCTTCTTCTGTAAGCTTTATTCACGCTGGACATTTCTATTTGGCTCATTAGCGCCACTAGTGTTTCGGCATGGAATCGCACCCACTTATAATCTGATCATCGCTCTCGGACAAAGGACAGATGAGTGACAGGACAGGGGCACTTCAGGGGGCCAATCAGATTTCAGCTGGGGCCTGTGGCCCCGCCCCTGCCTAACATGCATGTTTTTTGCATGGTGGGAGGAAGCTGGAGTACCAGAGAAACCCAAACTCCACTCAGAAAGGCCCCAGCTGGGAATTGAACCTGCAATCCTCTTGCTGTGAGGCGACAGCGCTAACCACCACATTTTCCACATATTCAGTTAAAGTCTAAATAGAATTACTTTATTTTTCTTGCTGTATTCATCTCTAATGAATGGTTGTTGTACTTTATTTGGCTTGTATTAATCGTTAAATTACCAGTGAGCTTTTACTGTATTAGTAACAAGCAATTAACAGAAAAAACATTAAAATGCTAATTGCAAATATTTGTACGGCTGCTAATTACAAATCAAATTTATTATTTTGCAGTAACATCAGTCAGGCTCTGTTTTGCCACTGCAGACGGCAAGAAAGAGCAAAAATGTGACAATTTCCCACTGACATCTGTTCAGTGAGGGGAAGAAACCCGTAGAGCTGTTCTGCGTCAAGGACGTTTAATGTTGAACTTCACAGGATTTGGAAAATAGATCCTGCCGGGGGAGAAGTGGTTCCTGTGGACACGGACCCGGGAGAGGCTCGTATGCAACTGAAAGATGCTGTGACAGCTCCGGGGAAACTGACGAGAAAGGCTGTAATTTTGAGAACAAGCAACTTCCTGCACCTCAAAGGTAGCATTTTCTCTGCTGCCAGAACAGAATTACTCCATAGATTGTAGCTTGAGTGATGATGGACAAGCTGATCATTTCACTGATGCTTCCATCCATGCTGCACAGCACTTCAGATTGTTTCATAACCACTAAGTGTTCCTGGTAGAAAGTTAGATTTCTTTAGTTATTCAGTTTTCCACCTAATGTTTCTATTCAGTTGCATCTCAAAGGGAAAAGTTATTTTGACCCAGCTTGTGAAATTACCTTATTTTCTAGCATTGGCCTTGTATAAACCCAACTTCACTGGTTACCATTTAGTTTCTGAGAAGTTTAAAGCACTTCATGTGTTATCTCTGACCTTTACTGCCCAGCTCCTGCAGAGCACGGTGTCAGAGCCTCAGACAGAGCTCCTCTGGAGGAGTCCTGGAAGCCCTTGGGGTCCTGGAACAACCTTCCTGAAGAGTTGAGGTTTGCAGACTGGCTGTCATGGTCTGTGGGTTCTGTTCTGTGTTTTGGATTCTCGTGCTGTGGCTTCAGTCTTTTTGCTTGCAGTGGTTTATTCTTTGTGTATTTTCATAGTTTTCCTTTATGTCCTTGTTTCATACCTTGTTCAGTTACTGATTGCAAAGTTCAGCTTCTTCGCTCATCCCGACACTGATTTTACAAGATTTGATCGTTAATTTGTCAAGTGTGCTTGGAGTTAGTATGTTTTTAGCCTAGTGGTCAGAAATGAAGTTTAAAGAGAGACAAACAGCAGGTCAACTTTCACTCTCCTCTGACCATTTAGTTTATGGAGCATCCAAAGTATGAATTATTCAGAAAGCAAATAAAAGTTGTTTGTGTCTTAAAGACAAAGACTGTTACACTCCCCTAAAGCACAGCACATAGGAGGCCAAAGAATAACTGCTGCAGTGACTTCATAATTGCTCTGTCAAGAGTCTGGATGCAGCTCCGCAGCTTTGCTTTCTTTAAAGGCAACGGCTGCAGTAATTCTCTCGTTTGCAATGCAAATAAACACGTTCTCAGGAGCTGTGAATGAGATTAGCAGCCGTGCTACATAATGCTCTTACTTACAGACGTTTCAGCTGAAAATACATCACAAAACATAATTGAATATCGAGCATGTCTATGCATAAGGGTGGATGATTTTTGAAAATAGGGTTGGACTCATTTTTAATGAGCACACTCACTGAAAACTATCACAGCTGGTTTGGGTTGAGGGACACATGCAAAGCCTCAGGGCTCCAGGAGCCATGAAAGCCATGCTTGCTGCATTAAAATAACCTTCTGTAATAGCTGCTGTAACGAGGTCGTCAAAGTGGAACCTGCTCACTGGACTTTCTTCATCCTGGGTCCAAATCTGCAGCTTTTTATTCGTTGCAGTTACGTTAATAGTGTGCCGATGTTGGCTTTGGTGCTTTTCCAGTGAAATCTTTTTTACATGAGTCGTGTTGTAGAGTGATTAAGTGTGATTATGTCCTCGTTTTGCACTACAAATTGGTTTCTTGTGATAGTCATGGAGCACATACATGGAGGTGCATGATTAAAGGTATCTGTCAGTGATTTGCTAATGAATTTTCAGCTAAAAACAGACACTCCGGCTGTCTCAGACCAGTTTAATGTAATAATTAATGTTCTCTGAACATCGAAGTTAAGCAGCTTCAGATACCTGCCATCACCTCACAGTGAGAGGGTTAATGAGGACTCGGCTGAGGCTTTCTTTGAAGGGTTTTCACAGTGGATGTCAGTGCTCCACCTTCCTTAAAGAGTCCAAAGATATGCATGTTCAGTAAAGTGGGACTTTTTGTGATTATGCCTCTCTGTATTAGTCCTGTCATGGACTGGTGAACTCCTTCTCACCCCATGACATGTGGGATAGCCTTCAGTCCCCTGCAAGCCTGAACAACACAGAATGTTATTGACAGTTTGGATTTGGACGTGAAACAAAGACAAAAGTTGTAGGCTTTAGACCAAGTGTCAATCAGGGTGGGATTTAGCAGAGGAAGAAGCAGGAAATGGATGGCTGTGTATCATCTATAGAGTTCATGAGGCCATGAAATCTAAAATGCTACACCAGTTAGAGGAGGTGCATCCAGACTTTTAAGATGCTGTGCTATCAAAACTTATAACACAGAAGCAGAGTGTTGGGATGATTTTAAATCAGCGAGGACTGGCTGACTCGCTCTTACCAATAACCTACCACCTCAGCACCCATCTGCAGCGTCTCTGTAGGGGTGCGGAGCGTTTGATCGATCCCTTTCATTCTTTTGGCAGCGAAACAGAGCTTTGAATTCAAAATAGCAGTCCTTGACTCCTGATACATTTTCATGTTCAGGGTGTGAATTATCGGATGAAAGTGCAGAGAAAATAGGAGAGGTTTCTGGCTTTCCATCTCTGTGGGACACACTGCTGGCTTATCCAACAAATAAACTCTCTGGCTTCCACTTGTGATTGATAGAGAATCCAGAAATTCTCGGACGTTATATAGCTGAAAGATGTATCAATACCAGAAAAGAAAACTGTGCCAATAGCAGGTTCCTTTTAGGGCATCTGATTCTGCCCTGCTTCAGTGATCCTATCAAGAATCTCCAGCTCAGTTTTCAGATTCATCCCATAACCCGTGAAGAACCTCTTATAAAGTGCCGTTTCCCTGCAGACATCCAGCAGTGACTGCTTCCCATATCTGGCGAGAAAAGAACCAGATCCCACTAAAAGATTTTAAATCCAATGTTCACATCACAGACAAACGGCCCAGATCTGAGACGAACAGATGGGTCAAATGGTCGTTAATTGCAAGCCGTGAACGTTTGTGTGATCTGAGAGGCTCACGGACACGTCCGTTTCCGCCTGAATGCTGGATGCTTGATACGCTGGGTCAGGTTACCCAAAAACATCGTAAGAGATGGGGTCAGGAAACTGAACAGAATCTGGTTAAACACTGGAGACGGCATCCATGCCACTCATTTCCAGACTATGGATAAAAGAACCGAGGAGAGAAGCTGCCGATCTTCTTCAACAACTGGGTGATGACAGGCTGAATCAGGGGCCAGAATCAGGGCTTCAGTCTTGTTGCTCCTGACCCACTGTTGCAGATCAACAGACTACAGCTTCAAAACCTCAAAAGAAACACTTTTAGTGTGACACAGTTCTGCGTTTTGTCTCCTGAAATCAGGTTTTTATGTTGAAGGAATCCCACAGCACGTAAACAAACATCTGCTTCTGAACATCTGCCCGTGAGAGACTCCGGCGAAGACAAATACAACTTTATGTCTTTCACTTTTCTCAGTCCTGCTATAATTTACCAGTAGAAAGAATTCTGGAGATCAGTTTTTTGTGAAACATTCAGCACTTAAACCTTTTCACATGTGTAAACACGCAGATTTGATAATATTCAGTAGAACTTCTCCAAAACCTTTTGACATATAAAGGGTTTAATGGTCATCTTTTTATCTAAAACAGAGTTTTATCATGTTTCACTGGTCCAGGATGTGATTGTTTCTGCAGAAATCACATAAAAATAAGAATACTGATAATAACTCTTTTACCTAAACACAGAATCCTTGAATCTCAACCACATTTCTTTGACTCTTTATGATATTTAGACCCTGTATTTTCCAAAATGAGAAGGGTTTAGACAGTTCCATTTTCCCTCTCTTTATGAGGGAATGAAATCACTTCCAGATTTTTCTGCAGGAACATATGATCCAGGGAGACACTTTTTTTCCCGTAATATTACTTGACCTCATAATCGGTGAGCAAACCAGCTGGAGATTTGCCATAAGAGGTTAAGTATTAAGTTCAAAGCTACTAAATCTGATCTCGTTCCCCAGCAGGGAACAACCCCTCGGAGTGTTTAACTGGTATGAGGTAATAAGTGCAGCAGCACAGAAGAAAACTCAAGAGCTCTTTCATATTTCTTTCAAATCTATTATTGAAAACCTATGTTAAACAGCTGTGCATTAAAGCTGACATCCACATTTTCTTTAACATACTGCAGCTGCGACTCTGTGTGTATCTAAATGCTGTAAAAATATGAATACAGTTTTTCCTTGAACGGCCGGAAAGAACATGCGATTGCCGCTGTTTCTCCAACGTTTTTCTCCAGGTACAGACGTCCTAAATGCTACTGACCTTTGACCTGATATTCCCAGAAGCCTATTTGTTCACCGTGCAGTGGCGAAGAGACATCTTATAGATACTGGTAATTGTGTGTTCTGTCTACAACATCCCAGCATCTTTACCCCTGACCCTGCCTCCCACGCTGCACCTACTGTATGCATCCAACAGTTCAGAGGACAGCAGCGATAAACATGTGCATCCACGGTTAAAAGCAAGTCTAACTCAAAGTCAGTTACTACAGTGAATGCAGACAGAATTCAAAGTCCTGGCAGCGAAGCACGAAGGTGGGAGTGTGATGATATGGGGCTGCGTGAGAGAAAAAGGCAGGGAAGAATAACATGATATTCTAACACGATAATGATCCAAATGGTACTGAGCTGCAGACCCTGAACCAGCCCGTTTGTGGCAGGGCTGAAGCCAGAAAACGCAGCATTTCTGAGCAGACATGCTGGGTAACTATGAGACTTCCATTAACCCTTTAATGTCCTGCTCTACCGTTTGGTGCAGCCCATTTTATCTGGGACCTACCAAAGCTCGTTGTACCACTCAGTGTAAAGCTAAAAGCAACGATACTTTATCTCTTTTACCATGACGTATCGTCCCAGTTCTGCTGTTTAGCTGTTAGATAGAAACACTTTAAAGTCATTATTTGTTGAGTTTTACCTCATTACCCTTTGAGTATTTTATGGACAAATGAAAGTTGCACTTAAATGCAGTTAATTATATAAAATTTAAAAAAGGATAATGCAGCAACACTCTTACAAGCATGAATGAAAGTGCATGAGACATGTTAACCACTATTTTCCTTCTTTTTCAGAGTGCATTCAAACTTTTGCAGGGTAACAATGTAAAATAATCCCATGTGACGGACCGTGACGGACTAATTATGATGAGCGAGTTAAAAATATGCTTCTTCACAATGTAAGCAAGTCAAATTTATTCCGATAGCAGCTTTCTGAATAATCACAACATCAATCAACGAATAAAAAAGACACAAATAATAAAAGACAACAACAAAATCCACTAATTCAGAGCAAGTCTGTGTAAATAAGTTTAGTTTCATAGTTTAGGAGCCGCCACCTTGAACGCAGAGAAAGGGCCGTTTGCAGAATGCAGAGCAGCTCTGAGCCGTCAAACCAAAGATTTAGTGTGGGGGGGTCCTGTTCTTTGAGGTTAGGGTACAGCCTACAGGTGTGGCAGGGCTCAGCAGACAGTGTTACTGTTTTTTAAAAACTGAACCCGGTCAGATCCACAGCATGCTGGCGCTGGACTGAACCGTGCAGAAACTGCCCGCTGGATGAACCAAACTGTCATCCCTTCTGCTCTGACATCAGAATATTTCTTGACAACTTGCTCTTCTCAGGATACATTTCTATCCTCGGTGCGTGAATTGTTTGAACAGTTTGTCAGAACAAAGGAAAAAGCTCCCCTCTCTCTGATTGGCCTCCGCTCTCCGCAGGAAACACACACAGCTTCTTTTCGTCCACAGAAAAGCTCTGGGTTTCCTTTTGAGTTTCATGGAGCAGGAGGAAAAAAATGCTGCTTCATTGAAGTCCACACAAACGCGTACCATCCCCCACTGTGGCATCCTGCTACTAATCCCATAATCATGATTCTGCCATCGATTAAATAGGCCTCGTTTTGTTCTTGTGTAGTTATCAGGCAAAAGTGTAATAGGAACAGCCATCAAACACATTTATTTATGGTTTAAAACTTAATTCTGCTAATAGAAAGCTGAAAAAGGTGAAGAACGCTTATGTGCTCTGAGCTAAAGGGACGTTTTGGTCCTCAGAGCTCCACTAACAATGTGTGGATTCAGTCATAGTCACAGCGAGCATCACATCAAAGCCCAAACATACGCGTCTCATTTGCTTGTGAGTGCTTCTTCTTCTTCAGGTGTGTGTTTTATATTTTCAAGGTTTCTGTCAGGAGATTGAGTGGAAACAGGAAATTGAACAGAACCTCAGAGCATAGCCGCAAGCATCCTCTTTGTGTCCATGTCTGGTTTGTTCAGCACACTTTCTGTTGTTTTTATTCTCTTTTTTTCTGTTTGACTGACAGTGCAAATTGTCCCTGGTGGAGCACCTGGTCTCCTCTCGGCTTACACGAGAATGCTGCTCTTCCTCTTTGTGATGACTCTTATCGACTTACTGCTTTCAACCAGCATCCTGAACCCAGCTCATCCCTCAAACAGCTCGATCATAATGGATGAGAAAGTGAGGAGCTGTCAGACTGGCCGAGATGCTGGAAGTATGTTTTCCTTTTTCTGTGTTAAGGCCACCATCACAGATGAGCAACCCCTGAGCCTGGCTGTTTCCCCTTGTTCCTGATAATAGACTGGCTGGTCCTTTCCATCTTTGGTTCAGAGCACAAAGCATCCATTTCTCCCAAAGCTATCTTGATTACCGTCTCTACTATGTTATTGTCCATCACAGATGCCCCCGAGCCCAGAGAAGTCAGCCTCTGAACAAGGTCAATGCTACTCCATGAATGTAACTCCATGTTTTAGTGCTCAGCAAAGATTTCCCAGATTAATCCTTTGCCTGTGTGGTTATATCAGCTTCTGATGAATGTCTATTCTTATTTTTGACATCTTAGTCTTGGTCCTTTGCCTTTACATGATCAATTCCTTCAATGGTTTAATGATGTGCGCAGTGTGAGTGCAGAAAGTGAAATTTGATTATAAAACTGAATTATAGAGCTGAGGAAAGCTGATCCAGAGCAGAAGGCCACAAAGATATGACTGGACAGGAGTTCCTTCTCTTTATCAACTTAATGGACTCATTTTCTGTTGGTTGAAAATGAGTGGCTCGCCCTCAGGTCCACTGCCGGTCCGTCAGAAACGGCTCCAAGACCTGGACAAGGAGCCTGTTTTCCAGGAAGTTGGACCATCCCTTGATGTTGAAAAAACGATGACCTTTATTAGCCTTTTTTAGACCCACAGGTTGGCCTGATCCCAGCATGATGGATGAGGGGAGGAAGATAAGTAAGGTACATAAATACACTTTAGTGTATTAGTATTTAACTGATAATGACAGCAATAACACTAATGATGATGTCATTAACTGTTGAAAATAAAAATAGTTCAAAAGTGTACATAAATATGTTGAAATAGAAATTGGACTTTGAGTCCTTAACCCTCCAAATACAGATGGATCTGGTAAAAGTAGTGAAATTCCCAATGATATTCTGCACTGTAGAGGGAGAAATATGTGAATCCTTCCAGTTTTAAATAGTTTTCTTTACACTTCTGTTGACAAACCAGAGATCTCTGCACATTTTTGCACCCCAGAGTCCTGATGAAGTCGTGTTATCTTAAAGATCACAACATTATCGTTGATCTGCAGCTTTTTCCTGCACCTTTTGCCAGTAACCAGCCAGCTTTGCAATAGTTTACTTATTTTACATGAGAAGCTACCCGATAATAAACCAGACAGCACACAGGCTCCCTTTTCTTCTCTGCTGAATGTGAGATGTTTCTAAAGGAACAAGAATACATACTTTTACCAGCCTCATCTTTTAAAAGAAAGTCACAGAAAGTTTCCCTGAACTTCTACAAAGAGGAGCGCAGCACTGAGGCTCGAAAGAAAGCTTTAAATAAACAGGAACGATGAATTATCCCACAGGAATAGCACAACAAACAAGGCATCCAAGACTCTACAGGACAGATTTTCACACATCACAACAATAAAGAGCTTTCTTTATGATATATTTTCATATTCCACTCTCTTCCAGGGAGTGAAACAGACCAACAGCGAGCAAAGCAATCGGTTAATATGTGTTTAAACTCTGAACCCTTCGCTATTGTTTCAGAAAACACTGAAGGAGATGTGTTCAAACTGGCATTAAGTTTTGAACCTTCTTTAAATATTAGGCTTGTGAATAAATAAAGGTTTATCTAGCTGATGGTTTGCTTGGATTTTAGCGTGAATCTGACAACATATTTGATGTTTAACACTGCCTGGGAGCACTTTTACAGAGATCACAACCCCTTTATAATCGTCTGGCCCACTGTAGCTCATCTACTCTCTAAACCTGGGGATGAAGGTGAAGAAATTAGACTGAATAAATACAAAAGACAGCCTGAAAGTGTTTTGGTGAGAGCAAAAAAGAGCAGGTTACAGACCTTATACGTGTACAAATAAAACGTGCAAAGGAAAATCAGGAAATTGCTAAAAACATCCAAATTAATCATCATGACTAGCTCATATAAAATTGCTTTAAACTCATTCAGTCTGATCAGGTCTTTATGATATTAAGCAGTTCTGCAAATTATACAGAGCAGATGGAGCACACTTAAATATAATTTCCCTTGCCTCAGTGTGGCCGATAAGGTCAGACAGCAGGGAAAAGTGCATCTGGGGATATGAGGGGAGGCAGACTGGGAATATTCTTATCAGTGATAGGTAGATTTAGCAATGGGTATATTTTTCAACATGTCCAAAAAGTGGTTGTGGCATAATCCATGGTTTAAAATTGTAAGATGGCAACTCGTTGTTAGGCTGTTTAGTACAGAGCAGCATTAAATTCCCATTACAGGAAACACAACCCATGAATACTGACTGCGTAGCCTGTAACAACATGTGCTTTTCTCAGCGTAACCAAGTATTTTTAAGATCTAAATCAAGCTGTGCGCCACAGTTCTACACCTCATCATGTACTTTTAACTCTGAACCCCAGATATTCACAAGTGAGAGCGAAGTAAAGAAGAAGTGGAGAATGTGGGAATCATTGGACCCATCCTCCTGCCTTTAAGCAACTAAATAAGGAGTGTGCATGTGTCCAGTGTCGTGTAACAAGAAGTCGCAGGCGCAATGTTGTGAATTATGGACCAATATAGCTTTTATAGAGTATTCAGGTTGACACGCCGTATATATATTGGTTTTCTTCATGTAAAGTCACATGACTTTTTCTTGTAATCTATCAAATTGCCATAATTTTTACCACAGATATAAAAAATGACAACAGCACACGTCTTTGGGGGCTTTAAAGATTGGTCTAGTTGTATTTGATGACTTGTGCATCTTAGTGAACTCCTGGATTGTTGTGGGAGTTATCGCTGTGTCAACCATAAATGGCACATAGAAAGAATAGGAAAATTCTCCGGTGGCTTACTTACGAGACGTTAAATAGAAACATTTACTGCTTCTAAGGCAGCTGCAGTTTGGTGGCGTCCTTTCTTAAAACCTGAGTCCGTTCACAGGTGATTTCAGAACTTTAAACAGAAATCAGCCTGTTGAGTCACCTCTTTTAAACGGCTGAAGAACAAAAGCAGATTTCCATACGAAAGGAATCGCATTAGCATCCAGATTAAAAAGATATGTGAGCTGCGGTGCACAAAAATCAGCAGCTTCAACCCACCAGAACCTGCCGATTTTCAAATGTCCAAAACTTTGAAGTCGTTGCTCCCCTCTGAGACTGAAACAGTGTGGAAAGTAAAAGGTTGAATTAGCATCGGGTGATTGTTCGAGCAAACAAAAGGGGAATTATCTGAGGTAAAGGGAGCAGAAATCAACCAAATGCAGAGAAATGCTCATCAGATCAGCCGAGCATTTCAGCCTCATCTTAAATTGAATAGAGTTTTGAACTATACATGACGGGGGTTATTATTCTTATTTCAATCTGTGGATTTAAGGGTCATCTGAAGGTTAAAGGGATTTGTCAGAGTGCCAGTGAGAAAATGATTAGCTTTAACGTACTGCAGCTGTGGTCACCCTGCACTGTTGACCTGTGCCGAGGTAAAACTTCCTCTTTGCTCGTTCTAAATGTCTGACATAAGATCTGCAGTAAAGCCAGCATAAAGGTCACTGTCAGCGAGCGCTCTCTATTTCGGTAGATGTTTTGACACATGACATGTCACAGGAACGCGTTAATGAGGCGAAGATGTGGTAAAAATGTAGAGCTGTCACCTCTCTGAGTAGCAGGGGTGTGATGCCTTCCCTGAGGCGCCAATAACTGCATGTCTGGCTTTGGGTTATGCTGAAGCCTTTGACTCTTAGCCAGTTAAACACTTGCATGGATAATTCAGCACTTCCTTCCACCTGGTATCAATATGCATCATGTAGCATAAACACAGATGGGTGCAAAGGAAGTCGAGACAGATTTGAAGAAAATATCAGCTCCAGTCGTGGAACATCCTGTTGTTTCAGGCCTGTGATGTTGCATCGCGGCTTATCTAATCCTCTCCGGCTGTTACTAAATAAACTGTAGCCCATTGGTTATATAGCTGTCATATACGTGTGCAGTAAATATTTATGGAAAAATGTGTCAAATAACTACTTGTAAAGCAGAGGACAACGCCAGTGGCAAGACGCCAGAGAACAACTGCAGCCCCCCTCAGCCTACAGCCTGCAACTTTAACGGTGTTAACACCGTCCTGCTGCCCTCAACACCGGCAACTACAAGACGCTGTGCTGCTAAACCGCCACCCGTCCACCTGTGCATACAAACAGGCAAACAAAGGAGGCAAGCAGGCAGGTTGTTGGTAATGGCTGACTGGGATATCCAGGACACGGCGAGGCAGGTGCAAGGAAACCAGGTGGAAGGCAGCGAGATACTAGAAGAACAGACCGGTTGCTCCTGCAGCTCCGATAAGGATGTCTTCATGAGTAGAGATGAGGAACAGGTGTGGAGCAATACAGGCTCCGCCCAAAGCTCTAAGGAAAACCTGCTCAGAAAACCTAAGACTCAGATCCAAAGCACAGCCAAGCATGATTGTGACAGTTTCTGGGGTTTCTACAGTAAATGGCAGAAGCAAAAAGCCTACTTTTGTTTGAAAAACCATTGGTAATATAAAACAAGGTGTGATCTGCACTGACAAACCTCTGCATGGTGGAAAGCAACCAACTGTGGATGCAACGGTACTCGGTGAAATATTGAACCGTTCGGTCCTCTTTGCACGGGACAATACACCCTTAGGGACCGCGGGTTTTCGGTTCTGCGATTCATTTTTACAGGCTACTGTGTGGCTGTCCAGGCGGGTGAAAAACCCTCCCCTCAGACGCGAGTTAATGTCCAATCACTGTTGTGCCTCCACCCACCCCCTGTCAGTCACACCGTGGTAACTGGAGGCGGTTCCACATGCAGCTGGCACACAGAAGCAGATAAAAAGTGATGGACGAGCCACCGGGAGCACCAGGACATTTCCCGGTGGCCTGGCCGCCGAACTGGCCGCTCAGCGATGGTCGGCGGGCTGTCTGGTGGGGGCTGGTCTCTGGTCTGGACGGCTGGGCTAACAGGAGTAATGTCCCGTTAGTTAGACTAATTTACACTGCAGCTCGCATTGAGAGGGCAGCGGTTGGATGCTGCGACTAATGGTGCGTTCAAGTTGTACAATGAATGTCGGAATTTCTGGGCTTCGAGTCAGAATTTTAATTTTACCATTTGAAAGTTGTGCTTAGTAACTGTTAACTTGAAAGAAAAATGTCATATTATTCAGTACACCAGTGATACTGGTATGTTTACAGTTTTTGCTGACCAGCAAGAGAATTTTGGGTGAAAAAAACTGAAACTGAACCGAAACCGTGGCCCAAAAACCGAGGTACAGACCGTACCGGGGGTTAGCTGTACCGTTGCACCCCTCCTACCAACTGATGACCATAACTCCTTTTTTTTTTTTACATGCAAATACACAAATATAACACAGGGAGTGTTTGACACTTGTGTTTCTGTGGCACAGTAAGCAGGTACGCTCAGATCTAACCCTCCGACTACAACAACAGACTGCAGAAAGAAGAGGAACCAGAACTTTTTATCACTGAATCAACCTCCCTCTGACCTCACTTTGAACTGGAAGTGTTTTGCATAAGTGTGGTAAATATGTGTGAAAACATGTGTTTGAGAGGAGCCGAGGCCTTGTCTGAGTGTTAAATTGTGGAACCAGTGTAATTACATTATTCTAATTAAACCAGCTCATTAAGGTGCTTTCCATGTTGTACTTTTCCTCATATTTAATCGTGATCTGACTCCTTGTCCTGAGCAGCTATAGAAAATGTGGTCTCTAGGCTCTTCAGTGATTGGAATTTAAATAACTCAACACAGCAAGCACGACAATGCAGGAAAAACATGCTCAATTTCCTTGTTTGAACACAGCACAAGTATATGGTTCCCTTTTATTTAAGGATGCCTAAATGGGCTTTTTCTACAGACCAAGTGGATTAATGAGCGGTTACAGCAAAGGAGTGTGTTTTACATTTGTCGTGTCTGACAGAGAGCATCTGCACCTGAAAGATTACATTCCTTGTGCCAGAAATTATAGAGAAGCTGCGTGAAGGGGGAAGAATCAAAGTGATGCACAAAGTGTCTACAGGGAACTATCTAAAACACTGTGGGCCACTGAAAGGATGCTGGTATCCACAGAAACCGAACTGCAGGTGGGCTTTCTTACAGCCAGCAGGAAAAGAAATGGGGAAGTGAATAATTATGGGCTTTTTGAAGTGAACCAGAGGCTGAACTGATGCAGCTTGTGGTCATTCAGAGTCTTCTTTCTGTATGTTGGATCATAGTTTTCTGAGTATAATCAGTCGGGGCCGTTAAAGCTGGAAAAGCAGGGATTGAATGTAGAAGTAAACCTATCACAGGTTAATGATTGATTGGTGTTCAGAAGAGATCATATTCACGGCCGTGCTGTCTTTTTTTTGGTGAAAATGGACGATTCTAAATCAAATATTTAAACCAGAACATTTTAAAAAAAGGTTGTTTTCAGTATTTGAATAATAAAAATATGCTGTCATTTTTCAAAATTATCAGCATCATCATTACCTCAAAAAACCCCAAAATATACCCAACACCTCTTGTTAGTATTATCATTATTATAAGAGAGACTCTGCTTTGTGGCTTATTGTGCATGTAAAATGTCTGAAAAGTCACAGACTTTCATTCAGTTTCATACCGACATTTTCTGTCCCGTTTTGGCTCTCGACAAAATAAAAAATGAGCATCTGCGTTGAACTCGATTATCACCAAACAAGCCTGATGGAAGCCTGAAGAAAACAGCCTTAAAACAGGCAGATGAAAGGGGCTTTAACAGCGTCCAGCAAGATAAATCAGGTGTGTTTTAACATATTCTAACAGACATTTATTTCAGGATAAAAAGTTCTTTTATTTCTTTTTAAGCCCCTTAATGGCTCCAGTTTATTTGCTAACCTGCTGCAGCCCGACACCCCGTCTCGTTCCTTCAGGTCAGCTGATCAGATGCTGCTCGAGCTTTTTCCGTCTTGGCCCCAAAGCTGTGGAACGAGCTTCCTTTGCACACAAGACGAGCTCCTCCAGTGTTTTTAAAACACACTTTTATTCTTTGGCCTTTAACCCAGAGTGAGACTGACATTGATTTTACTGTTTATTCCGTTTTTATTCTGGCTGTTTTTAGTGTTTTTATCTGTGGGCTCTTATGATGTGCAGCACTTTTCTTTTTAAAGTGCTTTATAATTAGATATGATATGAACACATTTAACACTTTGTCATCACTTCCTGTGGTCAGAGCCTTTCCGATGCACCATGGAAGTGATTTTCCACTTCTTTTCTTTTCATTTTGATCCATCTTTTCTTTTTATCCATTAGTGTACTGCTTCATTATACAGTATAAGTACTTGTCTATGGTTTGGCTGTCAGGATCCATGGTTAGTGCTGGTTTTCTTCTGTGTTGTTCACCTTTTCCTGTGACTGGTTCATGGTGACCTGCACCTGTGCCACATCTGGCTTCCCTGGCTCTCTGAGCTCCAGTGTCTCCACCACTTACAGCGGTAAAGCCGGCCAAAGAAAACTTCATGTTGAGTGTTTTAAAGAACTCTTCTAAGCACTCGTTTTTCAGTTTTTCAGAGAAGACGGTGCTCTCAAAGCTGCTGCATCAGGAAACCACTCTGCACCGCTGCTACGAAACATAATCATGTCTATTTAAAGCATTTAATTCTAGATCAGCAGCATAAAGGTGCATCTGTAAATGTCTCCTCACTCTCAACTGACTTTAAAGTTATATTACAACTCTATTTCTCTATATTAAGCCTCATTTTCTTCTGTCTGCTCTTGTCATTGTATTTTGAATTTCTGTTTTTCAGAAATGTTCGTGACTGTGAGAGTCTCAGTAATAATCATTCAATAAATAGTTAAGTTGTCTGACTGAATAATAAACTCCAGGTTTGTTCTAAAGGAGATGTTCTCTATCAGTGAGACAAAGGTCGGCATGTCCCAGCGGGCCTTTCTCATCCTTTTATGACACTTTATTGATTAAACAGCTGCAGATTTATGAATTCAAGCAGGTAAGATTATAACAAACTGTCTCCCAGAGATCCCACCTCTGTACAACTTAATTATTTTTCCCATCACGTCACGTTTCTGAGCCATACTGGAGGCGTTTGAGCTGACGGTGGGCGTAGAGAGTCCTTAACTCTCACTCCAGGTGCAGTTTATCATGTTTATGGTTGGACGTAAGAGAAAGTTTGTGGTTTTGGTTGAATAAAAAAGCAAAGACACTGACTTTAAATAAAAGTCCAGCAGGAAACTAAACAGTTTGATCGTCTTGTTTTCACCACAAGAAGATATTCTATAGTCAGAAAATGTACAAAATGACTGTTTCCACAACTAACCAAAGATATTGATCATATAAGGTCTTCTAATTATATTCCCAGAAGAAGTGATCAGTTGTAATCGTTTCCTATAAAGCTTGCGTGTTCTGGCAATAAGTAACTGCATGAAAATGTCATTTTCAGCGGCTAAGGAATGGAAATGGAAAGCAGGATGTTGTAGGTAATCCTATTCCCACTGCAGATAAATGTTAATGGTCTCAAATGAGTAGTTTGTAGGTAAAAAATGATGAAATAATTAAGTTGTCTGTCATATAGAAAGCCCCCCGAACACCTGAGAGGAATCTGAGGCATTAAAAAATGTCCAAATGAAAGTGGTTTCCGTTTAAAGGCTACGAGAGTTGGAAGGTGGACAAATGTTGGAGTGAGTCAGCTCTGCAGGAGTTTCGAAGCAACATAAAGAACTTACCCCCCTCCCCAGAACCTGAAATGAAATCTGCACCATGACGGTCAATATTTTCATGAAGATAAAAGCCTTCAGCGGCCATTTTTCCCAGAATGAAGTACTCCCTGCTCCGCTGCATTCCTCCTTCCCCTGCAGGTACATCTGTTAGCCATAATAGGCGGCCATATTTCTCTCAGAGGTTTCCAGTGACCCCCTTGTAAGCTCTGCTCTGCTCCAAGGCTGTTGCTATTTCTATCCAGCTCTGCACCCGCCTACAGTGCATCGTAAAGACTTGACTCACACTCTCTGTCTTCACATCTCCCTCCTCTCTTCCCTCGCCTTTCTCCCCTTGAACTTCCTCTCGTTCCCGCTCCCTCTGTTCATGTTTCCAACCCTGCTCATTAATTCACAACCTGCAGCCATGTGGGGGATAGGCAGCAGAAATCAAGGAATGGGAAAGTGACAGAAAGTTCATGATTTAAGGGCAGATCAGAGCAATGTGTGTTTCGTCTGTGTGGGGACACTGCGTTCAATTTAACAAAATGTGAACTTTGCAGTCATTCTAACTCGTGTAAGTAAATACTCGCGGGGAAGTCGCTATCCTCGGGGTCCAGTACTCTCCAAATAAAATGAAAGAAGCCACAATTCAAGATGAGCAACAATTGAAAGATTGTCACAGAGTAAATATGGATCAAATGGGAAAAGATGCAATTAAACACAACTTATGACATGTAGGCTGCAGAAGAAGTTCACGGTTACCTGCCCTAACCCGAACCTGTCCCCTGTTTCTAGCAGATGTTTAAAACTCAGAGCATAAAGCAGGAATTAGCCCACTTTCTTTGGTGTTTCCCTTTCACTTTGCTGTATCTGTGTGAGTTCTGCAAAGCTTCAAGGCCTAATATCCACACTGAGAGAGTTATCCTGAGCTGACTGAAACACCGCAGATGATTTTTTTTCCTTTTACGTTACACTGGAACGTCACCTTGAACCGTTAACAGTCTCATCCAGGGTTATCTTTAGAAATCGACGTTGCTTCTCCATCAAACACCGAGAAGACTCGTTAACGGCCCAGACTCAGCAGCAAAGTGGTTTCTGAGGAAGTGGCTGTTTCCTTGCACTGCGTGTCATAAACACTGACATGTAAGGGTACTTTGCCATATTTAGTTCACCAAGGAAACAGAAAATACTTCAGTATTGCTCCTCACAGCGGACAGAACACGCTGCCAAGGCCTTTTTCTGTTTACTGGCCTGGCTAATGGAGGCTGTCCTCCTCAGTATGATCCGATGGGTCGTTTGTTCCAAGAATATGTGACCTCTAGTGGTCATGGGAGCAACTGCATGTGAAGGGTAAAAAGTGGCATCCATTAATGTGTTGTAAAAGGAATGAATTTTAGCCCTGAACATGATCATTTTCAAACTCTAACTCTAACTACCACATCCCTTCCCAACCAGGAAGCATCAGAAGGTTGATGTGTAATTAGGTGAGTCAGACCTGGATAAAACAATGTGTGTCAAATGCTGGCTTGAAACCATGTTTTCCTCCCTCTTCCTTACGAGGAAACAATTGTTAATGAGGTCTGCTCTGATGTGGAAATGTTCATTTGACTCGTTTCCCATCTGCCACTTGTAGGGGCGTTACTTTACAAAAAGCCGTTTTATGTCATATTTAAGGGAATGAATAAATAAGCGCTTTTCTTTTTCAGCACCAGCCAGGTGCATCTTCCATGCTGGCAAGACATATACATCATAAGAGCTGGGAGCTCGCTGGCTGCCAACAACAAAATCACTCGCTTGAAGTTTTGAAAAGTCTATCTTATTTCCTAATTAGCCTGCAACTCCACGAAGCAGCGCACCGAAGCAGCCAGCGAGCGCAGAACACGTCTCATCTGTCTGAGAGGGCTTTCAGACTTTGGGGAGTTGTGTTGGAGAGCTTGAATTAGGGCACCAACAAGGTATCCCAACAGGCCTTTCAGAGCCAAGAGAAAAGAAGTCCAGTTGCCTTTACTCAACCGCTGAGAATCTCCACCAACAACTGCTTGAAAACATAGAAAATGACGATGTTGGATTCACGTGTTCGAGTCTGAACAGAGGCACAACAAGCCAGCGTGCATGATAGCAGGTGTCAGATTCAAATCAGCCAAATGGACGTCATGGCTGTCATTCTGCTGTTCACACATGTAGCTCTGCAGCTGTGACACAGCGTCTGAATGAAATCATTTTACATGTCTGGAAATGTCATTTAAATGGATGCTGCCGCCTTCACCTCAACGTCTTTTCTGAAGGAAACATGCTATACTTTAATACAAAATGTGAAGTAATTCCCACAAAAGCCCATTGGTCATACAGAAAGATTTCTGTCATTATACACTCATTTCTGAACATTTGCAGGGTACACATTTCTTTAATTAGGGAAAGTAACCCAGAGTGCCTCAGAGGTACCGTGCAGACTGGGAAACGAGCGATTTTCCTGCAGTTAGCTGTCAACACAACGCTGTCTATTTCTTCTTTACTAGTTGCACATTTAAACTTGTGGTAAACTGCATTTAAAATGCAATATTCTGTGTAAATGGTTTAATTCAAATAAAGATTGTATTTGATAATCATCATAGGAGAGTTCAGCAGACTGTTTGCCATTAATGAGCTCAAAGCCAATCCCTGTTTGCATCATGGCATGAGCCAAAGGTCTAACGCGAATATTGACCTCCTGACTGACTACACAACTCTTTACTGACTAAACTCTTCTGTCTCTGATTTAGAACTGGATTCTTCTCGGGATTCTGTTCCCTTGAAGCTCCTCCGAATGCCCCCACAAATTAAGATGCAACAGAGCAGGATACATCAAAATGATATTCTGCACAAAAAGAGGAGCAGAGGTGGTCTCTTTGTGCATAATGAGGATAATCAAAATTCAGGTTGAGTTCCAGGAAGTCACAAGTGAATCCCTTAAGGATTTATAAAGCTGGGAAAACTCTGGTTTCATAAGTTTAAAGTTACTTTGCTTTGAGGTTTTGTATCTTAAGCCTTAAAGTTGGCACTTCTGCAAACTGGCATCACTTGCTGACTGACTCAGCGCAAAGCTGGTATTTCATGGCAAAGAGGAGGCTGCTGCAAACAGCTTCTCTCTAAAACCTGAGAAATGATTATGTGCTTGTCAGATGTACTTAAGCGCACGTTTGTTGTGTTATGAAACTTTTCACCCACCTCCAACATTACGTCCTTCGGTGCTTTTTCAGGACAAAGAGTCAAAGGATCAGACTTCCATGTCAAACATCTGCAGAACCTGATCAACCTGCAGCTATGAAATGAGGAATATCCTGCCTGCTTTTTCTTTTCTGTGCAGTTTCAGTTTTAAATTGCCTGCTCGCATCCTTCCTTCTGGCTCCTCAATGCAGAACAGTGTTATAATTGACTTTGTTCTTAGGCATTATGTGTTCATATTCTGTATTTTACAAAATAACAATAATATGTTCTGGTACTTTTCCACTCTACTCATACAAATGCAATGTATGTCCTTGAATGGTCCAAGACTTTAGGAGACAAAACATCCGGGTCAGATAAACCATATCCATTGGGTTAGATAGGTCTCATTATGCCCAGGTGAAGACTGGGAAAACGAGCAACAACTAGGTATCAGCAGCAGTTTTTCACATGTTAAAGGCCCCCGGTCTTCTCAGTATGTAACAACTAGGTATCAGCAGCAGTTTTTCACATGTTAAAGGCCCCCGGTCTTCTCTGTATGCAACAACTAGGTATCAGCAGCAGTTTTTCACATGTTAAAGGCCCCCGGTCTTCTCGGTATGCAACAACTTGGTATCAGCAGCAGTTTTTCACATGTTAAAGGCCCCCGGTCTCCTCAGTATGCAACAACTAGGTATCAGCAGCAGTTTTTCACATGTTAAAGGCCCCCGGTCTTCTCGGTATGCAACAACTAGGTATCAGCAGCAGTTTTTCACATGTTAAAGGCCCCCGGTCTCCTCAGTATGCAACAACTAGGTATCAGCAGCAGTTTTTCACATGTTAAAGGCCCCCGGTCTTCTCGGTATGCAACAACTAGGTATCAGCAGCAGTTTTTCACATGTTAAAGGCCCCCGGTCTTCTCGGTATGCAACAACTAGGTATCAGCAGCAGTTTTTCACATGTTAAAGGCCCCCGGTCTTCTCGGTATGCAACAACTAGGTATCAGCAGCAGTTTTTCACATGTTAAAGGCCCCCGGTCTCCTCAGTATGCAACAACTAGGTATCAGCAGCAGTTTTTCACATGTTAAAGGCCCCCGGTCTTCTCGGTATGCAACAACTAGGTATCAGCAGCAGTTTTTCACATGTTAAAGGCCCCCGGTCTTCTCGGTATGCAACAACTAGGTATCAGCAGCAGTTTTTCACATGTTAAAGGCCCCCGGTCTCCTCAGTATGCAACAACTAGGTATCAGCAGCAGTTTTTCACATGTTAAAGGCCCCCGGTCTTCTCGGTATGCAACAACTAGGCATCAGCAGCAGTTTTTCACATGTTAAAGGCCCCCGGTCTTCTTGGTATGCAACAAGGAGGAAGTCTTTACTTCTCAGGAAGTAAAGACGACTCCGCCCTTTACGGTGGATGCTGTCTGAACGTATGTGACAGCATGGATTAGTTTTACAAAAGAGCTTGTAAAGTTAGGAGATGCCTGCATTTACTGGGTTGTATTCTTAAATTCTTGGTCAATACTTGAAAAGAAATACCATGAAAAAAAGCACATAGTTTGCCAAATGATATTCAAATGGCTCAGAACACAAGGAAAAGGATGTGCAGGTGTGAACTCTTATAGGAGGATTAGCTTTAAACCCTAATTAACTGTCAGGATTTGAGTCATATCTGCCTGAACTGGAGGGCTTTTCAGGTTTTCACGACTTCTTCAAACTGCGGGTCATGTTCTGGGTTTGCTGTCGGACGCAGCGTAAAGTATCCAGTGTGTCGCCAGGCTAACACATCCTCGCCATCTGTACGGGAACCTTAAAGTCTTTACCTCACTAGAAACGCTAAATGCAAAGCTGCAAAATGTGTTAAAGACAGAAGTCACAGCTTTCTCATGCTCTTCCTCATCACCTCCTCCTCTCACTCCTGAAACAGTCTGCTTCCTCTGATTAATGGTTTCTCCACCTTAAGGATACATCTGTGTGGTGTACAGATTTATCTCCCGTCTTTACGCAGCAGCGCTCTAACTGCAGCCGAGCACATTTCCTGTGCTCATTGTCTTTGTAATTAGATAGCAAAGCTTTCCCATCAGTCACTGCCAACAAGGTATAATCCATTATATCAATCAGTAACCGCTGAGTACGGTGACTTTTCTGAAGATTTGTTAAGGTAGGACGTGCTTTTGGTTTGGCACAAATCTGTCTGCAGATTGGAGTAAGTCAAGTCCTGATCACTGATTTCTATTTGATTTGATTTCACATCAATCATGGCCAAGTGTATGCATTTGAATTTTAAGTATGTGTTCAGAAGTGGAGAATTTACAAGTGGAACTAAAGCACCGTTATAGTTCAGCAAGTCTTTGTTTCACCAATGAACAACCAAATTATCAGTAGAAAAAGTACCTTAAAGGGGAACTCCGGTATTTTTTAACCTGGACCTTATTTCTGAAACCGAGAACAGTTTGGTGAAAGTCGGTGTCCATCAGAAGCTATTTAGATGACTCATGATCGGCGTATATCCATATAACGCAGTAAACAGGGTGATGCAGCCTCTAAATAAGGCATTATCTGTCTTTATTTCACCAATGCTTTAAGAAGAATGAATGAATGAACGTGTACTATAGCTCTGTTAGCTCATAGCTGCTGTTATGTGGCTACTTGCAGCTATAGGAGAGCTAACGGAGGGATTTCTACACAGGCACTCTACTGGGACCACTTCATCCACACGCCCCCTGCAGCACAGTTTATTCACTCCGTGCTCTGTGACAGTCGGCTAACTTCACGCAGAGTTTGCTGCTGATAGTTTTGTGCAACATGGCAGGTTATTTATCAGATTTTGACAATATCAATGATGACTTTGAGTAAGATGGACGTTCTTACCGGAGTGAATGAGCTGTGCTGCAGGGGGGGGTGTCGACTTAGTCTGTTAAAAGCCTTTTAAAAAATTTTTCAGTTGTTTAGTGTATGGGAGCCATAACAGTTGCCCCCAAAATGGGAAATGCCATTAACTTGGTTTCACTGCACCTGTTGTCCTTCTGATTTTGCCCCAGTAGAAAGAACACGGATGTGTTCACATTTGATAAGTTTAGTTTGATAAAAACAGACTCTGCTGTGTTAGTGCAGATCATTTGAGAAGAATGAGAATGCTTGAAAAGGTGGGTGTCAGTTCACCTCCAAATGAACTCAGTTTGATGGGAATAACAACAGGAACTCGCGGCCCTATTTTGTTTCTTTAAACATTTAAAAAATTCATGACATCTCCTTTGGTAAAAACCATCTCTACATAGGATCCACTTGGATCAAACAGGCACATATCCCAGTGTTCAGTATTGCTTCTCAGAGAAGCTGTCCAATACGGGCTTTATTTCTTCTTTGGTTTGGACCAAATCCAGTCTACAGGTGTCAACACGCCCTAAGCTGCAGTGAGTTTGCTCACTGCATGTCTCAGATGTGTCGTTAATGCTACAGTAGGCTGCCACGCCGTCAGATTGGACATTTTCCTTTTTATGATTTAGGAAACACCAAAGAAGTGTGAGAGTCCCAGAGATTCAGAGTCAGTTACCTGTGTTTGAAACAATAAGTAAAGAGCAGCACACGAATGGTGATGCTTCACTAAATCACTGAGCTACCTCAAGTCTGAGGATATAATGTACTTTTAGACAGTTAAGAGGACACAGCTGCTCTTAAACGTGTTTATTCTTCTAGTTGATATCGTGCTGGTCGTTGAGCCTCGTGGATCTTTTGTTTAGGAACAAAGAGAAAAAGCTGTGAAATTTATAAATGAAGTGGGAAAACGGCATTTTCTCTGAGCAGGGTACCTTTTTTTATCACAAGCTTCATAAATAAATCATCCTAACCAAGTTTTCTTTGCTTACTTCAGTCATCTTTGAGAATTTAAAACAAACATGACCGTGATCTGTATACAGTTTATGACCGTTGGGGGATAACTTGCAGATATATATTGAAATAAATGCAACAGAAGCTCTGAGCTGGGTGATGTTTTATTCAAATCAGAGCAGCGTTATCCACGTATGGAATATTTTTCCACTCCAATGTGACTGGCTCTAGCTTACAGATGAGGTCACATTTGATTTCCAGGCACCTTCTCATGTACAAGCCATTATTCAAGGTGCTTTTGGGCAGGTGGAACATGTCTTCTTTATCTAACCTAATGGCATTCAGCAGACAGTGCAGTATCAGTTATCAAGCCAACATACTTCACTAGGCTGTGCTCTGCACCAGCCTTGTCACAAAGAGCCAGAACAGAGATGATTTATCATCCGTGTCCTGGTGCAGAAACGGCCACTTAAAGTCCCAGGGGACAGTCCTCATACGTCTTCATATGGACAGACCATCAGCCAGACGTGGCTCTAACACATTTGTAGGACTGGACGGAGAGAGTGAGCTGCAATGTCTTCTGACTGTGGCAGTATGTTGGGATGACAGGAAACGGGTATTTTCAGAGAAGCGGGTTAATGAGACAATTCAAATATTCAATCTGCAGTTACGTATTCCAGCTGATGATTGGCGGCGCGGAAGAGTAACTCCCGAGGCTTATTCTGCTTCGCCAAACATGGTGAAAATACCTGCGGTGAACACACATTCGTGTAATCAAATCATCTGAGAAATAGCGTGACGAGAAATTTTGGAACCAAGTCCAGAGATCGAAAAATGAATTCAGGATTAAAAATGTAAGACTGTTAAAATGCTGTGAAATGCAACCGCTTGACATCAGCATGGAATGAAACATTCAGCGTCAGCATTACACAGGGTTCCAGCTATCATAACAAATTACATGTCAGCTCCACCAAGTGGGTCTTCTACACCCGCAAAAAGGCTGCTTTATATCTTGGTACAGTTTGCATGTATGAAACCAAATGCATAAAAGCCATAAAAGGAACAAAGAAGAAGAAGGTGGAGGAATGAGTGTTTGCTTGTTGAGGGTAAACATCAACAGGCATCAATATGTCACTCAGACGCATTAAAGAAGCGAAGACGTGAAGATGTGAAGTGCTTTCTGGACAGACAATGGCAGAAAAATTAGAAAAAACCCAGATGGAAACCACTGAAGTCTTCAGATTGATGCTTAGGAAGCTCATTTTCCAGCATTTTCATATGAATGCAGCTTGTTGCTAAGCAGTAGCGACTAGATGCTGGTAATTGTTACGCACTTTTACTTTAAAAGCTTAAGGTAGCAGTGATCAATTAACGCCACTTTTAATCTTGCAGAGTGAAGTGTGGGAGGGAGACGTCAACAAAATGCCGTGAAATCAGATCCGACTAACTGCACTGCTGCTAAAACTCATGACGCTCTGCACTGATGATTACAAGCAGCTAGTTGGATGTACTGCACCAGCTCGGCTTGCAGTGCACACGCGGGAACAATCTTGTTTAGTAGCTGTGAATCTGTTATCCATGTCCACAGCCATCAAAGCATGTCCTATAAGAACACACGGAGGCTTTTTTCAGCTAATTCATCATGCTAAATTACCATTAAATTGGTCCGTTTTTATGTGCATTTCTATCATTTCATGATATTTGGTAAGAATATGAGCATAGTGTATGTTAAAATAAATGTTTTCTTGGTACAAGAAGTTGTTTCTAAGAGAAGATACGTCCTCGTGTGTGATTAATGGCTCAACGTTGCAGGATAAAAGAAGAAAGTCAGCAGCGGTCCATTTCCTCTTCTTGGACAACACTGAACTCAATGAACTGCACTCTTTGGTGAACCACAAAGCTGTTGGCTAAAGCAAGATCCATGAAGCGCGGGATCATTCCAGTTGTCCACTTCTTGGTTGGGACACTCATTTGGTCGTGTGACACATATCGTTTGTCTCTCTTGAACCACCGCTGGCAGGTGTCTTCAGGTTCTTCAGCATCAACAGTAGAAAGCATCAGAACTGGGCTTTTACCAAATGATTTTGTCACTTGGCAGCTTTTGGACCCAGCTCTTCATAACTGTGCCAGTTGGGTACATCTGCTGCTGTCATGGTTGTAAAGACCCGATCACATGACACCACATCAGTAACCATGGCTCCCGAAGCCAGTTCCTCTGCTGGCTGAACCCTTGCTGTTGGTGCATTTGCAGCTTGGCACACTTCAACATCGAGCACAATGCCAGTAGCTGAAGCCAGTACAAAGTTCTTCATGCCAAGGAGATCCAGCTTTCGTGGCACATGATGCTGGAATGCACAGGCACGTGAAGATGGGATCGTCTGCCCGTCGACTGCCACACATTCAGGGCGAGTCTGAAGTAAACAGCCCTTCTGAATGCGTTCCATACAAGGCCTCATCTTCCAGAATCAGTCGTGTCTCTTCATGTCATCACAAACTTTTTTCTCGTGTGATTTTGTCACAGGCTGGGGACCAAAGCATCCTGATTTGTGGGTAAAGTATGGATGATATCATAGCTGATGCTCCAAACAAAGCTAATGGCTGCCGATCTGTTTCATCTTCAGCCTCAAAGTGGACAACATCTGGATTAAATGCAGCAGACGCACCCTGTCCACTTGCCCCTGGCTCACATCCACTCGCATAACTGCCCCGTTCCTCAGGTTCAGCTGACGAGTCAGATTAAATATCATCTCCCTCCCCATCAGACAATCCTCCACCGATGAAGTTTCTCCAAGTTTTCCTGCACCTGATAGAGAACTGTAACCTGCAGATACATCACATACAGCTTTATTGAATGTAACTAACCTCCAATGTTATGTAGCAACATAGAATTGATACTAAAAACGAGACAATCTGTCCTAAATCTTCCATTAAGAGGCCTCACTTTTGCTCTGAATGTGTGGTAATATATTATGTAGTTTGTCCCAGTGCCGATACTGGGACTAGAGGGCTGCATTGGGATTGTGTCCCACCCATAGAGATATATACGCAGGACACAAAGAGCGGGCAGCAAAAAAAAACACTGCAGATCGGGAGAGCTATTCCTGACAAGTGCATCAAAAGATATGCTGGCCAGGAAAACGAAACAAACGACCCCATGAAAGTCTTTATTAACAGCCTATAAAATGACGTGTTTTCTCCTGTGGGACGGGAAAAGACCCAAAATCAATGCATTTCTATTAAATCCTCAAAGTTTTGCGGTGTGGGCGGGAGCGGTCAGAAATTCAGCGGGTAATATGAGTTCATTACATTTAACTTTGTCCCGGAAAGGTATTGCAATACCCTTTTTCTAAATGTGTAAACCACAGGAAATGATAGCCGTTACTGTCCGTAAATAAACACATTTTAGCACAAACTTCACTCTTATTTCTTACGTTTTTCCACAGAAGCTCAAAAGGGTCGACTTTTGAGGACTAAAGGTGTGAGTTAAGCAGAATTAAGCATGTGGTGAAGGAAAGTAAAAGTGTAATGTCCTCATTTGAAGACAGGAAGGGTCTCAGGAGCACTTCATAAAATATAAAGACAAAACAATCCAGTGTGTGAGTTTAAACTGAAACCCAGGGTTTTGAGACATTTAAAAAGCTTATAACTGAGCCAGAAGCATGTCACATGACAAAAACCGGATTAATAACCACCTGACTTTACACAAACACTGTTTTTTACTTTGCTGAATCATTTTCAGGCTCCATTCTGTAATGCAAAGTTGTGTCCTGCAGTCGGAGGATGCCTTTTCAGTGTGTTTTTAGAGCAATTCTTGTTTCCTCAACACTGTCAGTGTGAGGAGACATAGTCGGGGATACTGGCGCTTGTTTTTGACACTTTTGAGCCCTGATAAGAACAGCTAAACTTCCCTGATGCCCAAAATTATCGGGCCTGTACAGAGATAAAAATGACCTGTTTGCCTGAGGTTAAAGTACCGGGATGAACACAGATTTGTCTGATCTCCCTCACATGAGAAGAACTCCCGCAAATTAACTAAATTAACTTAATAAGAACTGACATGCCTGGCAAAGCACATTTTGTTAATCCAGTGCAGAGTCGCGGGGGGACTGGAGCTTATCCCAGCTGCCATCGGGCGAGATGCAGGGTACATCCTGAGCGGGTCGCCTGTCAATCACAGCACAGCTAAACAGGTTTTATCTTTGAGATATATAATTAATTTATTTGAACACATTTCCTCAGACTGACGCAGGCTCCGCTGCGAACAACTGAACCTCAAAACTGTGCTGCAGAACTTTCTCAGTCTGAAAACGCCTGACATCAAACCCATCAGAGTGCAAAGTCAGTTATAGACTAAAGACAGAATACACACAGCTGGATGAACCAACAGATCCCAGTTTTACAGGGTTTTTCATGCGTTTCATCAGAAACCGTCCTCTCTGACAGGGACCCTGAGGTAAAGTACTGCCCCAGTTGCTGTACAACCCGACAGCATCTAACAACCATCACCAAAAATAATACTTAGCGCTGCTGACAATTAGCAACAGCAACAACTACCTGTGTGCTGGGCCTCTCAGACAAACATTTATTACATTATCAGAAGCATGAACCGACGCCACCTGCAAGCAGTCACTGCAATGCTCCAAAGATCTTTCTTTTGTCTGAAAACAAACTGCAGAAAATCCATTTTAGGACCCAAAATGAGGGAAAACATTTGACATTTGCTGTTGCTTTCTTCCTCTATTCTTCAGTTTATCTCATGGCTCAGTGCCAGCAATGTTTTTAATGATGTGTGTGTGTGTGTGTGTGTGTGTGTGTGTGTGTGTGTGTGTGTGTGTGTGTGTGTGTGTGTGTGTGTGTGTACTTTCCTTTATGGGGACACTGGGGAGCACAAATAAAACTCTAATTCATTTCAGATTGAATAGAATTAAAGCTGTAAAAATGCTGCATTTGTGCAAAATCGACTGTTTTTCATGCCCTTGTTTCAATGTCAGTACATTACGCTGCTGTGCACACACACAACATCCGTCATGCCGTCGCATTTAAACACAAGTGCGCCACGGAGGACCGATGAGACAAACATGTTGTACAAGCTAATTACAGAAATGTCACGTAGATGGCATGCAATTATAAAGGTGCGTGTCTGCCTGCGATTTCATATTGAAATGTGTTTGTGTTGCACATAAGACAGCAAAGGAGTGAGGAAATCAGTGAAGGACAGCAGGAAAAGACAGAATAGGACATGATGGAAAGATGTTGACACTGTTCAAGTCTCAGCATTTTGGACAAAATTCTTCATAAAAAAGACGTGAGGCCAAGGACTGATTGGAAACAAAAACCTGCCCGTGGAGCAGATAATAAATCCCTCCCAGCTTGTCACGTACGTACAGTTGCTTTAGCCTCTTTGTGTTGCTTTTTTAACACAGTTCTCAGGATTCTGATGTAAGGTGTGTCACAGCGAAGCCCTCGGTCTCCTGTGTTCTGTCCTCCTCCCTTCTTGCTGGCTTCAAACTCCAGCATTACAAAATAAAGAGCTACTCGGTGCAGTAAAATGTATCAAAACCTCGTCTACGTGTTTGTTAAAGAGTGCCTCATTAGCGTAGCACACAGAGCTAGCTTCAGTTTTTTCTTCTCAGTTTTCATCAACATCACTGTTTCTCACACAGTTTATTGACAGTGTTAATTAATGTGGTTCATTAAAATGTTATGAGAAATAGTTTTCTATACTGTGGCTTATCGAAGGGTTCCAGTGATAAACCAACCTAAACCATTTCTACCACTTGGTTTAGTGTATGTTATGCTATCGCTGTAGATCTTGATACTTCACTCCAACCATTTGTGAAAGAAAACGTGGATTATTTTGCTTTTTCTTCAGTGCAAACTTTATAAGGCTGAATTAAACAGATGAAATGGACAGTTATTCAACAGTGAATAGATCAAATATAAACTCCTGGTAAAGATGATAGAAAGAAACCACTTTAATTTCATAGCTGAACATTTGTAAAACAAATGATACAGTTGTTTTTTCTCAGAAGTAGTAAAGTAAGAAAGTATCTTAGAGAGTTACTACTCTGTTTTATCTCTTCTGTCTTTCCCACTGTTTGCTGGTTATATCCTTCCTGCTCTATGGCAAGATGCATTATAATCTGAAAAGTTTGCTCAGCGTCACAAAAGCTCCTTTCAGTCGACAGAATGAGAAAAGTGTCCAAAATGTCGGTGTCCACCTGTGCATTTAGAGGTAATGACTGCCTTCCCCACCGGTCCTTACCTGACATCAACCCCATATTAGCAATCAATGTGGTTGTTTTCTGCAGGCAGTCATCTAAAAAGCATACATTTTACAACAGTTTTTAGGTATTTTTTACAAAGCAAGGTTGAGCTTTCAAAGGAAATTGTTCTCTGACATATATGTTGTCTATTTCTCTTTAAAATATCTAAATCAACATCTTCCAAGTGGTGAGTGTGTCAATGTCTCCCATGTTGAAATATCCAGCTAACTCTGAAGTTCACTCAAACAGTAGTTACCCGTGTAATCCACTTAACAGGGTATTCAGCCATGAAAAGTAATGTCTAGAAAAGCTTATAGAGCATAAAAGCTCAATTCAAAGGGAACTGCAAACTTTAGGGAAGATCAATTGAACAGGAAGGACACCCATCAATCACTGCGGCTCGAGTTCCACCAACAACAACAACAACAAAAAAAGAGTTTACGTGTGTATTCTTATAGTAAAATAATCTTATCATTGTAGATGTTTATTTAAGAGTTTATTATCCTGATGACAGGACGACAAAGTTCAAAACAATAAAAATCTATAATATCTTTAAGAAAACAAGCCACTGCTAACATTGAAATTAGCCTATTAGCATGCTAAGCTAATATTTGTTTGGCTAGCTTAGCTTTGAAATTAACGGTTAATGTTAACTTTTGGTGCTAAGTAGTCGTTTTAGTAGTAGTAGTTGTAGTAGTAGTAGTAAAGTTTCTTTAGCTGATACTTTCCAGAGGGTAAAAAGTTTTTGCTACATAGGAGACTCACGAATTCATACACACAGACAGCTGCTGCTGGATATTGGACACTATTTTAGATTCCGTATCACGCTTAAACTTGTCCATTCATTGGATTCTGTGTCAGCTGCTCACTTTGCCTTGTCTATGCGTGAATACATCACCTTGATATTGAAGCTATCTGCTGCAGTTGGACATCAGAGAGAGACCGTTTCACAACTTTAAAACAGCTAAAACGATATTTCTATCGGCTACCTTTGCAGAGAATTGTAAATTGAGCAAATTAATTACTGGATGCTTGCCATTTATGTCTTAACAGATGCAAATACAGCTCTTAAGTGCCTTTTGCTCTGCCACATATCAGAGGAAAACACTTTCACCAAATAAATTTTCTTACAATATCAGATATCAACAAAGACAGAATAGTCCTGCATTACAAAATTTGAATGTTTAAGTTAGAATTCATTGTCTAGGATATCAGGTTAGTGGGTTATGGTAATCCAGCAAGTTTAAAGAGGGTCACCTTTGTGTCAACTCTGACTTTATGCTCAAACACCTTGCTGAGCCAATAATAACTTCATTGTACATTTCTTTGGTCTTTAAAATTTCCTCAACCTAAATAAGCAATTTTGCTACAGCCAAACACAGTGGGAATTAAAGCAATTATACACATATTTTGAAAAGTGATAAGATGTTCATATCACTGTAATTTCCTCTGCACACGAGCATCTGTGCACATACACACCACGAAACACACTCTAATCCGCTAGCATATTCTCTTAAGACGTTAGCATACAATATAGCACGTCATCAAATGCCTTTAAACCTCTCTGTGCTTTTATCTCATGGCTGAACATGACAACACACACAAATTAAAGTGGTGCGCTTTTTTTTTTTTTGCTTCGACAGATGGAGTCTTGTTCAAAGTGGGATAAATCCTTTTGCATTATTAAAGAGTTGCTCAGTTTAGTTACACACACACTCACAAGAAATTGCTTTTTTTTTCATAGCTGATGTGCATGAAAGAACGAACATCTGTGCACTTCCTGTCTTCTGCCTCACATCCAGCGCCGATGTGTTCGAGACATTCGAGAAAAAGACGATACCTATCATATAATTTAGTCATATAATTTTTAGAAATGTCCGTCCTGGTTGATTAGTTGAAACAAGCACAGTTTCATATAGATGCTGGAGTTCAAGGTGCAGTAAAAGCTCAGTAAGCAGCTGCTTTTTCAGAGATTCAGCAGCGTTAACGCTGCATCCAAACAAGCTGAAAAGGGGATAAAAATGTTTCCAATGACTTTTTCCAATAAAAGCTTCTGTTCTGGAGTCATCAGGGCTCGTTACCATCAGCGTTGTGCTTTTGCTGCATTAATGTGATCATGTGGCAACATGTATAAATGGCCTGCAGCTGTGGGAACACTCATTTATTTTTATTTTAAGCTTTTAAAGTTTAATTTGATGCTACAGTTAGCACTGGGGTATCATCCTGTCACCGTTCCATGGTTATAAAAGGTCACATGACTTAGGATGTTATAACTATGTTATTCTACGACACAAGGCTGCAGGTCTTCACAGATCATGTGATGACACGTGTTACTCGTGTTACACTTTATAACAGATGTGATCCACTCTGTGCACTTCTTCTTGAAAATCTCTGAACTTTTCAGAGAGGTGCCGGTCTTCATCGAGTTTTCGGACTTGTCAGAATAACTAATTTCATTCAACTACAGTGCAATAACCTAATTTAATTGAATCTATATTTAGTTCAGAGTTTATATTTAGCTATTTTCTGTATCTTGCGTACTTTGTAGAGTATATTTTGTATCCTAATGTGCGTTGATCCTTTATATCTTTTGTATAAGCTGCTGGAAACTTGAATTTGCCTGAAGGAGTCATCCCAAGGGATAAATAAACTGAGTCTAATGCTCCCCACACACCAGAAGACTTTGAAAAGACTCTGAAAGACTATCAGCTCACATCTGAAGACGAGTGTTTAGAGTTTTTAGTCCCAGACTGGCCTCAGACTAAAGATTTTACAAAGACTCTTTGTGAATCTTGTAGGGTCACTATTTACAAGACTAGATTTTTTAGATTTTTTTTCCCCATTATGCAAGTTTTTTCCCATCGTGCTCAGCAGAAATTTTACATAAATGGAGGAGAAGCAGCTTTTAGCTGCAGCTGCTCTGGTCTGTGCAGTGGTTTGTAGTGAAAAACCCAACAAAAAGAAGAGAAAACGCCACCGAATAGGGGCACAGACAGTCCATTTTCACCTGGTCGCTCGTTCTTCTACGGCCGCCGACATGTTTGTTATCGACTGTCTGCTTTCCTGTTTCCGATGTTGTCAGAGCTCATCTTTGGTTGTTGATTGTGTTTCTGCGACCTGATAATATTCAACACGTTTGATATGATCCCAAACCGAGGGAGAGACCGGTATGAAACGCTGTAGCAGACTGCAGATTACCACCTTAAACTTAACGCAGACTACCACCTTAAATTTAACGCAGATTAACACCTTAAACTTAACGCAGATTACTACCTTAAATTTAATGCAGATTACCACCTTAAACTTAACGATCGAGATGACGGGAGCGCGCCGAGACTCCAGTTAGACTCCTAAAGACTCCAGTTAGACTCCTAAAGACTCAGTTTTTAGTCTGGAGCTGTGGAAATCGTTTGGTGTGAGCCCAGCATATATTTAGATGTGGTGTCATTTAAACTGTATAAATTGTTATAAATAATAATTGTTCTAAATAAAGATGGCGAACCTTCTAAAAGACCAGAACTACTTCAAGTGACCCTTTGTTTTACCTAAAACTGGCTTCTATGACACTCATAAAAGCACACCGGTGTGTCTCGTGGCGTCTCAGCTTCATCTTGAGCGATCAGCTTCAGCATTGACGACGCAGGCAGGCCACATTAACCGTTTTGTCCTTGAATAGTTTTCAGTGTTGTTATCAGTCTTGGATTTAAAGACAAGGTAACTCAGCATCTGTGGCACATCTGCTCAGCAAAGACAAATGCAGTGACAGAAAGTTAATTATCTTCTCAGTGAACTGATTTCTTTTTAATCATAAGTTTGATTTAGCGCACCGCTGATGTCACGATAATCTCCTGAAATTATATTCTGACGCTGGTGTTCACCTTTTCATTACATGTCGTTTGAGTTTGGAAAACATCTATTAATTAATCTTTTTGTGAGATTTTCACTCTGAATAATGCCTTCAATTAGACATACACGTTGCTTATTTTAACATCTTCTGTCAGCGGCAGGTTGCATTAGCATAAGCCGCTAATGGAGAGGATCGTGGTCATTTTAATGTGTTAAAATGCTTAATTGATTGTGAATTAGGTGTCTGTTAACAGCTAGAAATGTTGAGATGTTTTTGTTGCACTTCGTTTTTAGGCTTTTTCTAGATCTGTGGTAAAACCTTTAATTGCTTTCAGGCACTTAGGCACATCAGCAGTGTGCATTTGCTTTTTCAAAGGGAATCTGAGTGAAACTTTAAGGTGGTAATGGCTTGTCCGGCACCGTGAGGGAAAGGATGTAACGAGTGAATAATAAAGCAGTTTTTGCTTTACCTTCACACGAAACACAAAGGCTGCAGAGCACAGGGAGAAGACTTTGAGTCCACCCAGCTTAAGAGTGCCAGAACAGGCCTCTTCTCTTACTTTCCACCTTTTTTGTCATCTTTCACCGTCTCTCTACACTCTGGTAATTGTGCAGCATGTCATGTAACCGCAGACCAGTCTGTTTCTAGTTAAGACAAAAACTCTCTACTTTTCTGCGAGTCAAGTAAATTGGACCCTCATCAGATTCTGCATTTCCTTTCTTCTGAGCTTTCATACTAACTACTGAGCGTGCAGAACCTAAAACTCGACAGCTGGATGTGAAGGCTAATTTGAGTTGCTATTTTATGAGAGGAATTTGAGGTAATGAGTTGCACTCTAACAATGCTGCAGATAACAGGCACTTAAATCCAGGGTGAATGAATTCTGCACCTTGTTTTCCTTTAAAAAGATGAGACAAAGCATGCAGCCTTCTGCTGACTTAACCAAACATTTTAACCAATGTTTCTTCCACTACACAATCAATGCACTCTCTGAGGGTTTATTGAAACACTTTCCTCTGTTCAACATGTGACATTTAAGGTGCTTCGTGTTTGATATGTTCAGTAGTTGTTCTACAAACTGACTGGGGTTGAAACCACTTGACAATCAAACACAGCATTTAGATGCTTGTGTTTCAGAGTCTTGGTCTGAAGGGGCTGGGTTATCCCCCTGTGACAGATTCACTTGCTTTTGGCTTCTCTTTCACCCACACACAGGTGCACATTAATGGACAGTCAAGATTTGTTGGAACAAAATGAGGTTGGCTAGATTGGATTTCCCAGGGAATGTCATTCTGAAAGTGAGGGGTGTGTGGAAGTGAATGGGGAGAGTGGTACTGTCCACAATGTGGGATGGGATGGTGGAGCTTTTATATGTGTGAGCTCATTTGTATTTGCATGTGTGATAGTTGTGTTGAGGGTTTAATTAGACTTGGTTTGACCACTGCCAACAACAGATGGTGTTTGGAGTGAAACGTCCAACTATAAAGTTTAAATTGTTCCATGGATTAAGGAAACAGATGCACTAAACTCAGGACCTACATTCTTGTGTTCGTGTTTAATCTGAAGATTTAACAGATTAGCAAATAAGTCAACAATCTTCCTTCACATATCTTTACTTCAAATCAAAGTAAACAAGTCGTGAAGTTTATTCTCTCTTTTATTTCTTGGAGGGATTTTACCTTTCATCACTTAGCAACAACAGCCCCCTTCAGGGGTCGGGAACCTTTTTGGCTGAGGGCGCCATGAAAGCCACATATTTTTTTAACACTGAATACAACTAAATGCGTGTATAATAAGTCTCTAAATTTTATTTTATTTTTTTAAAACGTCATACTGAAGCAAACCAATGATAAATAAGATGCTTTTTTCTTACCATTGATGCAACTTCTGGTGCTGCTTGGTTTTGCTGAGGGCTTTGTAGTAGAGCCCTGCGTGGGACTGTTTTCTTCATGCCGCTGAATTTCTGACCATTACAGCCCGCACCTGCAAAACTTTGAGAATTTATGCCCACACAATAATAGAAATGCATTGATTTTGTGTCTTCTCCCGTCCCACAGGAGAAAAACTCGTCATTTTATAGGCTATTAATAAAGAGATTCATGGACAATTTAGAATTCTCCAAATGTCAGACTTGTCTTGCTTTGTCTTTGTGCTGTAAAGACCTTCTTTGCGCTTCCTTTCCACATCATTTATCGACATCTTGTCCCCAGGCTACACCCCGATCCCGTAGTGTTTTATTTATTTATTTTTAGCCACCCGCTCCCGCCCACAGAAAAGTTCATACCGCCCGCTCTCGCGAGATTTGAGTTGGGTCCCGCCGGATCCCGCGGGAACTGAAATCTCGCGGGACTCGACCGGCGGGTCGATGTCTGGTTAATACGTGATGAGGTTAAGCTTCATGCAGGCGTTTTCAAACGGAAACACTGCTTGTTGAAGGGATAAGAATGTATTTCAAATTCCTTGCATTTTCACATTGAGCTGGTTCAGCTGTTCAGTCATGTCCATGAGATAGTAAAACTCCAGGAGCCGCTCAGTGTTCGCTAGCTCAGGATGCTCGAGGTCCTTCATTTCAAGGTAAGTCCAGATTTCGCTCAGGCAAGCCGTAGAACGGCTGAGCAGCTTCCCTCCTGACAACCAACGCACATTGCTGTGCAAAAGCAGACCGGAATAATTATTCCCACCTTCATCCAGCAGTGTTTTAAAAAGGCGATCATTTAAAGCTCGGGCAACAATAAAGTTAACCACACATTTGAGCTCAAAGCGCCTCCTGATGGCGAATACAATGAAGACTTAATGCATGATTTCTAACACTGTGATTTCGGTAATGCTTTACTTTAAAATGTTAGCGGGATTATTCATTACTTATCGTGTTGAGAAGTGTCAGCTAAGATTTATCAGCGAGCCAGATGCAGTCATCAAAAGAGCCACATCTGGCTGGCGAGCCATAGGTTGCCGACCCCTATGGACTGCAGCAGGATGGGTTTCTGTCATTTAAATCATAAATGGAGCTATTTGGGCTTTTGTATAAGACAAACCGCTTCATCTCTGACATCAACTCCACAATAACAGACATCTTCTGGTTTCTTGTTAACAGTTAGTTATAAATACAATACACATGGCTGCTTTAGAAGATGTGAAGAAGAAGAGTTGAAGAGGACTTGCATTTAGGGGAATGGGAACAACTTCGGGAATGATGTCTGATCTGAAAAAGATTAATATGATGTGACTCACCAGCTGTTTCCCATCTGAGCCAACATTCATCAACTCACATGCTCACGTGCGTCTTCCCAGATATGATAGAATATTCTCTTGTTGATGTCCTCCACATCTTCCTCCTCAAGTGTTTTTTTTTTCCAGTTAGAAAAACAACTTTTCCTGCTCAACTACAACCCCTCCTCTCTTGCAAAGTGACCTAGAAATGAGATTCTGTGCAACATCATCACAGAGGTACATGCAATCGTTCAGAGGCGGAAAGCAGGGCTCATTCTGGTTTGTTCAGCAGAGCCAAGGTCCCAAAACGAGATGACAAGACAGTTAAATCAACCAACCGGTTCAGAGGGTTCACTGTTTGGTCTCCTTAGGTTTGTATCTTCATCAAGCGAAGCCCTCCAGGAGGCACCGGGGGCTTTGTGGTTGAGTGTGAAGCAGCTGGGATGAGAATTAGCACCTCCAGGTTTGAGGTCATGGGCCTCAGTCGGAAAAGGGCGGACTGCAGAAGACTCCAGGTTGGGGTTGAGTTTCTTGGGGTCTTGTTCACTTGTCGGGGTAGAAAGCAGAGGGAGATTGACAGGTGGATTCAGGCAGCGTCTGCAGTGATGCACACGTTGTTGTGGTGAAGAGAGAGCTGATTTTTCATGCCCTCACCCACGGTCATGAGCTGTAAATTATGACCGAAAGAACGAGACTGTGAACACAAGCAGCTGAAATGAGCTGCCTCCGATAGCCTGAGGAGCTCAGCCGTCCAGGAGGGTCGAGGGATGAGAGTCCTGTATCCTCCGCATCGAAAGGAGCCAGTTGATTTGTTCGGGCATCTGGTTCGGACGCCTTCCAGACGCCCCCCTGGTGAGGCGCTTTGGCCCAGGCCTCGGGGCAGACCTGAGACCCACTGGTTGGTTTAGGAACCCCAACAAGAGCTGGAGGAGATGGTTTGGAGAGGGAGGTCTGGTGACCTCTGCTTAGACTGTTGCCCCAGTAACCTGGACCCAGATAAGCGGCAGAAAATGGATGGAGGGATGGAGGGACATCAAGGAAAAACCGCAGGCTCGATCAAAGATTCATCACTCAAAGAGAGATCATTTTCACAACAACATCCAGACACCAGGCAGCATTTGAACTCTTGTTTGAGTTTAACAACCACTTTGCTGTTTATTCCCACCACCTCTTGAGGGACATAACTGGTTCTGCTCGCTGCTTTTCTCTGCATGTGGTTTGAAAAAATGGTAAAGCTTGTTTACAGAGCTTTTTCAATGAAATTAGCTGCATGCGGCGTCAAGAAATGATGAAAGCCTGAATAAATTAAAACACCAAAAGGCCCAAACTGTTTGACTGAACTGAGAGAAATAGAGTTGGATCATAATCATTTGCAGAATCAACACAAAATTTGGCTCATTTGATAAATGATCAGATGATATTAGAACACTGATTAAAATCACATCACAATACATGTCACATCAGTAATTTTCCAGACTTACTTGCCCCTTTTAAAGAATCTTTGTTTGAGTTAAATATCTCAGCCAGAAAAGACAAAATTCTCCATTTCTTTTCATTTTGACTGCTTGGAAGTTTGTATTTTTCACCACTTGTTCAGTGAGATTAACTTTGTGCCACAAGAAACTAAAGTCAACAAGAAAAGAGATAAAAGTATTGCTTTTATTGCCAAATATGGTTCTTGATTTGATCTGGAAAGCAAAAAAAATGGTAACATGGAGGTTAAGAGGTGGCACAAAAAAGTACAGCAGCAGAACAACAAAGCACACATATCCTTTTAGAATGAAAAGGAATAAAAAACAAAGTACTGAAGAGGAAGAAACACATGGGATGGGAGCGAGATGGAGGGAGGGAGGGAGAGTGACTGAGCATCTAAAAGCTATAAAAGTCCCATTAAGCTCTCAGGCTTGATTGCTCTACAATTAAATGTCCATTTTCTTTGCCTACATTGACAAGGTTGGCAACTTCACTTTAGCAGCTGGTTCACTCTGGATGTAGGTGTGTCGGGTGTAAAAGCCAGTCATTATTTGTGGAGTCTGACTTGATGTTGCTACACACTCGCAGTTACACGTCAGGATGCCAGATTTCAGAAGACTGCCAAATTGATTTCAGGTCAATATCAGTTAATTCAATAACAGCTCACAAGTCCAAAGCTCTGTCTCTGTAGCCGTGCAGGATTTATCCTGGAAGTTCACCACAGAGGGCTGTAAAACCATGTGTCTGTGTGAGATGATGTGAAACAAATCACCACCAGTTCTCTCACATGGAAATCCATCAAGCAGCTTCGCTGTAGTGAAGCCTCAATGACTGATATTTACCAGAGTCTGAGCTGACAGCCTGCGCCAAAACAGTAAGTGGGTACATTTTATTCATATAGCACTTTTCAAGAGCACATGCACGATAAGATGTTAAAAGTTTAAATGGCTTAAACTGGCTTCAAAAGGAGCCAAAACGCGTGCTAAACTGCCCTCAAGTGTCCTCTCGGGAGCAAAAACGTGTGCCAAAGTGTCCTCTCGGGAGCCAAAATGTGTACTAAACTGCCCTCAAGTGTCCTCTCAGGAGCCAAAACGTGTGCTAAACTGCCCTCAAGTGTCCTCTCAGGAGCCAAAACATGTACTAAACTGCCCTCTCGGGAGCCAAAACGTGTGCTAAACTGCCCTCAAGTGTCCTCTCAGGAGCCAAAACATGTGCTAAACTGCCCTCAAGTGCCCTCTCGGGAGCCAAAACGTGTGCTAAACTGCCCTCAAGTGTCCTCTCAGGAGCCAAAACATGTGCTAAACTGCCCTCTCGGGAGCCAAAACGTGTGCTAAACTGCCCTCAAGTGTCCTCTCAGGAGCCAAAACATGTGCTAAACTGCCCTCAAGTGCCCTCTCGGGAGCCAAAACGCGTGCTAAACTGCCCTCTCGGGAGCCAAAACGCGTGCTAAACTGCCCTCTCGGGAGCCAAAATGCGTGCTAAACTGCCCTCTCGGGAGCCAAAATGTGTACTAAACTGCACTCAAGTGTCCTCTCAGGAGCCAAAACGCGTGCTAAACAGCCCTCTATAGTGGTGAGGACACGCTATATGTGCCCTCTTTTTTCTTTCTGCCCCGTCCTTCAAAAGGTATGTGCACGCCACTAGTTCTGAGCCTGGATCGAGCAACAACCAACAAACCCTGATCAGAGGACCTCAGAGTCCTATTTTCATGATAGGGCTATTTGACATATGAAGGGGCCTGACCATGCAAGAAGAAGAACTTTGAACTGTATTCTGAGGTTTGATATGAGACATTTTGGAAGCTTGGTCTCTCCCTGAAGCCAACAAGCATTGATCGGTATGTATGTTTTGCCTCTTATGGCGTGCACTCCCTTGTAGTCATGCATGACAGCTAACAAGTTCTTTTTAATGCATCAAAGGCTCTGTAAGCCTGGACTTGGGCTTCTTATGCAGCCTCCCAGAGTAGCTAACTCCGCTAGTAGGCCTAACTGCACCAAAGCCCTTGTTCTTAAGTTAAAGAAATATTTGGGCCTTTAACTCAACAGCAAAGAAGGATCCAGAGTGAGTTTCCTGAAGTAGTTGAACAGCTGCATGTTTGAAAAAAGCAGGGTTTTAATCATTGAAACAGCATGAGGACCATAAGAACCCCGTTCTCTTTCTTGTTCTTTGGGATGTCTTCATCGGAACCAGACAACAGGCTGATGTCATCAGGCAGCTTTTTTCATTTTTATTTAGCCTCTTCCTGTTGATTGTATCCCTGCCAAATGACCGGGGTGAAAATGTTGGTATGTTCCATTTCTGCCAGCTATAAACAGTTAAAAACCTTCCCAAACACCAGGTATCGACAGGTGTCAGGACTATTTTGCAGCATACTGGGACCCTGTTCAGACCCGGTGCTTACATGCATCCTGACTGATCTCTGACCCTGCTAAATACAGGTGTCAACACACTCTGGGTTGGTCAGGTCTACAGTCCCATCATTTATAGTTTCTGTAGTGGCAGCGACGGTATCTGAGAGCTCCAGAGCCCCGTGAGTCGTCGTTTTAATGGGCCTCGCCACAAACTGCATATTTCTGCTCATCAAAACTAAGGAGGATCCGTCCTACTGATTCACTTCCTGATGATATCCCAAATCCTGCTCTGAATCTGTGTTGATGCCTGACATTGTAAGCAAACTGAAAGCACTTGGCTGATGTATAAATAGAAAATCCATCATTAAACTGTCACCTCAACGGTGGGACAACATACCGCACATTTTCATATTCTTCACAGCTCTCTGTTCAAACAGCCGTCTTCTCTTCTGAATAAATCGTCAGTTTGTCTTTCCTCACCTTATCAGAGCAACAGGGAACAAAGCGGCTGTAAGTCCAGTTCAGGATCCTCAGGTCTGTTCTGTCGGTCCCGGTCGCCTTTTAATGGGCTCCGAATGCTAACCTAACTCTTGTGTTTCTCTGTTCCTCGGAGCTGGTATTTCATAGCAACACAGCAGAACTAAACATCAAGCTTCAGAGCGAGCTGAGAATACAGCCCATGGATACATCACAAGCAGTAAAGATTCCATTTATTGGGAGCAGATGTTGTTTTTCATGCTGTTATTCAGAGATTAGAGAGTTTAAAAGTTTGTGTATCTTCACTCAGTAGATTTGGCTGATGCTGAGCTGCAACATCATGATTATTTTGCCCTAATTTTCCTCGTATCCTGTTGCATTGCTGAATCAGCTGAATCTAAAATGTGTTAATGTCTGAATGATGATGGGGTTAAGGTCACGGAAAGTCCTCTTAATGTCCTGTTTGTTGCTCAGCTGACTGCTTCGGCTTTGTGTTAATTTGCATACAGAGCAGGTACCTGAGATTCAATCACATGTGGTCACTTATGACGTAAACAGGGACTAATTTTAATGCCAGGCGTGTTTATAGCTGTCTCCTTGTGGTCAGATCATCCAGGACTCGTGTTAACACCATGGTGTGGCCACAACTTCAGCAATTCCTGCATTTCACCAAAGTTTTTCTTTGTCCTGACAGTTCTGACAGTTCTGATTAGAACTAAACAAATCTCAGCTGTGGAACATGTCTAATCTGATCATTAAGAATGAAAAAATCCATCTGCCAGAGTGAAGAAATGTCTCTGGCTACCTTCACTTTGCTTTTAGCCCAACGGATGGATGGATGGATGAATGAATGAATGAATGAATGAATGAATGAATGAATGAATGAATGAATGAATTAAACCAACGTATATATTCTACTAATAACATGTGAACACTTTGAAAAGCACTGTTGTCACTGACTGATTGGGTTAATGTAATGACATTTCTTAGTTTAGGTTGGAAAAAGACCATTTTTAAGTATAAAATGTGTTCATTCCACAACGCAGCCACCTCATGTACGTTATTTGCTGGTAAACACGGGTTGTGAAGTAATGTCACTCTCTGGCTTTTGAAAATAACATCACTTAGGGTTAAGGGTTAAGACTGCTTATGTAGGGTTGGTAAAGAAAACCAGGGCTAAAAGACGTAACCGAACAGTTTCTTTCGCCATTTTTATCGTTTACATGCAGTTCCTCTTATCACCAAACCCTAACCCACCACCACACACAACCACCCACCATCCAAACTCTAACCAACCCACACTCAGGCGCCAGCCAAAACCTGCAGCCCAACACGCTCCGGCCCATAACTCGCCACAGGAACCTCCTAGACACTCGCAACCAATATCCCTCACACATAATTCCACCATGCCCAACTCTCTACGACCTACCCTTCCCGAGATACGCACCTACACACCCCAAAAATGCCCGCAACTCCCAAACGCAACCTCACACGGGGAAGTGGACCACGCCGTTGGAACACCCGCACCCGAAATAGGGGGGGCGCACCACACTTTCAACTCTCTACCACCTTCCCTTCAAAAGTTACAGCCAAACCCTCACATTAGACTCTGTCTCTTTACCCCCTCTCACCTCTATACCTAACCCCTAACCCCCAGCCACAACCCGAGCACCCGCACCTACCCTGTGTGCTGATTGTTACCTCTACTGATGAAACAAAACACATGGTTATCACTGGGAATCAGTTCTTCATCCTGGGGATATCAGGAATGGATCTGACCAGGTAAAAACAAAAAAAATGGTTAGATTTGATATTAAAATATACTGTTTGTGACTAACTTTCCATCAGTGGGTAAAGCAGAAAGATTTCTCCTTTCTAAAGGAGATAACCGGACCTTGAAAGAACAGATGCTAAATGTATGATACATTACTGTAGAAAAGGCAGCACAAAGATGATTTTTTTTTGGTCGTGCACTTCCATTTATGGCAAATTAAGCCAAAAATTAGAAATAAATTGCAAATATACCGCACAAAATTAGGAAGTTGCAGAGTGTGATAAGTTGTCAAGTGTTTGCTGTTTGTTAATTCCTCAAAGATGGAGAGTAATTCTGCCATTAGTTCCAGAAACCACTGGAAGCGTTTCACATCATTTCGAGGCTTGCTCAAAGTTTTTGAAGAGTTCAGTGTGAGGATCGTGAGCGCCCTTTATCCCCCTTTGCATAATGAAAACAGACAGCAGCATGACAGTTACTCCAGTTACACTAAAGCGGAACTCTTTAAGAGGCTCTTAAATGTTTCAGTGAGGTCAAACGCAGAATGATTATCTAATTCCCTTTGTGGGGCACAGCTGGACTCAGTACAGTACAGGCACCATCCAAGACATTTTAAGCACCATATATGCTCCCATTAAACAGTTCTTTGTTCTATTTCCTGTCAGGAAAGTATGATAAACATACGGTATTTGTAATACTGTAAAGATGCAAGCAGTACAGCTCTGGGGGGAATGAAAGTCAGTTGGTTTTGAGTAAAATGTGCCAATGAGTGAGATGAGACTGGAGACGAACGTTAAGGTTGCCCTGATGAAGCAGCCCACTTAGTTTGTTTTTCACCTGACATGTCTTCTGGTTATTAATTCATTCAGAGTTAATATTTTAACAACTCTTGGATGGATAAACATGAGGTTTTGTGCAGACGATTACATGGAATCCAGTAAGATACTTTAAAGTTTCCACGATTAAAACCTTCCACACATGCATTACAATTAACAGATTTATAATGTGTGCTTTGTTCATGATATTCATTTAATTTGAGGAAGACCAGCTAAAAAGCAGCATGTTAGCATTACACCAGGCAAGCCTTGGCTCTGTCTGCAGTGCAGGCGTCACACTTTTCTCCAATAGATTACCACTGAGGATTCTTTAATTGGCAGGTCTCTCCCTCACAGAAATAGTTCCCTGGAAGCTTTTTTACCAGTCTCTGACATCATTCAGACAAAACTCATTTAGCTGAAATATGTTTGATGGTTCTCTCACATGTGCAGCCTGTTTCAAATTCCCCAACATCGTTAAAATGGGATTCAAATCTGGCCTTCAACCCGGCCATTCCGTAATCCTCCATCTCTTTTTCTGAGCTGATTTATTAGTGTGCTGAGGTTCGATGTTATGTCGAAAACACTGCACCTCTAATTCATCTTTAACCTCCAGACTGATGACCTCATGTTGTCTTCATGCCGTTCACAAACCATCTTTTCACAAGTCATAAAAACAAGACGAGGAGTGAATTTCTAATGAATATACAAAGTAAAAAAAGTTTAAATCGATATCGGATCTGAATATTTTCTAGCCACAAATTCTTGTACTTTAAAGGTTTTTGTGCCTTAAATCTGCACAACACTATCTACTGCTACATGTGGACCAGCAGATCTCCCCATTTACCGAAAAAGCTTCATCTTTACCTGCGTGTTCATTGGTCAACTCATCATCTCTGATTCTACATGGAGCTCAACAGCAGCAGCAACAGCTGCAGAGTTTCCTGGAGATCAGAATCTGAAGCTCTCCACAGTGGCCACAGGGCTGCTGAGGATGTCTCCTAAAATCCACTAACATCTCCACCATCTTGAGCGTGATCAGCTCCAGATTGTTCTGACTGCACCTGAGCACCAGCTGATCCACTTGCTGTCGATGCTGTGCTGACTCGTCTCTGACAGATGTGTCGTCAGCAGACTTCAGCAGCTTCCCAAAGGGGTCCGTGTAGAAGAGCAGTGGCGAGAGGACGCATCCCTGGGGGTCGCCGGTGCTGATGGTGAACTGTCCCCGCCTTACCTGCTGGCTCCTGTCAGGCAGGAAGCAGGGAAGCTTATTTTTTTACTTCATACGGCTCCTCTCCGTCCTGTTCAGGGCGTATCCTGCCTTTCGCCCGAAGGCAGCGGGGAAAGGCTCCAGCCACCCCACAACCCTGAACTGGATGAAGCTGGTATAGAAAATGGATGGATGGCCACTCAAGCCAGTTCAGCCCAAAGGGGTGGCCAGTTATGGATAAATCTACCCTACTTGTGGATTATCAATTAATTTGAATGGGATTGTTTTAAATTCTCTGCCGCGCTCAGACATCCACGGACTTCTCTCTAAAGATATTGGAGAGCTATCTAAATGTTAATTCAAATGTGCATGATGACACCACACACACTTCAGCAGCAAAGAGAGCACCAGAGATTAGATGTCAGTGTTTTAAGTAACACAAGCTCTTCTTATCACACAGTGAGAAGGGCCTAATCTTTGGCTCTTAATCTGGAACTGGGGTGAGAGTTTTATGGATCTGAAGGTGTGGAGAAGTGTAACTTTCACATGTGACTTATTCATTAAAATTTAGATTATGAACATGACTAGAAAATGTAAATTTATCATTCGAGAGGATCGGCTTATTAAAAAGCATGTTTAAAAAACTGTACTTCAGACTGCTGCAGGAAACTGCTTTGATGCTGTGTGTGATTGAATATCAGATAGGTTGAGTTAGGCTCAACAGGAAGATCAATGACTCTGTAAGTTATGAAAACGTGTGACCAGATCATTTGTTTTGTCGGTACGTGAGAGTGGATGACGTGGTCCAAGAAGACGACAAAGTGTATTATTAGATTAAATGTAAAAGAAAAGGAAATGTTGGTGATATAAAGCATTTTAGTTATTTCATCTGTACTGTTACTTGTAGGCTTAATGCATTTGTTAGTTTGAACCCTTTCTCTTTATGTTACATAAACAGTGCCTGTTGTGATCTCTAATTTATCGTTTTTAGACCAAAATCTGCACGTAGTAGCATGTTTTTAAACACAGGTGCCCTTTCTACATATGTTAATCGTTGTAGTATGTATATGCACATAATGTTTATGTGTATGTGTATTTAGCTTTTATCCAAAGCGACTTACAAATGAAGATATAACAGCTATATAAAAAGCTAACAATAAGCTACATAGAAGGAACCCAGGAGTCCATCTCTGTCAGAGGTGACAGAGTAGAGATAGGGTGCAGGCATAGAAGGAAGAGCAGAAAGATAAAGTGCAGAGATAGAGGGGGCAGGTAAAGTTGAATTACATCTACAAAGTGATAGTTTCCTCCTGGGGAATGACACTGTAAACAACAACGGGGGGGTGATTACTTGCTTACACTGTGTTTCAGAGCTGTGTGATTGAAAAAATCTAGAAATGCTGATTGATATCTTTCTTGGAGGTATCATAGACTGCAGAAAAAAGTCACCAGATATTCATGGATATCTGTTTTTAATGATAAATAAGTTTGGTCTTTTATTGCTGCAACTGACGTTAAAAATGTTTCTTTCCTATTGATCACCAGATGTGATTTAAACTTTAAATACCTGCTGAATTTAGACCACTTATAGCCCAGGCAGTTTATTTTCATTTATGTCACACAAGCAGCTTTTTAAATACATATATATATATATATATATATATATATATATACAACCAGCTGTTTTAGGGGATGATTGTATTCATAGATGTATTAAATGATATCGCATGTTTTAGGAGTTTCAGCTTCAGGTTTCAACAAACAGATTTTACCTGAAAATCGGCAATCTGATACTGTGGTGCTGCTATAAATATTTATGTAGCTGTTTAGCCATGTAAATTGCAAGAAGCACTGGTACTGACTCTCCTTCTTGACAAAATGTGCCCCTGGGTCGTTTATTCATGCAGGCAGATAGCACCTATAATTATGTTGCAGAATATCTCGTGGCCATAAGATTTTCTAGCCCTAAGTAAGATAGTTTTCTAACTCTACCCAAGTAGTTTTAATTCCTTAACCTAACAAAGTGATGTTGTTTCCTAAAGCCTATTAGAAAGTATCAATGTTTTGTCATGAAGGTGATGGTTGTGTCGTAAAAAGAATGTATTTGTGCCCCAACAATGATCATTTTCCCATAATAACTGCGTAATGTCATAATCTAAACCCAACCAGAAAATCACAATGTTTTCATGAAGTTTTGCATTATTACCTGAACATGACTCCCAAGTTACTTAAGTGTAGGTCTTGATGTTGCATGATACAAAGGTGTATCGTTTAAGGCGCTGCATGTTGCAAGTCCACCCAGCCTCCCTCTTTGTGGCTTCTTAAATGAAAGACTTGTTGAAACCATGACGTAAGTGTAGTTTCACCCCAATCCTTGCATGTATTGGGGTGATACCTTAGCCCTGTCATGGGTTGTAAATAAGGGTATAAACAAGCAACCCGTGTGTGGTTCTATCGAATAGAGGACTTCCACAAACAGAATACACCCCAAAATCAGTAATATATTAGATTATGACCATGTGGCTGTGAAAGGGAAGGTGTTGAGTTTGTTCTGTTTATATTGGCAATCGTTGTGTCCTAACCCACCATCCCAGAATGAATAAGGACACTCTAATTCTGGTAGATACATACTCAACCATGGAAAAACCCTTAAGCATTGTGTAATGAGACTGAATGATTCATAAGGCACATCTAGCCTCACTATCATTTATTCAATATGTTTCCAATGTTATTTAATTACAGTGTCCTTATCGGGTTCTGGCCTTTTTGTTCCTGATTTAGAGCGATTAATCAACACATTCTGCATCATTGGATTAAAACATACAACAAAAAAAACATCTCTTGCATTTTTATATCATGTTGTTTTTCATACATCAGGGGTGGAATGACCATAATCTACCAAAAACCATAATCACATTAAAGGACAACACGGTTATGGTCACAGTAACCGTATGTTGTTGTCGAATGATTTACATCCCCCTTCATCCCGGTCTCCCCCACCTCTCTATCTCCAGCTCTCTCTGCGCTTCTCTCTATCTTTCTCCCTCATGAATACTGAGTAGCACATCAAATATTCATAGCACATGCACACAACACACACTCACCCCTGCACTTGGATGCACACAGACTCACAGCTTGCATATGGACTCTTGCAAAAGAACTGCACCCACCCACCTCACCCACTCTGTCTTACGCGCTTCAACGCACCCATACGCACTTATTTATACGACGCTGCAGTTATTCACATGCTGTGAGGGAGAGAACCAGTTCAAACCAAGGGGCCATGAAAGTTTAATACACCGAGTGTCCAACAGACACAAACTGAGCCACAAGCGTGCACCGGTACAGACGGACCACGTCTCTTTCTTTAACTCACTGCTATGAAAGTTTAATTTCAGGGATGTCAAGTGGATTCATTTTATTGAGCTGTTTGTAGCAACTGTATTTTTGCATTCTTTAAATATTTAAAACATTTTTATTCTGGGATACAACTGACACCATCATCGTAGCCTCCCTCTAAGTGTGAGGTCGCTGTTAGGACTATTCAGTGGATTCATATTCATCAACTTGAGAAAAAAAGTGGTGTTGTTCTTCATCGTGGTAATTCCCCCAAGCAGAAAGCTGTGCTGACTGTTAAAGTCAGCTGTACACACACTTAACCTTTGCTCAGATGACACGCTGTGCCTCTACAGAGGGATGTGATGGCCCAGTAGATTCAGTATTACACAGCATAATGAATATGTCTCACCATCCTGTTATTTGGAAAATGTAATATCATATTGAAGATTAAGGTAGAAGCCATTTAATTTTAAAAACCCTATTTTCTGTACTTGGGAGCATATATTAGGGTGTCTGAAGTCACCAACAAGTGTAAAACACAACCTTGTTTTTTTCTTGTTGTTTCATTTAACGAGCCGTTACGATTTTCGTTTCAAAAGTACGTCACTCCTCAAGTTGGCTCCGCCTCCTCTGCTAAGCCCCGCCCACTCATATCCACCCTGCTGGACGGATGAAGCCAGCTTCTGGTGGAAATGTTCTGCTGTCAGCTGCACTGAGGAGCATGCATCTTCCATCCAGCAGCAGCCTCAGAGGATATAAGAGCCCAGTGGATAAACTATATCTGAGGCTAATGTTCCAGCAGAGTTAGCTAAAGACTGTGAATGTGCAGCAAACACTTTTCATCCCACTGTTTTAACAACTTGGTCCAGTTCAACGCTGGACTGAAAGAACTGAGCCACAAAGAGGATCAGTTCCAACTCTCAGAGCCTGAACTTCAGAGCAGGGAAATGGAAGCATCTGAGAAATAACTCCTCATGGTTTATTTATTGGTTTATTTCTTCCTTTAGCAGCAGCTAACGCTAACAGCTTAGCTAATGAAGATGACGTACACCAACTCGGTGTGTTAGCGTTACATTCTCAGCATGTTTCTGATAAAGATGCAGGTCTCCAGGTACAATTGTTTAATGAGGTTAATATATCCAAAATGTTTAAACGCAGTAATTAACGGTGCACATGCATTAATACGAGTTACGCTGTGCACATCTCCGGCTTGGTCCATTACTGTTGATGATGAGAAAGCATTGTTTGCTAGCATCTGCTGCTAACTAACTAATTCTTTTAAGAGTTGTGAAAATAGGGCTGAGACAGAGAGTGTTTAAACTGTGCATAAACCAACAGGTATTTTGACAAAAGCCTGCCTCATACAGCTCAGTAAGACCTCTCAAGATTGTCAATTGTCACCTTTTAAAGTCCAACTCAAATCTCTGCATTTATTTATTTCTGAAGGCTCTGATCATAAGTGGTCATTTGTATCTCTTCTTTCAGGATGTTTGTCCACTTGCTGCCATTCTTTGTCCACCATATTGTTTATGGTGTAATCGGTTTCAATGTCAAAGATAAGTCAAACAACTCTGGGGTTTTGATGAAGATCTTCATTTCAAAAGCACGATGTGTTTGCCAGAGCTTTGAAGTTATACAACTACCCTATTTTCTCAGATACAAGCCAGCTGTTACAAGCTATGCCTCATTCAATGTCTAAGAGAGAAATATCCAAATATATGGTGACCCCAAATTCAGACAAAAAAATAATAAATTAAGTGTTGCTCCAAGCATCAAAAGACTGACCTTTATATTCTCCTGTATGAAAGAGATCCAGTAATCATCACCAGTGCAACATAATTAACTAGAATTAACCATAAAAGCCTGGCAGGGCAGTTTAAGCTTCTGCATTGATGGTAACCTTTATTGAGGACACATCAGTCTTAATTCAATAAAGTGTATTAGAATCATCATTAGTCTCATCTGTAAATGGTATGAGAATATTGATTTGGGGGCCTTTCTGTCTATGCAGACCAGCATGAAGACAAGTGATCTTCAATAAGGTAACTGCAGCGTAGACTAGAGAATAACATGTCAAAACCTGGGCTAATTATAACAAAATAACTATAACGCCTTAAAGAAAGTTCAATATATCCAAAACAGAAACCTAACTTGCAGTTCTGTACCTTGTAGATCTCTCTATTTGGTCTAACGCTCTCTTTGTGGAACGATTTTTAACCAGAGGTTGGCTCAATCTGTACAGATTAGTAGAAACGTGCAGCTGGACCGAAGTGCACGGAGAGAAAGTGAGAAAGTGACCACAAAACTTGTTTGTTGCTGTATTTAAAACTTTGTGTATTGGAGTTTTTCTCTTCTTCTGCAAATGTACATGTATATGTACCATATATGTATATGTACATGCATGGAAATGCTTTCTTCGTGCTCTGTGACAGTCGGCTAACTTCACACAGAGTTTGCTACTCATAGTTTTGTGCAACATGGCAGGATATTTATCAGATTTTGACGACGTGGACGACAACAAGCCCTCTATAAGCCCCCCGATAGCCGCCAATAACAACAACACAGCAGCTATGAGCTAACAGAGCTATAGCACACGTTCATTCATTCATTCTTCTTAAAGTATTGGTGGAATAAAGACAGATAATGCCTTATTTAGAGCCTAAATGCTAAGCTCTTTTGGAGGAAAATAAATGTTCATTATCATTTCTCAAGCTGCCGTTTTCTGCTGCTGCTGACCCTTAGAAGCAGGTGAGCTTGTTTTTTTTTGTTTTTGTTTTTGGCTGGGAATGGGAGTATCACCCAGGCAGGTTTCAGAAAGCCCTTGACTCAAGTGGGAGAGCGTAAAGACTCTGAATGCAGGATCAAAGTCGTGACGCTCTCTGTTTTTTAAAACAGGAGAAAGAAAGTGGGGCAGAGGGAAGACAATGCAATCAAGGAGAGAGGGGGAAGAACGAGAAAGAATCAAATTAGACTGTGAAAATGGATTCACTTATTTGTAATTAGTGTACAAATTTCGAGCTTTGAGTGCCCTCATAAACAGACAGAAGATGGTCAAAAGTATGTGGACACTTTCATTACACTGTGCCACAGTGTGGCTTTTATCATACTGTCACCCCAACCCAACCACCAGATCATGGTCTGTCTGCTTTTTACCCTTATTGTGAACTTCAGTATCTGGCACATAATTAAACAGACCTTTTTATTAATGTCACAGGTTGTGTCATAAGAACCAATGATTTTATATCACTAAATACTTTAAAAGTTGGGTAAAAATGAACATTTTCGGAAGGTATAAATAAAAATTAAATATTTCTGTGGTAAAATTGTTCTCTTCTGAGTTGAGCTTCTGTTGAATATTTGTAGCTGCCTCTTACGTTTTAGCTTTCCCATGATAACTGCTGACGTTTTAAAGCTTTTTGAGCCGAATTAAGTGCCATTAGTCTTGTTAATAAAATTTCTACTTGCTCAAGTAAAGTCTTAAAGGATTAATCCCAGTCTGTGCTCCATTCAGGACGCACTGATTTGTGGGAACAGTATGAAGTCATTTCTATATGCCTATGCCTACTGGCACAACTTTGTTGAGCATTTCTGAAACAAAGGGAACTGTGCTGTTTGGGTTCAAACTGAAGTCTGAAGAAAACAACTCAAAACTGGGTATTATCCGAACAAAGATGACTAACAAATGTCTGACAGATCAACAGCTCTGAATTCTTCATCATTAACACAACATTTATCAAAGCCTCCTGAGAAAATGACTCACTGGCCATGAGTGGAGAGAAACTGAGTAATCTTTTTAACAAGTGGATTTGATGATGAAACAGTCACTTAACTCGGTTCAGCACCTCGGACAGCTCCTGGACCTCCTGGAGATGATTAGTATTTCCAACTTTTCCATCCTTTTGTGATGTTTAATACACTCAAACATTACCGCTGCTTCCATCAGAACTTGCTGTCAAATTAATGCTTTTCTGAACTGAATAAAACTGAAGTAGACAGAATAAAGTCAATCGAAGATGTAGAACTAAACATTGAAAACTCGACTCTGGAGTCACTGCAGGCCATTCCCGATCACTCTATTTTCTAGACTTTCTCATTTTTAATCGCCTTGTTTCAATCAGATAAACTTGGTAAAGTGCCCACCTCCCTTACTTTTCCTCCCTTTTCTTCACATTTCTCCATTAAGGACTCATATTCCTACACAGTTACTGGCACCATGTCTTTCTTCACATTCCCAGTCCCTCATTTTAAAAGTAAAGCAAGACAACAGCACTTGTTTCACATTCCTACTGTCAAGAACCGTGAAGCACTGGACACAGATGCAGGGTAGAAACAATAACCAGATTTTATTTATATAATGATAGTCGCTTGCAGAGCAAAGCAATAGATTATAAATTCCTACCTCACTCTTCTCAATACCTGTGGGGAGAAGAGTGAGACTATAAAACTTATCAAAAGAAAACTCTCTCCATGCTAGGAGGAAAAAACAAAAGGTTATATACATTTTACAACTAAACTTATCCCTCTCCGAACCGTCGGAGGCTCTATAGAAATTTAACAAAACCAATAAACAAAAGAGGCTCCTTCTAATGGAGTTGCTATGAAAGTTATCACTAGAAATCAAAGACACTCCTCTACCGGAGATACCACTGAACATACAAAGAAAACTTAACTTCGCTAGATCTATGAAAAAACTTACAACAAAAAATCACTCTCAAGGAGGAAATCATTAACAAACAAGATCTTTGGTTTACGTAGGCGTGGAATCACTGTGGAGGCTAGTGGACGAAAGCTCGAGAGACAATTCAACACACTGGCAACGAGACAAGGGAAACCCAGACTAAATACACCTGAGGGACCAAGGGGAACAGGTGGGAACACTTTGGGAATCAGGGAAGATAATGAGACACGGGAGGAAGGGCAAGTTATCTGAAACGAGAGGAGTTGTTCATTTCAAAATAAAACAGGAAGTGACACGACAATATACAAAAACTTAAGAGTCTCTGTGAGACCTACAAACTTCCATTGGAAAAATAACAGCTGATGGAGGTTAAGGATGGTTTTGTTTTGGCCTAAAATGTGGAGTTTTTTTCTAGAGATGTTGGTAAATGGGCTCTACTTGTACTGGACCACTCAAAGCGCTTTTAACACTACATGCAACATTCACCCATACAGCTACGGGCTTCCTACTACATTCACACACATTCATACTCCGATGGATGCATCTGTAGGCAACGTGGGGATCAGTTTGTTGCCCGAGGACGCTTCGACAAGTGACCCTTCCTCCTTAGCTACAGCCATTGGAGCTGTGAAGGAGCTACACTGGTGCAATCCCATCGATACCGATCACTTTCTATTGCTGACAGCACAATATCTTCTTTGCTGATGCTGTGCTGAAAGAGCTGCAGAGGGTTAAATAATGCTGTGTCCCTGTATAATATCGAATTAATTCTATTACAGGTTGGCGCCCTGACATTAAATTATACAGCACCATAAAGAAGCCACTTTGTAACATGCCTGTATTTAATTAGGTTTTATCCTGAGGGGTCTTTGGTAGCAGCTGGGAGTTAAGCACTGAGCAATTTAGGTAAAACCTGAATAAAGTTTAGGTGATTAGTGACCTAACTTCTCCATGATGTGATTAATAAAGGCCTTCAAAGGGGCCTGAGAACCAACAGAGGCTGCCTCTGTCGCTTTCCTGGGACTATATTAATAGCTCAAGCGGATGTCCTACAAAAAGCCTAAACAAAACTCATTTAATAACCCGGAGGGGTCATCGTGAGAGGAGCTGGGGTCTTTATCATCCTTGGACATGGTAGCATTTACAGTATTTGGGGTTGTGTCCGAACCGAGAGTCGTTCTCAGGGTTAAACTGACTTTAAGCTCTGTTGAACTGCCTATGGTGCTGTTATAGGTTATTATAGATTTGATATCTGTTGTATCTCTTGCCGACTGTGGAAGAAAAAGGAACAACTAGGTGTAAAAGTCTTTATACTATCTCTGCATCTTCATTTCTCTCCTCTTTTTCCACAGCTAAAGGCCCGGTCTTTGGGACATTATAGGTGCAGAAATCAGATTTTTAATATTAGTGAAGTTATAACTTTAATCTATCATTTATGGAAGAGAAACATTATGGACCTGCCCTCATTTGCAAGTTATGAAACAGGCAGTGAAATAGGAGCGAAGGAAATGGATGAAACGGAGAGCAGGGTAAGTGAGAAATGAGGGAAAGTTGTAGAAAAGTCGGCAAATGAAACTGAAACGATGAGCAGCACTGAACTGCGAGTTCTACTATTTGAAGTAAAAATGTGTTTGTGTAAAGAAGTTCTGCTGGAGACCAGTTCAGCCAGAATAATGTCATGTATTCAGCTTATTTTCATAAAATGTAGATGTAACATAAGAAAATACAACAAACTCTTCCAGCACAGTGAATCTCCAGCCAGGCTGAGCTGCTTTAGGTCCAAACATCAGCTGATTGCACATCTCAGATCAAGCTGGACCGGTACTGGATGAATTCTGAACTGAGCAACAATGAGCCTGTCCAATAACAGTGAGATTACCTGCCTGATGACTGTAGACCGTAGGGTGCAGGCAGTGATCGGTTGCCAAGGATTGGCTCTCAGAGAGACGCTCAAACCATAAAGACCTGAGATGATGTCACAGGAATCATTTATCTTAATCACTTCGGTGCAATCTGTTGGTTTCCTTAGTTAGGATATTGTTTTTTAAATTGTCTTTATATGAATGAATGGGATTATTTTGAAATTGATTCATTGGATTTCATTGGATTATGATTAGAATGAATTGAACTCCAATTGGCTTGAATTGGACTTTATTATTTAAGTGCCTTGAGATGACATTTGTTGTAATTTGGAGCTATATAGATAAAACTGAATTGAATTGAATCTCCCTTTCTATTCACGGTTTGTAGCAAATGTGATGTTTGTAATGTAACTTTCCCTGATAACAAGAAGTTTGTTGTTTCTTTTCATTCCCCTTTCCCCCCCGTTCTGTCAGTCCCGGTTGGCAAGTCGGTCTATTTTCTTTTTTTCCTGGATAAGTCATCTCTTTTGATACTATTTGCCCACCATGAAGTAACTTTAACTCTTTTTAACAATGCCTTTGGGGCTGCTTGAGACCTAGAAAAGATAGATCCTTCTTCATGTTGTGTCTTGGTCACCCCGAGACTGAAGAAGCCTTTATCAGCGTTTATAACTCCCTTTGTCTCCTCTTCAGCATCAAAGTTGAAAGCAGACTAAGCAGAAAGATTCATGTCCATTGGACATCCGTGTTGAGTTCGTCCTCCTTGTGCTGCTGAAAGAGCTGTGAATAGACCCCCTGCTGGTGATGTTGCCATATTGGGGAAGTGGAAATTGTCAAAGTAACACCCGTGTTAATGGCCAGATGCAGGTTTTCACAGCAGAACATTGCATCGTAACAAGCTCTCATTTTACCTGTCAGGGGCTTTTAATATTGTCGATGATCTGATCAGTCAAGCTCAAACAAAAGTAATCCCTTTCAATCATGTTTGATAAACTTCAACTAGAAGTAAAAGGTCCCTTGGTGACCTCGTAGGAGCAATCTTTCCATCAGCAGCACGTCTCTTTGTTTCTGAGGGCTGATAAAAGCTAAGCCCGTTAAAAAGCACATGGTTTCATTTCTAGAGTCCAAGTTCTCGACTTTTCTGTGGTGTCTCATTGGGACACATCAGTGCTTTTCCTGCCGTAAAATTCAAAAGGTTTCATTTAAGAAGCTGTCATTTAATTAGATTGAATGGGCTGCTTCAACAATTACACATTTACACGATGTTATCCATTAGTTAACCCACCAAAATGTCTTCTTTTCTTTTCCTGACGCTAATATATTTTGTCATACGCCATGGAAAAGGTCAGGAGATTTATTTAGGCTTTGCACTATAATCTAAAGCCAAGAAGAAGAGGCATTTCAATGATTAATTTCACATATATTGAATCTCTTTGTTTATAGAAATGTAATAGAATGCTTTGTGTCTTCTGTGATTGTCTGAAGCAAAAGAGGGTCGCCTCATTTTATCACTAATCCTCACGAATCCGAGAAAAAACCCACAAAAAAAGACGCAAATAATTGGTAGGCAAATAATTGGAGGCATTTTCTTTAAGAAGAGCATATTTCAAAGGCTGTGGGATTACTTACTTTGTGTTCTAGTTTAAGGCTTATGTGAAACTCATGCGTTATCCATGACTGCCATCTTGTGCCAGCATATGATATCCCCACCTGCACAAGGTGTGCGTTTTACCAGAAGTGTTGTTGTTGTTTCTTCACCTTCAGATACAGCTTAAAATATCAGACTCAAAGAGGGAATTAAGCACGCTACACTGCTGGTTTCCAAGCCACTGACTTTAGAGGAAAATACATTCATTTTTACAGTTTTACCAGCAGTTATACTCATGCTCTTTCATCCATGCCTTTACAAACCTCACATACATTAAAGGGTGGTGAAGATTATCAGCAGGTTCTGCTTTTAGGACCTTTATTGCCTGAATTTTGCTTCTGCAGAAGGAAACAATTACATGCATGTAAATGTGACTCCTGCCCTTTTTAGCAAGTTAGTCTCATGACAGGCAACGCATTATCCTTCCTTTTTATTTGTCCTTTGCCTCTCTTCTTCAGAATTCAACATATTCTGATTGTCTTTATTCTGAGACATATCCAGTGACTTTCTCCAAAATGCTCCCAAAGGAAAGGCGAGCTGTTCCAGTCACGGCTCTGTCAGAGGGAGACAAACTACAAAGGGAAGAGAAAATAAAGAAAGAGGGAAAATTACTGAGGGTGACATGCGGAGAAAACAGACGCAGGGGAGGAGAGTAAAAAGAGAGGCAGGAAAGTGAGAACCAGCAGACAGTCGGAGAGCAGATCCCCTGAGAACTAATTACACCATCACCATCGAGCCCAGTTCAAGGCCACTTTAAAAAAAAACTAATGTGTCTTTTTTCCTCCCACATTTTCTCAGAAACTGCTAATAAAACACACAGCTCCTCCACTTGCATCCCATGCCGCCATCCAGTGAGGCGTAAGGATTTAAAAGGCTTAGAAAACCGACCAGCAGTCATGGGAAGGGTGAGAATAATTCCATTTCTGTACATTTGCATGCACACTCTGCACAGAGAAGGTCTCATTAGGAGCATTTTCATTAAGAAAACTAACAAGCTGTGAATCCATCCACTTCACAACATGTTGAGCAAGCTGCCCATCATGTAAGATCTGCAAATTACTTTTATTTACTCTTCATGAAGCGTCCCAACTTGTCTGGAACTGGGGGTTTGTACATGGGACAGTGTTCTGGTCTCAGAAATACGTGGAACGATCCGAGCTGTGGGCAGCTCCTGCTTGTGCTGATGCTGTCGTTGGTCCTTTAGCTTTACCCTGCTTTGGAAAAGACTGAAGTCAAAGTGGGGGAAAAGACCTGCTTCGTGAAGGAACTGAAATGTGCAGCTGCAGCTGTTATCTGGGCTTTTCACTTGAGCTTTTTTGGCACTTTGTCCTCTTTATTTGTCAGCCTCTCCTGGTGCAAGCTGTCAACGAATTAGCATTCAACATATGTGGAGTGTCATCTCCAAGTACTATGGGCTGTCGGATTTTGGAAGGACTGCACATCTCTGTGCTACCATAAATGAGCCTTGACTCAGTACCACTGACCTTTGCTGCCTCAGCGGTTTCCTGTCGTCCCTAATTGCCCGAGTCTTAATTCTAAAATGTGTTTAGTTTGTGTTGTTGTAGTGTTTTGCTGCAGGTTGACATGGGTGGCCTGTTTCTATATTTATCTACCAAACCTAATCGTGATCACACTTTTTAGTTATTTGTTTATTGACGAACTGGATTTATTAAAGCACGCATGCACAGTACAATGAAACAAAGCCTTAAAGACGGGGCTCGGGATAAAACGGTAACAGTTGAGCTGTTGTCATCAGCAGCTTTCTCCTCCCTCCGCTGCCACCGATGCTGCTGTTCCTGTGGCGTCAGCGGCCCTCACACGTGAGGCACATCTTCCTCCATGCATCTGTTAATGGCCTGCTCATGGTGACGGGAGGGCATCACATGACTGTTGCTGCCGTTTTGATTGCACCTATAGTAGTTGAGCAGTTTTGCCCTTAGGTGTCTGAATATAAACTGTGTCAGCAAACCAGTAAAAACAGCCAAGGTGATCAATGCTATCTTAAGGCTTGTGACAATGCTGTCAGGATCCTGAACTTGGATGAGATACTGCATCGCGATCAGCCTGTAAACTCTGCCTTTCACTGTTTCCAAGGTCTCGCAGGTATAAAGGCCAGCATCAGAAGAGGAGGGTCTGATGACGAGACCCTGGCTGAGAAAGGTGTGTCGGGGACCCGGCTGGAGGACGTTGTCAAAGAGGCGCCACCTGACAGGTAGGTTGGTCTCAGGGGAGCATGGGAGGAACTGTGCTATGCCGATACTTAAGTGGATGATGGCGAATCTCTTTTCCACTGGGAGAAGTTAAAAATGAAAGATTAAAACCTCTTATACGACCAAACTCTTAATCTGAATGTCTTCAGTAATAAAACCGAGATCTTATTGTTAAATTCCAGCCTTTTTTGCCGGCTGGCACTGTCTCCTATTGGAAGACGGGGGAATGTTTCACTTACTATCAGAGCTCGGGCACATTCTGTTGTCTCCATCACTGAGATTCTGAATCCTTTAAAGAAGAAACAGCTGCTTTGGTGTGAAGTTCAACACGGTGATCACGGGTTTTGTAGGTATTTGACTTACATAGACCCGGCTGATGCTCCGACAACAGAAGCACATTGGTGTGTGATCCGGTCCCAACCGCAGTACGGGTCTCTGGCAACAAGGCAGTCATCGCACGATGTGTAGCGGCTGCAGTCCCTGACATCAACCTGAACAGCAGCGCTTCTGGCACAGCTGTACAGCTGACCCTACAGAAATACAGAGTTTACATCGCTGCAAGGCTGTTTCAAACTGATTTAGTCCTTTAAATTGAGAACATTTTGAGCCACTTTATAGACTCTTACTGTTTTGGTGGAGAACTGGAGGAAGTTGACAGGCAGAGCATCTTGAAATATCTGCAGCTCCTCGATGATGTGCACCTTCTCCCCATCAAATTTCACCGCCTTCTGCAGCCAACCAGAGTCTAAAGGAGGGAATCGAACACGAAGCTGACGTGTACCTTGTTAGATCTTGGTAGATGCACGTCTCACTTACCTGTGCCAATGAAGAAAATCCGGTGCTGTTGTCCGTCTAGAGATGTGACTTGGTCCACGACAATTTTGGAAAACCGCGTGGAGGTCTGGACCAGCAGAGGCTTCCCAGTGATCGGGGTAACCAAGCCCTCCATGAGAGGGTGTTTCTTCACAAACAGCAGAGTTGCGTCTGAGAGGTTCAGAGAGGTCATCACACCTTTGGCCCTCATTTCATCGTCAATGCACTGGAAACACAAAACAAAGCATCATTTTGGAACGATCAAATGGTTTAAATCAACAGGTTTTGACTGTTTGGCCTGAAACTTACTGAGCCAGGGTATGGGGAATGCTCCTCTCCTGTGTATGTGTCCCAGCTCCCAGTATCGCTCCCAGTTAGAAACTTTCCCCTGAACACATGGCTGATGTCTGACAGCTTGTATGCACAGACAGCAGACTGGCTGCAAAGACTGGAGGGCTCCCTGTAATAGTTCCCAGAAATATTTTCACTTATTCATACTCATACTGTCGAATAGATCTTCAAAATCTTTTGAAAACGCTTCCATTATGTCATTTCATGGAGTTCTTCATCCATCTGGCCAACAGGATAAAAAGTGGAATCTGAATTTATTTTTATTTTATAACACTTTTGCACAGCACTACTCCAGCTTCATGGACTCCTGAAAACAGATGTGTTACTTCTTCTTGGAAAAAGCAGAGTTAGAACAAACCCAAGCACCATCCTGTCTCGTCTTTATCTCCTTACAGACACTCTCAGGTGGATAAATCAGTATATATGACTTCTTTCTCCATCTTCCACTTTTAAATGCCGGGATATCTTGTTTGGTTTGATTTATCACTCCTAAAATGTTGTTTAGAAAGGCACTGCAGCCTTCTATGAGGGGATTTTCACTAATTATTACCCTGTCTTCTTACCTAAGCTCATTTTGTCTCTGTAATAAAGCTGCATCTCTACATGCCTGATGCTGCTTCGGATAAAGCTGATCCAGTTTCCACAACGGGTTACTGCGTAATACTGCCTCAGAATCCCTTAGTTAGCCCATAATTTTATTCTAATAAAAAATAAGAAGAATTCCCCCTCTTTATTCAGAGGAATAATCTATAACTTTTGACACTTTAATCTAAGTTTTATCACAGTTCTACTCAGTCAGCAGTGTTCTGCTGGGCCTCTGAAGCTCAGCTATATTTATAACAGGGGAACAATAGCTGCACATTGATTCACTTGAACGCGTGTTGATGAAATTGTCATCTGAATACTGCTTCAACAGAGAAATACAACTTAATGAATTTCAACCTTCAGTACAAAGGATTTAACATTGCTGAATAATGCAGAAACGGAAATATTTGCTCTTAATTGACCATTTTTTACATAGTATGCTTTATTTAGTATGCTATGATATTCATCAGCAGCTATATATGCAACAAAAATATAGCACACTTCACATCTTAGATCAGTATCCATCACACAATACGATCAGAGAGGAATCTGAATGTTTATCATCCAGCCACCGGCAAAATGAATATAAAACCCCAGAGACAACATGAGCCAATGATTGCATTTCCTTTTTAGAGTGAAACTTGCACACTGGTTCTGCAGAACTTACGGGTTGGAGGTGAATGTTGCGTAGAAAACGCTGTCCTTCACGTTGTTCTGGTCTTGAAGGAGAAAAACATCCTGGACCAGAGACGGTGAACCAGCATCGCCAAATGGACAGTCCAGCCGGGCCTTCAAGAAAGAAGTCCACCTCTTCTGCAATGTCCTTTTGCCCCCTAAGTCGCTCTAAATCAGCGCAAAAATGTCCAATACACAACTTTAGAAAATCACCGAGTGTTGCACCGGAGCAGCAGGATCTCAGTCTGAAAGGAAGGCAGCCAAACCGAAGGTGAAAAGCAAAGGAAGAAGGGAGCTTTTTCCTTTTAATTTTAGAGTTGCGTGCATTAATGAGCATTCATGAGCAGATTGGACGCCACATCACAGCCATAAATGAGAGTAACTCACACAGCAAAAAGGTCTCTGTTGCTTTAAAATCTAAATAATCACATACTCAAACTTTAAGATTGTTTTACACTTTCAGCTTTCTGTCGTTGGTTAATAAAGATGCCTGATTCAGCTCCAGGTGACTTTAAAGGCGTACCTTACACACACGAGCAATCCTCGACACCCAGATGTTGCTGCGACGCTCCTCCACGGCGTTCTCAGTGAAGAACAGGAACACGACGTCATCCTCGCCATTCTCTCCGTTTCTGCTCACTTCTGCGATGTTTATGGAAATCATGGTGGGCTCTGAGATTGAATGATTTGGAATGGGGGGTCACAGAGGTTTTACCGGTTCTTCTCATTAATCACTCGGTCAACTTACCATTGAGCCAGGATCGTGTCACTTCAGTCTTAACAGGGTTCAGCCCGTGTCTCTGGAAAACCACCTCAGTGCCCAAGAAGTTTGAGGATGTGGCCGAGTACAGAGTGTTTCCTGTTGAGTGGAAAGAGCTTTAATCTAACTGAAACTGACATGTTTCGTTAGATTGGATCAGCAACAAGGATCCCATCGACAACTCCCAATAAACCCTTCCCAAGACACCAGTCTGCTGAAGTTTTTAAGCTTTTCTTTCCTACCTGCTTCAGCGTCTGTGAAATGATTGTCTTAGTGAATGTTGAAAATTCAGTCATGTTCAGATAGAGCTTGTTTTCAAACGATGCTCAGGTGTCGAAAACCTTTTTTAGAGACGCTTTAGCTGTGAATTTAGCTAGCACAACCACAAAAACTGCAATGTCAGAGATCCTGTGCACGGATTTGTGATGGCGTGGATTGTTACAACCTGACAGACAAAATAGATTCAAACTAAGAATATTTAAACTTATGGAAATAGCAGATATGTGGACAGTTTACATTTAGCACTCACCATCCGCGAGGGAGGCAAAGCTTTGGTAGGGGTCAAAGGGAACTTTCCCTCTGCCATCCTGAGGCTTTCTTTCCAAAAAGGCTTTTCCATTTGTGAAGGTCTGTTGGAAAAGGTTTGCATATCGGAAGCTAAGCTATATCATTTAAATATATATCCATTAAATATGTATGAACCCTCATGCTGAGAGTTCTGGTAAATTAGACGATTATTGCATCTCTAACATGGTGTGGTTGACATGCTTAGATTAGCTTAGATTAGCTTAGCTTAGCATAAGAGATACAAACTAGAGTTAAACAGCTTGGATTTTTAATAAAACTCACCTTTCAGCACCTCCAAACTTCACCAACATGTGAGGCAAAGTTAAGTTAACCACTTGTTGGCTTTAACTAAATCTGCTGCAGCTGTCGGCGGTTCGCCTATGAATGTTATCATCTGAGCAAGAAGGTGTTTTTAAGCTCTTTAGCTTTAGTATTTCATGTGTTATTGTTAACAGCAAACTTACCATCGTGTCACAGGCCGGTTTAAAAGCATTTGTTCCACAAACAAGCATTTTACTGTCCTCCATCATGTGCAGCACCCTGATGAAGTTGTCACATTCCTGTTGGAAGAACACAGCCATTTCAATGGGATGACATTTTAAATGACGAGCTCCATTTGGGAGTAAAAGGATTCAGTTTCTACTCCACCTCGGCGCCCTTGCCCTTCATCTGACAGAGGGCTTTATCTGCAAAGCTGACACTCCATTTTTCCTGAGAAACAAAACATTTGGTGATGACCATACGTAAAAATGTAAAGAGATTTTACTTCTCTTTACATCACAAGTGGCAGCCCAGTCCGTCCGAACAAACAAATTACCTCGCTGATCTTCTTGGTGATGTCCTCCAAGCTGAGGGTGAGTATCTTCCCTCTGGCTCCGAGGACGAGCTGACCAATGTCATCTCTGACCATCAGAGAGCTAAAACTGCCAAGCTCAGACTCTTTGAACTGTTTCAAGTTCATGTCTGTGAGAGATTGAGAGAAAGGCAGCTGCGGGTTACATTTCAAACCCATGCCTTTTTATGTATTGTAATGTAAAATCATCCGATTTTAGCTGCGAAAGCTGTGTATGTAAACAGCTGTTAGCACAGGTAACAGGAATGTTCCCACTGAAAGATGCTGTTTCTTACAGCTGTGTTGCCTCACCTTGGAAAGAAATGCTTCTGCGGGGTTTATTGCTTTCCGTGAGGCCTTCGGTCATAATGAAGAGGACATAAAAGAGCATTAGCAAAGGTCTCATCATGACCTGTAAGCAAGGAAAAAGTCAAATGTTGGAGTAGTTTAAGAAAAGAAAGTCTTATGCTGTAATATTTCCATTGGCTGTTGATAACCACGACCAGCTTCCGTGCATTAAGCCTGTGGCTTGTTATTTGTTAAAATGATATTCAGAGACCAAGAGAGAAAAACAACGAATAAAGCCACATTCCCTTCTAATAAATCCCTTATCTGCATAAGTGTTATGATCAGTGAAGCACAGCACAACTGCACGATGCATTAAAACATCACTTACTGTTGCATGTGATTCCAGACAACAGTCTTAAAGTCTGATGGTAAAAGTACTTTGCATTTATACACAAAACAAACACAGACTTTCCTCCTCACTAGACTAAGAATGTTTAAAGAAAAGCTTTCACAGCTGTTTGAGAGACCAAACATCCTGCAGGTCGTAGGTCAAACTAAAGATTGAAGCTTCTCAAACATTTTTACTATTTTATTACAACATAAAGTGCAGGTTTTGCACCACAAGAGGGAGCAAGGAAACCATGATTTCCTCATGAAATTAATGCCATTTCAAATCACAAGGACAACACTTTAATTTCTGGTATAAAAATGTAATATGAATGTATTTCACTCAGAAAAGTGATTTAATGTTTAAGTTTTCTTTTTGTCAATGCATTAAACAGAGAAAAGAAATAAATCTGAGAGGTTAATAACAAATATTTGTACTTTTGCCCTCCAATTAAGTTGATTTTCTTCATGCTTAAATAAGTCATTGCTATAAGTGATCTAGTAAGGCCAATTAAGGGCCTATCTAAGTAATTATATCAAATTTAATAATTACCAGCCTTGAATAATGACCAAATATTGAGAATTTCCGAGGATGTTTATCATCAAATGATATTAATCTTCATCGGTGTTACTTTATTCACATTATTTGCACCAGAATTTATAAGATTTTTAAGGAGCTATTCTGTTCACTAATTCATTTTATCCATTAAGCAAACAGATTTTTGGAGACTGCCTTTATCCCACTCTATTGATTATTTATAAACTTCCTTTTAAAGTCTTCATCACTGGAATTTCTTCACAATTTTACAGATCAAAATGACACTATTTGTGACTTGTGATCGTGCTCAACCATCTGCACTCAGTGACCAGTTGCCCTAATGTGTCATTACACCACGACAGTCCTGGAAAGACCTTATTTATTAGTTATTAGTTCTTGGGTCACAGCTCAGAACCCACTACAGTTTTGTTGTAGTTGTGGGGTTTAGTTGCTCACCTAGCTGCTTCAGCGAGCCCAAAATCATCGGGGCAAAGCAGGCAGCACTGTGAGGATCATGTTCTTTGATTTCTCCAGTGGTTTTAATACATTGTAGTCTGCACTGGTTATGTGAGAAGCTCCAGAAAAATACAGGTGGATGCCTCCACAACCACCTGGGATACTGACTACCTGACAAACCAATCACAATTTGTAAAAAATGTTTGGCATGGAGTGGGAACAGTCACTTAATTTCGCTAATTTTGAATGTAAACAAGACAAAGGAGATGACTGTGGATTTTAGGAGGACCATGACAAAACCAAACACTATTTCTATCCTGGGAGAAGAGGTGGAGGTTGAACAGGAAATGCAACACTGAGGCTGTCTACAAAAAGGACATAGCAGACTCTACTTCTTGAGGAAGCTTAGATTGCAGCCATCTGTTGGGGAAACAGCATAACAACATAAAAAAAAACTAATGAAGAAGACTGGGGCTTGAGCGGCCCCAAGCACAAACCCAGTGTGTTCAGTCAGAGGCTTATTCAGCTTCAAAGATGTTACATGAGGTAACTTCTGCCTAAAGCAATAACATTATTATTAGCATTAGCATTATGAGATTATTTCTATCTTATTTATTTACTTTTTTGTCTGCCTATCGAGGAGCATGTAATTGACCAACTTCATAGCTTCGCAGGTTCGTTGCTTAAAAAGTCTAAAATATACCCATACCATTGAATTGAATTGAATTGTATTCATGATATACTGTATATATTTTTTAGAAAAAACTGTTTTTGGATTGTCTAAAGTTTGGATTTCGTGTGAAAATACATCACTTTTTTTCCAAATTGTTTTCATCTAAATGATCTTTTGTATATGTGAAAGACTCCAACATTTGTTTGTCGTATTATTGATCATATAAACGCAGACTGGAGGTACTCAGTTGATCTAATTTTTCTTCGTCGCCAGTTTAATATAACAGTGTTTAGGCCACGCCCCGTTAGTCCATCGTGGCCCCGCCTCCTTCGACGCGGGCTGATATGATGGTTTATGGGGCGTTAATTTCCGGTTTTCAGCGTCTGGATTTTCAGGTTTTACTGAGTATGTGTGTTTGCGTGTGGGCTGTACGTGCATGTGAGAGCGTGAGAGTTTGTGGTGTGTGTTTGTAAACGCTCCCAGCTCGGATACTGTCACCGCTTTGCACCGCAGGCAGGCTCCGCGTTCATACATGCCAGTTACAGTCGCAGCTTCCCAGCCGTTGCCCAGCGATGACCGAAAGCCCCGCGACCAAGCTAGCCAACGGTGAACTGTGTCAGCATGTGAAGAACGGACTGAAACCGGCGAGTAACGGCTTCGCTAAGAGCCTCCACTGTAGCCTCGAGCGTCCGCCCAAGCACCACTGCCACTCGGACGGAGAGGAGGTGAGGCCCGGGATGGGACGGTGGGGAGAGGTTGGTGTATCCGGGGAAACATCCATTGTGTGGACCCGGAAAGGAGCGGTTGATGTTGTCACTGCTGTCATTTCCACTGTTGTTTTTTGGAAAATGTCACGAATGCAGCTCATGGAGCAATGCTCTCAGTTTGCTGATATCAAACTGTGATGACACTTCTAAGCGAATAACTCCAGATTCCATCAACAATTGTCAGGATTTAAGAGTTTTAACGGTCTCCTTTTGTGGTGCACTGCCTGAAAACATGATTCTGACTCTTTTTCTCAGTGAAGAAAGACCAATCTGTAATACGGCAAAAAATATTAGCACCAAGCAACTTTATTCCCGGGTTAGTTCTGCCCTTCAGCAGTTTTAAAGACGGGCGGTTGTTATTAAAAAAAAAGGCGGGTGCCACAGCTCTGAGTCGATATTGAGCTGGCAGTTAATCCCGATTAGTGGCCAATATGTGTGCCGAATTTAAGAGTTCCTGCCAAAATACTCATCAGAGCCAGTCCAGCAACTTTGGACAGATCACATGTCTTCCCCTGCAAGATAACATGAAGTTTACAGGTCGCATCCTTGTCTTGTCAGCTGAGAGTGAGGGTCTGATGTGTGCCTCTTACAGTGTTGGCTACTCCTCATTTGTGTAGAAGTTTGGTGAAATGCTGTGTTCATCACGTTATTTCGGTGATTGTGAACCAGAGCAGCTTTTTACTTCAAGCTATTAGTTAAAACTGATCTTTTTCCAAACAGTCTAATGAAATTTCCACCCCAGGGTGCACATTCAGGGTAACTGTCCCAATTAACAGCTCCCCTCTGAGGATGTAATTAGATGCTGTCACATGCATGGGCATTTAGACCGGATGTGTTAGGATGCGTGTTTTTCACATGTTGTTTTTCATATGTGTTTCAGAAAAAAAGATCAGGTCGAGCACTGGCTCTGGTTGGGTTGGTTAGGAGCCGAGCGCCTGGTGGCTGAACCTCAGCGGATTAGAGTTCATGTTCATGTCAGGGTTGCTGCTCTGTAAGGTATTTGAGAGAAAGAGGCATGACCGGTCACATGTAGAGCCCAAAGCCACGAGTGCAGAGACGAGCAACACAATAGCTGCAAGGAATGGCTTTCTCTTACTCTCTCTCTGCGTCTGAAATGGAGAGGCTGTGCACATGAAGGTGCGTTTTATGTGCTCAGATTTACATCGACGCACACTGTTCCTCCTTTATTTGCCAGTCAAATCTGGTCTTTCAGGGTTTTCCTGTATGTTTAGTCTTATCTTCTTCACACGTGCAGATTGACCACAGATAAGTCACCTCAAAGTCATTTCCAGTATTAAAAAGTGTGAGAAATGGAAACCATTTTATTTCCCTAATCAGGATGAAAGCACAGGGAGTAGACGCTTAATATGAATTGATTACACGTCTTAATGTTCAGGGATTATTGCCTACATGAAGTGATTAATTTATAGGCCGTATAAATCCAGAAGTAGAGACGTTTACTGTTGTGTTCAGAATGCAAATATATTCAGTTAATCCGCTGAAACGATGAAGGAAACCACATTTTAGACTCCAGCAGCTCAAATGTTTGGTGTTTTTTGGCTTCAAAGTAACTAAAATGTGTTTCTAAAAGGTCAAATTCATACAAAAAGCATTGATATCATATATATTGTCTGTAAGTTTGGACCAGTTTGCATAAAAACTAGGTTTAAACTTTTCAAACCCGCGCTGAGCCCTCCGGGTGAATAACTCATTAACTTCCATTAACGACCATTAGAATTAGATTTAATGGTGAAAATGTTTGCTGCATGGAGGTCGAATGCAATTAAAAGCGCTTGCAGTAATATTGTCGGTGCGAGTTGATGTGTCACATGCTGTAAACTGAGAAATGTTCATGTGTTTCAGTCTATAAAGCTCATCATTAATAGATCTCACTTTATGACATTAATACAGTTCTCAGCGAGACGCCACAGCGTTCATAGTTTATCGATCGAGAAGTGTTTTTATTAGCTCTGAAGCAGATGCTTTTCATGGTGTTTGCAAGCACAATATAACAGACTACAAAAGCAGGCATTAATGTGAGATTAAATGGGGGGTTTTTTCCATCACGATCCCGTAATTCTGGGGAAAGGTCACCGTGGGTCCTGGTCAGGGGTGATGAAATGAATGTGAGGCGTGAGTATCCGTGTGAGGGCATTGCTTAGCTAAATGTCTCATGAAAATGCTTCACTGGTGTCAAAAGTTGAACACGGGAAGGGTGATGTTGCAACGGACACAGCGAGGAACGAGGTCACTGCGTTGCAGCTGACTTCATGCGCTGAATTGTCTCATTTTCCTTTTTGTGCAGGTCCACGCCACATCGCATCATGGCGGCTTGGTCCGCCGGCCTTTCGTTGAGTCTTTTGAGGAGACGCCCATGCTGGTGGCGGTCCTCACCTACATGGGCTACGGCATCCTCACCATCTTTGGCTACCTCCGCGACTTCCTCCGTCACTGGAAGATCGAGAGGTGCCACATTGCCCGAGAGAAGGAGGAACAAAAGGTAACGGCGGCCGAGGCTCCAAAGCTAATGCCACATTCTGCTCTGCCGCTGATGGCTTCCTTCTTTCCTTCCTTTTGCTCCACTGGCCTGTTGATGACCTCATTTCAACCAAAGCGGTTCCAGTCCAGGTTCAGAGCAGCGTTGGTCTCGTTTGCCTTTATGCTAACGGCCCCAGCTGTACGTTAGCATAAACATAAACCGCCCGGCTGTGTTAATAAAGAAGAGTCTGGCTTGTAAATGGAGCAGAAAGAGAGGACGTCCATGTTGCTGCTCACTTTTTTATTTCCTCTCTTGAATTATGCTAACGTGGGGAAGCATTTTCATACGTGGTGCTCACAACATTTCCGTTGGTGTCCATAATCCCGTCCCAGCCCCTGACACACAGGGCTTCTTTGCTCGGCCCGGCAAACAATCGGTGCCAGTGTAGCTCTGGACTTCGGTGCCACTGGACTTCGGTGCCAGTGTAGCTCTGGACTTCGGTGCCAGTGGACTTCGGTGCCAGTGTAGCTCTGGACTTCGGTGCCACTGGACTTCGGTGCCAGTGTAGCACTGGACTTCGGTGCCAGTGTAGCTCTGGACTTCGGTGCCACTGGACTTCGGTGCCACTGGACTTCGGTGCCAGTGTAGCTCTGGACTTCGGTGCCACTGGACTTCGGTGCCAGTGTAGCTCTGGACTTCGGTGCCAGTGGACTTTGGTGCCAGTGTAGCACTGGACTTCGGTGCCACTGGACTTCGGTGCCAGTGGACTTCGGTGCCAGTGTAGCTCTGGACTTCGGTGCCAGTGTAGCACTGGACTTCGGTGCCAGTGTAGCTCTGGACTTCGGTGCCACTGGACTTCGGTGCCACTGGACTTCGGTGCCAGTGTAGCACTGGACTTCGGTGCCAGTGTAGCTCTGGACTTCGGTGCCAGTGGACTTCGGTGCCAGTGTAGCTCTGGACTTCGGTGCCACTGGACTTCGGTGCCAGTGCAGCACTGGACTTCGGTGCCAGTGCTGCACTGGACTTCGGTGCCAGTGTAGCTCTGGACTTCGGTGCCAGTGGACTTCGGTGCCAGTGTAGCACTGGACTTCGGTGCCACTGGACTTCGGTGCCAGTGTAGCACTGGACTTCGGTGCCAGTGTAGCTCTGGACTTCGGTGCCACTGGACTTCGGTGCCAGTGCAGCACTGGACTTCGGTGCCAGTGCTGCACTGGACTTCGGTGCCAGTGCAGCACTGGACTTCGGTGCCAGTGTAGCTCTGGACTTCGGTGCCAGTGCAGCACTGGACTTCGGTGCCAGTGCAGCACTGGACTTCGGTGCCAGTGTAGCACTGGACTTCGGTGCCAGTGCAGCACTGGCTCTGGACTTCGGTGCCAGTGCAGCACTGGCTCTGGACTTCGGTGCCAGTGCAGCACTGGCTCTGGACTTCGGTGCCAGTGCAGCTCTGGACTTCGGTGCCAGTGCAGCTCTGGACTTCGGTGCCAGTGCAGCTCTGGACTTCGGTGCCAGTGTAGCACTGGACTTCGGTGCCAGTGCAGCACTGGACTTCGGTGCTGGAGCCAGAAAGAAACGTCTCAAACTGAGCTGAGACTTCAGCCTCATTAGAGTCACATTTTCACACCTTTCCCTTCATAAATTGATCAGATAGTTGGTCGTATTTTCCTGCAAACCAACCCAAACCGCAGCTTTTTATCTCCTCCCGTGGGAGTCGGCTCGAGCTGCCACAGCCGAGCTTTGGTTGTCTTTCAGGAGATACTTTCCTCAAACCTGGTTATGCCTTCCACACTCTCCAAGGTGCACTTATCAGAGGTGAAATCTGTTCATGGCTTACAGCTCCTTCTCCAAAACATCAACCTGCACACTGTGTTCATTACTGAGCCGCGTCATCTTGTGTTTTTACTGCTTTGTGAGGACATGTGGCCGTCATGTTCTGTTCAAATCAATGACAGATTAGTTAGTGTTAAGAATAATTTATTTATAATCTATTTATTATAATTTATAATATAAAATAGAATATTTATTAATCTGAGAAATGTTTCTGGATAAGACGTGTTGACCAGTCTAAATAATACGAGACTTTGGAGAATACCGTCCACTGTGGAGACTGACAGATTTGATGGTTGTTAGATAAGTTTATTGCTCATGATATGAATGTCAGATTGTACATTAGAAGGTCACAAAGTCTGTGAAACGCATTTAAACGACCATTTAAAGCGCGTCTCGGAGCGCATGTTGATCCACTAACATCTGCTCAGTCATTCTAATGATAAATAAATATTATTTTCTTTATTTTTAATCTTTCATAAGCAGGTGAAAGTATCGTACCTCTGCATGCTTACATTTTGGGCCACGTTTTAAGCTGCATCTGAGTCAGTTTGTGCCTCAAATACTAAAACCTTTCCTGGGGATATCTGTGATTTACCTGAGCAGGGTCACAGTTTAACCAGAAGTGCACGAAAGGACGCCATCGAGCCGCTTCTGTTAAATCTGTGCTGTTATTTCATGAGTTGGGGTTGATCGGTGCAGGCGGGATGCTTTCACTTCACCGTAAATATGTCAAACCTGTATGACTGAGGCAGTCAAAGCATGAGATTGAGCAGCGTTAACCTGATATGAACCCAACCAGGAAACCTTTTCCTCGCAGCAGACGGCAGTGTGCATGCCTAAGATAGCTTCTTTTTTTAGAAATCTCAGCAGTGGGGCACATGCAGAGCACGTCCTCGCATTGTTTTCCCGCTGTGGTCGTGTTGAGGAAAGGAAGCCGGTGGGATAAATGCTGGGAAGTCATCGAATCACCCTGGAGGTGTCACACGGATGTTTCCTCCAAGAAATGAGGAAAATGAACTCTGGAAATGTGGGTTGTGCTTTCAGCTTCCCGGCGGCCATGAAACACTCTCACTCTCTCTTCTTCTGCTGTTCTTTGTCCACACCTGTGTAGGACTTTGTGCCACTCTACCAGGATTTTGAGAACTTTTACACCAGGAACCTTTACATGCGGATAAGAGACAACTGGAACAGGCCCATCTGCAGCGTACCAGGAGCCAAGGTGGACCTGTTGGAACGGGCGTCCCGAGACTACAACTGGACCTTTGAGTAAGAAAGACTCGAGTGTAAAAGACGTTATCTGTAAGCTTACCCCCAGGTATTCAAACACATGATAGCATGAGGAGATAAGGATGAATTCCAGCAGAGTGAACTGTTATGGTCTGAATTTAAACTTTAGACGCCAGCGCAGCCTTCTTAGTCGCCAAAAGGACAGTTTGAGGGTTTTTTCTCGTTTTTTAAGGTTTCTTTGAACATTTTAGAGTGGAGCCAGATCTACATGTGAAGCACTGTTAACCTGGAATCTAATATCTTTTTATTTATTGATTGATTTATATATTATTTGGCGCTGTTATTGGTTTCCTCGTCTTTATTTACACCAGTGAATATTACTTAAATGCTCATTTATTGTTTTCTGACCCAAAGAAACACACCTGCACAGGTTTTCACTGCCAGTCCAGCGTCTGAAATCCCAGTTTTTTGCAGCTTTACTCGCTGGACACGTGGCTCTTCGTCTGCTGAGGAAGCCTCAAAGCTTTCCACAACAGCCTTTGTGACTGCTGGTGACGCTCGTTTGCATATTGTTTTCATTTTGACTTCCTTAGTCGAAGAATCGCATGTTGGTAATGTTGTTGTGCCAGATGACCTGATCATTAGATGCCTGGATTTCAAGGAGTTGAATCCCATGATGTGTTGAAAGATAGTTCCACAAATACTTGAAATAACAACGCTTGGGAGCACGTCTTCCTCTCTGTCATGATGGAGAGGAAAACTGGTTCTCAGTTCCCGCCCCTTATCGCTAATTAGCATTAGCAACACTTAGCGTGTGGCTAATTAAGATGACATTAAATGCATAGATTACCGGGCTGTTTCTCGGTCTACTTTTGGACGCGGGCTGTTTAAATTGACGCTGAATGTGCTTTAAATAAGCATGTTGTCAGATTCGTGCCCTGCGGTTTCCTGTGGTGATGTATCGCTGCCGAGGCTGCTGCAGAACCCCTTCCTAGTTCTTATTTTTGTGGAAATGTTTCCCTTTTTTCCATGACTACATCACCTTACGTCTATCGCTGTGAAGCATCCTCATGCTTCCATAAGCTGAAGGTGTTCTTCTGGACTCAGATCTGGTCCACAGACATGAACATTATTGCTGTTTGACACAACCTTCGGTGGATATGAATGTGGTGGATTGTAGCCTGAATTGCAGCAACAGATATCCTGGTATATGATTCACTGTTTCATACATGTTTCATATGCAAGGATGGGGGGTTTTACATGTGTGCACGTGCCGTGCGCAGCTAAGAGCGTAAGCTAAGGAAGACGGATGCTCAGATAACTCCTGTTTAACGTACCTGCTTGTAGTTGTGTTGGTGAGGCCGTGTCCCTGCTAGCATGGCTCATGTCCACAGCGCCCTCACTGTTATTCTTCTCTTTGGCTGCCGTGCTTAGAAACAGCCGACTTTTCTCTATATTTTCAGATGTCTGACATGAGGACAGCTGATGCTCTTAGTCTCGCTTTGCGATGGTGGAGCTCGATGTGGTTTTCCTGCTGCTGTCGCCCATCTTCCTCCAGGCTGGACGTGCTATTCGCTCAGTTCTAACAGTTCTAAAGACCTGATGCATGCTTTTCTGTCCCCTCCAACCAGTCCGGCTGTTCTCTGATCTCTCTCAGTAACAGAACATTTCTATCTGCAGAGGGTTTTGTTGTTTTTCAAACATTCTGAGAACTCCAGAGACTGTTCTCATGGAAGTCTCAGAACCTTCTGGAAGTAGTCGCATCGTGTCCCAGTCGAAGCCAATGAGGTGACTTCTTTTACTGTCCCCACTCTGAAGCTTGATGGTGAACGTTAGCTGAAGCTCCTGACTTTCAATAAGCTCATTCAAACAGGGTCCCACTAAATAACTCTGTTAAATAGGGTCTCTAATAATGTGTTTGTCTGTTTTTCCATCTCCATCCTGATCACAAATAAAGATTATTAGACTCTACTGATCATAAATCCTAAGAAAATGAGAAGTCTTTGTTGGATAGTCGTCATGTTTATCGATACTATTAAATTTCAGTCAGATCTGTCTTTATTTTTGGGATATTTCTGATTATTTTACCTGTAACGTGACATAAAACCGTCCTCTCATGAGAGCTCATGGTTTGTGCATCTGACTGCTGGAATGAAATGTTTCAGCAAGCAGACTTTGTGCACAACAGCATTTCTTGTATTTTTAAATGGGCTTAAAGGTTATTCTGGTGTTTTGACCTCTGATAACGCCGCGGCGTCGCCCTTCCTGTGGCTCTGAGAGTTTCTGTTGCATATCAGGGAGGAAAACGCAGCGTGGGAGTCCCTCCAACGCCCTCCGGAGCGAGTGAACTTCCAAATTTGTCTCCACTGAATACTTGGTGTTCTTCTGAGAAGCAGAAAGCGCAGGGAACTGATGGAATAGGTTGTGTTTGCAGGTGTTTTAAAGAGTCAGTCGGGCTGCTTTTTAACTGGAAATGACTCATCTGTCCTGCTTTTATAGTGTTTGGCGGATATGACAGTGTGAAGGGATTCTTCTCATTCTTCACATGCTGGTATGAGCATCAGTCCATCTTTCTGTCTTCATAAATCCTCCCTTATGAAAGCTGGAAGGTGTTGAGTACGTAGGATGCTGCACTGCGATGAAGCCAAACCAGAGGAATGGGGGGAGTAGGACAGACTGCAAAAGCAACCCAGAATTACACTCCACTTGACTCTAGTTTGTAGTTATCTGTACCTATCAATGCTATTAATGATAGCGATCATTAGCTTCCTGTCACTGATGATTCCCTTTTGTTTATGTTCTCCTCCCTCTTTCTGCCAGGTACACGGGTCGGGTGGTGCGGGATGTGATTAACTTGGGCTCGTATAATTACCTCGGCTTCGCTGAGAACACGGGTCTGTGTGCCGACGCTGCGGCCGAGGTCACCGCGGCGTACGGCGTCGGGGTCGCCAGCACCAGGCAGGAGATCGGTACGAACACACAGCAAAACACGCCAGCTGCCTTTGCCATCGCCTCAGAGTGCATGATGGGTAACATCTGAATGTGGCACAGAAACGACAGCAGATACTACCTCTGGATTAGCTTTAAACTCCCTTCTTTAAACATTATCAGATTTAGGGTAAAGTTGTCGTTTCCGCTAAATGTTTCCGGTAGCTACTGATCAGTCGCCTGAAAGCACGAGACTTTGACCTCACTTTCAGTTGAACTGCTCATCCTAACGCTTCCCAGACTGGTGCTGATATGAAATATCTCATCACTTTCTGTTCCAAACCCATCTTTATTCCTTTGGTTTTATCTTTATCTACTCCCAGGACGCGGAGGAGTTCTTTGCTGTTGTATGTTAGCTTTAATTCGGACGCTTTCGCGTTATTGAATCGGTTTATTTCACCTTGAGTTATCAAGGAAATCAAGCCCTCTTCTTTTTTTAAATTGACGGTTACCGTGCCAACGAAACAGTGGCCCACATAAACATTAGTGATGGTGAGATGAAGCTCTGAAGCTTCCCATCTGAGTAGCTCAAAAACGGGCCGAAGCTTCATCAGGTGGACGATAAATGTAAAGCAGGTGGTGACTGAAAGGAAAACGTGGCTCCACCATAATGAATGTCATTTTATTTCTTAGTTTTGATATATATGCTATTTATTCTGTGTTCTTTGCTATGCTACAAGAATTCCCCTCTGGGATTCCATCCATCCATTTTCTAAACCCGCTGAATCCGTCGGTCGGGTCGCTGGAGCCTATCCCAGCGGTCATCGGGCGGGATCTACCCTGAACAGGTCGCCGGTCCATCACAGCGCCCCCTATGGGACTGATTAAGTATTTCTATTATGTTTCATGCAATTATTATTGTGTGCCTGCCTTATTAGGAGAGATCAGCTGAAAATCTCCTTTCTGACTGGCTCTGTAACAAAAAGGCAGCTCGCTTTGAACATTGAGCACCATGAGGTTCTAAAGCCACACAATGTGAGAGTGGATCCGTTGCGTTTCGCTGGCGCTTATATTTCAAATTCCACTTGAAGCGGTGACGTCTCGACGGGCTTCGAAGCCTCGACGCATCACTAATAAACATCACTGCGTGGCTCTGCTGGAGGTTAAAATGTTGAACGCTTTAAAACGGTGAGCAATCAGTTGCTCTTTTTGTCATTAAGGAAAATAACCAGAAATCTTTTGCTGCTGGATGTTAATGTTATAATGATAATAAACTTTATTTATACAGATTAACCTAAATAATGAGATCAAATCAAGTGAAAAGAACAGTTCAGTCAGTAAAAGAGAAGCAGAACAATTAGGAAAGCTCTGTGTTGAAAGTATATTTTAAGAATAGATCCACGAAAATGTTTGATATACCGAAGTGTTTTTCATGTTACAATACAAACGATGCTTTGAATCTGCTAAAGCTTCAGCTCCGACTCTTCCGTTCCTCCCCACCAGGAAGCTTTTCTTCCCTGCAAAATGCACAATTTGGAGTTTTTAGAGGAATTATTACTGCCAGAGTTTGACTTCAAATGTTAATCGATAACCTCCACAAAATATCTACGCCTGGTTTAGTGGTTTTACTGAAATGATCCGTCCCTTATGGAGTAAATCTGAAAGTGGTTTGTCTGTAGTTGCTTCCAAACTGTGTCGCAGAGCCAGTTTGATAAGATCCAGATCACCCTGCAGGAAATAAAATCCAGCAGCTCGTCCGGCGGGCAGATTTACAGCGATAGACCCGAGGCCAGCCCACGCTGTAACGTAGAAGGCTGCTCTATAGCGTACAGCATGCCTGCAGCGCACAGTAGATGATGCAGAGAGTCCTTCAGGGCTGTTTTACAGTGTCCATAAGAAAAGAAACTGTCACCAACCGGCTGTTGTAGCTCAGCGTAGCACAAAGACTGGGTGGAGAGAGGAAAAGCACTTTGTTTTTTATCAAAGTGTTGAAATAATAATCATTTTTGGCAACCTCACAAGTATGTAGCCTAAAAAAAGCTGTTGAACAGGCTTAATGTTCCATATGAGACATCAACAGGGGGCATTAAGGTGCCGAATGATTCATTGGTGTTGCTTTTCTGCGCTTCAGGTAATCTGGACAGACACGAGGAGATGGAGAAGCAGGTGGCCAAGTTCCTCGGCGTGGAGTCAGCCATGGCGTTTGGGATGGGGTTTGCAACAAACTCCATGAACATACCAGCTCTGGCTGGCAAGGTCAGAGCACACGTCACTTACGGCTGCTCGTTCGCTTCCTGTTTATCTTCCTGAACTCTTCCAGACTCTCTGGGTTTCTCACTTTGTGGCTTCAAGATAAAACGAGTCGACTGCCCAGAGTTTTCCTCAGCACAATGCTAAGGGCAGGCTCGCACAAAAACACGACCTCACACTATCACAGGTCACCGGCAGCAGCGAGAGGCACAAAAACAGCCTCTGACGTCATATCAGGAGGAAGCAGTTTGTGCTGGTTAAACGAGACTGAAAGTGCAGAAACAACAAAGAGCGTTTCGTCACGCCGCTGAGGCAGTTTGGCAGGTGGCAGAGTGCAAACCAACGATGTGAGCGTGGCATCATGCAGCGATATGAGGCAAATAACATCCTCTGGGTCATTTTTAACGCTCTGGTCGTGTACATTTAAAATGTTAACACAGACTTCCAGGCCACTAAACAAAATGCACTCAACTGTGTTACGTAGTCCTGTGCGCCGCCCTCTCAGATGGCTTAAAGTGAATCATAAAGTATGCATGAATTACTTCTTCTCGTTGTCCTCGCTCTGGTGCCCTGCAGGGATGCCTGATTCTGAGCGATGAGCTGAACCATGCTTCTCTGGTCCTGGGAGCCAGACTCTCTGGGTCCACCATCAGAGTCTTCAAGCACAACAGTGAGTCGCATACTGTCTCCTGCTGTCACTTGTACGTCTGTAGATTTGATCGATTTGTCCGTCCTCCAGCTTAAGTGCTTTGTTTTTGTTGTTCCAACCATGCAGCCAACCTTTGGCTCAGATCCTGTTTTGTTTCTCAGTCTCTTATTGTCTGTTTTTCATTACTTTTATGTTAATGTTGTGTTAAGGTTTTGGTATTTAACATGTGAGCTGATATCTTTATGTTATTAGTATCACAATCACTTTTCCCAGTATATTTCAGACATAACATTAACTCAAAAAAGCACAAAAAAACATGGTTGCAGGTCACATAAAGAGAAAATGTAACTTTCCTCTCATGGTTAGACACTAAAATATGTTGAATGTGTTTGCAGAAAAGCACATAAAGTAGCTTGTGTCGTATTAAACATGAGGAGTTGTTTTTATAACTAATTGTTATATATTAGCGACCAGTTTAACTTAGTCTCCAGATAACCTGGTTGGTTATCAGTTCTACATTTAGTGAAAAATCCATCTGGCTTTATAGGATAGTATAATATAAGGGTTTTATAAGGACTTTATTCACCTAAAGTAGCTTAATACTAATTCCACCTTTGTTATTAGCAGCTAATGGTTAGCATCCTTGTGGTACTTAGCCATTAGCTTCCAGCTAACTTTTCAAACACTTCAGCGCTTTGCCTGTCTTCTGACACCTGAGGTCAGTTAAATTCTTTAATCAATGGTGGCTGATGAGCCAAGAACGCACTCAAGTAACTGTTCACACTTTGTTTTGGGTGTTTTGAAACTACAGCCCAAAACCACTGAATTGGTAACTAAAGGTCGGGCCATTTAGGCCCAAAGAAAGCCGTTTCAGGGGACTGGAAAGTAGTTAAATCCCAGCAATGCGGTAGCTGCGTTGGAGATAATATCTGTGTTCGTGAAAGTCTGTTGTGTTAATAAACTGCTAAAGTTGTCTTACTTCGAGTGTCGCTCTCTGTCAGATATGCAGAGCCTGGAGAAGCTGCTGAGAGAAGCCATCGTTCATGGGCAGCCCAGGACTCACAGGCCGTGGAAGAAGATTCTGATAGTGGTGGAGGGCATTTACAGGTATCCACTCGCTCTCAGGCATCTGTTTTGATGCTTAAAGTCGCCCAGATGGGGAGGTTGTTCATTTTAACTCGTGATTTTATCAGTTCTGTCGGCAGATTGGCTCAAAAATAAGCAAAGAATATGAAACATCACTCAGAGTTTGATTATTTAAGTTTGTACAGGTCATTGAACACGTTATTTGGCTCGTGGCCATGAGCTAATTTTCCTGGGCTTTTGGAAAATGAATGAACACGGATTGAAACATCTGTAACACCTGCCTGTTTCCCACCTGCAGCATGGAGGGCAGCATAGTGCGCCTGCCAGAGGTCATCGCCCTGAAGAAGCGCTACCGGGCCTACCTTTACTTGGACGAGGCCCACAGCATCGGGGCCCTGGGTCGAAGAGGAAGAGGTGTGGTGGATTATTTTGGCCTTGACCCATGTGATGTGGATGTTTTGATGGGCACCTTTACCAAGAGCTTTGGAGCTGCGGGAGGATACATCGCAGGGAAAAGGGTGAGGATACAGTTTGAGGGCTGTAGGTTAACTTTATGAGTGCAGAATTTGGTTCTAGCAGGCAGAGTTAGGAAATAAAGATGAATAAATGCACTTTGTGCTCACTAAAGCTGCATCGTGAGTGATGGTTCAAGCATAGTCTGTTAACTTCATCATCACAGTGGTTTTTATGTTTAAAAATCTAATTCAGGATATTTAAGCCCCTGTACAAGTTCAGCTGCCCAGGATCGTCCCGTCATTTCAGTACTTTAAGGTTTAATAAAAGTTTTTAATCATCTTTAGTCCATAAGAGATGCAAAGGCATCAGATCACCAGGCATTCACCCTCCTAACAAGCTGGAGGTTTAGTTTAGCCTTAAACAGCGTAAAAGAGAAACTTATTCCTTTTATAAATGTGTCATTTTGTGCAAAGAGACTTAAGATGAGGGTTGAAATGTGAGATTAACGGGGCGCTGTCCTCCCAGCAGCCCTGAGCTGGGAATTAAAACCCCTTTTGCATCATCTAAATTCTGATGTGAAGAAGAGTCAAACTGCTGAGGTTCCTAAACCAAACAAAGAGCCTGAGAAAGTTAGCCAACAGGTTGTGAGATGTAGCTTTCTGCACTGTGTTGATGGCTGGATGCCGTTAAAATGATGTAAAAACAGCCATGTTGGGGGATTTCTGTGGTTGGCGTTACTGTGTGTAAGATGATCGGACTCAACCAGTTGAGCATCATGTGCTAAAGGATGCTTGAGCCCTGTGTGACCTCTCCTGCGTGACCTCTCCTGTGTGACCTCCTGTGTGACCTCTCCTGTGTGACCTCCTGTGTGACCTCTCCTGTGTGACCTCTCCTGTGTGACCTCTCCTGTGTGACCTCCTGCGTGACCTCTCCTATGTGACCTCTCCTATGTGACCTCTCCTGTGTGACCTCTCCTGTGTGACCTCTCCTGTGTGACCTCTCCTGTGTGACCTCTCCTGTGTGACCTCTCCTGTGTGACCTCCTGTGTGACCTCTCCTGTGTGACCTCTCCTGTGTGACCTCTCCTGTGTGACCTCCTGTGTGACCTCTCCTGTGTGACCTCTCCTGTGTGACCTCTCCTGTGTGACCTCTCCTGTGTGACCTCTCCTGTGTGACCTCCTGTGTGACCTCTCCTATGTGACCTCTCCTGTGTGACCTCTCCTGTGTGACCTCTCCTGTGTGACCTCTCCTGTGTGACCTCTCCTGTGTGACCTCTCCTGTGTGACCTCTCCTGTGTGACCTCCTGTGTGACCTCTCCTATGTGACCTCTCCTGTGTGAACTCCTGTGTGACCTCTCCTGTGTGACCTCTCCTGTGTGACCTCCTGTGTGACCTCTCCTGTGTGACCTCCTGTGTGACCTCTCCTGTGTGTGTGCTTGGTTTAGGAGCTTATAGAGTACCTGCGCTCCCACTCCCACAGCGCTGTTTACGCCACCTCCATGTCTCCTCCTGTGGTGGAGCAAATCATCACTTCTATGAAGTGCATTATGGGAGAGGACGGAACCACAATAGGTAAGGCTAGATTTCAGTAAAGATGTTGCTTTTTTTTCTACATAAAACTTCAGATTTTATTAACTTCTGCTTTTTAATCATTCAAATTGTCCCGTCCATCAAATGAATGGAAAGTGACTTCAACTCTTCAAAAACGTCCTCCTCTTTTCAGCCTAACTACTTCTGCATACTTTCAGCTAGAGACACCATTCAAACGTTAAACGGGTCACAAGACATTCAGCTATTACCAATTTGTTCAGCTTTTTCAAATAATAAGCCAATTTTGAAATATGACAGTTTCAAAGACATGAAAATTTTTGCTCCTTCTTGATTTTTATGAATGAGAAGCCAGCAGAGTGACACACTGATTATTTCCAACTTTTTCTGATATTCCAACAAATTGCTCTAACTTTCATACAGTTTAACTTATAGAAACAAATTATACCTTAAAATGTAGGAAAAGTTGTCCTCTTTCAGCTGATGTAACTACTAAAGAGCTCACATTTACAGAATTTCAGCTATAAGCCTTGAAGCGAGAGAAACTTTTCAAATTCTCTCACTAACTCCAATGGAAAGTTTGGAAAGACACCAAAGTAGCTTGATTTGCCGTTTAAAAAATCTTTCTCTCCATTGAAATAAAAACTACATTACCGCGTTCCTCTAACCCTTCTGGTTCTTACGGTCTTCAAATTATTTTCCTCGCTCTTACAGTTTTCTCACAGGAGTATCCATTCAGCCATTTCTGCTGGTTCTACTGGGAGGGAGCCGTTTAGCCACAGCTGTTCACACACATTCCTATCACTGTGAGGACATCTCTGCTACATATCACACTGCAGCCATTTTAACTATTATTCACTTCACTTCTGCTAAATTCTCACTATTTTCAGCTTTTTTAGCATGGTCAGATATCCCCATTCAGCTTTTCAGCATTCTCACTTTTTTTCTAGTTGTATACAATTTGTGCATACGGCCTCTTGTATGCCGGCACCAATGACCAATTTAACCCAGTTCTGTGAGGATTGGTGTGTAGAAGTTGGTGGGAGCCTTAATCAGTTGGATAACCCTGCCTTTCCAGGTGTTTTTCACAATCCTGCACCCTGTGGAGATAAAAAAAGGGTTCATTCTGAACTAACAAATGCGTCATTTTTTATTATTCACAGTGATTACACACTGATGAAACCAGTCTATTAATGCTATATTCAACACACTTGTCCTCTGAAAAGATGCAGCGCTACAAGAGGAGTCTATGGCCACATTTCACTGGCAGTCGATTTATTTCTACACTTATCGGACATAACTTTATGGCCACTCGTCTGATATTGACTAAACCCTCCTCATGGCGCCAGATGAGCTCTGTGTCCTGGAGTGTCTGCTAACGGGATGTTGGCAGTAGATTTCTTTGGGCTCTTTGGCAGGATGAACACCTCAGGCTCTTTGTTGTGTTCCTTCGGTGCAAACAGAGGAGCTCATCATTGAGCCGGGTGGTTTTTTGTTGTTTTCACATACAAAACACCCAATAAAAGGACCTGCCCATCAAGTGCTGGGTTCATAACATTTTCCACTAATAATGGATGAAGGAGCCGACAGCTTGATCAGCCTGAAACTGACTAACAGACTAAAAATGATTCTACAGAAGACTTTTTGCAGACCTGAAGCTGTTCTTTCTTAGTGTTTTTGACATTCTTAACATGGCTTTAGGACTCATTTTCTCCCTGAAAATGGCTGTAAATCTCATTATCAGGCACCAGAGGTCAGTACAAACTGCTAAAATGTCTCTTATTCCACCAGATTCTGATAATAGGGGAGTTTTAAATGAGTTCTGTGTGTTGTAAAGAACCTCAGTAGGTTCTTTATGATCACTGCTCTGAATTAACCTCATCCTAATTTGATAGTTTTGCATTTTCTGAATTATTCTTTTGATTCTTGTCCCTTGAGTTTCATCTCAGAGGTTTTGCACAGCTCCATCTTTCGCCCTGACCTTTAAACATTATCAAACTAGTCGGCTGTTGTTGTGCATCGTGCACAAATGCAAATAGACTTTATGTTTTAGCTCGTGCCGCCGTGCTGCTCCTGATGAGCCTGCGTGTCGTCGCTCTGTGTGTGCAGGAGAACCTGAATTTGTGAGCATACTGAGGGTTTGTTGTGCTGCGTTTGATGTCAGTGTTGCATTTCAAAGGGCCCGGCGAATCGCACGACGTCTTCTGGGAGAAGAAAATTACATTTCAGAGAAGCTAAAAACTCAATCTCCCCAAGGTGCCCGCATGCTCGCAGACGTTTTCTCTCACTCGTCTCATGAATGCAGTCGTGTTCGGATGCTCGTCAGCCTTCCTCTTTCCTCTTTTCAAAGAAGAAAGATGAGATTTGGGGTAAGAATAAAGCCACGTGGATTGAAGAGTGGCCTTTATTCAGCTCTCACCTGCAAAAGAGGTGTGAAGGCTGTAATCTACAGTCCTGTAAATATCTACGGGTTGTTCCTGAACAACACGTCGCCAGGTGGTGAAAGCTGTGCAACTCGTTCAGAATTAAAGTGCCGGCAGTCGTCGGCGCCTTGCAACGTAAAGCCGGGATGATCGAGATGGCGTGTGGTTAACTTGCATTTCATTCGCTGTCAGCTCTCATGTTTCACAGTCTCCTTTTATCACTTCCAGGCTGCGAACGGGTGCAGCAGCTGGCGGAGAACACAGTCTACTTCCGCAGGAGGCTTCGAGAAATGGGTTTCATCACCTACGGCAACAACGACTCTCCCGTTGTTCCCATGATGCTCTACATGCCCGCCAAGATAGGGTGAGCCTGGAACTGTGCGGCCGCTGCTGGTAGAACCCGAATGGTGATATTAGTCTAAACATTATGACAAATACTATGATTAGATATCAAACATCTGCATCATGATTGGTTGACCTTTTTCTGCTCTGATAGAATAATAAATGGTGTTAACCACAAACTCTAAATGGAGCATATTAATCCAAACATTGAGATGGATAATTAGACATTACATACTGTTGTATTACGTCTATATTATGAATAATTAGTCATGTGTTCATCTCTGCCTTTGGAATAATTGGAAGGCTGCTCTGATAGAATACATCTGAGGTTTCATCTAATCTGAGTTTAATCCCTTTCAAGGCTAATTAAATCCAGTTTAATTTATTCTGATCACTCATACTTTTGGTTAACGTCACACCAGAAGAATCGAGATTTTTCTTTGTTTTTGACTAAATTTGATGGAAATGACAGAAAACAGGAAAATATGTTGTGGAACTCGTTGAATAACCTGAGGTGGAAGAACTCCGGCTCTCATCTCAGCCAAAGACCCACTTTTTTAAGATCATTAAACTGGTTAAAGTGTCTCAATCAGCCACATGCTCTTTAAATGTTACACATTTCCCTGGATTGTGGCTGTTTTCTTCAGTCTAACCTCAAACTTCTGTGAAATATTAACACATCGTTGCCTCGATTCACTCTGAGTTAGGTGTGTCTTCTCTGATTAACCCTTTCATGCACGTGTTTTTATTTATCTTTAGGCATAAAAAGAACAAATTATTATTATTTAAGGAGTTACTGAAATGTCCCATGAAATGGAAATTGTGCATCTGAGGAACAGAAACAGAAAATGTGATGCTTTAACGTTTACTTTAGTGGCCTATGTGCAAAAAAAACCCACATTTATTATGACAAAAAAACATATTTTTATTTCCACTCATTGAGCATGAAAGGGTTAAAGCTGCGAATAATGTCTGTTTGATTGTTTTATTTACAAGATTAATGGTTAAGTTTAACAAGCTGTGGTGAATGAAGAAGACTGAATCAGTGTCCAATCAGAACCGTTCAGAGCTGCAAACCCGACCCTGAAGGCTCGTGGTAACCCAGAAGTGCTGCCTTCTGACCGGGGCTGTTCCTGGGGTTGAAATAACCGTGTTTAGCCCCGAGTTTCTGCACTACAAAAGGGCAGCGAGGGGAGAGGCTCCCCCAACAAAGAGCCTCGTCCCTGGAAAAGCTTCCTGTGGTTGCATCAAGTGTCTCAGTTGCCATGGAGACGGGTCTGCTGACATCATAAGCACAAAGCTCCAGGAGGAAGTTACGAAGTTCCTCGTAAATCAATATTTCTTTTAACCGAGATGAAATTGTTATTGATCCGGTCACATGCACGTCAGAGCGGTTTTTATACCTGTTCATGTTCGACCCCCGGCTGAGAGGGAGGAGATATCGGGTAATAACGGTGTTTTAGACGGGAATGACGTGGTGTTTTCCCTCCTGTCTGCCTTCAGAGCGTTTGGCAGGGAGATGCTGAAGAGGAACATCGGGGTGGTGGTGGTGGGCTTCCCGGCGACGCCCATCATCGAGTCACGGGCACGCTTTTGCATCTCAGCGGGTCACTCTAAAGAGATGCTGGACAGGGTGAGTAATCGCTTTCACTGGCTGAGTCACACCCAGAGGCAGAACTGGTCATTAGAGAAAATACTGCAGTACACTGAGCCAACGAGCACTGATGGATGCTCTTCCTCTCCGTCATGGAATCTGTTCTTAAACCTGTTGCATCAGGACCAATTTATATGAGTTTCAGCCTCTCATTTGTAGCCCTTGACTCTCATTAGTGGTACCGGTGTCCTCCAGCGTCTGACGTTACCACTTTGAATCCATTATTTATGTTGTTGGACTGCAGCACGGTAGCTTCTCGCGGACTGATCCTGACGAGTCCTGCGTGGCCACATCTCTCTGTTCTCTGCCCACACAGGAGAAGCTGAAGCCATTACTATTCAGTGGGAAAAACACTCTTTGGGGTGTTAAAATTCATCTAATTAAGCAGAATTATTAGTCCCAGACCGCGCTGCTTTAACCTCACTGGTGCTTTTACAAAGTTCAGTTCAAGAGGGCAAAGTTACCGTCAAAGTTTTTTACTTGTTAGCAAAACTTAACCTTTAGGAGTCCAGAAGGAGGAGAATGAAGTCAGTTCCAGTGTTTCACCAGCAGAGGGCCTATCTGACTGGTACTGATTGTTATTCAGAGTTGCATCCTTTAAAGTTTGGGCCCTCCTCTTACAAAGTGGAGTAATGACCTTCAAGTTATCTGAACCTGAGCCAACAGATCAGAGAGACATTAAAGGGAATCTGGGCTGTTTAACGTGTGGAGAGGTTGTCAGGATTGGAAGGACAGGTGTGCTTTTTCATTTCCTCAAAGTCTGCGGGAGAATTATTTTAGACACTTCCAACAGACTGCATCCCCCCCCCCCCGCCCAGCTCTGTGTGTGACAGCCAGAGTGTTCAGTAACTCATTCAGTGGCTCGTTTTAAAAGCAGCTCACAGTGTTTTATATTAGAAGCGTTTCCCTCTCAAACTTCGGCTCAGGAGACCAGCTGTGTGTTGACATTAAAGATCACATGTTCTTAAACAAATGTCTGAGGTCTTATTGAGATGTTTGAGACTCTGTTGGTTTAAGCACGAAGGCTGCAGCGATACACTGATCTCACGATACGATACGATACGATTTAATACACATCCTTTTCTGAGAGATTTTAAAGGGACAGTGTGATTTGACATGAATCATTGCTGATTGGACTGATGGTCCGACCTTTGACCCGGAAGGTCAACACTGCCAGACAAACGGAAACAAACAAACATGTCCCAAACGTGTCTTCAGCGTAATCAGACTCATGTTTATGTTGTGAATATTACATCATCAACCTGCTTGTTTTACTTGCTAAATACCATAAACACAAATCCAAATTCTCCAACAACAAACCGTCTTTTTTTAATTTTTGAGAAGGAGCTCAAACAATAAATTACAACAATCCTACACTCTATAAACAGAAAAGCCATCAAAACCACTGAGCTATGCACTTTATATAACATTTTTATCAACTAATTTATCACTTTTTTTTACAATGTTCTGTCTTTTCACTAATTGTAACGTCTGACTTTTCAATAAAGTTTGCTGGAAAAAAATATATATATCGATATATATATATATGTTTATGTATTTAGCAGATGCTTTTATCCAAAGCGACTTACATATATCGACTTATATATCGATAATCGCGGGTGAAAATTTCCCGGGAAACAAAAATATCAATATATTGCAGTATCGATAAAATCGCTCAGCCCTGATTAATTGCACTGGGACTGGGAACAGAAAGATGGAGGTTTGGGGCATAATTTTCTGAGAGATTTTAAAGGGACAGTGTGATTTGACATGAATTGTCGCTGATTGGACTGTTAATTTTTGAGAAGGAGCTCAAACAATAAATTACAACAATCCTACACTCTATAAACTAAGAGCTATGCACTTTATATAATATTTTTATGAACTAATTTATTACTGTTTTGTATAATGTGACCCCCCCCCCCCCCCCTCCCGGTATTGTTTTATATTATTTTAATGTTCTGTGTTTTCACTGTGTTTTGTAACATCTGACTTTTCAATAAAGTTTGCTAAATCTAAAAAAATCGATACTCGAGGCTAAAAAAAAATCGATTCTTTATTGGAAAACAAAATATCGTTGAATCTGGCACTTCAACTTGGGGCTTATGATCCAAACTATTTGCACCCATTAGCTCTCTGCCACTGTTTGGACTGCCCTGAAACTAGCCCTGAAACTAGCCCTGAAACTAGCCCTGAAACTAGCACTGAAACTAGCACTGAAACTAGCCCTGAAACTAGCCCTGAAACTAGCCCTGAAACTAGCACTGAAACTAGCACTGAAACTAGCACTGAAACTAGCACTGAAACTAGCACTGAAACTAGCCCTGAAACTAGCACTGAAACTAGCACTGAAACTAGCACTGAAACTAGCACTGAAACTAGCCCTGAAACTAGCCCTGAAACTAGCACTGAAACTAGCACTGAAACTAGCCCTGAAACTAGCACTGAAACTAGCACTGAAACTAGCACTGAAACTAGCCCTGAAACTAGCCCTGAAACTAGCACTGAAACTAGCACTGAAACTAGCCCTGAAACTAGCACTGAAACTAGCCCTGAAACTAGCCCTGAAACTAGCACTGAAACTAGCACTGAAACTAGCCCTGAAACTAGCACTGAAACTAGCACTGAAACTAGCCCTGAAACTAGCCCTGAAACTAGCACTGAAACTAGCCCTGAAACTAGCCCTGAAACTAGCACTGAAACTAGCCCTGAAACTAGCACTGAAACTAGCCCTGAAACTAGCCCTGAAACTAGCACTGAAACTAGCCCTGAAACTAGCACTGAAACTAGCCCTGAAACTAGCACTGAAACTAGCCCTGAAACTAGCCCTGAAACTAGCCCTGAAACTAGCCCTGAAACTAGCCCTGAAACTAGCCCTGAAACTAGCCCTGAGGTTTGTCAGGTCGTTCACCCCTGATGCGAATCACTCGCACTGAGGGTTAACGGTCCCCTGCATCTAATATGGGGGCATCAGTGGGCTCCTGTGATCAGTTCTGATCTCTTTAGAATAACACAACAATATGAGCTGAAGACGGGGAGTGTGGGAGTGCTGCAGGAGTTTACGCTTTCATCTGTCTGTCACGTTGAAATCTCTCTTTTATCCGTCCTCTCTGTATCATTCTCTTGTTCTTTGAAGTGTCACTTTGATTTGTTTCTTTCATCCACCGACGGGCTTTGGCCGTTTTGTCTTCTCACGCAGAAACAGCCACACGTCAGCGCTCGACCCTTTCATCGTCACGCTTGTGTCATTTCACTGGCCGCACGAACATGCTGACGTGGCACAAATTAGCCTTAACTGGCCTTCGTTCCCGCCCCGAAGACTCATCGCTTGCAGGTGCGAAGTGTTAGTGAAGGCGCGTCTTTTCAGAACAAAGGATACATTTGGTGCTTTGATCAGCTGGAGCTGCCTGTGAACTGAAATCTGAGGTTTTTAATAAGGAAACGGGACCCTATATGGTCCTTTGGGTGCTCAGGATCGGAGCCCGGCGCGTTGCTCCGATGCTTGATTGGAGCGGGATTTGGGGGCTTCAGATGCCTTGACCTCTTTATCGTCTTCCTCAGGCCGTTATAAAGGGGACTCGACCTGTTTTTCATCCATCAGGGAGTTACGTACTTGCTTTACTGGTCAGTTCTGATCTTCTTTCTGAGAACTGAGCTCCTAAATTGAAGCTTTTTGTTGATTTTTATTCATCTTCACTTCTTACAGCAGCAAGAGTCTAAAGATGAAATGCACTCCTAAACATTAAAAACATTAGATGATGGATTCCACTCGGTTCCAGAGACGCTATATACTGTACAAACTGTATAATTAGATTCAAAGACGAGCGTTTATATCCAGAAATGATCTGAGAACGTGATGTGCAGGAAGTTTAGCTCTGAAGTGACACATGCTCCATGTTACAGGCTGTAAACCCGGTTCTCTTTTTTTTACCCATCTCTACATCAGAGAAATGTCTCTTTTGTACTTTAGGAAATGCAACAAAGCACCTTTTAAGCCAAGCGAACGCCCTGTTTTGCCCTTACAGACAGAACAAAGGATCATCTTTGCATCTATTTTTTACTCTTATTGAAAAAGTTGTGGCTGATGAATCGATGCTTCCCAAACATGAATGACCTGATCTGACGTTTTTCCAGCAGAATGTAGAAATATGACGAGCTTTTCGGGGTCGTTCACTTTAAAGCTGTGGCTGATTGGAGGAGTTTTTACAGTTTTTCTACCCTCCTGTGGGTTTTTCTAATGTCCAAGCTTGGAAATATTTTATATAAGCTGCAAACTGTGACAGTTAACGGTCTCACTTTGAATGAACCGCTTTGCTTTGCTCGTGGGGCAGAGAGCGGCGTACGAAGAGGGAGGAGATGCATTTTTCACTCAAATGCAGAGAAAACGTAAGCTCTACTTCGGATCGTGTTCATTAGCATGTGGTTAAGCGTTAGAAACATGCAAATAGACGATGTTGTAAAGACAAACCCGCAGCCAGGCCCGGCAGCGCCTCACTGCGCTCCCCGAGGCGAGGAGAAAAGTGAGCCTTGTCGTCACCGCCCAGAAAGGCGAAGCCACTCACACTCTGGCCCAGACGCCACGGTCAGTGCACGGCTCGCTTTCCAAATGGTCAAAGGAGCCGACATCGAGCCCGGACCAGCACCGGGAAATCCAGCCGCAGCCATAAGCAAGAATGCAGACAAACGGTGTGGCCACCTGCTCGTATGCATGAGGCCACACCCCCTCAATCGGCTCCATACTGAGTGTCAGAGAGGAGGACGGTCAGTTTGTGATCCTGTGGCAGATACGTTGCTCCATCGCCAAACATCAGACCCGCCCACCACCATTAAAGCGCCCCATGTGTGAGGTTTAAGTTCGGTCACACAACAGTTTGCCAGCTGTTAGCCAACAGTTGACTCACGAGTATCAACTCAGCCAAAAGGATGGACGTGATGCATTAGAGCTGCAGCAGCTCTGCGGTTCTGTCACATCACTCATAAAGGTGGATGTTTCTGTCTTTAGTGACGAGGATGAACCTGTTTAGAGAAGAAAGTTTCCACGGTCAAGCAGAATGACCAAAAATGCACCGGGAAGCGGTGGCTTTCCTCACCTCGTCCTTTGTGGTTTTTTTCTGATCTTTAATTCAGACCAGAGGTGTGACTGTGAAATGCAAATGAGAAAAGTAACAGATGAATAAGTATAAAGCCTGTTAAAGCTGCTCAGATGAGAGGTGAGAAACCCACAGAGACCCTGATCGAGCTCCACTCAGCTTCCCTGCTTTTGTTCTGCTTCTCAGGCCTGTACCTTTAATGTTTGCAGCAGGAAGAGTCACTGCACTGTGTAGCCCTGGAAGAAAGCTGGTGAACAGAATCTAGCATTTAGCACCTGAAGATGATATCTTAGCTTAACTTTGAAAGGTGATGATATGTCAGTGTTTGCACCTTGTTGCTCTCCTTCCACGTGGTAAAAATATCTCCAAATATAATGATATTAACACGAAGGAAGTCATCATCGGCATGTTGTTACCTCCAGCTAAACGTCTCCTTTCAGCCAGAATGCACATCTGGGTAGGGTAGTGGTATGATTGCCACCTTTCATGTGGGTGACCTGGGTTCAAATCCCCTGCATGAAAGGTACCTCCAGTAGGGGTCCTTAAGTAAGGCAAGGCCCCCTTACCCTACCTGTAAGTTGCTTTGGATGAAAGCATCTGCTAAATACATAACAAACATCTGCATGAATCTGTGATCTGATTGGGCCCGTGTTCCTCTCTTCCAGCTCATTTTCTTCATTCAGCCTGTGTGATCTCCCCGGCTGCACTTCATTTCATTCATGTTTCCCGCTTTTTTTTTACATTTTTTTCATTGTATGAATGTCTCCACAGGCGCTGAGTGCCATCAGCGAGGTTGGAGACCTTCTTCATCTAAAGTACTCCCGTCACAGGATACGACCGTGTTTGGCCCGACCCTCTGATGACGGCGTGTATGAGGACATTGATGACTGATGAACCACTCCTCTGCTGAAGAGGTGTGAACCCGAGTAACCACGGGAAACACAGGTCAAGATGCATCACAAGTCTTCCGTGAGGACAGAAATGTGCGTACATGCCCCTTGTCACTAGCTTGCCATAATGTAACCTCACAATAAATGGAAATCCATCATCTGATCCTACTTTGCCTTACTAGTAAAGACACTGAAGACGGCACCTCGGCTCTCTCCTGCGCACATTTTGTGATACTTTTTTAAGTTTGTGTCTAAAGATTTATGATTTGGTTGTATGTTGTGTGGCATTCGTTGTCGCTGCTGAACCTTGTTGTTACACGTGTGAAGCAGACGTCACAAACAGAAGTCTAAAGTGTGGCTTAAAGTTACTCTTTTAGCCGTGAAAGGTCCATTTTTGTCATGCAGCACGTTCCAGATCGTTGCTTTTTTCCACCAGCAGAAGGTGGTAAATGTTGCATGTTTGCACAGGATCACACAAATCGCCTGTTTGCTCGCCAGAAAGGTTTCACTCTGCGATTTTGTCGGTTAAAATCACTTAGTAAAAGTCCTTTAAATGAACATAACTGTTCCAGAAAGCCCTGTGAGTAACTCAAAGAGGGTTTAAACTCGTAGCTCACAGCTAACTGGCTAACCAACTAGCTAACTGCAGCTAATACCGTGTGAGCTTTTTAGCGAAGTAGTTTTCTTTTACTGAAGGATCAGCATTAATTTGGGGCACTAATGTGTGTGTATATGAAGGTAAATCCTGCAGGCACTTAGCTGCAGCTTCCCATAGAAGTATTATTTTACACTTTCCTTTTTGTTTTGGAAGAACTGAACACGAGCTGCTTCCTCCATGTTTCAGGGCTTAAGCTAAGCTAACGGCAGCTAACGCTACAGGTTTAGCATAAAGACATGAGAGATCCCAGTTGTCCAAGCAAATTGCATTCCCCTCCGTGGCATCGCTTAATAACTCAAATGTAATCTCTCTTTGCAGAAGTCGCAGTCACTTAAGAAAAAGCCACAAACTTTGTTGTGAGCAGTTCTAGAAGTCAAGTTTTTATCAATCAATCGACGATCTCACTGCTGGAGACAGCATGGCTGCTGCCAGAAGGGACCGCCGCACATGCACTCAGACCCAGCTGGAAGTCGGCTGGTTTTCTCGCCACCTGATGCTCCGAGGTTCTGTGACGGCGTGAGACATCGTGTTTCCATCCGAAGCCTCCCGTCACGAGTAGCTGAACGCTTCCTTCTGAGCAGGGACACTGTTGCTGGATGTAGTTCGGTATCAAACTGCTCGCAACAAGGTTTGAGGGTTTTCTTCGGTACAGAGAGATGATTTCTGCACTCGGAGGTCGTTTGAGCCTCACAAACCAATCTGATTTAATTAGTTTTAATGTCTCAGACGTTCTTAAATGAGCTGATTTTCTTATCTTCGTGAAAATATAAAAGTAATTCTCGTTAAGTTGAGTTGCCTCAGCTGAGTTTGGCTCAGATCTGGGTCAGAACAACAGTGCCAAAGTGGAAATGGATCTGAGGAGAACTGGAGTGAGTCACAAACAGCCAAAAGAGCTGCTTCAGCTGTCCGAGGTTGATGTGCAGCACATAAAAGGAACCTAAACGAGTCCAACGCGCCCAAATCAGCAGCCAGTGAGTTATTTAGCTGAAACTGTTGCTGAGTGATGGTTCCCACTCTTATTATATCTGCTGTTTGGGGTCAGACTGTTGATAAAAGGTGAGATTTAGTGAAACTTTAATCAGGACTTTTATCACTAAACGTCACATTTAATCAGCTTTAATCATCACTGCTGTCCAACAGCCTGTATTTTTGCATTTTAGCCTATTAAAGTCTTACAAACGGGGCTGATTATCGCGATCGATTCAAGTCCAATTCACAAGATTCCGATTTAATATCGATTCAGATAAAATTGTTTTTGTTTAAAGTCAGATAGGAAGGAGCTTTTCGCAGGAATGCTTCCACTTTGCTTTGCTTCTGTAGAGCTCCTCGCGCTCGGCGTTCTTTCCGTATCCAAAAAGCTGGCGCCGCTCTCCCCGGGTCTTTGAATCTCATCGCTTCGCATTTCAAGACGATTCGGCGCGTTAAAAATCGATTTGAGCATTTTTTTAAGGGATTTTTGATCGATTTGCATTGGAAAATGGAGCGTTTGAACCCAGCCGTGCTTACAAACCGCCCCACATGTGACCTTTAAACGTGCAGCAACAAGGCCAGAATGGAACTGTCCACCTTTGTCGTCTCTTTTGTGCTCGTCAGCTGCTGCACTGTAACTGTTTCTTGGTTTTTGTGATGCGTTGGACCCCAGGAGATGGTGGCCACATCCGCTTTAATGCCTTTAAGAGCTCACTGATGACTGTAATCACGGTGCGGGTGTGTGATCACCGTCATGTTTTCTGCTGTAAATGTGTGTGTTGCTGCACTTTTTCGTGCTTTTGAACTCTGGGTTTATCTGCGTTGTGCTACTGAGCTTTTGAGCTGCAACACTCCTTGCTGAAGGCAGCTGTCCGAGCTGAAAGACGCATTCATCAGCTCTCGCATGTCTGCTGTCGGGCCGCCGATACCAATGGTGCATGCACACAGTGAGCACCTGCAGCTGCTGTGTACAGACGGTGGTGCTCGCTGTTTTCCATTCATGAGAAGCTCCTGTTGACCTCCGTCTGGTGTCTTTTCTGTGGGCGAACTGAAAATGAACATTTACGTTTGCACACAAGAAAGCGGTTCAGATCTCACTCTGTAAAACTGCTCAACCTCATGATGTCTTAATGATGCAGTCGAACATGAGTTAGACGGATTGTTTCAGATTTATTTATACTTGACAAACACAAACACGCTATGTCTGTGGAAGCTATCAGCCATTAAGTCCTCTGTTACTGAAAAGGATGCCTTTGTGGGTGCAGGACAGCATGAAATGCTGCCGTGGAAAGCGGTTTATATTGTTTCACGTACAACTAGATGTTTATAAAATTGTTTTTCTTTCCTTTTTTATTGGTGTCCGCACGTCAGAGACGTTCTACAGTAGTGCCTTTTAAGCAAATTATTTTCTAAAATTTCTGATGATGGTGATTGTTTATCTTCATTTGAACTCTTGTCTTTAACTGTACTTATTGTCATCACTGGATGTGTTGTCATTGTTGACTAATCATCATGCATTTGATTGTAGGAAAAGCACCATTTGCAACACATCATCAAACTATTAACATGTAAAGTTTCACCATTATCAGTTAAATCAATAAACCTTTAACAATAAAAACAAAGATGTCTGAAACTGCCTTCAGTTTTGTTGAGATTGGATGTTCTTGTCATCTTTTTTCCCACATAATAAATGGACTTTAAGTGTCATTCAAACTGTGATGATTGTTAGAGTCGGATGGATGTATCAGAAGTGGGCAAAGAGATCTGGAAATGGTTCGGCTCTATCTGCGGATCTCAGAGGTCTGGAGGGTATACACCAGGTCAGGAAGTCTTGTATGTGAGGACAAGCTCATTTAAAGGTGAACTGTAAGGTTTTAAAGTAATCAAATCTACGTGAAATCTCAGGGGAGATGTGTTCAGGCCTTTTCCTTCCAGTAATGAGTCGAGCTGAGCGAAGAATTTACCAAAATATAACTCCTAGGTTCCTGCAGGCTGGGTGATGTTGTTTCATAGACTGTTAAGATAAGGACCAATGGGAGATTAAACACATTTATATGCAGTTTATTGAATTTAAAGGGGAACTCTGGTATTTTTAAATCGAGACCTTATTTCTGGCATGAAATACTAACCTAACCTAGGAATCTAAATATCTTCCGAAGGACGCCGACTTTCACCAAACTGTTCTCGGTGAGTAGATGAACTTATTTCATGCCAGAAATAAGGTCCAGGTTTAAAAATACCAGAGTTCCCCTTTAAGGTCATTTAGGTCCATTCTGCATTAAAAGTCAGAGCGTTGAGATTAGCAAGTGAGCATAAAAATAGTAAAATGCATTATTTTCTTGAATAAGCAGGTCAAGAGTCTGCTTATAAATGGGGAACAGAGCGGGTCCAAGGACTGAGCCCTGTGGCACGCCACTGGTCTGTTGGGATTTACTCGCCCCAACACAACGGGTCACTTTCATGACCGATCTTTCCCTGCAAAGATGTCGCATCCTTTCTCTCCACTTTGTTTCTGCTTTACATCCGAGACGTCTCCTCTTCAAGTCATCTGGATCTGGGGTCTTATTCCATGCGTTACTTGGGCTTTGGAAAGCTCAGTCAGCTGCTCTCACGTGCAGCCAACAATGGATTTTATGGGATCAAGATGGGTAAATATGCTGCTTGTGCTCCAGCGCATGTGCTTGTATGGAGTTTGAATGGCGCTCGTTGTACTGTTTCAGAAAGAGTGTGACGAGAATGTGTAATATAACACCTCACATAGTATTAATGTGCTTTCATTAACACTGGAGTAACTTTTTGCCCTTCAGGAACGATATCGTGTCAGTTCAAGCTGAATTTGGAAACCATTCTCATTAATCTTTGTGAAACATTGCCAGAAGAGCTGAAGAGATCCTCCCTGTGAGCCTCTGTGGTGTTTTGTTCTTTCCATCTGTCTTTCTCTTAGAAATGGAGAAGAGGACTCCATAACCGCCGACCAGAATGAAGCAAAATACAAAAACAAGCAGCTTCTAAACTGAAACTGACGGCTTGAGCTGATTTTTAAAAAATTAAAATAAAAAAAAAAACACGCATCGGATCATTTTTCGAATAAGCAAAAAAAAAGACGATAAATAAACACAAGTTTGGTCTTTTTGTTTATTAACACTTTTAAATTATTAAATTAAAATATATAAAATCATCTGTGCACAAGGCATAATATCTTCTTTTTAACATAATTAATGAAAAACAACTTAAAGTGCAGCATAAAAAGGCATTTTTCCTTTAATTTGGCCTCATGTCTGCAGCTATAAACACACTCATAGTGTTTGAGATGCTTTAACCGGTCGGTTTGTGCAACAAGGCGCTGCATCATTGCCGCGGCTGTTGAGCAGCCTTTATTTTCACTCCTGTCAGTGAAACCAGGTGATGTTGCTATAAATGCGCGGCCACGCTTGATGCGCTTCCTGTCATTTCACTTTCTTGCACCACAGTGTCTGCACGCCGTCACTTTTTCATCCACTAACCTCTTTTCCCCATTCAGGGGGCTTAAATGACGCGGTGCGTTAAAGCTCCGCTCTCCATGACCGCTGTGAGTGGATTTAACACGCGCACAACTTTCTTTTTTCTTCATAAATCAATCCGCGGATCACGTGCGTGCCGAATCGAAGATATTGTTCCAAACGGATCAATGATGATCCGTTGCGCCACTATGAGTTAGAAACTAACATTTTCTTTCTTTGCATTCTCATCCAAAGTAATCGATCATAGAGTCTGAAACTATGATGGCAAACACTCGGAGACCCTGCCCATTTGAACGGTTGCAAAACTGCTTTTCCAGCTGCTGTATTTAAGCTTCAACTCAAGATTTTCTCCTCCTCACTCCGCCGTCCTGCAGCTCTCCTCCTGCTCAGTTTTTGTTTTTGAGTCTCACATTTGCAGCAGAAATGGCCACAGCTGGTCAGGTAGGTGCACAGTTTAATGTGAGATGCACATCTGGGATCTTTTACACCTCAGTTATCTCTTCTAACTGTAATAATCAAAGTAAAACGAGCTTTTTGTGCTGTTTGCCTGTTGAGGTTTGATTAGTTTGAGAGTCCAAATGCAGATTAATGTGATAAATGAGGCTAACACCGGGTAATATACTAACTCCAGCCTCTCGTGATGTTTTTAACATGCATTTTTATTCTACTTAAACAAGCTCAGAGTTAATACTTCTACAATGAAAACGTGAAATTAAAAAAATCCATCTGTGTCTTGCTTTTGGCTGCATTTAAAACTATCCTGACAATTTGCACAACTGCGGAAACTGGCGAGCACCAAACAGTAGAAGGCCAACAGAGAAATGTTGGAGGAACTCACTAAAAATTACTTCATATCTCACTGTTTATCTCCTGAATGGTTTTCCTAGTGATGCTAAACTTGCTGTATGATACATTGAATAAAACTGTCCTCGTAAAGTTTTTTTGCTGGATAACTCGTGGACTTTGAACTCTTACTTTTTATATGTTTGCTTTTTATTCCAGGAGCAGCTCTGTCTTTTTCTAGAGTTAACGTGACTCTAGAAAAGAGAAAAAACAGACTTTTAAGATACACTTAAACACGTTATTCAGACCGAAATCAAGCTTCTGAAAACCAGGCTGACGCACTAACTAATGCAGTTGCAGATCCAATCACTCAAAAAGGCTTAAATGCTCTGAAGTTCCAACCTTTTGCATCACTTCATAGAAAAATTAAAGCGTAAGTGTAAATTAATGCAGCTTAATCACCAATAAAGCTGCTATCACTCTGGTTTCTAAAGGAGTCAGAAATTATGACTGAAAATCAGACCATTAAGACTACGTCTCAAGAATTTCAGACTGTCGCTCTGCTCTAATAAAATCCCGACAAAACCACCTTTCAAGTATCTTAAAGATAGCATCTGTGCAGTGAAGTCGGTTCTACTTATGGGTGAAATGATCTCCAACAGAAAAAAATAGCAGTGGCAGAACATCTTGAATGTTTCGTCACAGTCCGCTCTGTCAAACTGTTATAATTAAAGAGCAGAAGCAGGACTCGTTTCATGCTGGTTTCACCGCTGCTTCAGGTCATCAAGTGCAAGGCAGCAGTGGCCTGGGAGCCCAACAAGCCTCTGGTCATCGAGGAGATTGAGGTGGCTCCACCTCAGGCCAACGAGGTTCGCATCAAGGTGAGACGATCAATATCAAGACACACCTGTGATTAAAGGGGAACTCCGGTATTTTTAAACCTGGACCTTATTTCTGGCATGAAATACGTTCATCTACTCACCGAGAACAGTTTGGTGAAAGTTGGCGTCCTTCGGAAGATATTTAGATAACTGGAGATCCATATAACGGAGTGAACGGGGCTTAGAGGATGCAGCCTCTAAATAAGGCATTATCTGTCTTTATTTCACCAATACTTTAAGAAGAATGAATGAATGAACGTGTGCTATAGCTCTGTTAGCTCATAGCTGCTGTGTTGTTGTTATTGGTGGCTATCGGGGGCTTTCTACACACTCGTCTACTGGTATGACGTCATTGACGCCCGCCGCTGCAGCACAGTTTATTTACTCCAGTAAGAACGTCCATCTTACTCAAAGTTGTCGTCCACATTGTCAAAATCTGATAAATATCCTGCCATGTTGCACAAAACTAGCAGCAGCAAACTCTGTGTGAAGTTAGCCGACTGTCACAGAGCACGGAGTGAATAAACTGTGCTGCAGGGGGGCGTGTGGATGAAGTGGTCCCAGTAGAGTGCCTGTGTAGAAATCCCTCCGTTAGCTCTCCTATAGCTGCAAGTAGCCACATAACAGCAGCTATGAGCTAACAGAGCTATAGCACACGTTCATTCATTCATTCTTCTTAAAGTATTGGTGAAATAAAGACAGATAATGCCTTATTTAGAGGCTGCATCCTCTAAGCCCCGTTCACTCCGTTATATGGATCTCGAGTTATCTAAATATCTTCCAAAGGACGCCGACTTTCACCAAACCGTTCTCGGTGAGCAGATGAACGTATTTCATGCCAGAAATAGGGTGCAGGTTTAAAAATACCGGAGTTTTCCTTTAAGGGTTTGGGATTCATGAGTGAGAGGTCACTGCTTTTTAGGACTCAACCACAAATTGAAGACATTAAACTTAGTCATTTCTATTTGGTTGTTTTCAGCTGAATGGAGACAAATCTTTAAATGATGCAAGTTATTATGTTTGGGAGAGGTGGAAGACTGTTTATGGGGAAAAATGTGATGGAAATGGACTAATTTATTAAATAAATCGTGTAAAAATGTGGTGATAATGATCTGTCGAAGGTTAAATATGACCGTGACTGCTGCTTTTTGAAGGAATGACATCAAATGTGGAGGTTGGGAAACCTTAAACGAGTTGCCGACCATAGAACCCGCAACTTCTTCCAGCATTGTTTTTATTATTCAAGTGTTATTGTCTGTAGCAGTAACCAAAATACTCAGCTGAAACTCTCAGCTTCAGATTAAATGGATCAGATGTGGTGCATTCTATTTAATGGTCAGCAGGGGGCGACTCCTGTGATTGGAGACGTAAAAAGGACTATTTGTACTGAAGCCAAAGAAAATGACCATTCCTGATGGATCCGTCCCTTTCTATGGATATTTTTCTGAAGTATGTTCTGTTAATCTTGAGTTTTGGCCTTTTTAACAGTACCGTATAGTCAAATGGACAGATGGATGGATGCTAATCGTATTGCAACTAAAGATATAGTTCAATCGGGTTTGTTTTTATTTGATTTCATTCACATCATTGCTGTGCTTGTTCTTCTTTGCAGATTGTGGCCACAGGGGTGTGCCACACAGACCTGTACCACCTGTTTGAGGGTATGCACAAAGACGGTTTCCCTGCAGTCCTCGGCCACGAGGGAGCTGGCATCGTGGAAAGTGTCGGTCCCGGTGTCGCCGAGTTCCAGCCAGGTCAGTCAAAGCTCTATTTGGACAAAAAAAGAACTGCAATTTGGTCTAATTTAACAAACACCTGTTTTACAATGGTCCTGAAAGTCAATGTGGAGGTGGACTGGAACACTGGATGTTTTGTAAGTTGTAAATTTTTCAGGAGACAAGGTTATCCCCCTGTTCATCTCCCAGTGTCGAGAATGTCGCTTCTGCAAGAGTCCTAAGACCAACCAGTGCGAGAAAGGATGGTGAGTTAATCTCTTACCTCTGATCTTCTTATTCCAGCCATCAAAGATATGCTCATTGCATTTCAGACCCATCTGGTGTTGCATCAAGCTGCCATTTGCACACGTTTTCTGCACAGGGCTGCTGATCATCATGATGTGATGGCATTGGCAGACACCAGGATGACCTGTAAGGGGAAGAAGGTGCTGCAGTTTATGGGAACCAGTACCTTCTCTGAGTACACTGTGATTAACCAGATTGCTGTGGCTAAGATCGACCCTGCTGCTCCTCTGGACAAAGTCTGCCTCCTTGGTTGTGGGATCTGCACTGGATTCGGAGCAGCAGTGAATACCGCTAAGGTTTGTGTGTGTAAAACGCACACTGTTGGGAGTCTGTTATTAACTGCTATTAACCTCAGGTTGTTGTGACTTTCTGTGGACGTTCAATTTACCTAATAAGCTATACTCAGTAGTTAAAGATGAGAAGTCACGAAGAATCAAAGATGAGACAGATTCAGCTGGATCGCGGTCCAATGATGGTTTCCTGCAGAGTTACAATATGACCATACATGAGAAGTAGCCCGGGCTAAGTCTGAAGTCTCTTCTGAAAGTTTCCATCTTTTATACAATTTGGGGCCTGAGGCAGCTCCTCCCCGGGCCCCTCCTTTCATATGGCGTATTTTCCCCATCCTTCCACCATTATGTCTTATTTACTACTTTTACCCGAGGCTGGGTCCTGTCTTTTTTAAAAACCCATTTATTCATATAATAGTCCCTCCTCCTACTCCTGACCTTTCCCCTACATCCAGATCTCCTTTGATCATCTTTGGCTGCAATTAGCGTGGAGACCATGGCTGTTAATTAGCTCCAGTGATCATCATTTTAGCGTGGGGGCCATACCTTATAGTCCTAACTACGAGATAGAGATTGTGTCAGGCTTTGTAAGGCCCTTCCTGGACATGGCGCCCCATTATCATTCATTAATGATAGACTCAGAGCTACACATTGGTGTTTTCCATAGTATTACATTCAGGGATTGTTAGGCATCCTGATAGCCAGACACTACAAGGTCTTTTCCACTTTAGGTTGAGCCTGGTTCCACATGTGCCGTGTTTGGTCTGGGAGCTGTGGGTCTGGCAGCCGTCATGGGCTGCAAGTTTGCAGGAGCAAAGAAGATCATCACCGTTGACATCAACCCAGAGAAGTTCGAGAAGGCCAAAGTGTTCGGTGCGACTGACTTCGTGAACCCCAAGGATCACAGTGAGCCCATTAGCCAAGTGCTGTCTGAGATGACCAACGGAGGCGTGGACTACTCCCTCGAATGTGTCGGGAATGTGGGAGTAATGGTGAGATCGATGGAGAGAACGTTTACTATTAGCTCTAAATGAAATTTAGTGACTTTGTGCTGTTTTTCCATCCAGCGCAGCGCCTTGGAGTCTTGTATGAAAGGTTGGGGAGTCAGCGTGATTGTTGGCTGGACTGACATGCACGACTTTGCTGCCCGACCCATTCAGCTCATTGCTGGACGTACATGGAAAGGATCCCTGTTCGGAGGTGAAGAAAATGGCCGCTGAGTAAAGTATTGGTTTTCAATCATAGCTTCTTTTCTGATATGAATGGGAAGCTCCTCCTAGAGGTGGACCAGCCTCAATGCGATTTCCATTTTAATGAATCACGTTCTGTAAGTGCACAGCTGCTGGCTGACTTTGTTCAGCTATGGAGTGCAGTGAGCAACACTTTCGAGTACTTTCCAAGTCATGATGGTCATCTAAAAGCTTTCAGAGTTTAACCTGCAATCGTTCAAATAATACAAGACATCATTTTCAGTTTATCTTATTGTATCTACTCGGTGGGGCTCAGGGTTCAAGAGTAAAGATGGCGTTCCTGAGATGGTTAAAAAATACCTGGACAAGAAGGTGAAGCTGGACGAGTTCATCACCCACAACATGACTTTGGACCAAGTCAACAAAGCCATTGAGCTGATGAAGCGAGGCCAATGGTACGTTCCTAAACCTGCTCGGTTTTTACGATTTGTGAGCAAAGACTAAATGTAAAGTGTTCTAATTTGTCTTTTTCTTGCTTCACAGCATCCGGACGGTTCTGAGAGTTTCTCCACAATAAATTCATGGTGTTGCTTGCAGCCACAGTGAAACAAGATTGTCCAAATACTTGGAATCATGTGTACTGACTGTGATAATTACAGCGTGTAAATCCCACAAAAGTGAGGTGTTGTGGAGTAAAATAAATGATTAAAACAGATTGTGTCAGTTTTGTTTTATAAATCATTGAAATGTTTATATATTATACTGTTCTCCCAGATATGAGCCTTGATATATATTATATTGCCAAAAGTATTCACTCACTCATCCATATAATTCAGTTCTGGTGTTCCAATCCCTTCCACGGCCACAGGTGCATAAATCCAAGCACCGAGTCATGCAGACTGCTTCTACAAACATCTGTGAAAGACTGGCTCAGGAGCTCAGTGGATTCCACCGTGATGGGAGGCCACCTGAGCAACAAGTCCAGTCGTGAAGTCTCCTCGCTGCTAAATATATAATATACAGTCAGCTGTCAGTGGTTTTATGACAGAGTGGAAGCGATTGGGAACGACAGCAGCTCAGCCAGGAAGTGTTCGGCCACGTTAACTGACAGAGCGGGGTCAGAGGTCGCTGACTTTCTGCAGAGTCAGTCGCTGCAGACCTCCAAACTTCACGTGGCCCTCAGATTAGCTCAAGAACAGTGCGTAGAGAGCTTCATGGAATGGGTTGCCATGGTAACTGCATCCAAGCCATACGTCACCAGGTGCAATGCAAAGCGTCGGATGCAGTGGTGTAAAGCTGCCACCACTGGACTCCAGAGCAGTGGAGACGCCTTCTCTGGAGGGACCAATCACGCTTCTCCACCTAGCAACCTGATGGAGGAGTCTGGGTTTGGCGGTTGCCAGGGGAACGGTATTTGTCTGACTGCATTGGGCCAGGTGTAAAGTTTGGTGGAGGGGGGATTATGGTGTGGGGCTGTTCTTCAGGAGCTGGGCTTGGCCCCTTAGTTCCAGTGAAAGGAACTCTGAATGCTTCAGATACCAAGAGATTTTGGACCATTTCAAGCTCCCAACTCTGTGGAAACAGTTTGAGGATGGACCCTTCCTGCTCCAACATGGCTGCACACCAGGTCCATAAAGACCTGGATGAGCCAGTCTGGTGTGGAAGAACCTGACTGTCCTGCACAGAGTCCTGACCTCAGCCCGATAGAACACCTTTGGGATGAATTAGAGCAGAGACTGAGAGCCAGACGCTGTGCTTCTGGAAGAACGGTCAAAAATTCCCACAAACACACTCCTGAACCTTGTGGAAAGCTTTCCCAGAAGAGTTGAAGCTGTTGTAGCTGCAAAGGATGGGCCGACGTCATATTAAACCCTGAGGATTAAGAATGGGACGTCACTTAAGTTCCTATGTGTGTAAAGGCAGATGAGCGAGTACTTTTGGTGATACATAGTGTATCTATGTATCTTCTGGCAGATTCATGCCACACAACTTTTGTTTGAAAACACTTCATTCTCACTGCGCTGCTCATCAATCACACCCCTATTTAATCTCTTTATTGAATTATGGGCACCAGCATCATGCCCAGGATGGAAACTGAAACCCTGCCTTGTTAGTGCTGTGGGTGTGAGTATAATCAGTTTAATTCATACTGTAGTTGTCAGTGATTTCAGACATTTTTCTGAAAAAAACATGTAAAAAATGTATATTTCTGTTAAAGATTTACGCACAGAAATATTTACTTTTGTGCAGCCAACTGATGATACACACTGGTGATCTCTTATAGTTTGAAGCAGTTTAATATGTTAAAGTTTGTTGTTTTAACGTGTTAAAGGTGCCACTGTGAGGGAATAAGTGCACATAAGAAAACAAACCAAGGGACTCTCATCCTGATATTTATTCAGCTTCAAATGAGGCGTCTCAACTCAGGAAAGAAATGAGTAACTGGCATCAACAATGATAAGATATCTGTTTTCAGAAAATACTTAAAAGTCCAGGTTTTAAAATGTCTTTCCACTCAAAACTGTGTTTAGCTGCAAAGTGGTTTAAAGCTGTGGCTGCTGTTTTTTTAATTCCACAACAGCCTCACAGGAGGTCAAAGTCCTTCAAAGTTTATATCTGACAAGGTGCACAGGCCTTGTTTCCCCTTCCTGTTTTACAGCTGAAGTCTTCTTTTAACTCCTCTCTGGATTGTGAAAGCTCATCTTTGCATCTCAAATGGCAGCTGCTGGGAAGGTAGGAAGAATTATACATGCATCTTGTTGCTTTATAGCCTCTAATCGTGTATTTTACTGTTTAACTTGCTGCAGACACACAGGTGCAAGAAAGACCTTTTTAATTCTACAACAGCTACACTCACAGGTTCCTAATGTGCTGATTTTCTGTTTCTTTTATCATCTTTACAAAGTTTTTACCCTGTCTGTTTTGTCTAAACTATTGAATATGAGATAGAGACTTTAAATGGAAGGAAGGCCTGCAAATAGATTTCAAATTCCAAAAGCCTACTTCTTCAGTCGTTTAATAGCAATGCTGCAGCAGTAAAACTCATCTTTATCTCACATGTGTGGACTTTAAATTGTTGCTTCTGCAGGGGCAGTTATATTAACATCATCACAGCTACTGTGATATGATTTGAGCATATTTACGGAGGTTGTGAAACCCGCTCCAACAGTACGAGCTGCATGAGTTAATCTTAGACTTGGAATAAGTGCTCATCTTGAGCTAGAACACAAACAACTGAAGCAGCTGGCTGCCGCCAAAGCAATGAGTTGTTTGTGTCTGTTAAAGTCAACAACTTGTAATATTTCATGCCATTTAGTAATGAAAAAGCCCAAATTTATGTGCCTGATATCCACAAAACCACAGATGTGTTCAGTCAACATGTAGTTTTACAATAATATGTCATTACTTTGCTGTATGTTACTGGCTGTTAGGTCATCAGGTGCAAGGCGGCAGTAGCCTGGGAGCACAACAAGCCTCTGGTGGTTGAGGAGGTTGAGGTGGCGCCACCTCAAGCCGGTGAAGTCCGTATCAAGGTGAGGCATTCGCTGACATGTCAGTGTCAGTGTGAGCTGAGGTGATTAGACATCCTGCAGATTGCAGTCATGCTGTCACCGAAAAACTCCAAGAGATAAACATTTTTTACTTGTTTTTTGCAGTTGTTTTGTATAAATAAATGAGGAAAAGCTGGTTTCGTATTTCCAGCCAACTGCCATTTACCACACAGCTGCCTATAAGTTGCCTTGTTGCTTAACTACATGAACAATAAGCACTCATCACTGCTAAAAGAGGACGCATATATTTCCTGATAAACTGTTTGTGGGATCTGTTATTTCTCTTTTCTCATGACTTTTATGTCAAACAGTTATTGTTTTCTGAGTAAACAAAACCAAAAACAACTATATTTTCATCGTTGACAATCATCCTCACAGTTATCAACTTTTAATCATTTAGATGTTAGATGTTTGAATGGGAGGTGTGTTATGTTGGAAAGAATTGGTGGATTGATGGATAGATCTGTGAATTTGCATGTGACCAAAGGTCCAGGTCAGCGTGGGAAACCTTTAATCTAAGCTGGATTCTCCCCTTGAATGTGTCCAGGAACTCTTGTTTCCTTAAATTTAGATTTGTAACTCCAGTCTGAGGTCAGGATTTAGGAAACCTAAGTTGCAAGTGTCAGTGTTTTCATTGTGTTGCTTGTCCTCTGTGCAGATTGTGGCCACAGGGGTGTGCCACACAGATCTGTACCGCCTCTACGAGGGAACGAACAAAGATGGATTCCCAGCAGTTCTTGGCCACGAGGGAGCTGGCATCGTGGAAAGCGTCGGTTCTGGTGTGACTGAATTCCAGCCAGGTCAGCCAACCCTCACTAGCTACGGCACCAAAAAACACCTGTTCCACATATAATATACATCAAATTGAAGTTCTTTTGACATGTTGTTATTTAAACTCAGGAGACAAGGTTATACCGCTGTTCATGTCCCAGTGTCGAGAATGTCACTTCTGCAAGAGTCCTAAGACCAACCTGTGCGAAAAAGGGTACTGAGCTCATCTTCTTCCTCTCGTCCTTTAATTTCATTCATAAGATTGTTGACCCTTTTGATGGTAAATTAACCTTTAAATCGCTCATTTATGCTGACATTTAAAGTCACAGTCGTACATCTTTTGTTCAGGATTCTGGACCCTGGACATGACAAGAAGGTGTTTGAAAACTCAAGGATTACCTGTAAGGGGAAGAAGGTGGTCCAGTTCATGGGAACCAGTACTTTCTCTGAGTACACTGTGTTGAAGGAGATTTGTGTGGCTAAGATCGATCCTGCCGCTCCTCTGGATAAAGTCTGTCTCCTTGGTTGTGGGATCTGCACTGGCTATGGAGCCGCAGTTAATACTGCAAAGGTTTGTATGTGCGACCCTTTGGGAAAATACCAGTTTGAGATGAGACATTTGAAGTTAAACAGAGTAACTGTCTGTGGTTGCACATTAGTGAGACAGGGCTATTCATTACCACAGGAAATGATCCGTCTAAAGTGAAATGTTGACCAAAGTCTCCTGCTTTAGGTTGAACCGGGCTCCACCTGCGCTGTCTTTGGCCTCGGAGCCGTGGGTTTGGCTGCTGTCATGGGCTGCAAAGCTGCAGGAGCCAAACGGATCGTAGCCGTTGATATCAATCCAGATAAGTTTGAGAAGGCCAAAGTGTTTGGTGCCACTGACTTTGTGAACCCCAAGGATCACAGCAAACCTATCAGCGAGGTGCTGATAGAGTTGACTAACGGAGGGGTGGATTTCTCCTTTGAATGCATCGGAAATGTGGGAGTCATGGTGAGGAGATTTAAGGCGTTTTGTTGATATTTACAAACTGAACATGATTGGGTGTCATGATTGATGACCAACTAACCTTCAAAGATCACGTTACCTCGGTTGCTCGTTCGTGCCGCTTTGCATTACTAAACATAAGAAAGATCAGACCATACCTAACCCAACTGCTTGCAGCTCCCTCCAGTGTAAAACGATGAACAAAATAATTACTTTGAAACCCTCCCTGCAGCCATGGCAGAGCTTATGTATTAGACTGTGTGCCTTTCTGAAAGATTCAGATCAGATATACAGCTCTTGAATGAATGGCCTTAGGAATAAGCCTCTTTGTGACGTCTGTTTTGAGGAGCTTCACTCAGTTCAGATCTATTTTTCATGACAATACACAACAAAAACCATCTTAAGGCACTTTACAGATAAAGTGACTAAAGTCAATTTAAATGCAGTACAATTCAGTTGAATTATAATCCACCTCAATCCATTATTTCGGTTTAGCTGGCGAAAGAAACCACTGCATTTTAAACGTTACCTCAGTTGCTCGTTCGTGCCGCTTTGCATTACTAAACATTAGAAAGATCAGACCATACCTGACCCAACATGCCCCCCAGCTCCTGGTGCAGGCCATGGTCATCTCCCACCTTCACTACTGCAACGCTCTCCTAACTGGTCTCCTAACTGGTCTCCTAACTGCTCTCCTAACTGCTCTCCAGCCTGTGAAACCTCTGCAGATGGTCCAGAACGCGGCGGTGCGTCTGGTCTTGGATCAGCCTAAAAGAACACGCCCCCCCTCTGTTCATTGAGCTCCTCTGGCTGCCCTTAGCCGCCCGCATCAGGTTCAAGTCCCTGATGTTAGCTACAAAGAGCTTAATGGAACGGCTCCCATCTACTTGAAGGCTCTTGCAAAGGCTTCTGTCCCAACTGGGTCCCTCCGTTGGTCCCAGGATTGTCGTCTAGCAGCTCCTACACCACGCCTAAGACAATCCAAACTCTGTTCATGTGTCGTCCCACGATGGTGGAATGACCTACCGAGCGCTACCAGAACAGGGGCGTCCCTGTCTATCTTCAAGAAGCTCCTGAAAACCCAGCTCTTCAGAGAGCATCTCCTATCCCAGCCCTTACCTTGTATTTCCCTCCCCCCTCTATCTCTGCACTTTATCTTTCTGCACTTCCTTCTATGCCTGCACCCTATCTCTACTCTGTCCCCTCTGACAGAGTCGGACTCCTGGGTTCCTTCTATGTAGCTTATTGGTAGCTTTTTATAAAGCTGTTATATCTTCATTTGTAAGTCGCTTTGGATAAAAGCGTCTGATAAATACAGAAACAGAAACATGAACAAAGTACCCTGACTTCTCTGTTTCCCCATGCAGCGCAGCGCCTTGGAGTCTTGTGTGAAAGGTTGGGGAGTCAGCGTCATCGTTGGCTGGACAGACATGCATGACTTTTCCGCCCGACCCATTCAGCTCCTCATTGGGCGCACATGGAAGGGAACCCTGTTCGGAGGTGAGACATGACACCACTCGTGAAATTATGTGAATATCACAAGTTGTCACACCCTGCATGCTGTTATATATGAACAGAAAGCACACACAGCTACCTAGCTTTAGCTTTAGATCAGCACACTGGTTCATTCTTTTCAGAATTGGAAAGAAGTTCACCAGGTTTAGCTGTGAGTGGCGCCACATCTGGGGCAGCCTGCTGCAATAGCTCTGTTCTTAAATAAGCTTTTATCCTATGAAAACACAGATTTTGACACATTTTTCCATGTCAGTTTGGATGCTGTGCTGCTGGAGTTATTTCTCAAATCTCTCATGATGCATATCCATGGAAACAGGAAAGCTGTTTGAAATTGGAGCAGTTGATTGAGCTTTCCAAAGCCAATGCAGTGCCTGGAATAAGACCCCAAATCCTGATGAGATGAGGAGGAGATGCAGAGAAAGGAGGAGGAAGGTTAAACTACTTCTTTCTTTGATCATCATGGGAAATGTGAGATCAATGGTGCATGAAATGGATAAGCTTGGAGCCCTGAAAAGGGCACAGTGGGAATATCAGGAGAAAAATATTATTGTTTTTCACTGATGCTTGGTTTGAGCTACAAGCCTAAATGCACTGAGCTGCGGCCAAGCGGATGGCTCATTAGCTATTTGTGTTAACAAGCAATTGAACAGGGGTTCCCTAATAAAGTTCTTGATGAGCAATATAATTTCCATTCGGGATTAGAAAAGAATCATTGAATTAAAATAAATTAAATTAAACTAAATTGATCAGATGCGGATCAGTTGGGCTCTGTCAGTCAGCAGATCCCGGACGAGCCCCCATTTTGTGAAAACCTGGCTCAAAAGTGTGTGACAAAAGAGGGAAATCCCACATAGTCTGCAATAATTTACAGTATAATTTGATTAAATAGACAAAGATCAAGCCAGTCTGCTGGTCAGGGGGAGAGAGAGACTACAGTGCTTTTAACACCTCCTGAGCCCAGCCTGCTCAGGTGTGCTGCATCACTGACGAGCTCACGCAGGTATAGCTCCACCCACAGCGACCTGCAACAAGAAAACAGAAACAGCAGAGAGGAAGGCAGAATATACCAAAGGCCAACCCATAGGCCGACACAGGAGGAAAACACAGCCACTGGCGTGCACAGACTTTTTGAAAGGCAGGGTTTGAAAAAAAGCAACAAAAAAAAAAGCACTTTAGCACGTGTTTTGGCTCCCAAGAGGGCATATTAGGGCACTTTAGCACGCGTTTTGGCTCCCAAGAGGGCATATTAGGGCACTTTAGCACGCGTTTTGGCTCCCAAGAGAGCATATTAGGGTAGTTTAGCACACATTTTGGCTCCCATGAGGACATATTAGGGCACATTAGCACATGTTTTGGCTCCCAAGAGGGCACTTTAGAATGTGTTTTTCAACAATTGGTCCACAAGAAAACACCTGCTGCATTCAGATCACATACCCCAGCACAGTGTCAGGATTTTGTATCAAAACCATCTGTTTTTATGTCTGTTTTTGGGGCTCAGGATTCAAGAGTAAAGATGGCGTTCCTCAGATGGTTAAAGCTTATCTGGACAAGAAGGTGAAACTGGATGAGTTCATCACTCACAACATGAATCTGGACCAAGTCAATGACGCAGTTGAGCTGATGAAGCGAGGCCAATGGTACATTTTCGCTCCAGTAATCAGATCAGCTAATTGTGAGAGTAAATAAATAACAATGTTTTGTTTTTTTCCACAGCATCCGGGTTGTTCTAAGTGTTTCTCCCTGACGATAAGAGCCACAATAAGAACCGGTGCAAAGACCCTGCAGCCACGTAGTAACGAGATTATTCAAAATATGCACAAAACACATGCATTACTCTGAGCAACCAACACTTTTAAGAGAGTCACAAGAACAATCAAATTGTGATAATTGTGTAAGAGATCATAAATGTTAATTACCAAGGGGGCAGTTTAGCACGCATTTTGGCTCCCAAGAGGGCATATTAGGGCAGTTTAGCACGCATTTTGGCTCCCAAGAGGGCATATTAGGGCAGTTTAGCACGTGTTTTGGCTCCCAAGAGGACATATTAGGGCAGTTTAGCACGCGTTTTGGCTCCCAAGAGGGCATATTAGGGCAGTTTAGCACGCGTTTTGGCTCCCGAGAGGACATATTAGGGCAGTTTAGCACGCGTTTTGGCTCCCGAGAGGACATATTAGGGCAGTTTAGCACGTGTTTTGACTCCAAAGAGGCCTCCCTGACGATAAGAGCCACAATAAGAACCGGCGCAAAGACCCTGCAGCCACGTAGTAACGAGATTATTCATAATGTGCACAAAACACATGCATTACTCTGAGCAACCAACACTTTTAAGAGAGTCACAAGAACAATCAAATTGTGATAATTGTGTAAGAGATCATGAATGTAAATTACAAAGTGTTTTTGCAGCAAAATAAATGATCTAAACAGATGGTTTCTCCAAGACTGTCCAGTGTAATATCACTGAATTCTCTATGTAATGTGTTTAGTGTGACACAAACTTTCTTATCTGTCACTTAACTCTACTTCTGTTTAAACAACCACTCTTTTAAACACTATCATGAAAGAAACTGTTTACTGAGCTCATCACCACATCTAAAACCACACTTTCTAATTAAGCCTCTTCTGATGAGTGATATTAATCCTAACATGTGCGTTTTGTTTGTTTTTTTTACTGCTAATTAAGCAGATGCATGAGTCTGTGTATGCTAGCTTCTTTTATTGTACCTCAGTGCCTTTTTTAAACAAATGTTACTGATAAAAATGCTGTTTTTATGCCCCAGATGTGACATTTGTGGTCTGAAAAGTACACGGAGATGCTCACAGTAAAACACTGCACACATATTACTGGTTTTACACTTAGCAAACCAGCCTGCTTGTGCAGTCTATTGCTCTGGTTATATTTGGCAGTCCAGCCATGGCATGAAAGTTCCTCTTAATTTGTATTTGTTCATGTACCATGGGTGATAAATTGATGAGAGCTTTGATGACCAAGGGCAGCGCACGACTCACAGAGGACTGGGACACACCCGATCTGTCTCCAATCGCCCTCTGAAAGGTTCCCTGACCAAAAATCCAAGGGTGGTGAGGACCTGGACTGTGGTGGAATTGGGTTTGATCGGTGTGGTTCTCTCTGGAGTTGCGGCTCTAGCAAGCTGCATATTCGCAGCAGCACAGTCCATTCGTCGGTCTCCGAGAATATCTCGGAACACACGCTCTCTTCCAAGAGCCTGACGCGCTGAGGCAGTGCTTGAGCTCGTCATCAGGCTCTGCAGCGGCCTGATCAGGAGCCATTCATTTGAATCAGGTGTAGTAGAGGAGGGAAACATGGAAAACATGCAGGGCGGTGGGTCATGAGGACCGGAATTGATAAAACACTGCGCTAAGGCATCCAAAAGCAGCAAGTCCGCCGCTGGTTACACCTCCCATTTACCTGGTTATATACAGAGTCAAATTAACCTTCAATTAGTGCATAATTTAAGTCCAACAGATGTCAGCATAATCATTATATCTTCAAAGTAATTAAATATACTATTAGTCAAGCAAGCTTGACTCGAATAACAGCGTAAAATAACTACTTTACGTGACTCCTGGACAGGTCTGGATCACTCGTAAATTCTGTTCGTACCTGAAAGAAAACTTAAAATACGAAAAAAATGAATGCGTAAAAATCCATCGTATGCACGACCTGTTCGTGCGTGTAGTTGTTGCATGAGGATGAAGTTTGCGTTGTGTCTACGTACTATTTCTCATTTAACCGTGATTAAATTCAGTAAATAGTTTTCTCGATGGACACCTGTGCACGAGGCAACCATAAAAGTCGCTTTGGGTCATTTCAGGATGTCTAAATAAAGCTGTAAATGGGTGTAAAAAGGTATTTGAGTTCAGCTGTGGCTGCTCCTTGTTTTGCTGCATGTGTTGAAGGTTAAAGTCCTGGACCAGTTAAATGTCTGATAAAATGTCAGGATCCTTTCTCCTCCCCATTCTTCCACCCTGCAGCCGCTGTCTTCTCTTAACTTCTCACCAGACTGCCAGCCATCGTTTCTGCAGCAAAAATGTCCACAGCTGGGAAGGTGAGCGCAGTTTGTCACGTTATCTGTTTGTCTGTGTGGCTGTAATGCAACAGCTAAACATTATGAGCTGCTTTTCTGGGGTTTTTTTTGTCTTGGAACACAGTTTGAAAGTATCCTGTCAGTTTAATGTTTCCAGCTGAGACTATGAAGGAAAAGGTTATTTATGAAGGCGGGGACGGCTTTCTGGCAATAAATCCTGTATCAATCACACTCATGTTTGCCTGATAATGTGTGGACTTTAAACTGTTGCTTCATGTGATATTGGTTTTTCCGAGGAGCAGTTCTATTAAAAGCATCAACACAGCCGGTTGTTTTCAAATGGAATTTAAGGAGATTGTGAAAGTCACTCATTTATATGTATAATTTTGTTGCATATGAGCTGATATCCGCCATCAAAAGGAGGCTTTAGATTAGTTCTTACCTTGAACTAGAACACAAATAACTGCAGCATCTTGCACTGGTTCTTTTGTAATCCTCCGAACTATGTGCCCCAGACTTGTTTTAAGAACATTGACTTTTGTTATGCACATTCCTGGGCACTGGGGGGGCTTTGGTGTTCAGCCCTGCATCACACCACTTTGCTAAAGGTGTCACGACCTTTTCAACATAACAATAAATGTATGTGTGGCTGTACATGTGCAGGGTTCATTTGTTTTTATGACCGTGGTGTTACACCCCACAACTGTAGGGGAGCCAAAGAGAAAAAACAAAACTGCCAGATTCTCTCTTTTTTCAGTAAACGTTAAAGGCAGACATTATGTGTCTTTTCTGTCTTTTACAGCAAACAGGAACTTGAAATCCCTTCCCTGTGTTGCAGGTTGATGGAAACAAATCTCTTATAGATTATAAATGCCCCTTTAATGCCTAATTGTACCATTACATAAAGAGTTAAAAGCACTTTTTTTAGACACTCGTATCACTTTATTTCCACAGAAATAGTGGCAACGCTCAGAAATACCTGGCAGATCAAATGCTGGGTGATTACATTTCTGTCACTGACCTTTAGGTCATCAAGTGCAAGGCAGCGGTCGCCTGGGAGCCCAACAAGCCGGTGGTGATTGAAGAGATTGAAGTAGCTCCGCCGCAAGCCAATGAGGTCCGCATCAAGGTGAGAGACTTCAAAGACTCAGTGGTGCAGGTGTCTCGCTGTGAAAATAAAGCTCTGGTTTGGTTCAGTCTGGAGAGTGTTTGCAAAGTGTATTTCCTGTATTTTCATTATTCGGTTGTTGTCTTTGTGGCAGATTGTGGCGACTGCGGTGTGCCACTCAGACCTGTACCACCTTTTGGAGAGTATGCACAAAGATGGCTTCCCAACGGTCCTCGGCCATGAGGCTGCTGGCATCGTGGAGAGCGTCGGGCCAGGGGTCACGGAGTTTCAACCGGGTCAGTTTTACAGTGTTCACCAGGCAAAATGCGCCTGTTTTTCAGGATATTCTGAGTTCAGACTCTCAGTGATCAATAAGGACGTTTAATTTTCTAAAACAGAAACGTGTCTACATGAATTCGGAGGCGGGTTTGTGTGATGTGGCAGGTTGGGATCAGGGTTCAGGGTTAGATCAGGCTGTTTATTATAAACTTTAACATGTTTTCTGTCTGGAAGCATCCAGGTGACATGACGAGAATCAGGAGAATTATTATTTGTGAGGCAGAAGTGTTGGCTGTGCGTCCTTTTCTCTGTGGTAACGTTTAACTTCTAGTAAAACTAGAGCAGTTGGAACTGTTTTTGCAGCTTCTTGTCAAACAACAGCATGGGAGGATTCCCCACGCCAGCACATTGGGAGTCTGTTTATACCATTTCTGTGCATGTGGCCAAAAATACCCTCGACTTGGTTCCTTCGTGTCTGTGTCTTGCACAAACATCTTCTGTTGTTTACTCTAAGCTCAGTTTTAACAGACGATATATGGTGCGGATACGATATAAATTTACTCCCACAATCACAGTTAGAAGTGATCATGATTGCGAGTCTGTATTTACAGTCTGCAGATCTGTTGGCGTGCGTTTGCACATGGTGCTTATTTCCCCACATTGCACACATTTGTTCTGCTACTTTAAAAGGTGCCAGACGTGCGTCTACCAAGCAACGGTCAAAAGCCTCCGCCGTTTAATGGCTGCCAACTCCAGCTCTGACAGATTCCCTGCGAGTCATCACAAACCTCAGCTAATCACCTGCACTGAGGGGGAATAGTCTCTGCTGTGGAAAAACAAAGAGAAAAGTACAAAACGGGAGTCAAATTGAGGTATTTTGTGTAACAGAGACACACCTAAAGGTGTGTGCATATCAACATCAGTGTTTGATCAATGATTACCTCTGAGCTCAAGAAACGCAACCGTGGCTCGCTCTGCATGTTTCTGTGAGAGGGCTGGAGATTTTTCCATGTAAATTACAGTAAACAGGCCTACTGTATACAGCAGATCTATCTCAGCTGAATGTTAGCCCATCCAGTGTCGGCTATTTATGTTCGGCTACTATCATGTTAAAATGATAGGAAATAGCTGAAATCACAAAATAAGAATTATGACATTAATATTGTTAAATAAAAGCCTATTTTATTCCAACATTTGTGAATTCACACAATTATATTTGGCATCAAAAAAACTTCCAAGAATGAACAAGAATTAAGAACATTTTAATGCCATAAAACCATGGTTTTAAATTGTTTGTTTTAACGAGTGAAACTTTTTTCACATTGTTAATCAATAAATCAATACGCCTACATATTGATTAACTTTTTTTGCAAGTAATGAGTCTAATTTACTCTTAATCAGCTTATTCAACAACACAATGCATTCAAACATTTTGCAATGTATCTTTTAATAAAAGCTTTTTTTTTTTTTAAAAAAAGCTTTTGCTTTAGGTGAGGAGGCTTTTGTTGACACACAATACTGAGGTGAGAGCAGTGTGAACGTTATGTTATGATGACTGCATAGGATTCTAACTACAGTGGCCATAAGAGGACAAAAATGTGTTTATGTTATTACATTTGCAGCATTTGATAAATGGGCCTGAAAAAGGCTGCACAACAGCGCCAAAAACATGCCAGTGGCCAAAAAAGGAACGACACATGTACTTGTTAGGAATCGCCACAGAGAACAGAGAGAAATAAGATTGATGATGTTTAAATCTGGTGCAGGAGAGCTGGAAGACATTACAAATAATGTATTCCATCCCTTTAATTAGAAAATGACGTGGCAGGCTGTAGTTTACCCGAGACGGTAAGAGATGAGACAAAAAACTAAACAGGTTATGTTCAGAAAAATCTATTTTAACTTGTTTTTGTTTCAATCTACATGTTAAATCTTGCTGATCTGATTTTTAAACTGTCTGAAATATAAAACATTGGGTTCCAGATGAGTAAAGATGTGTTTTTGTGGTCTTCCAGGTGACAAGGTGATTCCTCTTTTCCTCTCTCAGTGTCGAGAATGTCGCTTCTGTAAGAGTCCGAGGACCAACCAGTGTGAGGTAGCATGGTGAGCCCTCTGATTTAATTTAATTGGCTGTGTTCATGCACTTAAATACGCTCATTTGACAAATTGATCCTCAAACAGAGCAAGAGCAACACTTAATATTTGCATAAAGTTACTTTCTGACCTCAAACCAGGACCAGGATTCGTCAGGAAGTGATGGCAGCAGTAGAATCCAGGTTCACCTGTAAGGGGAAGAGGATACTGCAGTTTATGGGAACCAGTACTTTCTCTGAGTACACTGTGATTAACCAGATGGCTGTGGCTAAGATCGACCCTGCTGCTCCTCTGGATAAAGTCTGCCTCCTCGGTTGTGGGATCTGCACTGGCTATGGAGCAGCAGTGAATACCGCTAAGGTGTGTATGTGAGGCTGAAGGCAAAGAATACAACAGACACTGGCAGAGAGTTTAGTCTATAGTTTATAGTGGAATTCAACCCAGTCTCACAACAAAACGTAATGTAACAAAAATAACTGTGTATTCATGCTAACGAATGAAATCTACATTTTCTTGTGCCATCCAAGACGACTTTTATTGTATAAAGGTAATTAAAAGTAATATAAAAGTAATTATTTAAGTAATATATAAGTAATTATATATTATAATTAAATAAGTAATTACTTATATAGGTAATAAAAGTATTTTTTTATTTATTTTACCTTTATTTTACCAGGTAAAATCAATTGAGAACAGCTTCTCATTTACAATGAGGCCCCAGCGGACAAAAATAAAGACAAAATCAAAAGAAAACAAATGAAAAACTGATAGGGGGGGGGGGGGGGGGGGGGCAGGTGACACTGTCTTTCCGACTGAATAACATACATTTAAACTTCTTCGAGTTGAGACGCAGGTGAAGGTCGTGAAAGGACTTCTCGGTAGAGGTGAGGCTAAGTTGGAGGGTGGATGCAGCAAAATGGATTGAAGAGCCAGATGAGTAAATTATGGTATCATCAGCATAGAGATGTATCCAGGAGGCACCGACATTGTTTGTGCCACATTGTTTGTGTTTAGCTCAGGAGATGGAGTCAGCCAGTAATCCAGGAAAAGGATGTTTTCATGCAATATGTTATCAGATCATATCCTTTTGAAGATCTAACTTTAACTAGTTTGTGATGCGTAAACAGCAATTGAAAACATAAGGAAACAGCAACTGGATGCAAAAATTACAGGTTTTTTTTAGTGTGGTGCTCCAATATAACAATCAATACATGAGTTTTGTTACTTTGTGTAGTTATTTTTGTGTGTTGTAGCACAAACTTAAAAAAACACCAAAAAACACGAGAAACTTAATCGTAATCATGAGGTTGAGAGAAATGCCCACAGACCTGTGAGACGTGGAGAATGATAGAAGTAGATTTCTGCCACGTTTAAAGGGTCCAGTGACACAACAGCCTCCATCATTCTGAGAAGGAAGAGATTTGGACCCACCAATAGAGATGAGAGTACCTCACAGAAGGATAACCAGTGGTGTGACTCTCCCTTTATCAGGTCTTTATGGTACAATGGTCGGACGGAAGCCTTTTTTCATTGAAAAACACATGGCAGCTTGCTGGGAATTTGCCAAAGAGGACCTGAAAGGCTCTCAGCCCACATGAAATAAAGTCTTCTGATCTGAATAAACAAAAGATTTAACCCCTCTGTAACTGGGGGGTAGATCCCTAAAGTCAAACATTTTGAGGGCAGCATCTTGCTTTGGGGATGTTTTCAGAATGCGTAGCTTCCTGGATCATTTTGAAGAAGACTTGAGCTGTCATTGGTGCCAAAAAGGAGGGTTTGAATACCTCAGAAAACTTTAGATTCATAAATGTGTCAGTAGGTCTTCGTCTGGTGTGATGCTGATTCTCTTCTACCTCAGGTTGAGCCGGGCTCCACGTGCGCGGTGTTTGGTTTGGGAGCGGTGGGTCTGGCAGCGGTCATGGGCTGCAAAGCTGCCGGAGCCAAAAGGATTATAGCCGTTGACATCAATCCAGAGAAAGCTGAGAAGGCCGAGGTGTTTGGTGCGACTGACTTTGTGAACCCCAAAGATCACAGCAAACCCATCCATGAAGTGTTGGCAGAGATGACCAACGGGGGCGTGGACTTCTCCATCGAATGTGTCGGGAAGGTGGAAGTCATGGTGAGAAGATTCGTTCCAATGTGGACTGAGAATGTAGTTCAAAGATTTTACACGACTATGACAACAAAGCAGCTGTTGAAGGTCCTTTCTGAACAAGAGGATGACTTTATTATTTCTCCCCGTCCAGCGTAGCGCCTTGGAGTCCTCCATGCAAGCTTGGGGTGTCAGTGTGATTGTCGGCTGGACAGACTTGCACGACATTGCGATCCGGCCAGTTCACCTCGTCTGTGGACGAACGTGGAAAGGTTCCCTGTTCGGAGGTAAAAAACAATACTAACACAACTGGTTACTATAGGTGGGTTTCTTTTCATACTGGGAATCTGACAATAAGAAAAGGAAAATGGAAATGCACTGAAAGAAGGGTTGATGCACTTTAGGGTTAAAGGAAACAGCTTTCCGGATCATATCTGATCTGGTAAAGACGAAGATTAAGTGAGCTGTTTCTGGTCTGAGCGCCAAACAATTAAATCATGTGCCTGACCAGCGTTCTCAAAGATATCATCACAGATATCCCATTAATAAACCAATTCCTGGAGACGAAGCAGGAACATTGGATAGTTTCTCAATCCAGGCCTAAGAATTCTGGGAGGACAAAGTTTTGGTAGGTAGTTGTTTTGTGTCGTGTCACATGACAGGAGAGGCAACGAAAGACTTCTACACCTAACCAGGCACATTGAGTCTCAGGCTAATTGTATTTCCTAACCGTAACCATTAGTAACCATTTGTGGGTGGGTGTGAAGTAGAAAAATAAATCACCACAACAGTTGAAAAGTGAAGCCCTGTGGAAAAGACTGTGGTCACGATTTGAACCAATGATCTAAAACTAGGGGGATAAAGGGTGTAACACGGCTCTCCACCACCTTCTCCACTCTTAAACAGCATGTTTGTGCGCTGCTGACCTAATAACTCGCAAAGTTGAGAGGAAACGTCATCAGTAGAGCAAAGGAAGTATCGTCACAGTAGAAAACTACGAGGAAATCTTAGCTATTGTACAACTGCATTGGCTATACCGCCTCCTTCCTTAAAGAAAGCACCGTTCAACGACTTCTAGAGCTAATTTTCTCTGAAGTTTGCTTTTTGTGGCTCAGGGTTCAAGAGTAAAGATGGCGTTCCTGAGATGGTTAAAGCCTACCTGGACAAGAAGGTGAAGCTGGACGAGTTCATCACTCACAACATGACTTTGGACCAAGTCAATGACGCCATTGAACTGATGAAGGACTGCAAATGGTATATTTCCACTTGTCTTATCTGCCATACTCAGATTTATCATTAATGCATGCAGTTCTGCTTAATTCTTCTCTCTCTTTGTTGTTCTGCAGCATCCGGGCCGTCATGAGTGTTTCTCCACAGTAACCAAACTGACACCAGAGTAACTGATTAATTTACCACGACCTTATACAGCATTTTAACACAAAATAATGAGAATCCTTCAGGTCCAGTCAGATTTATTAAGTAAAAACAAAATGAATGGTTTAAACAGATGGTTTTATGGATTCTGTGTTTGTTTTCTGGTTTTCTTGGCTTGTATGTTTATGTTTATGTATTTAGCTTTTATCCAAAGTGACTTACAAATCAAGATATAACAAGCTATACAAAAAGCTAACGTATATAAAAGCTAATGTATATATGTCCCTGAATGTCCTGCCTGTGCTATGTTTAAAGCATCAGCTCAATTGTTTAAACTCAGGCTTACACAGGCCAGCCTAATTATTATCTGTGTTTGCTTAAAATGGCAATAAGTGCTTTTAATTTCTGAGGGACTCTCAGTGGACCTCCGGCCTGTTTGTGAGGAGATTTGATAATAAAAGGGAGGATATTGCATTGAACTCCAGACACTGTATGAAATGATATGAAGCCATATAGGTACATTTAATAACTGCTGCTTTATCTCCAGAGTGTTATCCCTTTTTCATTTAGCTTTTAAACACACTAGTTTTAGTCTTGCACAATCAGGCTGGACTGGAGGGGAAAAAGCTTGTGTTGAAGTTCAAGAAAAGACCCGAAAGCAGCCAGGTAGGGTTAAAAAAAAAAGTCCAAAGCAGTAACCAAAAACCTAAAGTATGAAACTATCAAATAAAAGGAAAAACGAGGTGAAGATGATGCAAGTCGGGCCAAGGAAAGAAAACCAAACTCAGAAGCTTTGATGCGTTTAACCAGAGAGCAAAGACACATTAAAACACTCAAAAAAGATAAATGGAGAGACTATGACATGTAATTGGGGACAGGTGGAAACAATTAAGGCACCTCAAAGGCAGAGAGGACAAAAAGGACTGAAATAAAGCCAAATATGTTGTTTTTACCTCCAAAATTGAACAATAAAGTTTCAATTTAAGCCCCATACAATGGCAGAATCTGATGTAAATTAACACACGTCATACAGACTTCTGCTGCTTTTACAGCACAACAGCATTGTGTTGAGCGTTAGTTCATTCCGTGCTACTTCCTGTTCCTGTTGGTTGGTTTGGAGACGAAAGGTGAACAAAGAGGTGTCGAAACAGGGCCGAGACAAGAGCCGCTGTGCTTAAACCAGCAGGTATTTTGACCAAAAGCTGTCTCAAAGTGAAAAAGTGTGTCACATTGTTTAAACAAAGAGGCACAACGGGTCTCTTTTAGAGGAAAAGGATCATGTGGATTGGCTCAAAAAGTACCGAGCAGGAAGCCCTTCAGACCAGAGCCATGACGACAGAATTAGGACTGAGGTGGGAAGCTGAGTGAAAAGTCTAGACACCCGGGAATCATTGCAGATGTGAGGGAACAGACTTTCCATGTTGAATCTACACAAAAGTTTAATTTGATGTAAGCTGTTTGACCTCAACACAACTCCATCAGAGTCCTTCCTGATGTAAAATGATCTGCTGGAGCCTCCTCCTCCTCTGCAGTTTGGATCATAATAATCCAACCAGTCTCATTCGCTGTCCTGTGTCCTGATTCATAATTCTGTTGTTTTGTCCAATCAGAGCCACTCACAGCTTCCTCGGTGCTCCTGCCACACCTGCACACCTGCTGCTTATTCCCTCATCAGTGCTCTACAAATACCAGCTCCTTTCCTTTGTTCGTGTTTCCCCAAATCTTACACAGACGTCACAGCCTCATGTTACTGAGGTCAGCCTTTAAATTAGCATCTGCGTCTTTCTCCTTGAGACTAATTTCTGTTGGACTGAATCTGACTGACTTGTCTTGTTACCTTGAGCTGTTGTTTTCATGCAAACTCTCATGAGAAAAACAGAAGCTTAGCTAACAAAACGCATTATTTTACTCCAAGCTGAGTCGCACGTTGCAAGTCAGATGCAGCTTTAACCAAAAGGGACCTCATTTAAGTTTAATTATGTACACAGTGTTGTTGTCTTGTAGAAACAGGATCTTTGCCTCCATTAGATAACAAAGCCAGACAGAATTAAATGAATAATGGGGTCTAAATAAAAGCAATAAAAGTATTTTTTTATGTAGATAAAACTATAGAAAGGTCACTAACAAGCATCAAATATTTTAAGGTTCATTGAATTAACTACTATTTAGCATGATAATGGCTTTAAAAAAGCTTAAAGAGGCCGATTTATGGGATGGTGAGCATCCAAACTGATGGAAGTTCTTCCCTGCTTAATGTGTCTGAGAGCATCCGTCATAATGGCTTCATACAGTCACATGTTAGGGTAAAAACCACCCACAGTAAAGAGAAACTAACCAAAGTCTCCGTCAGCGGTCCAGCATTAAGATGAAAGGAAGACCAAGAGTTCCCTCTGCTGCAGAGAAGTTCATTAGTGACGAGCCTCTGAAATCACCAACGGCGCTTCAGATCAGAGCTTCTCACAGTTGAAGAAGAAGACTCGTTTCAGCATCAGCGGCTCAGAGGAGACCGTGTCAAACAGGGCGTGATCGCCTAACTGCAAAGAAACCATCACTGAGGGAGACTAATTAGAAGAGGAGCACACACAAGGGAAGCACATGAAACCGGTGGAAATCTGGACTTCGGTTCAATGAGAGACTTTGAACAAGCAGCTGCATCCAAACCAAACTGGTTCTGTGCGGTCGTGTAACACTCAAACTGGCAGTTATGGGTTCCAGATTAGGTGCCAACGACCTGAACCATCGAAGTGATGGGTTGGGTCTGTCATATTTAATATCATGTCCCTATCAGCAGTGGAATTTGTCCTCTAAAGGGTTCGTAAATATTGTTTCATTCTTGTGTGACCGGAGGAACAAAAAAAATCACAGTTAGACTGTAAATCCTTCACTCAATAGATGTGCAGAAGAACAGAGGATAAACTCACACTATCCCAAGTGGTAAAACAACTCTAATTAAATTAAATGAAGGGCTAGCTTCCTCGGACAGCGGCTGGTTGACTAAGCTGCTGGTTTTCTCTGAATTCATAAGCAAAAAACGTCTTTAAACATGCCAGCAGTCTAACCAACTATCTGGTTTCATAGATGAGCAGATCGGCTCATGGAAAACACTTTCAAAGTCAGCTACCATCTAGAAATCTGTCTTTAACCTTATGTAAACTGGTTCAATTCCTATTGACTCCAAAAGCTGGAAGGACGGCTGTAGTAAATATTTTACAGTATATGTGATGTTCTCTTTGCTATTGAAGTGAGTCGCGTCATCAAAGCAAAAATCTGAAGAATTCCTAAAGATTGGAGTCTGGCAAGAGCTTCAAAAAGCTTATCAAATGATTTGAGATGAATAATTGCACTGCAGGGGGAAAGCATCATCGGTGAAGGTTTCAAACGGCTGCCAATTTATCCATAACTGTTCGTCACAGAAGATTAAGCCAAATGGCAGAAGGTTTGATGACAAAGAATATGAAGCTTTATATGATCTGCAGGAAACTCCCAAAAGTGAGGCGTCTGCGAAAGATTTCTGACACCAACAGAGAGCATTCGAGTGAAAACGCAGACTGTAAATGAACATAAAGGCACACTTTGGACAGAAAGCATCAGTAACAACAGACACACATGGCCTTGAATCACAGATGTCTTCATAAGAAGATGGCAGCAGCTAATTATTATTTAGGCAAAAGAGTATTTTTAGCAGGTCTGTTAACAAGACATTTAGCTACATGTCAGGTTAACAGAACCAAGTTAAGGTGCCATTTATAAATATTCCAACACTATTTGTCCAACTCAATAAGAACAAGTTGCTTATTTGGAAAAACATGGGACAAAAAAATGGCTTTAGCCCAGCTGTCCTCTGCTAGCTTCCTTCTGTTCTCCGCTAGCTTCCTTCAGCTCTCCGCTAGCTTCCTTCTGTCCTCTGCTAGCTTCCGTCTGTTCTCTGCTAGCTTCCTTCTGTTTGCTGCTAGCTTCCTTCAGCTCTCCACTAGCTTCCTTCTGTCCTCTGCTAGCTTCCGTCTGTTCTCTGCTAGCTTCCTTCAGCTCTCCGCTAGCTTCCTTCTGTCCTCTGCTAGCTTCCGTCTGTTCTCTGCTAGCTTCCTTCTGTTTGCTGCTAGCTTCCTTCAGCTCTCCACTAGCTTCCTTCCGTTCTCTGCTAGCTTCCTTCTGTTTGCTGCTAGCTCCCTTCTGTTCTCTGCTAGCTTCCTTCTGTTCTCTGCTAGCTTCCTTCAGTTCTCCGCTAGCTTCCTTCTCAGCTAACAAGCCGACTGATTTCCATTAAAATGCTAATGTGAAATGTTCCCTTGTGTTTGTTCCGCTCAGTGGACTCAATATGTGAACTGACTGCTTTCAGAAACCAACCAGCACACTCTTGAGCGCCCTTTAACCTCCTTTAAGTTACCACAGACTCTTATTCTGAAAATCCAACATACTTAAATCTCTAATGTTTCCCCTGTTGGGATTTGGGGCTTTCTTTTAGGATAACTTGAGCTGCAATTTACTGTGTTGATAAGTGCATGTTAACTAACCTGAACTCTTGTTTTGAATAATATTTGTAAGCTTTCATTTATATAATTCAACATGTTTCAAATGAGTAACTTCCTATAAGAATTAGGGGACTCAAGCATCAAGCATACACCTTCTTCCTGTTAGCTCCTTTCTTTGATTTCAGACTTTGAATCCTACTTTGTTCTCCGGATTGATAAGTTTTAATCAGAGATAACACAGTGGGGCCAAGGTTAAGCAGGGTTTATCGAGGCAGCCATGATGGAGTATTTCTCAGAGAAAGAAGAACCTGCTGAGTCACCTGTCGACAGGGAGGCAGACAAAGAAAAGAGCTTTGAACAAGTAGTTTCTGTCCAAAAATTATAAGTCGAATTGAGAAATTTCTTGAAAGCATGAGTGGCAGAATCTTGTGGTGGATACAGATTAATTTCTCTATTAATCTACTGTGTATTAAACAGGTTTATGGCAGGTTGAAGAGGGTCGACACCTCCAAATTTGACCAAAAATTCAGAAATATATTGTGTGAGTTAAAGCCAGGATTGGGGACATCCTGTGCTCTGAGGCAAACTGAGAGAAAACCATGATGCCCATCACAATAAGAGTCACATTAGGTGAAAGAAGACTAAAGTTCACGAGCTGTGGGTAGTGACCGAAAGAACGAGATACAAGCGGCCGAAATGGGCTTCCTCCGCAGGGTGTCTGGGCCTCCCTTAGAGATAGGGTGAGAAGTTTGGTCATCCGGGAGGGGCTCGGAGTAGAACCACTGCTCCTCCGCATCAAGAGGAGCCAGATGAGGTGGCATCTGGTCAGGATGCTCCCTGGACGCCTCCCTGGTGAGGTGTTCAGGGCCCGTCCCACTGAGAGGAGACCCGGGGAAGACCCAGGACATGTTGGAGAGACTATGTCTCTAGGCTGGCCTGGGAATGCCTCGGGGTCCCCCCGGAAGAGCTGGAGGAAGTGACCGGGGACCGGGACGTCTGGGCTTCTCTGCTCAAGCTGCTGCGACCCGACCGCCGGATAAGCGGCTGATGATGGATGAATGGATGGATGGATGGATGGATGGATGGATGGATGGATGGATGGATGGATGGATGGATGGATGGATGGATGGATGGATGGATGGAAGGATGTTTAGATGGATGTTTAGATGGATGAAGTGCATGTGTGGGAGAAACTATCAGCATGAAAGCAGTAAAAAGTTCTGTTCTGGGACCATTCATAAACGTCAGCCTGATATTTTCCAACATATCAGCAAACTTTCATAGTTTCCTGCGGCTCCATTTTTTTAAAAGTACTTTTTTTATGAATGACTGCGGGATGATTGCGGAAATGGAAAAACAATAAGGAGCGGATTCAATGTGGCAAAAAGTAATCAGCGCAGTGTTTCTGCGGACAAAGTGAACACTGCACACAGTGGGAGGTCCAGCCCATAATAATTGCTCCAAAGAGCCCAACCTTGCGTGGGCAGCTGTGAAAGGACAGACATGACATCCGCGGGGAAGGTGAGAACACCCGCCTGTCACCTACTCATATTCCGAGAAAACAGACTTTTATTTATGTTTGATAGATTTAAGCAACGATCCAGGAAAAAAACACTGCCAGGATGTTTTCGTGTTTCTAGAGTAAAGGGGTGTTTATAGCGCGCGAGGAAGTGCGCGGGGAGAGGGTTTATTTCCTTATGTGGGCCTTTCTAACATCACTGGTGGTTTTATTTCGTGTTTCACACTCAGACAGAAGAGGAGCTTTATTAGTTTACTGGAAGACTCTCAAGTTTCGAGAGGACTTAAAGGTCAAAGTTGGGTCATTTAGTTGAGAAATAGCGAAAATAACCTTCTGGTCCTGTTTATCATCGTCTGCAATAATACTTTTTAAAAACAATGTCATTTTGAGTGATGTCAGACCAGCTGAAGCCCTTTTTTTCTAGGTGATCCGATGCAGAGCTGCAGTGGCATGGGAGGCTGGGAAACCTCTGGTTATGGAGGAGGTGGAGGTGGCACCTCCGGCAGCTGGGGAGGTCCGTGTCAAGGTAATGAATCTGGGTCCGACGCTCACATTTATACTGAGCACGTCTTCAGTTCAAAACGTTAGACTACTTACCTGTTCAACTGACTGATTACTTAAACATATGTGAGATTAATGAGTGAGAGACGGCAAGCTTAAATCGTGGCAGTGGCAACGAGCAATGGCACTTCCGGTGGCAGCCTCAGCTGCCACAAGTTGGGAGGCAGCTGCCACAGGGTGTCAGAGGGTGCCAGAGGGTGTCACAGGGTGTCACGGGGTGCCAGAGGATGTCACAGGGTGCCAGAGGCTGTCAAAGGGTGCCAAAGGGTGTCAGAGGGTGCCAAAGGGTGTCAGAGGGTGTCAGAGGGTGTCAGAGGGTGTCAGAGGGTGTCAGAGGGTGTCAGAGGGTGCCAGAGGCTGTCAAAGGGTGCCAAAGGGTGTCAGAGGGTGCCAGAGGGTGTCAGAGGGTGTCAGAGGGTGCCAGAGGCTGTCAAAGGGTGCCAAAGGGTGTCAGAGGGTGCCAGAGGGTGCCAGAGGGTGTCACAGGGTGTCAGAGGGTGTCAGAGGGTGCCAAAGGGTGTCAGAGGGTGCCAGAGGGTGTCAGAAGGTGCCAGAGGGTGTCAGAAGGTGTCAGAGGGTGCCAAAGGGTGCCAGAGGGTGTCAGAGGGTGCCAAAGGGTGTCAGAGGGTGCCAAAGGGTGTCAGAGGGTGTCAGAGGGTGCCAGAGGGTGCCAGAGGGTGTCAGAGGGTGTCAGAGGGTGCCAGTGGCTGTCAAAGGGTGCCAAAGGGTGTCAGAGGGTGCCAGAGGGTGTCACAGGGTGTCACAGGGTGCCAAAGGGTGCCAAAGGGTGTCAGAGGGTGCCAGAGGCTGTCAGAGGGTGCCAAAGGGTGTCAGAGGGTGCCAGAGGCTGTCAGAGGCTGTCAGAGGCTGTCAGAGGGTGTCAGAGGGTGCCAGAGGGTGCCAGAGGGTGCCAGAGGGTGCCAGAGGGTGTCAGAGGGTGCCAAAGGGTGCCAGAGGGTGCCAGAGTGCCACAGAGCAGCTGTAAAAGCCTGTAAGATGCTGCCACAGCGTTGCCACGACTGCTGCCTCCGCTGTTTCAGACCAACTCTGATTATCCACAAACAGGTTGTGGGTCCAGTTATTAGCTGGAGCCTGTTCCTCAGTCATTACCTTCAGATGACGCTGTAGTTATTGGTTGTTCTTTATTAACACGTTTTAGACCTGCATTTACATGAGATAGAAACTGTCTTTTATAGCGTTATGTATGTATATATATACTCAACACCACTTTATTAGGAACACAAATATGCATTTAGGCACGTAGAGGTGATCAAAGCGATTCGTCGTCATATCACACACCTTTGTTTCAGATTGTGGCCACGGGGATCTGTCACACTGACTCCTACACGCTGAGCGGATCTGACCCTGAGGGGGTTTTCCCAGTCGTGCTGGGCCACGAGGGAGCTGGCATCGTGGAGAGTGTCGGAGAAGGAGTCGCCAAGTTTCAGCCAGGTTCTCTTCCTCCACGTACACTATCAGTTCAGTTCCATTCAAAAAAACTTTATTCATTAAGGAGATTAAGGGATTAAGGAGCCATGCAGAGCAGACGTACAATCAAGACATTCAACGTCAAATAAAATGAGAATAATAAGATAAAATAAGCAGTAATAAGCAATAATGGGTGCAATAAAGGGTGCAATAATGGGTGCAATAATGGGTGCAATAAAGGGTGCAATAAAGGGTGCAACGGGGCAAGGTGCAAACGAGCATTGAGGTAGATAAGTCCGTGTGTGCAAATGAAAGTGGCGTGAGATGTGTGTGTGTATGAGAGTGGGGGGGTTAAGAGTTTAGGAGCTGGACAGCCCTGGCTCAAAGGTAGCGTTTCTCCTCTGCATCCTGCAGGCAGGACCCGATGGAAGCCACTCAAATGATGAAAAGGGTCCTGTGTGATCCGGTTCGCTAGCCTGCATGTTCAGTGTTCATAAACAGCAGGCAGAGTCCTGAGGGGTGATCCGATACGTTTGGAGCAGGCGGTGGCAGTCTGCTGCTGTTCTGGAGGCTGGTGGAGTGGAACCAGCAGGTCATAGAGATGATGATGATGAAGGAAAATGATAAAGATCTTACTTACTCCAAAGGAGTTGAGCTTCCTAAGGAGATACTGCCTCTGGGGACATGTTCTGAGGATGCAGGTATCTCCCTTTTGCCTTCCAGCCTAATTTCTTGACGTCATGATTTAAATAAGAATAGAAGAACTTTATTATCCAGCCAGGGGAGGAAATTTGTCTTCGGCCTCACCAGTAAAAATAGATGCATTATTAGAAAATGGAGTACAGAGAATATAGAGACAAACAACAGAAGCCACACTGTAACCCATCTGAGTACAACCTACACTGTTTGGTTTGTTGACCCCAGAAACTGCATCAGGGGTAAGAGAACCCTTGTGCATCTCCTTTCTTTACTGGGGTGCCATACAGCACTGCCCTGAAGGCACTACCTCAGATTCCTGGTGTGAATTGGGGCTGCAACAAATCAGCCTATTTGGCTGCTCTAAATGGGCCCTAGGAGTGTGAGTGTGGATGGTTTTTCGTCTCTCTGTGGCCCTGTGATGGACTGGCGGCCTTTCCAAGGTGACCCCTAGAATGACCCCCCCCCCCCACATTCTGTTTGATTTAAAATGAGCTATTTGGTTTTACCCATAATAATTAGCAAAAAACTAGCCTTGCACCTCCGCTCCAGTTTGGAAACCTGCAAAAACAAAGGTCATTTATTATCATGCTTGCTTTATACAATTTCTGTATCTGTGTTTTCGAGCAGCCAGTCTCCTTCTAAAGCATCACAAAGTTGGGATAAGAGTGGATCGGTTTCAGAAACGCTTACACCACCAGCAGCACTGCTATATTTAAAGTCTCTAATATCACATTTCCTCATGATGGGCTTAAATGTGAACCTGAATTGAGGCTCTTGTCTTGACCCATATCTGTATGATTACTGCAATCCAGCCACAAGCCCTGGCTGAGTGTTTGATTGTGTGAGACAGCAGAAGGAAGGATGTTCCAAAGAGAGCTTCATGGCTTTGCTTCAGTGGTTTAATTTAAGTGATCAGACTGTATTCTGTGCTTGTAAATTTTAGGGGACACCGTCATACCATTGTATGTCCCGCAGTGTGGAGAGTGCAAGTTCTGCAAGAATCCCAAAACCAACTTGTGTCAAAAGATCAGGTAGACGTCCCGTGTGTGAGCTGCACACATCATTAAAACTCATCCCATCTCGTGTAGCATCTCTGAATAGTTTGATCTTGCTCTCCAGGCTCACTCAGGGCAAAGGCTTGATGCCAGATGGGACGACACGGTTCTCCTGCAAAGGTAAGAGCCTCTTCCACTTCATGGGCTGCAGCACATTTTCCGAGTACACCGTGGTGGCTGCGATCTCTCTGGCGAAAGTGGACCATCGAGCCCCTCTGGACAAGGTGTGTCTGCTGGGCTGTGGCATCACCACTGGATATGGAGCTGCTGTGAACACTGCAAAGGTCCGTTTGTTATCTCTGTGTTTTGCCCACCTCATGGGATCACATCCATGCTGTGGGGCAACACTTTGGTCCTCCCTGAGCCCTTTGCTCGATGTAACCCTGCAGGTGGAAGCGGGGTCGACCTGCGCCGTGTTCGGTCTCGGGGCGCTGGGCCTGGCAGCGATCATGGGCTGTAAAGCTTCAGGGGCGACCAAGATTATCGGGGTTGATCTGAACCCTGACAAATTTAAAACCGCTCGGGAGTTCGGGGCCACGGACGTGTTGAACCCAAAGGACCACAGCAAGCCCATCCAGGAGGTCCTGGTAGAGATGACAGACGGAGGGGTGGACTACTCTTTTGAATGTGTGGGCAATGTGGCGATTATGGTGAGGCCTATTCTGTCTAATTCATCTAAACGGGTTGATTAACCATGCAAAAGTTCATTTTATGGATCATAAATATGGCTTGTCGTGTGGTATTTTGATGCTAAATTTACTCTCTGAGCAGCACTGTGGTCAGAAATGATGATGTTTGGTCTCTTCTTCTGGTGGCAGAGGGCGGCCTTGGAGGCCTGCCATAAAGGATGGGGCACCAGCGTCATTATCGGGGTGGCAGCAGCTGGACAAGAGATCTCCACCCGGCCCTTCCAGCTGGTGACTGGGCGGACCTGGAAAGGCACTGCCTTCGGAGGTAACCTGATCCGACTGTTCTGGGTTATTTGTTTTAAAATGTTGGCTCAAGGACGTTCCTTATTCAAGAGTTTGATCTTCAAATGAGTTTGAACTCAAATAAACCTTGTTCTCTACGCCCAACTTTTCCTGAAGAAGCAACAGCAGATTTTTTTTTTACTTAAAAAATGAGCCATTAAAGTCTAGCATCTTTTCCTTTGAGTACCATCAACAGGTGGAACTTCTAATCTGACAAATACCACTGTTTAACATGCTAACATGCTAACCTGCTAACATGCTAAAGATTAGCACATGTGATGCTAACATTATACCTTTGGATATGGTGTCATTTTGGCATTAGAATTAAAAAAAACCTGTATTGTTGTTGGTTTATAGTGTATTCATCATCATTTACAGTGTATAACTGATCCATCCATCGTACCAGAATCGTGCACACAGGCCCAAGATGTGTTAAACACCCTTATCTGATGTTAATCACCGAAATGTTCCAATAAGAACAAGAAGATATGAAACAATTAAGAAGATAAGCAAAGTCAATGAGATAAAAATGTGGAAAACAGTCTTTTGGAAAACCAAAATGACTCCGGAGACGTCACAGGAAATATTAAGAGAACTGAACTGAGAACTAAAGACGCACGACTTCACAGAGACGCACAAATCCATGAAAATAATGATAATTAAGCACAGAGACAACAAACATGGCGAAAACAACCACAAAGAGACACTCAAACACAAATTAGAGGAAGATAAAACAGAAAACCTGGTTTCATAGTTTGTTCAACGGAAGCTAAACCGAGCAGTGAACTACTCTTTACTTTCTCCCTCGTTCTCCCAGCTAAATTTCTCTCGCTCTGTGAAAGCTCTTCACCATGAACTTCTCTCCTGAGGTCGTTCTCACCTCTTTACATTCAGGTTATGGAGGCCCATGTCAAAGCCTTGGATGGAGAATAAATAAAGTAGAAGCTCTCGGGTTGTTTTTACAGATGTTCTGATGCTTACTTCCTGATTTGCTGGTGTTAAATTGAGTCATTTCTCTTTGTAACTGGCTGCAGCAGCCCTGTGCTCCACAGCTGGAGACGTGTTGTTGCCTCCTTTTTCTCTCCAAACGTACTTTCAATCGAAGCTTCATGAATCCACTCGACATTCTTCCCAGTTTGGGCGTATTTAGACGTTCATTGACCCTCTGACGCCTTATTATCTGGTGCAGACAGACTCCAGAGCCCGAACAACCTTCCTGAAGACCCTTTGAAGTTAAAACAAACTTGTATTTGCCTTCCAAGCAAGACCTGCACTTGACCGTTCCTATTAACGGCATTTTTTGAAAATGATTATGCTCCAACCTGAGGAAACGACTTCTGTTGAGCAGCTGCTGTTTATTAGGACAAGCTTTCGTGAGTCAGATTATCATAAAGCTTTGAAGTCTTCTTTCACGGTAACTGTCTAAGCTGTAGCTCTAACCAGCTAATTAAGGTCTGGGATTGAGGTTTACCTTGGGGGGGCTCATACATGTAGGTATTTTTGTGTTTTAATGTGATGCAACGTGCTGAATAAAGTGATACAGAGAGGTGGAATAGAGCCGGACTCATTTGGACTTTGCTGCCACTTGTATCGCTGCGATGAATCCATCCAAAGAAACACAACTTTCCTCTCACGAGAAACTCGATCTCCTCTTTTCTCAGGGTACAAGAGCGTGGACAGCGTCCCCAAACTGGTGAACGAGTACATGAACAAGAAGCTGAAAGTGGATGAGTTCGTGACGCACACCCTGCCCTTCGAGAAGATCTCCGAGGGGTTCGATCTCATGCATGCTGGGAAATGGTAAGCCTCCATTTTCAGATCAGGTTGTTTGTTATGTTAAATTGTGCAGTGCTTTCCTTCCCCTCTGGGCTTTAACTGCTGCCCTCTGCTGAGGGCAAAGCTTTAAAAGCAAAATCTGAGTATTTATGTGTCAATAATGTGTTTAAATGTGCCTTTCTAATCCTTTCTTTCTGTCCTGCAGCATTCGAGTTGTCCTTCAGGTCTGAACACGGGGATGTTCCACCCCGTTCAAGCAGCTCGCTTCAATAAATCTTTCATTTCATGTTCGTCTGGGTTTTATTTGAACTTCACACAATCAACAGCTGCAGAAAAAGAAAGCAACACTACATTATTCAGAAATATTCTTTGATCTGCTCTGAATGAATAATAAAGCAGCTCAAATACTGCTGAGTGGTCCTTTCTTTGGTTGTTCAGTGAGGGCGCTGAACTCTTCTCATACTTTCACATCTTCCACCTCCCGTCCCTGCAGGCTTTCAACATGCATTCTGCTGGAATCAATCCGGCTGCTTTGAGAATTCAGTGTTGATTCAGATTGTTCATGTGATACCTTAAAGTAGGTTTCTGCCTGAAGAATAAAGCTGTTTCCTGTGTGTCTGTGGAAGGCTGACAAGCGTTTGTGTGGCAAACAGAGAAAGAACTGTTTCTGCTTTATGAGGTGAAATCGTTCTCCATCGTTTCTGAATTTCAAGACTTTCGATGATCTTATTATTAAAGAATCTGAGGCAGAAACAGAGTTTTTATCAGTTCTCAGCAGCTTTAAAGTGAATATCTGGTCTGAGCTCCTTTATTCTCCAACACAGCCTGAACCCTCTGAGACCAGCTTTCTGTCATTTCTTTAAGGAGTCTTCAGGAATAGTTCTCCAGGCTTCTTGAAGGACATCCCAAAGCTCTTCTTTGGATGTGGGCTGCCTTTTGTTCCGTTCTCTGTCAGATGATCCCACACTGCTTCAATAATGTTGAGGTCCGGGCTCTGGGGAGGATTCATCCCTCCATAAGACCTGTTGCCACTGATTTTCAGTCCACTTCTTGTGTCATTTGGCACAGCTCAGCCTTTTCTCCCTGTTTCCCTTCCTTAAGAACGGCTTCTTGACAGCCACCCTTCCATGGAGACCATTTCTGATGAGGCTTGGGCCAACAGTAGATGGATCAGCTGAAGGTCCAGATGCATCTCTCAGGTCCTGTCAGGTCACAGCTGGATTTTTTCCTCTTTCTTAAGGACATCACTTTCAGATCCTGTTCATCTGCTGGAGATAGTTTTTTAGGCCTGACACTTCTTCTTTTGTCCTCCACTTGTCCAGTTTCCTCAAATGTTTTAAGGACACACTGCACACCATGCTGAGATATGCCAAGTTTTCAGCTAATAGCTCTTTGGGAATCACCTTGTTGCTGCAGAAATCCTATTTTCTGTCTGTCAAACTGTGTTTTCTTTGCTGTTTTTCATAGATGCAACTAAAGAAATGGGAACAAATGATGTGTCTTTGTGACAAAGTGCCTAAAGATCCAGTTTAAAGTTGTCTGTTACATTCCTCTGAAAATTTGTGAAAAAGCAGCCGATGTCCAAAGATAAACTGAAAGGCCTTCAGTCTGGAGAACTATTGCTCAAGAAGGCTATTAGAAAGTGTCTGGCAGAAGAAATGAGGGGTAGTTCAAGGCCGTCATATCGGGCAAAGGGTGAAAATGGCATCATAATCAAATCTCAATGTTTGCCTCGACCATCACTGAGTTAATAAAGTTATTTTCATGAACAGAAGGTTGGCTCATTTAGCCACGCTTCTGGATTAAGATTCAAGGACAAACTCAGGCACACAGAGCAACAGAAGAGTCATTTATTACTCCATGAGAAGAAGTACAAAGATGGCAGAGAAACTGGTCACCGGAGTCCTCTGAAAATGTAGAAATAACCAGAATCCCAGCGTCAAATGAAGTGATGACCGCAGAATAAGGGAGATGACGTCGGATTTCACAGCCAGCGTGTCGCAGCTCACAGACTCACATGCCAAGACTTTCATTTTGCTACATCAGGGCTTCTGGAAACGCGAGCGAGGACTTAAAAAGCGCCGCACTTCGCCATCGTTCGTCTCCATCCCGTCTCTTAGCAACCGTAACAGATGTGCGCGACAGCTGAGCTCGAACATAAGCAGTCAGGGCGTCACAGCTGGTTTACAGGTTGCCCTGGAAACCTCAGCAGGTAAATACGAGCGGCTTAAAGGAGGCAGAAGCCGATGTTTGCTCAGTGCAACAGGATGTAACCGAAGCTGCCTGCAGGAAACGCGCCTCTGATGCGTGATAATAAACCGTCACTTTGTTTCTGTCTAACTTCTACGTTTCAGCCGGTAAAATTCAAAGGGGAGCACATATTTGCAGTTTTTCCCGCTTCGCAGATGCATCCGAGAGCGGCTTTGATCGATTTCTTTTTGGCCAGAGAGAGCAAACGAGCTTCAAAGCGTCCGATTTCTGCTTCCGTTCCATCAGCCCTGAGGACGTCCAACACGGCGGCCCGAGGTGCAAACCCCAAGCTGCGAATCTCTTCCCGGAGCCCACCTGCGTCTGCAGATTCTTTTCCGTCCGTCTCTGACGTGGGATTACGGGAGCAGAGGCTGACGGAAAGGAAGCGACGCCGGCTGAGGTCGCCCTGAGCTCCACGCCACAAACGGCCGGTTAGAGCCCCGAGATGCAACCAGGCCACAAAGTAAAACCACTTCTCATAAATACTTTACTATTTCCTCCAGAGGATACAGATCTCACTAATAAAGCAATCCACATTTGAATTAAGACACATTCAAGTACTTCCATTTAATTTGAGGAACCAACATTAAATTCAGAGGCCCTGAGAGCCGCAGTCACACTGCGCTCCGGGGGCGGTGCCTCAGGATTTTAAACGTGATGTGAGTGTGTTTGGGTGCCAAAGTCCAGTCCTGGGTCCCGCCTACATCTGGCTCAGGAAGTGAGCGCGTCCGTTGTCCTCCAGGCGGCGGGTGAGGATCTCGCAGCCGGTCTCCGTCACCAGCAGGGTGTGTTCGAACTGAGCCGAGCGCTTCCCGTCTCTGGTCACCGCCGTCCAGCCATCGGGCCACGTCTCGTCCTGCCAGCCGCCTGAGACACGACACAAAACACACCGTCTTTGGCTGTGGCGTCAAACAAGCCCGACAAACGCTCACAGTTTTTCTTTTGGAGCACAACTCTTAAAGGATTAAAAAACAGAGCTGAAAACACAGGCTTTCGTCTGCCGTGGCATCGCCATGGAAACCAACAAACCTTCACATATCATGGGCTCGATGGTGAACACGTGGCCCGGCTTCATGACTCCTACTGCTTTGTTTTCTGTGAAATCAGAGGGAGCAGAGGTCACTGAGCGGGAACAGACTCAGCGGCGGCGGCGGCGGCGGACCGGCTACTCACTGGCATAATGTGGCACGTTGGGAGCGGTGTGGAAAAGTCTGTGGATGCCGTGGCCACAGTAGCTTCGCACCACGGAGAAGCCGTTGGCCTGGGCGTGCTTCTGGATGATGTTCCCCAGCTCTCTGTAGCGAACGCCGGGCTTCACTGCGGAGCAAACAGGAGGCTTCGATAAGTTCCTGACATGAAAGATTTGAGCTTCTGTCTGTGATCCTGTTAAAATCAGGACCATCCTGCCTCAGACTGATGCAGAAACACTGCTCCATGCATCTGTTACTCCTGTAATATTTTTGGGCCGTCCCACAGATTGTCTGAAAAGCCTCCAGCTGATCCAAAACCCTGCAGCCAGAGTTCTGATGAGATCTAACAGCAGAGATCATGTTTCTCCAGTTTTAGCTTCTCTTCATTGGCTCCGTTAAATTCAGAATAGAATTTAAGATTCTTCTCCTCACATATAAAGCTCTTAATGACCGAGCTCCATCACATCTTAAAGATCTCACAGTTGGATATTTCCCCAACAGAGCACTTTGCTCTCAGGCTGCAGGTTTCCTTGTGGTTCCCAGAGTTTCTAAAAGCAGAATGGGAGGCAGAGCCTTCAGTTATCAGGCCCCTAAAAGCAGAATGGGAGGCAGAGCCTTCAGTTATCAGGCCCCTAAAAGCAGAATGGGAGGCAGAGCCTTCAGTTATCAGGCCCCTAAAAGCAGAATGGGAGGCAGAGCCTTCAGTTATCAGGCCCCTAAAAGCAGAATGGGAGGCAGAGCCTTCCGTTATCAGGCCCCTAAAAGCAGAATGGGAGGCAGAGCCTTCCGTTATCAGGCCCCTAAAAGCAGAATGGGAGGCAGAGCCTTCAGTTATCAGGCCCCTAAAAGCAGAACGGGAGGCAGAGCCTTCAGTTATCAGGCCCCTAAAAGCAGAACGGGAGGCAGAGCCTTCAGTTATCAGGCCCCTAAAAGCAGAATGGGAGGCAGAGCCTTCAGTTATCAGGCCCCTAAAAGCAGAATGGGAGGCAGAGCCTTCAGTTATCAGGCCCCTAAAAGCAGAATGAGAGGCAGAGCCTTCAGTTATCAGGCCCCTAAAAGCAGAATGGGAGGCAGAGCCTTCAGTTATCAGGCCCCTAAAAGCAGAATGGGAGGCAGAGCCTTCAGTTATCAGGCCCCTAAAAGCAGAATGGGAGGCAGAGCCTTCCGTTATCAGGCCCCTAAAAGCAGAATGGGAGGCAGAGCCTTCAGTTATCAGGCCCCTAAAAGCAGAATGGGAGGCAGAGCCTTCAGTTATCAGGCCCCTAAAAGCAGAATGGGAGGCAGAGCCTTCAGTTATCAGGCCCCTCTCTGTGGAACCAGCTGCCAGTTTGGCTTCAGGAAGCAGACACCCTCTCTACCTTTAAGATCAGGCTGAAACTTTCCTTTCTGATAAAGCTTATAGTTAGGGATGGCTCAGGTGAGCCTGAAACATCCCATAGTTCTGCTGCTGGAGGCCTTTAAAGGGCCTTTAGATGACATTTTCTGTGATTTGGGGCCATTTAGATCAAACTGGACTGAATTGTTACTTCCACAGCAGTTGTTGCTCCTCAGCTGTCAGACAAAAATATGATAAAATCTGGTATTTCTGGGCTGTTTAAAGACGTCAGCTAAAAAATAATAAACAGGCCATTTCCCAGTTCATAAATGACTATGACTATGACTAATGACTATGACCTAAAGTTTGCATGACAATAGATCTACAAACAGACTTCACTTCAACCAATTTAGACCAATCAAAACCTCCCTCTGAAACCAGAAGGATTTAGATACTTTTACCACGAGCGTCAGGTCAGAGATAAAAGAGGTAAATTCTGTTTTTAACCCTAAATAAAATGGATTTCCTGGAGAACTTTTCCAGGCAGTGAGTGCACTGGAAACCATGGAAACATCCAAGAAAGGGTGCAACCCTCAGGCCTTAAAGGGACGTCGCAGTGCAACCGTTGGATGGGCGATCTGTGACCGGGAGCCATTTCAGGCTAAATCAGTTCATTTCAGCCACAGATTCTGATTTAAACTCCTCCAAATACTTCCAGACGTAGCTGGCTCCTGTCTTTATTGCTCCCTGGTGGAGCGACTGGGTGATTCTCAGGAAATTGCATTTTGACGTGTCTGTAAGGATTTGATCGACTAAACTACTAAAACAATCAAACTTTTGTATTATATATAAAACTATGGTATGTACTAATTGTAGGACTACTGTTGTCATTGCATTTGATGGATTACTCTATATTTTATGACAACATTTCAACCTTAAAAGTTCATTACCGTAACGTGTCCAGGCTTTTATTTCTTTATCTTAAACCCAAAATTATCACAATACATCCCGAATAATTTAATATACATATAAATAGAAAAAATGGTTGGGGTTATACCCTTTAACTAGCAGTGTTATCATTTTGGGCAAAGGTTAGGACAGTTTCGTGAGAATCACCCGACTGAGTAAAAGGCATCATGGGTTGTAGCATCCCACAGCTGCAGAGTCATTTCTGTCCCACATCAGCCAGATAAACTCCCACCGACGGCAGGAGAACCATCAGAAAGGTGTGTGAAGCCAGAGAAATTAAAGAGAAAAGCGTGGAGTACCTACCGGAGTCGATGGCTTGCATAAGGCATTCATACGTGGTCTGAACCAGCTTCTTTGCTCCTTCATCCACCTCTCCGACGTAGAAGGTTTCGTTGAGGTCGCCATGGAAACCGTTGTGGTAGACGGTAATGTCCACTGTGTAAACGAGGGAAAATGAAAGTCAATTGTGTTCAGGGGTGGCCGTTTGCAAACAAAATGTCCTTTAAAATGAGGCAAACTGGGACTTTTAGCACTTAAGGGAAATACGGTGCGGAGGTGGGAGGGGCAAAGCCCCACCGGAGAAGGTTAATGAAAGAATTCGTCGGGTCGGAGGACGCAGCGAGAGACGAGATGCTGGAAAGTGCTCCATCAGACACTCTGAGGGGAGTGTGGGATGGAAGACACCGCCTGAGCAGAAACACTCATAAAGAGGCTAAAACTGGCCCAACTCCTGCTGACACCTCATCGAGATGCTGCTCCAGCCATTCCTCACGACAGGGGAGAGGGTCAAACACATCGCTCCACATCCTAAAGTGAGCCGAACCCTTCCCTGGACCTGCTTTCACATGCAAACGATGGTCCGGGAGCTAAATCCCACACATGAGAGGCTGCGTGACATCAGCACACCGTTGAGGATGTCTCCTTCTTGCAGTGGTCTTCTGTCCGGGATCCCGTGGCAGATGACTTCGTTGACGGACGTGCAGCAGGATTTGGGGAAGTTGTAGTAGTTGAGAGGGGAGGGGTAGCAGTTCCTCGCGGTGCAGGCCTGAACAGACAGATTATAGAGGTTATAGAACAGGTTATAGACAGCAGCGAGGCAACAAACTGAAACAAACACAGTAACGATGCTGTTCCCTCATACATCCGCCCGACGGGCGCGGCGTGGGCCTTAAGGTGGAGGCACACGACGCCATTTTATCTTCCCAGAGTCAGAATAAAATCTCTTTCAGCCTCGTTTTAGGTCTCAAACTGAGTGCCGCTGTGTTTGGATGTCTGGGTGTGAGAGGCTGTACAGCAGCGCAGCCCGAGCTGTGAGTTCCACAAACATCAGAAGGTCACGTGTGATTGGACGCCTCCACTGAAGGTGGGATATTATGCAAATGTAGCTTCACAGCAGGAGGTTTGTTTCCATGTAGCAGCTCAAACTTATAACATTTATCAGATAAATCAGCATAAGTGATGGAAGCTCAGCGAGGCCCAACAGCTGGGCTCACAATAACAGGTATTAAGTTGTTTTTCCCATGGAAACCATCTTATTTTAGAGAGTTAAATGTAGTCATTAGACCTAAATATAACGTACAGCTGAGGCAAACTCATCAACTGCAGGATATCACTGTTAAACCTCTCGCTTCCAGCTTTGTGTGAGCGGCTTCATTCATTATGAAGGATCTTTCAGCTCTAAAGCCAAACCGACAGGTCCAACTTAAAGGGGAAGTCCGGTATCTTTAAACCGAGACCTTATTTCTGGCATGAAATACGTTTATCTACTCACCGAGATATTTAGATTACTCGAGATCTGTGTATATCCATATAACAGGAAAGAGCAGGGCATAGGAACCACAGCCTCTAAATATCTAAATAAGGCATTATCTGCCTTTATTTCACCAATACTTTAAGAAGAATGAATGAATGAACGTGTGCTATAGCTCTGTTAGCTCATAGCTCTGTTAGCTCATAGCTGCTGTTAGCTCATAGCTGCTGTTAGCTCATAGCTCTGTTAGCTCATAGCTGCTGTTATGTGGCTACTTGCAGCTATAGGAGAGCTAACGGAGGGATTTCTACACAGGCACTCTACTGGGACCACTTCATCCACACGCCCCCCTGCAGCACAGTTTATTCACTCCGTGCTCTGTGACAGTCGGCTAACTTCACACAGAGTTTGCTACTTATTTGCTTAAATGTAGCCATTAGACCTAAATATAACGTACAGCTGAGGCAAACTCATCAACTGCAGGATATCACTGTTAAACCTCTCGCTTCCACCTTTGTGTGAGCGGCTTCATTCATTATGAAGGATCTTTCAGCTCTAAAGCCGTACAGACAGGTCCAACTTAAAGAAGAATAGCACAAAGCAGCTGCTGCCCTCTGCAGCTGAAGGGGCTCTGACCCTTTTAGGGGGGCGCAGCCTCAGGAGCTGCTGCAGCGGCAGCAGATGCTCCTGCAGGTGGTGCTTTTTCCTCCAGATGCTCTATTACAGCTCAACTCGAGGAGTTTAGAGTCTGTGAGCCTGCTCAAAGTTATCTTGGTTTCCCCATCAGACCTCTTGCACTTTCGCATCCTAACACAACCGCAGTTGCACCACATGAACCCAAACCGTGTCATTTCAGAGCCAGTTCGCCCTGCCAGTGTGTGCATGTGTACCAGATGCACGGCGTGGTCGATTTCTTCTGTCGTAACGCCCGCTTTCACCATCGCGGCTCCAATGTCCAGGACTTCCCGAGCCAGCTGTAACAAGCACACGTGTCAACACGGAGGTGGAATCAGACATTTAAAAACACGGCTGAGGAAGCCGGCTTCCTCACCTTGCAGACCACTCTCATGCCTTCGATGTCCTCTGGGGAGAGGATCTTGATCTGTGACGTCCCCTTCAAGAACTGCTCGGACTCGGACATCCCTGTGGGGAGGAAACAAGGTCAGCCAGCTGGCACCAACACTCTCCTAACTGCAGCTAACACCTTGAGAAAGCAGCTGCTGGCAGTCAGTCAGACTGTCACACAGCTGGATTTACATCCAGAAATCAAAGGTTTACCTTCAGTGGCGTCTGATTCCTGGAAGCTTCAACAGGTCAAATGAAACAAAATTAAAGAAATAACAGAAAAAAAGACACAGCAGAAGCCAGAAAGCCACATCTACAATCTAAACTTTGTGTGAACTCGCTATAAAAGTTTAACTCTACATACATTATTCTCTTTGTTACGATGACAAAAACATGATTTCTGTGGCATGAAAGGCTGGAGCTGCAGCAGAAATGCCACACTGCTGGCTTCTTTTAAGGTAAATCCTTTTTTATTCATGCTCTTCAGTCCGTCTGTGACCACATGTGCAGTCAGATCACACCCCAGGTGTAAATTTACATAAAACGCCGGAGAATTATCCTGTTTTTATGCTCAAAATCAGCACAAATGGGACTTTTTTTATCTGGAGGGACACATTGTTAGGATTTAAATGCCTTAAAGACATTTTGTGGCCACTGAAAACTAATCTTGGTTCCTTAATATCACGTATTTAGACGTTTCTTCCTTTGTTATAATTCCCTTAAATCTGTTCGTTTGGTTAAAAGCAAAGCAGAGCATCGGCCATGATGCTGTGGACTGTGTAAAAGCCTTCTAACTCCATCTGTGGGACATCACGGTCCATGTAACAGCGGAATTCGTTCTCTTTAAGCCATTTAAATGGGGATTTTCTCGGTTATAAATCAGGATTTTATTAGAGCAGAGCGACAGGCTGGAAAAGGTTGCAGCAGCTGCATGTTGACGTGTCGTCTTATTAGTCTTTTCAACATGTTTCTCATGCATTCAGCCGTCCCCATGTGGGCGGGACCCCGTTCTACGGTCTGGGCTCCCAGTCTGGGGTCACGGCCCCGAGGGCTCAGATTACCCCCGTTGCCTTAACTTCCCAGATCCTTCCAGCTTCCCCTTTTAGCCCTTGGCATCTTCTGAGCTTCTCATGTTGTTGGTGTGGCTCCACCTACGACTTCTGCCTTTGCATGACTTTGTTAAACTTGATGCACGTGCACGTCTGAGTCCAGTTGAACGTGAACGAGCAGGAGAGAACCGACTCTGTGTTATTTCAGTCGGACCAACGTGTTTACATGCTTTTCAAACATCCAGTTTTGGTCTGACGAACTGTTTCAGTGCCATGAAAACGTGTTGTGACGTCATAATTGAACTACATTTCCACGGCAGATGTACTCAGCCATGGTGTTCACACCTTTAAAGGGGAACTCCGGTATCTTTAAACCTCGATCTTATTTCTGGCATGAAATACGTTCATCTACTCACTACCTTTGGAAGATATTTAGATTCCTCTAGATCCATATAACGGAGTGAACGGGGCTTAGAGGATGCAGCCTCTAAATAAGGCATTATCTGTCTTTATTTCACCAATACTTTAAGAAGAATGAATGAATGAACGTGTGCCATAGCTCTGTTAGCTCATAGCTGCTGTTATGTGGCTACTTGCAGCTATAGGAGAGCTAACGGAGGGATTTCTACACAGGCACTCTACTGGGACCACTTCATCCACACGCCCCCCTGCAGCACAGTTTATTCACTCCGGTAAGAACGTCCATCTTACTCAAAGTCGTCGTTCACATTGTCAAAATCTGATAAATATCCTGCCATGTTGCACAAAACTATCAGCAGCAAACTCTGTGTGAAGTTAGCCGACTGTCACAGAGCACGGAGTGAATAAACTGTGCTGCAGGGGGGCGTGTGGATGAAGTGGTCCCAGTAGAGTGCCTGTGTAGAAATCCCTCCGTTAGCTCTCCTATAGCTGCAAGTAGCCACATAACAGCAGCTATGAGCTAACAGAGCTATAGCACACGTTCATTCATTCATTCTTCTTAAAGTATTGGTGAAATAAAGACAGATAATGCCTTATTTAGATATTTAGAGGCTGTATTTTCTATGCCCTGCTCTTTACTGTTATATGGATATACACGGATCGCGAGTAATCTAAATATCTCATTGAGTAGATGAACGTATTTCATGCCAGAAATAAGGTCTCGGATTAAAAATACCGGAGTTCCCCTTTAAGTAACCAAAGATGGTCTTTAACTACAAAGATCTTCTCCTACTGCTTTAAAACAAATGTCTCTACTTCTACAAAGTCTTCACTTTAGAGCAGGGATGTCCAAAGTCTGTGACCGAGGGCCGCTGTCCTGCAGGTTTCAGACGTTTCCCTGCTTAAACACACCTGATCAGCCCTGGAGGACCGACTTTGCACATCCCTGGACCCTTTGGACCTTCATCCTTTGGACCATCAGAGCTCTGGTGCAGTCGTGTCATTCTCTCTTTGTCCCAACTAACAAGTTCCCATTTGGGTCTTCAATCCTTTTTGCTTCGAACCACAAAAAAATATGCTGACGAGGCACATCCTTTAATAGATGTACTGCTCAATTTAATTCCCCGCCACCACCCACGACGCCCTTAATAATTAACACAGCAGATTTTTCACTTGTCAACAAGTAACAGAGCTCACACTGGGGCTGCTGTACGAGACTGCATTAGCTGACAGGGGGTCCAGATGAAGGTCTGACGGTTTTCTAGCTTTAATCAGAAACACGGAAGCATCTTGCGGTGCTACGGTACTATGAGTAGCTGCTCCTGCAGGGACAACACTACAAGCTTAAAGCACCGGAGCAGAGGCAGCTCTAATGACACTCGCACTGTCGACTCGGCAGAACAGACCAGGTGTGTCGTGGAGAACAGGAAAAAAGCGACTTGTCTCGACTTTATGTTCAACAAGGATGCAGACAAACAAGTGCTGGCGTCATCAACAAGTCGCTGAGCAATAATTTATTAACTCTACCCGCTGATGGCTGGATGAACAGCTGCTGCCTAGCAACACAGCCCTCCTCTGGACCCAACGAGCCGACAGTGTGAGCGCAACAATCAATTCAACTTACTTACGCTCTGATTCACCTGTCAAGAAAAGTGAGATCGTCATCATTGTGTCTTCATCGTTTGCTTTCTTATTGCTTTATTTGTGGAAATAATCGATTATTAAAAAAAAAAGAAGAAAAAAAGCGCTGCTTTGGGTTTGATTTGAACTCAGAATCGGAGACGTGTTAAGAAACATTAACCCCCCCGACAACCGAGCTTCACTCCCTGCATAGGAATCACAGGAGAGCGAAAGGAGACCGTAACCATGGCTACCTGAATATGGATTTATGCAGTCGATGACAAGGATGCAGGGGTTGCCATGGCTGCGAGATGAATGACTCGCCCAGACGACAGCTTCGAGTTATCACAATGTGTGATAATTCATAGGAAATAAGCAGGCCGCTCATGAAAAACTCAGCGTGACGGCAAACCTGTCAGCAGGTTTACTTTTTCCTGCCATAAATCCGGCGCCCGCGGAGCACAAATCAATTCCAGGTGAAGGTTTAAAAAGAAACGTAATCTGTGGAAAGGTGCTCACATGATTACCAACTCTGGATGCTTCATTCTGGCTCAGGTTACCAGATTTATTCTGGGGGTCTATGAGAGGAGGCTAACGGACCCTCGTAGCGTCCACAGGCTGCTGTCAGGAAGGCCTCAGCCCCACGCTCTTAGGGGCGTTTCGCCGACTGATCCAAAAACGGTGGAGTGCCATCCTTTGTCTGAAGCTGGCCACACACCACGCGATTTCAAAGCCGTAGGAATGAAATCAGGAAGAATCTCACAGGAGTTCTGGGCCTGTGGCCATAAAACTCAACCCAGGCTGTTTTAAGGCGGTATTTCTCACAAACATCTTTGAGTTTAGACAAAAACAAACATGTTTAACGTCACCGGAGGCCTTTCGTCTTGTTTTATGCCAACTGTGTCGTTCAGTGACTCTTTCTGCGTTTTCAACCGACACGTGCGCCGTTGTCACTTCCAAACAGGAAGCAGGGGAAGCTGTGGCTGAGAGTAACCATGGCGATGAGACAGAAAAACACGCAGTGGAGCAACTCACTGCATTATGGCAACAGCACGAGTGTCTCGACGATGTTTCATCTGCACTTAAAAACCCAGCTGTGGCTAAAAGCTGCTGATCAATCGACTTCATCGTTTGATAAGCTGCGTCAGGTGCATGATGGGAAATAATCAGGCTGTGTTCTTGCAAAAAGTGAACCTGCAAGATCTGGAGTCTTTGTAAATACAATCAATACAATCTCTTCAAATGGATAAAAACGAAAGGCCTAACATGACTTTATGATGATTTTTACAGTAATTCTGAACCGAACCACTCAGAGCAGACGGGTAACGCCGCGGCTCATGTGCACGCACTAACTGTGGGTAACACAGCTGCACCTTGGCCTACATTTCTCCACTATGGTCAAATCAAAACGGAACTGGTGACTAAAACCGCCACTGATTAACTGATTTTTAGTTAGAACAGAAGTCGCAGCGTTGCCGACGGGCCGTGCAGAATGTCAGCAGCACAAGACACATCAGCCCATCTGTGTATTCATGCACAACTGATAGCAAGCACATGCGTGGCTGAGCGCATTGTCCTGACCACGGTAGCACACTCAGACAGGGCTTCAACGGGTTACAGGCTCACTGGGGTGGCTCATTCTCCTGGTCTGGGATATCATAATGTGCACCATTTGTCACATGATGTCAACAAGCACCGGCAAATTAAAATTCAACTGCTCACTGGTGCAGCTACGACCACATGAGGGGCACAATTCAACAACACCAGAAATAGACCTGTTGACATGTGGCCAGGGGGTCATTATTCAGCTGTCACTGTCCTGTATCAAGAAAAGAAGTCCACCACACCCTGGTTTCACACCACAGCTAATGATGCACTTGGACTGCACCGGATTTGACTTTTTACACATTTTTGCAATAAAAAGAACAGAATCCTCTCCGTGGAGCTCTGAAGCTCAAAGCTGGACAGACAGATTGATCAAATGACAAACTAAGACAGTAAATACTTCTTAACATGAAAGATTTTGCGTGTTTTTTTGCAGCATTATGTAGAATAAATATAACACAGCTGATCCGTGGAAGAAAACAAAGGTAAGAGTGCATTTCCCCCACTGAGGAATGACAGAAGAGTTAAAAAGCTGCCTTCCAAACGGATGATGAACAGTGGGAAATAGACTCGATTACCTCTGGGATGATCAGCATAGTCCGGTCTTTGGATATCTCCCGGCACAGGCCTCAGCGGAGTCTAAACAGCGGATTTACCACAGGTTACCACACGGTATTCAAACGTTATTTCTGCTTTAACACATTAAAACAAGCACACAGCAACAGCGAGGAGGAGCTTGTTCTGGCTTTAAAGTATTCAGTGAGATGTGTAACTGTGCTCTTTTCCTTTAATGAACCCAGAATAAGAAAATATGCATAAATATAAAGACTTAAACTTACCAGTGGGTAGTGAGGTCGTAGTTTTCCAGTATAACGATAACCTGGCCATGGGTCGGTGTTCATATCCTTCTCCACACAGTTCTTAGCTTCATTCTGATGCTGGTCATCTTCTAAAGAGAAGACCAAAACAAAGGCTCTTTAAAGCATCTGGCACAGCTGTGTCAGGTCCCGGTTAAAGGATGTCATCGACCCTTTACTTTCCTAACAGCTTCAGATCTGTGGATACTTCTCTGCTTGTACATTTAAACCCTGAAGTCTGGCCGACTTATTCCCATAAAATGCACAACACAAAACATGACTGAGTGATACCTACTTGCTTTTTTATGCAGCAGTTTGTGAGACACCCAGCTCCCTTTGAAACATTCCTGGAGAAAATTAGAAGTAAATGAATTAGAGTAATTAGTAAATTACTAAAAAAGTGCAAATTGTGCCCCAAAACAGATCTCACTGATGCCACTAAATTTGTCCTCATACACACCTTAATCAAACCTTTTTGATTCATTTAATCTGAGTGATTCTTTCAGCTACAAACAAGTTGCTGGTAGACCTTTTATTTTACAGGATGCTATGAATGTTTTACTTGTTTTCTTTGTTTAAACCTGACTAAGGAGACAAACACAAAAAGAGCCGGGTCAGGTTGTCCATTCACAGCAAAGATCTCTGGGTTCAGACACTGCAGCAGCATCAGCACACATCCTGCCTATTTCTAAAGCTTTTCACCTTAAAGTACTTTGTTTTGGATTGGATCTAATCAGAAAAGAGACATTTTTACAAGTTATGTGTCCGCTGCAAGTAAAACAGGAGAAACTTCATGGCATGTCCTCAAAGATGTGACTCGCATTACTTCGTAACAGGACAGAGAAGCTTTTATCTAAACTTTAAGTAACAGCCACACCTTTCAATTTACAAAACTAAGAGTGTTCTTTGGAGAAAACACCACGAGGATGTGGGTCCAACATCGTGGCATCAAGTAACCTGACATGCAACTCTGCAGCACTTTACACCTCAAAACGCATGGATTGCCATCTCTACTACATATTTAATCAAATGAGTAATATTTCCCTGTGTGCAAAACAGTTTCACGCCACGGTCTTTTTAAAAATAATAAAATCTGATAAGTTATACCACTGTAGCTAACCGACCAACAGTTAGCAAGCTAAACGTTATCCCTTAGCCTTGTATTACAGATATAGTGTCTTTTAAAAATGACTGAATGTGTTTTTTTAATAATTAAAAGTCTGTACAACATTACACAACCAAAAGTTACCGTTAACGTTTACCAAATAGGTTATTATCGGTTTACAAGCAACTGAAGCTCACATTTCTAGCATGACAGTTAGCAGCCTCGTGATGTGACAGAGGGCCCCGGTGTGTCGCTAAAGCTGACATTTAAACCGAAAGGGCCGAGAAAGCGACAGTACCTGCGAACAGAAAAAGGAGCCTTGAATACCAAGCTTGATACATGTGGGACATTGAAGTTTGGCGTCCTTGCTACAGCCCTCTGTTTCACACTCCCTTCTGGCCTCGGTGCTCGCCATGCCTTCGTCTGCAGGAGGGGTGGAGTCGCCGACGAGCAGCCAGCCAACTGGGGCACACAGCGCATGTGCGAAGCGGCGTCGTCACGTTCCGGAGTGTGATCCAATCAGCGGAAACTTTCCTAACAGAGATTTATAAGATGGCGACCGCCGAACCGGTGAGTACTCTCTGTAAAGAACATTTAAAAACGTATGAGGGGGGGTGGGGGCGTCTTCTCGGCTTGATTACGAAGTGAAATCTAATTTAAAGTTGATGTATAATGTTAAACGTTGCTCTCTTAACGGTCGTCGACCGTTGTTACAACTGCACGTGCTGGTTTTAGTAGTTTAAAGCGTGTCTTCTGTGCCACGACCCTGGCGTAAAAGAGGAATGCTTGTGTGTGGACATCTCCCAACTTTCGGGCTGACGTTTCAACTAACCGACGTGCTGTTCACTTTCAGCTAAATGTCAATATTACAAAAAATTAGCAGCGTTTCTGTTGCTTTTGTGGTTGCAAACGGACATTTTCGAAAATCGAACTTTGTCGACGTTGATGTCGGTTGTTTGAGGCATTTGTGGAATAATTCGTCTTTTTTTTTCTCTTTTAGAAGTAATGGTTTTGTAGTTAAAAATTCCAGGTGTCAAAACTGGTCGGGACTGGTCTGTAGTGACCTCTGCGATGCTGCAGCTGCTACTTTAGTGTCTGGACTTACATTTAAACAGACGATTTTATTTATTTGACGTTTTCCTCCCCCAAAACAACACGTGCGAGTTAAAATTAAATGGTTAAATGTTATTTACATGGTGTTGTTTACTCGTGTTGTTTATTTTAAAGTCGCGTTGCTGTGAACTTTCTGCTAAGCAACAAATTATTCAACTTTGACATGATTTATATGAATGAAAATTCAGTTTAGTAGCTCCAGTGAACAGTCTTCCATCTTTGAAATGACTAATAAATGCCCTGGAGTTGTTTTCCCAGAGCTAGCTTACTTTAAAAGGCTTGTGGCTAACGTTAGCTTGAGTCAGCTAACCAAACAGTGGCTTTATCCCACCGCAATGTGTTCCAGATGTTCATATTAGGTTTTCATTTGTGAGCTTTTCCGGCCTTGGATTGTATTTTCAGTTCACTCATGCGATTACTGCATTGTTTACGATTTAAACAGATGTTTTGTAAGCTCTTTTTTTTATTTATTTTACATTAATTTGTAACTCTATTAAAGTTAGCATCTTTGGCTAAGTAGTTAAACTAATCTTAACATATGCAATGACACTGGGAAATGATGCTTTTATTCCCTTTGGATGGGAAACCTGCTCACTTTGCTTATGCAGCATGTTTTCTGCTCTTCAACATGTAGGAAACCAACCCGAGTCCTACCCTTCCTGATGAAGATGGAGCTGAGGAGACCGGACAAGAGATTGTGAGCCCTGAGGCCTACATCAAACATCCACTTCAGAACAGGTCAGGCTCTGCTATTTAAGAAAAAAAATAATGTAACACTCACATTTTAGCTGTTTATTTGGCTTACTTCACAATGAAAATGTGCTGAAGTCTTCATCAGAGCGTGTTAAGTTTTAAACGTAAAGAGGTCATTTTCAGCTAAATAATCCACTCATCTCCTTCAGCTCAACTCCACAGTAAAACTACGTCCAAACAAACAGTCGGTCTCAATCCTAAAAACATCCAGGGCTGAATTCATTTCCATTTGGTGTCCTAATGTTAAGTTCAAAGCTTCTCCCATGGAGCCAGTAAAGAGGTTATAACCCTCTCAGTTCCAGGGTGGACTGCATTATTGACTGCTTTACCCATATTATTCTGATTCTGTTTGTCCAACATGTGCTAAACCACAGTGATTTGGGTATATTTACAGTTTATAAAGTCCTTTATTAGGATTTCTCTCCCAGTATGAGGACGATTGAATGATTTGGTGTTGCAACAAACACAGTTACCACATCTGTACATGTCCAGTGTTGCTAACCATGACTTATTTTACCCTCAACACTGTTTCTGTACATATGTTGTTTGTAGGTGCTTCTCTAAAAGAGATGATAGGTGTAGGGAGCTTCCTTCTGACACGGCACATGTCTCGAGTCCAAAGATCGAACAAGGGACCAGTGTCCTCTTGTGATCAGTATCAGCACCGCAGAACTTACTGTGATTGGTGCTTCTTTGAGAAAGTTGATAAGATCATGTTTTTGGTAGCTAACAAACCTCTTCAGGAGTGAGGCGAGAGTTTAAGATGGAAAACCAACTTATATGACCTTTTTTACCATTTAATTTTATCTTTGAATGAGAATTAAATTGTTTTCTTGGTTGTTGTTGTCCAAAATAGAATTTAATTAGTTGCACCCTGAGTCCTTGTGTGGATCACCTGCTGAAACATGGAGAATAAACCTGAATATTTGCTGGAAGTTGATGTTTAAAGGCAAAGAAAATATGGCTGAATAAAAATGGCGTCCAATAACACAGCGTAGCAGGCTGAATCTGCACACATTTAAACATCATATCAGCTGGGTACGGCGTACGCGGTGGTCCAGCGTCCGTCCAGTTACACGGACGCGTGTTTTGGTGGCAGAACAAACAATAAAAACACTAAAACTCACTGAAAGTGGTGGTTTATGCAGGAGAATCACAGAGAAGTGATGGGAGGAGCTTCCGAGGTCAACAGGTTGTGGTCATAGAGACGATCCCAGCCGTCATTGGGCTAGAGGCGGGGTACACCCTGGACAGGTCACCAGTCCATCACAGCGCCACACTCAGTCCTGCGGACAGTTTAGAGACACCAGTGATCCTAACATGCATGTTTTTGGACGGTGGGAAGCTAACCAAAGAACTGAGAACTGATTTTACTCAGTAAAACGTCTCTGGAGCCGACATGGCGAAGCGAGGCCTGTCATCTGCACAAGTGTCCATTAGGGGTGGGTAAAAAAATACCGATTCAGAAATGCATCACGATTCTTTTCCCTGCAATTCAATATCAATTCGGCAAACTTCTGAATCGATTCAAGCCCCTGGCCAGCGGGGGGCGCTGTGAGCAACACCCTGCATTAAGCCAGCGCCTTCAAACCTGAAAGCAGACGTGTGGATTAATTCTGTGTTCCCGTGTAAACCTGGAACACAGGAAAGAGTAAAAGTACGGTGTTCTGAAATGCTGCAGCAACACGACAAAGCTGCGAAGCCACCAAGCAGACGTTCTGCTGCAGCCCAGCGCTGACTCTGCAGATTCAAAGCAAACTCCACAGATCCTACAAACTGGTGAATCGGCATCGATTGATACTGAATCGAGACCTAAAGAATCGAATCGTGAGATTCTTAACAATACCCAGCCCTGGTGTCCAAGCTCCCGGTCGAACCGCCCTCCTGAAACGGCCAAAACATGCGCTGACCGGATGCTGAGCAGCAAAACTAAAATGAATAAAGTCGCTGACTATGATTTGTTCCATGCTGTGCGTTTCCCCTCTGAGGCACATTCACCTCGTCAAAGATGGCTGACGCAGTAAACTTTAAGCCCGGCTCGCATCCTCTCACCGGCAAACGATTTTCCCTCCATTTAAGAGACGTACTCCTCCCTCGCCGCTCATCATCGCTTCTAACGGGCTTATGTGCTGCTAAAGGGGGCAAAAGGGACCAAAGCTCATTGGATGTTGAGATAAATTAAAAAAAAAGGTGGTGTCACACTCATGTTGGACCTAAATGGAGCCGCTCGTGTAGAAGTGAGACATGAATCAACCACTGACTGAAAAATAATGAGCGCTGTGTTCACAAGGGGCGGCTGAGCCGTTTTCAGAGCTGTCTGCAGCATAAAAACATGCCACAAAGCCCAAATGGAAGCACAGAATCTGCCTTTCACCACACCGAGGTCCGGAGGTACCGCGAGCAGCTGCTTCAACTCATCCAGTGGGGGGGCTGTGGCGGTCTGTTTTTCTCACAATCTGCACTCGCATAGCTTCCATCTCCCATCTTTGCTGAATACAGATAAGCAAAGACTGAATATTTTATGTATATTTAAATTCCACGAGGATATTTATGTCCAACAAGGTCGACTAGAGAAGCCAAAGTCAGTCAAGTTTGATCCTAAAAAGCTCAGCGGGGTTTAACAGCTCAGCTCTGTGGAAGTAGGATGATGAGGATGGCCCAAAGGTGGCTAAAAGCCTGCCTCAGCCCACTTTCTGCTCTGTATGCTGCCTCTGATTATGGCCCATAATGAAGCATTCTCCTGTTTGATGAACAAGTTAAAAAGGAAAACACACACACTCACACACACCTGACAGTTTGCCATGCATATTCAGTTCAACTGAAGGGAATTCAATTTGCATCCGATGACTTCTTCTGTCCTTCTTTGGCATCTATTTGGACTCTGAAGGCGCCGACTGTGACGCAGCGGCTGCTGAAATAGCTTCATATCAGCCACGTTTTCCTTTATTATTCCTCAGCTTGTTAAGTTTCAGGCAGCTGGAGATCTTTAGGCTTCAGAGTTGAGCTGATGTGACGCAGATAAATGGACCAGAAGGAGCCGTGTGCATCAGAAACATGCAGCGGTGCCCACACCTCATCCTTTTTCTGACTTTAATGGCTTTTCTTTGGATTTTACTTCATTTTTTGTCCTGTTTTGAACAGATGGTCTCTGTGGTTCTTCAAGAATGACAAGAGCAAAACGTGGCAGGCCAACCTGCGACTCATCTCTAAATTTGACACCGTTGAAGATTTCTGGGCGTAAGAAGCAATAAAAAGTCTTGTTTTCGTTACTTTCACTGAGGCGGAAGGAGGGAAATGTCCCAGTTAGACACCGATCAGCGTTTTTGTTCCTTTTTATGACGTTACGCTCTGTTTCAGCCTCTACAACCACATCCAGTTATCAAGCAACCTCATGTCGGGTTGCGACTACTCCCTCTTTAAGGTACGTTTGATTCACTTACCTTGTCCAGAAATGTACAGAAACGTGCATAAAGTGTAGTAAAAGGAGCTTTTTAGCATGCTGTTTGTGTTTTACACTTTACCTTTTTATTATATTGTTCCCACTTGTTGTTTAGTGTGTTTAACTATACGTACGGATTAAGCCTGGTCCCCAGAGCCTGGGCCCCCAGAGCCTGGGCCCCCAGAGCCTGGGCCCCCGGAGCCTGGGCCCCCGGAGCCTGGGCCCCCAGAGCCTGGGCCCCCAGAGCCTGGGCCACCGGAGCCTGGGCCACCGGAGCCTGGGCCACCGGAGCCTGGGCCACCGGAGCCTGGGCCCCCGGAGCCTGGGCCCCAGGGTCTGGTCTCTGGAGCCTGGTCCCCGGAGCCTGGTCCCCCGGAGCCTGGTCCCCCGGAGCCTGGTCCCCCGGAGCCTGGTCCCCCGGAGCCTGGGCCCCCGGAGCCTGGGCCCCAGGGTCTGGGCCTCGGAGCCTGGTCCCCAGAGCCTGGGCCCCCGGAGCCTGGTCCCCGGAGCCTGGGCCCCCGGAGCCTGGGCCCCCGGAGCCTGGGCCCCCGGAGCCTGGGCCCCAGGGTCTGGGCCTCGGAGCCTGGGCCCCCGGAGCCTGGGCCCCCGGAGCCTGGGCCCCCGGAGCCTGGGCCCCCGGAGCCTGGTCCCCAGAGCCTGGGCCCCCGGAGCCTGGTCCCCAGAGCCTGGGCCCCCGGAGCCTGGTCCCCAGAGCCTGGGCCCCCGGAGCCTGGGCCCCCGGAGCCTGGGCCCCAGGGTCTGGGCCTCGGAGCCTGGGCCCCCGGAGCCTGGGCCCCCGGAGCCTGGCCCCGGAGCCTGGGCCCCAGATAGAGACAGGAGGGTCTTCCTGTTCTTACAGGCTGTAACTCACTCCTGGATGCTTCTTGGAGAGTTTTATCTGTAAAGTTAGTTGCTGTAAAACTCCAGAGAAAAGGATGTTTTCCACCCTAACGGCACATGTTTTGGCTGCTTTTTGAGCTATTTGAATGCAGCTTTCTGTGAAAGTGGTGCAGAAACGTCCCTCTTTGCAGTTTTCAGTGTGTTGACCATTTCAGACGGTTTCTGCAGGACGGCATCGAGCCCATGTGGGAGGATGAGAGGAACAAGCGTGGCGGACGCTGGCTGCTGACTCTCAACAAGCAGCAGAGGAGATCAGACCTGGACCGCTTCTGGCTGGAAACTGTAGGTTTAACTGATCTTTGTGTCTGTTTTACTCCAAAGTATTTCAGTTTCTGCCCCCCCCCCCAGTGATGAGCATTCCTCACCCATGGCTGCTGGAACTAACCACACAGCTGCCATCGCAGCAGTGGGTGACGCCGGACTCTGGTGCCCCCGAGCCACAGATCAGACGCTTTTATTGTTGCCGCCGTGTGTTTTGTCCGGGATTTCTCAGACGCACCAGCGGCTCGACTGTGCTGAGCTGCTTGTGAGGGATCCTGTCGAATCAAATTAAAGTCACTGACTTTCACGGTGATCCCTTCGCTGCTCTTCAGGTCACTGACAGTCGCACAGACGCTGCTGTGTGTCTCCCTCTAAGCAAACAGAACTTCCTGTTCTGTCAATACTGTGGCTTCAGGGGAACTGGGTTAGTTTCCCCTGTAGTCACACGACTCTTCCTCATTTTACCAGTTTTTTAAGGTGGTATTTGGCTGATTTGCTTAGTTTTTAATCTAAAGTGACGGGTAAGTGGAAAGGTCTTCATGTGTTCTCCTAAAATGTTTAAAAGTCCAGAAATCTTCTGGTTTATTGACCAGATTATCGTCCCAGTTCAGCTTTTCCAACATCTTCCTTCTGTGCTTGGACCAAACATTGGTTCCCCACAAGCTTCTCCTCACAGTTTTCCTCCATTTTGACGAGTCTTTGACTCCACATTCGGTCAAATTTGGCTCTAATCTGCCCCTGCCGGTCACAGGCAGAGTCCAGCTTTGATTTCTGAGCAGAAAAAGGAAGTATTTTCCTGGTCTAAAGGTCCTGTTTCATCTCTTAATGACATCACCAGGTAACGTCTCATATTTTCAGTCAAAAAGACTTTTCAGTGAAAATGATGAAGTTCAGATGCATTTAAACACTTAAAAGAGCTCCAGATGGACTCTTTAATGCTTCCTCCCACCTGTTAATGCAACTTTATATGCCGTGAACGTGCATTAATCCTGATGCGTGCTCGTTAAATGTCCCGAGATAAATCCTTTTAATAAAGAAACGGTCTTTTCTACCTCTGCACAGCCGGATCCATGTGATGTGGAGAGCATCCAGGCCGGTGATTTTAATCCCAGGACTGAGAGCAGAACACGTCTTCGGCTTTCATTTGTTCTGAGTTTTATGGCAAATGCCTTCTAAGTGTGAACAGAGAGCATAAATGGTTATTAGCACCGTTACGGGTTATCAGGAAGGATCTGTGGCCCGGCCGGAGGGGGGGACTCATCACTTCTTCTTCTATCCTTTCTGCAGCTCCTGTGCCTGGTCGGGGAGGCCTTCGATGACTACAGCGACCAAGTCTGCGGCGCTGTGGTCAACATCCGGAACAAAGGGGATAAAATAGCCGTCTGGACATCGGACTACGAAAACCGGGACGCTGTCACACACATAGGGTGAGGCGCACCCCCATTAAGTGGCTCCCTGAATGGTTTGGGCCCAAAATACCTGCTAAATCTTCTTCTATCAACCATCCAGAACCCTGAGGCCACCTGGAAAGGGTCTGCGAACGCTTCATGGTCCATTTAGCTGCTTCTTTCTGGAACAAACTCCCTGAAACACTCAGATGTGCCTCAAATGTTGCTGCTTTTAAATCAAAGCTCAAAACTTTCTTGTTTTGTCAGGCCTCTGAAATGTGATGATGGTGTTTATCGTCTCCTTTTTACTCGTCTTATCCTTTCTTTTTCCTACCAAAGCATTTTATTGTCCTGCTTTGTTCTCCGTGTCTTTGCACCTTTTCATCCTTTCATTCTGTCATTTATTTCCCTGCCATGTGAAGCACACTTTTGTATGAAATGCACTCTACAAATAAAGTTTCCCTGCCTCTCACGATGCTTTTCTTCCTGTCAACAGGAGAGTTTATAAGGAGCGTCTGGGACTTCCCACGAAGATGACGATCGGCTACCAGTCCCACGCAGACACGGCTACCAAAAGCGGTTCAACCACCAAGAACAAATTTGTTGTCTGAGCAATGCCCTTTGTGCCTCCTTTCGTGTTCTGGTCTTATTTGTTGTCGGTGCATAAGTTTACTTTGCTGCAAAGACTCTGCGAATGCAATCTGAAGGAAGAAAAGAAAGCGCCAAATGTTCCAGAATCAGCCCGGGAAAACCACGGAGAACCGATCGATACAAATCCTGCACAACACTAACGATAAGAGGGATTAACAGATGATATTTCATACTCTTAATTAAGAAATTCTGATGATTTAGTTCTTTTTTTCAATGGCAGGGAATCCTTAAATGCAAAAACTGTATATTTTCTCCCGTATTTTTACAGCATCACTGGTTTGCTGTAGTCCTTAATGACATTAAACACTTTTAATTTATTATATTAATTTGCCTGCATATTATTCTACAGTTAGACTTTGTTTTATGCTTTTTTTGCCTTGAACTGTTGCACGTAATCAACCTTTTTAAAGTATTTCATGACTCATATTCATTTGAGTGTTGATGTAATTAAAACACTGGTTTTGCAATTATTAACTGTGAAATTGTGGAATTTTTTTGGTCTTTTTCACGGCAGCGGCGCTGCGTTTTAGGAACCCGACTCGGGCCGGTATAACAGGCTCCACATCCCCACGGTGGAGCAGATAAGATCACCCAGCAGCGTGAAAGTGCCGAATCCAAACTCAACTGGCACCGTCCGTCACCCCGAGATCTCTCAAAATGTCAGAATGAAGAAGATGTTCAAAGAAAAGGTTATTTCTGAGAACATGGCGCGCCATCGTAGGTCATCGGCACCAGAAAAGCATGAAAAATGTCACCGCAGCCTTGAAAAAATGTCATCACATTCTCAAGGACTCGTCCTCTTCAGAGCAGCCGGGACACGAAAAGAACAAATTCCTCTGATGTGATGCTTTACCGAGTCCCCACTGAAGTTCAGATTATTTAATGGCACCAATACGCATATCGGTGCACTTTAAATACAGAGAGAAGTTCAGTCTAATTCAGTGAAAGGAAGCTTTTAATCCAGCTCAGTTCGGTAAAGGAAACCAGCGGTTTTCACCTCCTGGTTCTGGTTCTGGTTCTGCACAGTGGGATGAAGAGCTGCTTTTTAACAGGAGACAGACGGGTGCAGAAGCACCAGCCCAGGGATACTTGCTCGTAAAAGGAAGTGTTTGTAACCTTTAAAGGGCAGATGAATTGTCACGTATGATTCTTTGGAAGCGTGCATGAACATGACACGGAAACACGGTGCCAATACCAATGAAAACGAGCTCAAAGTACATCCTCAACTCAGAAGAAAAGCTTAAAAACTCGATCGTCTGAAGCTCCGATGCAGCAACAAAGAGCTGCGATAAAGTACAAAGATGCTTGTTTTTTTTAACAGCTAAATAAAAGAATAAAAGGTTTTTATCTGCAGTTACAGGCACGAACTTTAGATACTGCACCTTTAAACTGTTTAAACCAGAAACAAAAGAATTATAAGGGAACCTTGAAATAAAATTGGACTTTTAAAGCAGGATCATTTAAAGCTTCTGTGGTTTTTCACTTTGAACGAGAACAACACTCCAGTAAGTAGGTGAAATGTTTCCTACGTTATCTGTCAAACAACTTCTTGATCTTTATTTAAAGAGGAAATCTCAGCTGTCCTCATCAAAACAGGCCACAGTTTAATTAGCAGCTGTTACACATTTACTTCTCATCAGAGAAGCTCAGATTTAATTCAGCCATGCCAGACAGTCCTTCTCCGGATGCTTTAAAGGTAGAAGCTCCCTGAGATTCAGGTGATTGCAGGAGAGCAGCAGGCTTAAAGCTCCCTTTTCCCATTTCACTACAAGCTTTGGGGATGTTTAAAAGTCATGGCAGCGCAGACGGTAACGTCTGGAGATGGAAGCAGCTGCTGACTTCTTTTAACTCTGCATCAGTTGCTTTGCTGACTTCGCTTTTGGTGCTTTTTAAAGCGCAGGCACCAGGATCCCGCCTCAGTCAGTGGGTCTATGATGAGATTAACTGGATTACAGCTACAGTTGGGTTCTGCTCCTTATCTGAGGGTAATTATCCTTGGATATATGTTGGTGAATGAATGGAATCACTGGCACAAAGCATGTCACACCCCGGTACGATAGGTGGCGCTGTCCCCATTTCAGCTATCGCTAATAGAGCCACTTCCTGTTGACGTCTTCACCACCAACAACAACAAACTCAGGCATTCAGAAAGATGGCGAACGCAGAGCGAGATGAAGCTGCGTCCCTCTCCATCTGTGATGAGCTGGTTATGGCACAGACGATGCACAACGGCGCATTCTCCATCGCGTTGTTTCTTTCTTTCTGACAACAACAACAGGAATATCGTCTCCTTCCACTTCCGGGTGACGATCGCGGGAAAAAATCTGGAGAATGAGCAGAACGCTATCTCGAGGTCTTAACCCGATCTGATCCCTTTCTTAGTCAGATTAAGGTGTCTACATGAACTGAATAACTCAGTTTTATTGTAATTTAGCCATTAATCCGATCCGATGGCGCTCATGTAACCGCGGCTTCGTCTAACAGCTCTGCCTTCAGTGCCTGACCGATGGGGCTCGGTTCTACCTCTGAAGTTCTAGCAGAGTCACTTCTCTGTCACCTTCCATTTCACTGTTAATTACAGTTTATGTTTATGTTTATGTATTTATCAGAAGCTTTTATCCAAAGCGACTTACAAATGAAGATATAACAGCTTTATAAAAAGCTAACAATAAGCTACATAGAAGGAACCCAGGAGTCCGACTCTGTCAGAGGGGACAGAGTAGAGATAGGGTGCAGGCATAGAAGGAAGTGCAGAAAGATAAAGTGCAGAGATAGAGGGGTAGGGAAGTACAAGGTAAGTGCTGGGATAGGAGATGCTCTCTAAGAGCTGGGTTTTCAGGAGCTTCCTGAAGATAGACAGGGACGCCCCTGTTCTGGTAGCGCTCGGTAGGTCATTCCACCATCGTGGGACGACACATGAACAGAGTTTGGATTGTCTTAGGCGTGGTGTAGGAGCTGCTAGACGACAATCCTGGGACCAACGGAGGGACCCAGTTGGGACAGAAGCCTTTGCAAGAGCATTCAAGTAGATGGGAGCCGTTCCATTAAGCTCTTTGTAGCTAACATCAGGGACTTGGATCTGATGCAGGCGGCTAAGGGCAGCCAGAGGAGCTCAATGAACAGAGGGGGGACGGGTTCTTTTAGGCTGATCCAAGACCAGATGCACCGCCGCGTTCTGGACCATCTGCAGAGGTTTCACAGCACAGGCTGGAGACCAGTTAGGAGACCAGTTAGGAAACCAGTTAGGAGACCAGTTAGGAGACCAGTTAGGAGACCAGTTAGGAGACCAGTTAGGAGAGCGTTGCAGGAGTAGAGGCAGGAGATGACCATGGCCTGCAGCAGGAGCTGGGGGGCATGTTGGGTCAGGTATGGTCTGATCTTTCTTATGTTTAGTAATGCAAAGCGGCACGAACGAGCAACCGAGGTAACGTTTAAAATGCAGTGGTTTCTTTCGCCAGCTAAACCGAAATACTGGATTGAGGTGGATTATAATTCAACTGAATTGTACTGCATTTAAATTGACTTTAGTCACTTTATCTGATGGTTTTTGTTGTGTATTGTCATGAAAAATAGATCTGAACTGAGTGAAGCTCCTCAAAACAGACGTCACAAAGAGGCTTATTCCTAAGGCCATTCATTCAAGAGCTGTATATCTGATCTGAATCTTTCAGAAAGGCGCACAGTCTAATACATAAGCTCTGCCATGGCTGCAGGGAGGGTTTCAAAGTAATTATTTTGTTCATCGTTTTACACTGGAGGGAGCTGCAAGCTCATTTAACTTTAAAGTAGTGTTTGTAAAGCCACAAGGCAGCACAGGGTTGGATTTGTTTACAGCTTTAAGTCTGCATCCTGCAGGCTTTCATCTTAAAAGGCAGTGATTTAGGAGCTCAGTGTCATGTGGACCACACATATCACACCGCTGTCTGTGTGGGTTTTGTCCTTCTCAGGCGTTAATGGCTGCAGCTCGGGAACAAATCAATTAAGTTGGACAGCCACACAAGCTGTAAATGCATTGTGTTGGCACGGAGGTGAAGAGGACATTTCACACAAACAACAAAAGCATAAAACATCAAAAAGCTACTTTTCCGTGTGTTGCTGTTGCTGTGGAAGCTCTTGCAATCTGATCATCTGGAGTGGGTGCAAAGCAGGACAAAAGCATTGCAGGTATGAGATGTAGCATCAAAGAAATGCTACATATAACTTAGACTTCCACCAGCTATAATTAGGTAATCAAACTGAAACACCTCTGCAGCTGGGGACCAAGCCGTGGGCATTTGTTAAGTTTAATGCTTCATCAGTGTCCCTGGGGTTTATTTTTATCTTTGTGGTGTAAAGATCAATGGCAGGATTTGTTAACCCCGATTAAGTTAATCAAGAGTAATCAGAGAGGCAGTTTGGCTGTTATTTTGTGCTGGGATTATACCCAGACACACAAATATATATATAAATATATAAAATGCAAGGAACACACATGTGCAGAGTGGAGCACATTTTTAGTATTGATCCAAACTCCCTCAACACCTGTTAGAACGAGTCTCCTGACAGTAAGCTTAGAAGAAATAGCATATTATCCCCAAGTTAGCTCCCAGTGCAGCACAAGATTGATTTTAACATTTGTAAATCCCCTCAAAGACACATCTCAGAACAACACCTGCTTATTTTTCACAGATCCCAGGGACTGAGAGCCCTCTCGTCTCATCAACTTTATATGATCTTTAAAATGGTTCTTTAATATTCACTCTCAGCACCTCAAATAATTCAAGTATTAAGTTTTACTTTCCTTGCTAAGCAGTAATTTTATATAGTTGTTTGCTCTCCTGAGGAGGAACACTTAAAAAGTCAATTATGCTAACTTGTTGTTAGCATAATACCACAAAAGGATAGCAAAAAAACCCAGCATTTATTTATTAATTTTTTTATTAATCAGCAATTCGGTGCTTGTACATTCAATAAATAACACACTATATATAATTTTGTTGAACTTGTAGAAAAGATAAAGTGTAAAAATAACTACAAGTAGCCTACTTTAAGCTACAAGTAGTCTTTGTTATGCTAATAGCGGAGTGCTAAATTATGCTAACAGGTAATAGCTTCAGCTCTCTTCTACTGTGTGCTCGTTTCTAATTTAATCATCACTACAAACCACTTTAACCTTTTCTTTTTTCCATTGCTAATTGAAAAAAAACTGACATTTAGTTTACACCATGTTAATTAGCACATTGTGATTGTTACTGAGGACAGCAGGGTTTCCCAATCCTGTCTTCAGGGGCCACATATTTGTGGTCATCTGTCTTCTCTGGTGCTTAAATGCAGTTAATTACATTCACCTGGCATAGCAGGTGTCAATTAGTCCTTCATCAGACAACTAGGATGAAAAAATGAGCTGAAAGCACTGGATAGAAAACCACCGCTATTGCAAAAAACATGAAAAGGTTATTCTCTAAAGTATGTGGGTCAGTCATTGAGTTTGAACACTTTCCAAACATTTTCAAAATGCCCAATCGATAGAATTTCTCATTAATATGAACCTTGCATTCATCTAACTTTCAAAGATGAGGTTCCAACTGACAGGGTTCAGACAAACTGAAGATAATTAGCATAGCCTTTTGTGAAGTTTCATGGTGTTTGCACCAGCAGTTATGTATCAAATTGGCAAGGAACATAACCTCTTGTGCTCCCCCTGCATCATTCATCTGTGACAAATTAGCTCGAGAGATTCAGCAGTCATATTTCATTTGCTGCCTTGGTTCATTGATGTGAATATTTTCCCTTTAAACCTTTAATTCTACAACTTTGCTGTGCCCATCCCACAGTCTGCAGGCTGAAAAAAGCAGCAGTGATGTGCTTCTTCCGTTTGAGGCTAATATAATTCGATCAATATGTTTCGTTACGTTAGAAATGTGCTAAATAGACCAAGTATGCTTTTATATGTTCATTCTAACCCATGAAGAAAAGCTATATTAGCTGAATGAACACACAACTCAAACTCAAACACAAGAAAATAAAGCCATTTCGACATTATTTGTCCTCTTGTTTTGACAAGTCCTAATCCACTACCCTCTTAGTCCTTTAATTTAGGTTTTCTGCTCGAAATTATTTGTTCAGCTTTACATGATCTAGCCAGTTACTACTGTTTGTCGGTCACTTAGAGCTGCATAGATACAGTAAATTATGGGCTAAAATGCTACTTAGTAAAGGTGCAGAGGCAGCTGATAATCCTGTGTAGGTGTGAATAACTTCATTCCATGGAAAATGGTGTTCCTGAACTGTCCAAAACTCCTTGTTATGTCTCCACCTCACCATGTGAACTAATCAGAGCAGGCTGGTTCTTTTGGGAAGTCCTAAAGAGTCAGGAACTAAAACGGAGAGTTTTATTCAAAAGGACCCTGTGGTGCTGCCACAATTTACAGGATAAGAACATCAAGAATGCCTTCAAATTGAGCTGTATTTGGTAAAGGGGTGTAATACAGGCTTTGGTACAGAAAGAAAGCTTTTGTGTGGCTTTAAATATGAATATAAGAATAAATGAATGAGTAAAATCCAGTGATTGTGCATCCGGTAATATATGGGTTCACTCTATAATGCGAAGTAAACATGACTGCTTCTTCAGTTTGCTGCTCAAGTGAGCAATTTTATCGCAATATAAAGCATACAGGAAATTAGGGAGTAATCACAGCTGCAGAAAATTAAAAAAATAGGTTGTGGTGAGATGGCCACAGCCTGGGTAAACAAAAGATTTGCATAATACACACAGAAACATTCACACTCCTCTTGCTATATTTCATACATTTATAAAGAGGGTTGACTTTCACACAGTTGCTGCAAAAACACAATGTAAATTAGCATTTTTTCTATACTTTTCACAGTATTTACCGCATGAAATTAGGTCACAAATTACATCTTTGTAGGCTGTAAATGAAAGACGACCTTCGGAGATGCAGAACTGGTGGACCGGGCATTTGCAGAAAACAAACAGCGAGTTGTGTCGGATCTTTATGGCACTGAGACGACACGGCGTGCAATAAAATGTTGGAAAGTATATTATGTTGTCAGCAGTGGCTTTGGGGTTTATAACACCTACAGGCGACTATTCCCCTTACGGAGACTTTAAGTCTTATTGCTGTAGTTGCAGAGAAGCAAGGAAATCACAGCTTTTGAACCACTGGCAGGTGAAATTAACAATCCTTTCATACCAGCGGCACCTGTCAGCCGGTTGGACATGTAAGGTGGCGAGTAAACAGCCAGTTGCAGAGGCTGATGTACTGGAAGCTGGAAGAATAATACCAAAAATAGTCTAAGTGGTGAATCAGTCAGGGGCCCACAGAGGAGGAACCTGAATGCAAACTGATAGAAATGTGTCGGAACACGTTGTGCTTGCTCACACTGACCTCTATCCGCTGCTGAGACAGGAAGAAAGTGGCCTGATTGGACGAATCCCACCTTTTTTTAACCTTGTGCAACAGTTGGGAGGAGAGCAGCTAGATGCATTATGGGAGGAAGGGAAGCCAGAGCGGAAGTGTGATCCTCTGGCCAATATTCTTCTGTGCAACTCCGTCTCTTGGCAGAATGTAGCGTAGCTCTTTGTCCACAGTGTAAAACTTCCCCCGTGTGTCAGTAACTACTTTTTCACCTTTTCCACTCGTGATTCCTTATATCCCCACCAGGCTCCCACAGATGAATAGTTAAGGGATAAAAAATGCTGGGTTAGGGTTAGAATTATTGTGCCTGGTTAGGTCCAGATGGCGTGAAATACCTGGTTTGGGTTTGCACATTTTACCATTCGCTGACAGAAAACAACAGCCGGGGAATAATCTGCTATCTCACAGTTTTCAACCATGATTTTTAAAGGGGAACGCCGGTATTTTTAAACCTGGACCTTATTTCTGCCATGAAATACGTTCATCTACTCACCGAGAACAGTTTGGTGAAAGTCGGCGTCCTTCGGAAGACTTTATTTCACTTTATTTCACTGTCTGTCTTTATTTCACCAATACTTTAAGAAGAATGAATGAATGAACGTGTGCTATAGCTCTGTTAGCTCACAGCTGCTGTTATGTGGCTACTTGCAGCTATAGGAGAGCTAATGGAGGGATTTCTACACAGGCACTCTACTGGGACCACTTCATCCACACGCCCCCCTGCAGCACAGTTTATTCACTCCGTGCTCTGTGACAGTCGGCTAACTTCACACAGAGTTTGCTGCTGATAGTTTTGTGCAACATGGCAGGATATTTATCAGATTTTGACAACGTGAACGATGACTTTGAGTAAGATGGACGTTCTTACCGGAGTGAATAAACTGTGCTGCAGCCATGCATTCTTAAAGTATTGGTGAAATAAAGACAGATAATGCCTTATTTAGAGGCTGCATCCTCTAAGCCCCGTTCACTCCGTTATATGGATCTCCAGTTATCTAAATATCTTCCAAAGGACGCTGACTTTCACCAAACTGTTCTCAGTGAGCAGATGAACGTATTTCATGCCAGAAATAAGGACCAGGTTTAAAAATACTAGAGTTCCCCTTTAACACAAGCATGTGTTAGACACGTGGATAAACCTTTCCTGGTGAGACTGAGCTGTTCTGGGGAACCTGGCATTCATGTGGATGTGATATCAACAAGCACCTATACATTTCATACTGTTGCAAACCACAAACACCCCTTTATCTTTTTTGTGGCGCATGACAAAGAGTTCAAGGTTGACTTCAATCCGATTGAGCATCTGTGGGATGTGCTCGAAAGCCAAGTGTGAACCATACAGACCCAAATCTGCAGCGTTGAGGGGCTTAAGGGATCTACTGCCGGCAGCTTGGTACCACATAACACCTTTGGAGGTTTCGTGGGTCCATGTCTCAGCCAATCATAGCAGCTTTACCGTCAAACAGGGGACATAAAGAATACCAAGCAGGTGGTTTCCATGTTGTGGCTGATTTATGTGCATACTTAACCTTTTCTTTGTAGATATGTGTCATCCTATACGTGCATTACAGTGAGCTCCTCTGCCAAACTCAAGAGCAGAGACTACATATTCATGAAGTGTCCCGAGAGGAAAGGCCTTTTTGTTTCACATCGATTGTCTGTGTTGGAATATGATAAAAACCTTATGAATGCAAACAGGCATTCTATTCACAGCGCGTAGATAACTGTTTTAAATGTGGAGACAGAAATGCGCCTCATCACAACAAAGAAAAACAAATGAAGTTGCAGCTGGACTGTTTGCTGTGCTTCAGGTGCAGTCACTTGCCGCCTTTGTGTGCTTCACCCACTGATGCAGCCGCTAACTATTCAACGCCCACCTCTGAGCCACTTGTCACTTTTTCACGGTTGTTATCTCTCTGTAATTCCCAAACAAGAGCATTTGTGCAAGACTGGGTAATGAATAGGGCTGTGTGAAATGAAAAAGCTTTGTTTTGTGGTTAATTGCTCCTCTCAGACGCACACGGCACAGAATTATGCTTCAGCTGCACAACTACAGCTAAAATTACAGGGCGATTTGAGCATAACTCAGAATAATGAACAATACCAGTAATTACAAACCTTTGCACAGTGTTGCAATCATAAAAGTTCCAGCATCTTGCTGTAAATATGGCAGAATGGCCACGTCTGAACCTGAGCTGAGCTCCCTGCTCCTCACCCGCCGTGCATTGATGCTGAAATGATTACACATCGTTACACATGTTGAACACCCAGTTAGCTTGTTACTGCAGGATGTTGCTGGGTTCTCGCTGCTCCCTCGTGACCAATTTCACTCCCACAGCCCGGCCAAAAGAAAGAGTAGCGACGGTTTCCCTCTCAGGTGACGACGAGAAGTTACAAACCAGCGATTAAGTGTTAAATATTACTTCCGGTATCATTAACACACATCTGCCACAGCATCTTCAGCCTATTTTGTAAATCTTCCATCATAAACATGGATGGCACACCCTTACATTTAAGCAGGGGGAATAAAATGATCATTTAGACACTTTATATCAGGATAAAGCTGTTGGACATGATCTTGTGATGATTTAGCTTATTTAAAATCATAGTTTAGGCGTGTATCTGCATTTAAAGAACCTTTATTGAGTCTTGGCCGTGATATATTATTAATTAATTCAAATATCTAACAGCTACAACAGAGGAACAGAAAGGCTGTATCCAGAAGACACTTTTTATTTAATCTTAGAGCTTCTGAAAGACTTTCTTTGTTTTATATCTGGACTGCTGGAGCTGAAAACCGTCATAGTTGCCTTTGTAGACCCTGGTTGGTGAGCTGTGTTGTGCTGATTTTTCTCTTTTTGTGCCGCTCAAAGTAAAGCTTTCAGATGGAGGTTTCTTCTGTGTCTCTTACAGATGGGAGTTACACATGTATTAATTTCATTAGAGCTTTATCAGGTGCTTTGAACAAAGAGAACAAAGGTGTCACGTCCCAGAAACCAGTGAAAATGTTTGATTTTCTGCAGGTTTAAGGCTCCTGCTGCATCGTCACTGATTCCCTGACTGAGTTCACCTGTGGCTGATTCCCTCACCTGTGGCTGATCACTATCCCTCTGCATATAAACCCCACTCTCCCTTCTGCCAGTGCTGGATTGTTTCACTCGTGTGTTGCGGGTTTATTCCAGTGATTCTGTTTGATGTTCTGACCCTGAGATGGTCGACAGTTTCATATCAGCTGCGTTTTTTTTCGTTTTACACCAAAAGCAGAGTGGCTGTAATGAAACGAGTTCCCCTTCTCTGATGCAAATACATCAGATGCGCTGTCGGGGTTGGTGAACTCTGTCCAATTAAATCAGCCTCGGACGCCGTCTTTGACAGTCAGACAAACTCACATAAAGCATGGAAACAAATAAAAGCTGGCAAAGAAGAAAATAAATGAATGTAGAATTGTTCAACATGGAAAAACGTGGTTTTTTTACCTGTTTAATTTAAACATGACACATTTTTGGTATAATCTCCGGCTTCTCCACATGTAGAAGATTTTCCCACATGTGGCTGCATGCTCCAGCGTGGCGTTGCACTAATGACCCTAAAACTCACCTACAGAAGCACATATTTCTGTCGTTACTTCCTTTTATTCGTAGAACTGCACCTGAAAAGGTGCATTAAGTTAAACACAATCCGTTGTACCAAACTTAGCTTTGTTCCATTTCACATCTGCTGTCCCACACGTTATTCAGATTAAAACAGGTGTCAGATATCAATGGATATTTAGTTGTTACGGTTCTGTCTCTCAGTTTGTTCTTAAAACTCTTGATAGAATTAAAACTGCTGCTTTGCTTCATCTTTAGCTTGTTTCACTGGAGCGTTGTCTGGATTTGACTTCATGTAGTAGATCATGTCTTTGCGTTCTGACTGCTCTTATCGGGTTGTGATTTTAAGGGAAACAGCTGGTTGACATGTTATCTGGAGCTGCTAGCATGAGTCAATGCCCTGTTTTTTCTTCTCACCTGAGTGTTTTATCTCGAAGTGGCATTGCTTACACTCTCAAAAAGCCTAAATGTTTCCAGACCGCTGATTTATTTCCCAGAGGAAAGTTATGTTCACTCGCTTACAAACAAACGAACTTTATCTGGAGGCACAAGTTTCTAAATTAAATGACTTTCAGGGTAAAAGTGCATCTTAAAACTGACTCATGTGGCGTTGAATCAGTCGATCGATGTGCCGTTCCACCTCTGGAGGACACCAAGAACAGGTTGAACCTTCCTTATAGCAAAGGTCCCTGAAAAAGATTTAATCTTGGTTCTTCACAGCACCGTAGGTCCGGTCCTAATCAGGAAACTGACGCCAAAGTGAGTGCAGTTCAGGAATAGTTTAATATTTTTTAGAAACCTACTAATCCATGCTGTTGCTTGGTGTTAGAAGATAAGATAATAACTCTGCCATATCTGTATATATCTGTAGGATATGAAGCAAAATCAAGAACAAAGTTTAGAATAAACGGTGCCGGCAGGAGAGCTTCAGAGGTTCAAAGGTCAAAAATTGAACAAGCATCGCCCCGAGCTCTCAGAGTGATGCTTTTATAGCTTTTTATAGTTTTTCAGAGGAGCTCTTTCCTGGTTCCGAACATAAAAATGATAGAAGAGCTCTCCGCTTTAAAACAGAAGAGGAGGAATACAAGCAAGTTCTTCACAACATGTCAGCCAAAAAGAGCCTCAGCCTCAGCCTGTTCCAGACCCGTTAACACAGAACTTAACTGGGAATCATGCGAGGACTCAGACTATCTCAGTGCTGGGCCTTCACTCTGAAGCACGACCTTTCAGCAGCCGCAGCACATAAGCTGACTGAACCCCTGGAAAGCAGCAGCGGTGGTGCTGGGGGGGCCGCCGTTTAAGGGCGAGCTGTCGCACCGCCTCACATCTAAGGCCTCACGCAACCCCACTGTACTTCATGAGATCACCAGGAGGCTGAACAGGCACCAGCAGTCTCAGCGGAGGGTAAATGGATCTCTGGAAAGTGTAAACTTTATATAACTGTCCCACTTTATGCCTGAATGCATGTAGTTTGTGATCCATGTTGACAGCTTCAAAAAGTCCACAAGTGGGTGGGGGGGGGGGGTTACATTTCCTTTGCATTTCCTGCAGTGTTTGTGTCACGGATTGTACCTGTGGATACACCTGTTCCGAACCAGCTCAGGCTCCTGGCGTGCGGTGAGGACTGTTTTCTTTAAAGCTTCTGCCTTTCTGCACAACCTCTCTGTGAGCACAGGTGACATTTATGATGCGAGCCAGATGCTCGTGGCCCTCAGGCTCTGACACGAAGAGACAGTGAAGGACCAACCCAGGCCGCAGCTGCCTGTAACTTCCCTCTTTGGATCTTACAGCTTTAATCAACAACCTCCACCTCTTTTTATTCCACCATCGGCTGCTTTTCTATCTTACTTTGCTTTTCTTTATAAGTTTACGACCTGTAATCACCAAATGTTGCGCGTAATACAGTCAGCGGGAGAAACCAAGGCTGCATGTGGCACCAAATGATGATCTCTTGACTCTGAGTTAGATTAAGTGCGTATAGAAAATGGATGGATGGACTAAATCCTGCATTTCGAGTTTCAGTCGTGCACATCCAATGAAATCGACACAATATAGAGCAGGGATGTCAAACTCCGGTCCTCGAGGGCCGCTGTCCTGCAGGTTTTAGATGCTTCCCTGCTTCAACACACCTGATTCAGATGAAATTGAGCTCTTCGAAAGATTGTGAAGTTCTGCACAAGTCTGCTAATGATGCATTGATCTGATTCAGGTGTGTTGAAGCAGGGAAACGTCTAAAACCTGCAGGACAGCGGCCCTCCAGGACCGGAGTTTGACATCCCTGATATAGAGTTTAGGGGTGAATGTGCCATGATGTTAAAGGCTCCACCTCGAAGTCGCACGAGAGAATTTGGCAGATGTTTTGCTCTTTGGCTCCACCTACAGCTGTGGGATGTTGCACCACCTGAACCCTGCACATGCACAGCCCTTCACGTGCATCTGCCGTCACGCTGAACCACAAAGACGCCCTCAAAAACCAACAAAAATGACAATTCAGCAGAACGGTGTGGCTGGAAACCAAGTGTCTCAGTTCCCAGGAACTACGGAGTACTTTTAGGCCTGAGAGTGTGTAAAACCACAAGGTAAATGTGCTTCAACGCCGTTTTAAGGTCACAAAGTGTTCAGTGTTGCTTTAAAAAGGGACCTGCACCATCTGAACACCGTCCAAATACCGACCTCGGTTTCTATCTCCAGGTTCATTGTTTCCTTTCTGTGAATCCAGATGTTTTGGTTGAATCAAGCTCTTGTTACAGCTCGATTTGGCCAGTGTGGCTCCTCTTTCTGAGGAAACAGAAACAGCACGCTGTGGACTGAAAAAACGCATCGTATTCAAACGAATGACGTTTTAAACTGTTCATCTGTTTCATTGTTTGAAGCTTTTCACACCTTCATAGTTTATTAGAAAGGCAGCTTATACATTTGGAAGTAACTCTGGTAATCACCAATATCTGGTTGTATAATTTCATTGTTCATTGTGAATATGTTATGTTATGTTTCTGTGTTTATCAGACGCTTTTACCCAAAGCGACTTACAAATGAAGATTTAACAGCTATATAAAAAGCTAACAATAAGCTACATAGAAGGAACCCACGACTCCGAATATTTAGCATCCCCAAAGTAACTAGTTGCACATGTCAAATAAATGCCGTGTAGACTTAGTCATCCCTTTAAATTGCACCTAAACACAAGCTTGTTTTCAGTTTTATGCATTAATTCGTTCTTTGTTTGGTGTTTTGAGTGTTTCCTCAGGTCTAACCTCTCAGTAATGAGTCTGTTGGCCAGAGCGGGCGCAGCAAACAGATTTAATGCAGCGATTTCACAAAACGACTTCACTTCATGAGGCGTAATTACTGCCATCCACATCTGGCCGTGTGTGTGTTTGCTGCTCGTTCACGGGGGGGTCGCCGGGCTCAGATTGAGTTTACAGCCTCTTCGTCTGACCTTCGGAGTTCGAGTTATTTAGAAATGAAAATGAAATGTCATGTTTCTTGTAATCAGTGGGGGATGCTAATTCAGTGAAATAATATTTCCTGTTTATCTATCTCAGATGCTGACGGTTACAGCCTTTCCTCCCACACTATTTACCTCCAGTGAAGAAGATATTCAGGATATTTTGGCTACTGAAATGTCGACTAATATACGGTTTTTTATCACTTCTACGTGTTTTTCCACAATTCCTGGGACTCTTTGAATGGAGGCTGATCTTTATCTGGAAAAAAAGTGAAGTTTTAATGGACGAGGAAGCCGAAAAATGTCATTTTTCACCCACAACTGCTTTGAAAATATGTGTAAAGCTTAGTCTTGTGTACGTATGATATCTTATATGCAGCGTTGTAGCACCAAAGAAACATGAATAGATTATTTATGGGTGTGGACATGACATCACTGACAATGCTGAGGACCAATGAACAACTCGACAGGCATGACAGCAGCTCTGCAAGGCTGCACACGAGCTAAATGTTAATGATCCTCCTTCCAGGTTCAGAACAGTAGTGCTAACACTAGTGGAGCTGGGGCGGTTCATCTGGAGAGGATGCCTCCCGGTCGCCTCCCTTTGGAGGCAGACCCAGAACTCCCTGGAGGGATTATATATCCCATCTGACCTGAGAACACCTCGGGATCCCCAGGAGGAGCAGGAGAGGGATGTCTGGGGTTCCCTCCTGGACCTGCTGCCTCCACAACCCGACCGGACAAGAGGAAAGAGGAAGATGATGGATATTCGCTGATATGTTCACACGCCGTCTCATCCACTGGTGTTCCAGGAACTTTAGAAGCAGGTTGGGAACATCTTGAGACCATTTCAGTTATATGGCAGCTATAAGGAGGCGTGATTTAGCGAAATCTGTTAATTCGGTGTTGATATAAAGTCTTTCTGGCTGCTTCTGCGCTTAAATACAGATCTGATGTCTATGCATTCATCTTTAGTAGCTTTGATTATTGTAACAGCAGCTTTACGGGTCAGTTAGACAACTGCAGCTCATCCAGAACTCAGCTGCTCGAGTCCTCACTGAGACCCAAAAAGTGGAGCACATCAGTCCAGCTGTGAGGTCTTTCCACCGGCTGCCTGTCCATCAGTGACCTCCTGACCCAGTGTGAACCTCCCAGACCCCTCAGGTCATCTGGATCTGTTTTTTATCAGTTCCCAGAGTCAGAACCAGACCTGGAGAAGCTGCATTCAGCTTCTATGCTCCACATGTCTGGAACTGTCTCAGTTTATGTTAATCATGTTATCAGTTTATGTTAATCATGTTATGTTCTAGTCATGTTTTTCTGTCACGTTCAGTTCACTCACATCACCTGGTTAATTGTTCACAGCTGCACCTCATGTCACTGATCACTCCCTCCACAGTATTTAGCTTCCTGGTTTACTTTCAGTCTCTGCAGAATCCCTTCATGCCACTGAAAGCTAAGTTTGGTTTCCTGCCTCATAGCCTGTTAAGATCGCCATAATCATAGTGTTTTTTCATAGCCTTGTTTTGTTTTAGTGTTTTTTCTCATGTTAAGTCATTTTGATGATCCGGCTCCTAGTTTTGTGAATAAACCTTGTTACTTTGGAAAAGAACTGCACCTGGGTCCTACCTCACCATAGTTTCTGACAGAAACAAACTCCCAGAAAGCCTCAGAGCAGCTGAAACACTATTTAAGTCCAGGTTCAAATAAGCTTGACTTTCAAAAAGGAATCATATTTTAACTCCTGATTTTATCTTTCATATGCATCATTTTATTAGATTTTTATTCAATCTTATCTCTCTTGTTCTGATTTGATCTATTGTTCTTATTTCTTTCTTTTGTTTGAACTTTAAATCATGCTTTTTATTTCTTCTGTTTTAAATAAACTTGCTTTGCCTAAATGGAAAATCCAACAGGTTAAATGTTAGAAACACATTTTTCTGATGCTCTGGGTGAGATCATTTATATCTGCGATCAACAAAGGACCGCGATGCAGTATTTTGTGTAAATCCTTTTAACCTAAAACAAACATTCGCTGACTTTGGATGGACGATGGAGGGTAGAAGGAGTGGAGCTTTCATCCACTGGGCAGCTTGTTTAAGACCCAGACTAAAGGCTTTACAAAGACTGGACTTCACAGACTTTATTTCTTTATTTTCCTCCCACTTTTTCCTTGTTATTTCTTCAACCAGAGGCACCAGAGTCAGCTGTTCATCATTTAAAATCCTCTGAGATGACTCACGAAACTACGATGGGAAACACATCAAGTGTTGCTCATTAGTACCTGAATGGGTGTGAATTGTAGAGGAATAAAAAGACTAAATGGCAGCAGTCGTTTGAGATCACACTTTCTTCCTCAGCATGGTTGCCATAGATGCCAGAACTGTGTCTGTTTCATCTTTAGTCTTCACTGCTTCTATTTTGGTCTCCATCTCAGTCCAACATGTCAGGCAGCGCAGGAGGGGACTGGCAGTCCATCCTTTCACCACAGGGGGGGAAACGGAGGGTTGGCTTGTCTAGCCAGAGCCCCGTAGAGACGTTAGCCCCACAGGTACATGCTAATGAAGACAGGGGAATCAATATTCCTGTCGTCAGCCGCACATCCACTTGCACACACACCTGTTTCTCTGTTTCTCTTCACGATTCCTCCATTCCCTCTTTTCATTTCTCATGACATAAAACCTAAATCATGCTGTTAATTACTCTAAATTCTGCATTTTCAGGCTCAGATTCTCCTGATTTCAGGCGTTTGTCCTAAACTCACCGAACACACCAACATGGGTTTGCACTGATGTGGAGAAAACAACACTGTCGGGAAAGTCTTTCTACCAGTTCTTCTTCTAATTATTGGATAGTGGACTGGATAATGCAGTGGTATGATTGCCACCTTTCATGTGGGAGATCTGGGTTCAAATCCCCTGCATGAAAGGTACTATCTCCAGTAGGGGTCCATAGGTAAAACCCTATCTGTAAGTCACTTTGGATAAAAGCGTCTGCTAAATACATAAACATAACATATTATGTATAATTAGCAGGTTATAGTAGCCACTGATGTGGAGAAAACAATCATTTTCATGGTGGTCCTGAGGTAAAAAGACGGCTAAACAGAGATCTCTGAGACTCGGCTGCCGGGAAAGTCTTTCTACCAGTTCTTCTTCTTCTTATGTATAATTAGCAGGTTATAGTAGCCATTCAAATCGCTTGAAAGTGGTACGAAATCCCCATTTTGTTCAGGTTGATTCTTGTTCTGTCTCCTTTTCCTCCATAAATCCTATTTAATACTTCTAAGTTGTGTCTATCCTGAACTATTCCTTCAGCAGCAGATGTGTCTGTACTCAGATGACAAGAGGAGTGGAGCCACAATCAACAGATGAAAGCTGAGCTGCCTCCTTCTCCAGAGCTAACACAGCAGTGACAGAACTCAATATCACGCTGACTATTCTACTTAACGGGGTTTTATTTATCAAAACAGTGAGGGCTCTTTGCTGTTAATTAGCTGGAGTTAGCTAATTACCAGCAGCAGGGACGGGGACTTACTGACTACTTCAAAAATCTCCGTATTTCTGTTTCAATCACGGACTCGTGGCGTCACGCTCAGCTGTGAAAGGCGAGAATGAAGACGTGGATCGTGGCTGCTGGGAGTTGCAGTACGAGGCTTTAATGCATCGTGTGCAGAGCATCATTAAAGCCAATTAAGGGCTGGAGCTTAAGGACGTTTTAGGGAAGCTGCAGCCCCCATGAGCAACACAGCTGGGGAACTTTTAATGTTTTTCTCAGCTTTTTTTGTCCGTTTTAATGTGTTTTCTGTGTGTATTTTCTCCTTAAACAGATTCACGGTGAGAGTTGGATGCATTAAGGTCAAATATCAGTCATGTTGGCACAATAGCCATGAAAAAAAAAGGGGAGATTTCAAGACTTCCAGCACCTTTCAGCTCACATTTCTACTTTAGGACAGATTTACTCATGGTTTGATTCATATATTGATGTAAAAGCTCGGAAGGTTAAGGTCGTGCCAAGTGGTTGGAGCTTTAGCACATTTACATTCAACCCATCTGTTTCCTTTTCCGTGCACGGACACCTCCATCGTCTCTGGTCCCAAGGCGATAAATGGAAAAGGTGCAGAGGTATGGAAGATTTATGTTCCCAATCTAATAGAGATGCAGAATAACTGGGCAGAGAAGTGAACTTCACTGATTTCTGGCTGTTAGAAAGACTGAAAAGGGTTTCCTTTTTATTTAAAAACACTCTTAATTAACTAAAAACCCTCCACAAAGAACAAGAAAAGATTTTACATGTTGGAACAGGTGATAAACAGCCTGTTTTTAATTGAAATTTTCAATAACTTTGCATCTCTCCTGTGTCGTCAGTAAACTAACCACAGCTTATTTCTGACTCCAAGCTAACTTTAACTGTTCTTGGTAAACTCTTTTGGTTATATTTAGGAAAAAGCATCCAAAAGAAAAGCTTTATTAAAGTTCTTTTGCATCCAGCTCGTGAGCGTTTATCAGTATTTTTCAAACCTGGTCCAAAGGGCCCCCGGACCTGCATGTTTTAACTGAACCTGGACCATGTTTCTGCAGCCAGGGATCAAATCGCCAAGGCCTCAGGCTTTGACTGCCGCCCCAGCCACAAAGCACCAGACCCCAACGGTGGGTCCACAGGAGACTGTGGAGGGTTAGGGTTAGGAGGCTGTGGGGCAGACCCAGGGCCTGCTGGAGAGACTGTATCTCCCAGTTGGGAACAACCTGGATCCGGGTAAACAGCCAACAATAGATGGATGGAGACGGATAATGCATTTTATCCCAAAGAACTACTCTTTCTTAGCACAGAAGCTCATTGTAAAGAGCTGTTGCAGAGGGCAGGAATGACTTTCTGTCTTTCTTCAAGCAGACAGAAGAAGCATCCAACCGAAGACACTCGTCTCTGTTTCCCTGCCTCAGGGCACCTGATTTGGAATAATTGCTCATTAGAATCGGATTCAGATGACTTTCTGAATCCAGACGGAAACAGGGAAAGTGAGAGTTATTTTCCATGTCCACACCCAGGTATTTGTTGCCCTGAATGATCTCTGCATCCACCCGATGGAAGAGGAGTGAAAAGGGGGCTTTGATCTTCTCAGGTCCACCAACACCTCTTTAGCCTTGTTTATATTGAGCTGCAGCTGATTCGTTCGTCCAGATTATCAGATTTCTGCATTTCTACTCCTTTGCACTAATTTCAAGACGCCAACAAGATCAGCTGGGCTCTTTGTTGGTGTCTGAGCGGAGGATGCTGCGTAAACTGAGTCCTGGACACTCTCCACCAGGTGCTAAACTCCCACAGAAGCACCTTCAGCAACAGACCCATCCCCCCCCCCTGGAAGACAGAACGCAAGAGGAAGTCCTGTCTGCCTGTGGCCATCAGACTGTTTAACTCATCTATCTCAGGGTCAGTGACGTGCACGTGTTGAAAAGCGCGTGCCAAAGTGCCCTCTTGGAAGCCAAAACACATGCTAAGCTGCCTTCTTGGAATCCAAAACAAGTGCTAAACTGCCCTCTTCGGGGCCAAAACGCGTGCCAAAGTGTCCTCTTAGGGGGCAAGCGCATGCTAAACTGCCCTCTTAGGGGCCAAAACTCGTGCCAAAGTGCCCTCTTGGGGGCCAAAACTTGTGCCAAAGTGCCCTCTTGGGGGCCAAACACATGCTAAACTGCCCTCTTGGGGGCCAAAACTCGTGCCAAAGTGCCCTCTTGGGGGCCAAAACTCGTGCCAAAGTGCCCTCTTGGGGGCAAGCGCATGCTAAACTGCCCTCTTAGGGGCCAAAACTCGTGCCAAAGTGCCCTCTTGGGGGCCAAAACTTGTGCCAAAGTGCCCTCTTGGGGGCCAAACACATGCTAAACTGCCCTCTTGGGGGCCAAAACTCGTGCCAAAGTGCCCTCTTGGGGGCCAAAACTCGTGCCAAAGTGCCCTCTTGGGGGCCAAACACATGCTAAACTGCCCTCTTGGGAGCCAAAACTCGTGCCAACGTGTCCTCTTGGGGGCCAAACGCATGCTAAACGGCCCTTTTGGGGGCCCAAACGCGCACACTGCACAGGGCTGTATACTGTCTACACCTTCAGTTAACAGCTAGAAACAGTCATTTTTTTAATTGTGTTGTATTCAGTTAGTTATGTTATTTAGCTTTATTTAATTTTTTGAATTGTGTTGTATTCAGTTAGTTATGTTATTTAGCTTTATTTAATTTTTTGAATTGTGTTGTATTCAGTTAGTTATGTTATTTAGCTTTATTTAATTTTTTGAATTGTGTTGTATTCAGTTAGTTATGTTATTTAGCTTTATTTAATTTTTTTAATTGTGTTGTATTCAGTTAGTTATGTTATTTAGCTTTATTTAATTTTTTTAATTGTGTTGTATTCAGTTAGTTATGTTATTTAGCTTTATTTAATTTTTTGAATTGTGTTGTATTCAGTTAGTTATGTTATTTAGCTTTATTTAATTTTTTTAATTGTGTTGTATTCAGTTAGTTATGTTATTTAGCTTTATTTAATTTTTTTTGTGTTGCCGCAGTTTCTCTCGGGATAAATAAAGCTGCTTGAATCTTGAAATCCATGCTGAGAGGCATGAAAGGAACAAATATTTCTCCAACGTGACCCATAACACACACAATTACATGAGCAAAACTGGAGAAACTGAGCCTGAATTAGTGAAAGAAAGACAGTGTGCAGATATTAAAGCTTTTGTCTGAACAGAAAGCAGAATTAACCCGAGGTCGTTCATTCTCACACCAACCCAAAAAAAAGTGTCAAACCTTCTTCTCATTTGTTTTCCTCACACTTTGCTGAACATTCGGTCCTCATAAGGACAGAAGAGTGAGAAAACACTGTTGCGTATCTCGTGTCTACATCATGCCACAAACTAGCCGGGAGGTCCCCTGTGACTTAGTTAGAGAGCATAGCATGGAAAATAAGAAGAAGGGAGGTGTGGCGAGCATGAATAACGAGGGCAAAGGGTAAAAAAAGAATGCAGATTAAACACAGAAGTAAAGGGGAAGTGGAGGCGCATCCCTGCTTCTTTTTGCTTTATGATTAACTTGGAAGACTGGATATCCCTCACATCAACGGCTTCCTGTTAGAAATTTCAAAATTGAACCTTATTGAAGGAACCCAAAGACGCTGATCTCTTCTTATCCACCCGTGGCGAAAGTGACGGGGTTATTGCTCCACGAATGGAGGCCTGAAATGAAATCTTTCTCTTGGCAGGAAAGGTTGGATCGAGGTGACACACAAGCCAGATATCAATCTCATCTTAAAACCCAGATAAGCTTATCTGGCAGTGTCACATTTGTCCACCTCTCATGTGATGATTCATTCGTTTGGAGAGAAATTGATTAAAGGATTGATTCATTCTGGATGTCTATGAAGCCTTTGAGTTGATGCAAATGTGACATTTTGATCTGTTCGTCACACTCAAGAAAGAATCTATTGTCTTTGTGTGATTTGATTTGAAAATGGTCCATAAACACCTCATTTTTAGGGGTTGGAAGATGAGAACCAGGTGGAATTTAGGTTAAATCCTCCTTCTGTAGAGAGCCAGTGGTTCTGAAATGGTGAAACCAAGCAGAGTCACGTGGATGGAGATTATTGGGTCATTTATTGCACAAACAGGTGCAGGTTTATCTGAAACATGCAGGGTTCCCGAGCCGAAAGGCCAGCTGTGCGAGAAAGGAGCTGAGGGCAGGTCTGGAGGGGGCTTAGACAGGCTGGACAGGAAGGTGATGAGAACCAGAGGTGGAGATAACAAGACTTCTGGGGACACAGAACATTTCTATTTCAGAGGCAGGCAGCAAACAAAATGCTGAGAAGCAGAGCTGGTAAATAAAGAAACTGTGTGGGTGACGCTTTGTTTCCTCATGTGCCTTCACATGGCAGCTCATCACAAGTCGGTTATTTCCTGAGGGAATCCCTGTGAGTTCTGACTGGTGGTGAGAAATCACTATGTTTTGAACACATCCAGCGAGATTATCCTGATCATATTTAGCTGCTCTAAAAATGATGGAAAGCTGCGTAAAGTAAAGGCCAACAACCTGTTAGCCCCCCTCACCTTGTATTACTCGGGCCATTTGGTAATTCCATGCACATTTTCCATCAAACTGAACAGGAAAGCTGCGATACAGATGCATTCCTCAAGGGGCAAAGCCCACTTTGAACTCTGAATGTTCCTTATCTGACTGTAAAAAGGGAAGAAAACACCACAAAATCTCAACCTTAGTTAAGGTTAGTCAACTTTACCCCAAAATGATGTCTGCACCTCAGTCCAAAACCATCCCAAAGTACTCCAGTATCACTGGATTTATACTGATGGACATAAAGCTAATTGTAGCACATTTCATGTAGAAAACAATTCAAAGTGCTTCACATGAAATAAAAGCATTGCAGCGGGGAAGAAGCATCAAAAATATGTAAAAGAATATAAAGAGAAAGAAATAAAATCATTAAAATTAATTAGAACAGGCAACAGTTTAGATAAGTTAAAGGATATCGTGCAGATTTCATGCAGAGACACATGAGAAAAGAAATGTTTTTAACCTGGATTTAAAAAAGTCTACATTTGGTGACAGTTTAATCTCTGGGTTAATCTAACCTAACCCTAACCCTATCTCTGGCAGTTTGTTCCACTTGTTTGCAGCATAGCAGCTAAATGCTGCTTCTCCAGGTTTAGTCTGGACTCTGGACTGGACCAGCTGACCTTGGATCTAAGAGCTCTGCTGGGTTTATATTCTGAACATATCACAGATGTAAACCATCTTTTAAAGGCTTTTAAAATCTATTCTGTGACTGACTGGAAGCCAGAGTAAAGATTTAAAGCTGGTGTGATGTGTTCGGATCTCTTAGTCCTGGTTTAAACTCCAGCAGCAGCGTTCTGGAGGAGCTGCAGATGGTTAAAGTCCAGTTAAAAGTGTGAAATAAGGGGACTGTGCAATGATCGAACCAGTGCTTACTGGGATTACGACGGGGGGCTTTGGAGACCTGGCTGCTGGAGTGGAGGAGCCTGGCCTTCGTAGATTAATTAACAGATGAAGTTGTGTTCCAGTCTGCCGACTAATCCATCTCATTACTCTGACTGGAGCGCCGTTGGACCCCCAGGAGTCGAAACCACCTCTTAGTCTGACGATTGAGCTCCGAGCAAAGATATTAAACTGTGCCCAGACCTGTCCTCAGAGGGGTTTTATTATGGCCACATTCTTACAACAGTTCTTAAGATGCCTTATCTTCTCCAAAGTAATGTACTGTAGGAAAAACACGAAGGACACATGCACTGAACTGTAAAGTATTGCATTTCAATGAGGATTCTGGTCTGTTTTTAGCTGAGGGACCAGGAAAAGGACATTTGATGCGATTCTGGATCAGTTTTAATGCAAACTGTGATGGTTTTCCTCAGCTTAACCGTCTTCTTGTAATTCTCAACCAAAATGAAGCTCCTTATAAATGTAATGCAACAGTCAACATGAGACTATTTCACAACTCTATGGAGTTATTTCAATGTTCGGTTCTTTAAAATAACGTTTGAATTTGCATGAGTAAGTCGTGTTTTGCTGTGAGACTGCGTTTCAGTGGAAGGTTTCCGTCACGTCTGCACCGTGTTTTGTGCGTTATGATGATTTGATGACTACTTAAAACCTTGATCATGTCCAAAGCTCCAGGCTTTAGAAAGTATAGCACAGAGACAGATGTCCCGTGTCATCCTATCAGATGCATGGAGTTGTTTTCTGAAAGTTGCTCAGTCAGCAGGGCAAGAGAGGCGGAAATAAACAGGAACCATATGAGGAACCTCGGTGGAACTGGTCGTATGACACAGCTGACCACTGAAGCTGAGAGGGGAGTCTCAGGAATGGCTGAGAATCCAGGTGTGGGTCCGAGGACAGGGTCAGAGTCACAAGAGAGTGTTGTACTGAAGAAGGATCCACAGGTGAGCAGATCGCCACCTCTTAAACACAGAGGAGTCACTAAAAGATGCCAGGAAAACCCGATTAGCATAGCCAGGATCTTACTGCACCCAGAGGCAAGAAGAGCTGATTACCGGGCCCGTCCCACTGGGAGGAGATGATGCTGGAAGACCCAGGACACCTTGGAGAGACTATGTCTCTCGGCTGGCCTGGGAACGCCTCGGGGTCCCCCTGGAGGGGAGATAAGCGGCAGATGATGGATGGATGGATGATGGAGGATGGATGGATGATGGATGGATGGATGGATGGATGGATGGATGGATGGATGATTGATGGATTGATGGATGGATGGATGATTGATGGATTGATGGATGGATGGATGGATGGATGGATGGATGATTGATGGATTGATGGATGGATGGATGGATGGATGGATGATGGATGGAGGATGGATGATGGATGGAGATGGATGGATGGATGATGGATGATGGATGATGGATGGATGGATGGATGGAGATGGATGGATGGATGATGGATGATGGATGATGGATGGATGGATGGATGGATGGATGATGGATGGATGATGGATGGATGGATGGATGGATGGATGGATGATGGATGGATGATGGATGATGGATGGATGATGGATGGATGGATGGATGGAGATGGATGGATGGATGATGGATGATGGATGGATGGATGGATGATGGATGATGGATGGATGATGGATGGATGATGGATGGATGGATGATGGATGGATGATGGATGGATGATGGATGGAGATGCTGACAGTCCAGCAGATGCTGGTTGCTCAGGTCACTGTAAGCATCTCAGCTGATGATGCTTCATGAAGCACAGGAGCAACAGCAGGAGGCCAGACTGCACCAAAGTCCATGAAAGTCTGACTCATTGAGGAGCAAAGATGGGCAGAGCATCTCCAGGCTGTCACCAAATCTGTGGAAAAATCATTAAATCATTTAAAAAGTCTAAAAGCAATGTTCCTCAAAGAAGGATTGGAAAGGCTGTGCATATTTCTCCCTCCATAGTGCAGAATATCACTAAACCATTCAAGGAATCTGGGGGGATTTCAGAGCATTAGAGACACTAAACTGAGCTCTATCCCCCGAAATCCATCATTCACCAAGAACTCATAGAAGGGCTTACAGACAGAAACATCCGTCACACACTACAATACAGCCACAAACGCCACTTCAAACTGTTCTGAGCCTTATATCAACTTTGTCCAGAGAGGGTGTCAACTTCTCTGGGCTCGGTGACATCTTAGATGGATCATCACACGGTGGAAATGTGTATTCAGGGCTCCAGATCACAGATGAACTGTCCATCCAGACTGTTATCAACAGCGAGTCCAAAAGCCAGAGCCTGTCATGGTACTGGCTGGTTTCAGTACCATGAATGTCCCTCCCACCTCAGGATACTCACAGGGAATGTGTGCAGGATGTAAGTCATGCTAGACGGAGGAATTACTGCATTTTCATACCATCCCAACCTTTTCTGGCTTGTGGGGTCAGATAGGAGACATCCTCAGTATCTTCCCCGTTTAAACGTGGACATTAGGGCTCCGGTTGAATTGAATCTGGTTAAAGGAGCTCTTTTCTGAGCTCTTTTTTCTGAGATCATGTGAAAAACATCATGAAGTTTGGAAAAGTTGGCCCAGATGTGTTCTCGCTCGGCCCATTTCACCAAGGATGCATCTGGGGGTGACTTGTGTGGACTGGCCTGGTATCCCAGAATGCACCGCTGTCCAGATGAAGGAAAGAAAACTAACATTTGATTTAAATACAGTTTTTTATGTATGGGAGTGTGTATCTGATGATTTTAGGCGATTTTAACTTCAAACACGAAGGACACATGCACTGAACTGTAAAGTATTGTATTTCAATGAGGATTCTGGTCTGTTTTTAGCTGAGGGACCAGGAAAAAGATATTTGATATGATTCTGGATCAGTTTTAATGCAAACTGTGATGGTTTTCCTCAGCTTAACCGTCTTCTTGTAATTCTCAACCAAAATGAAGCTCCTTATAAATGTAATGCAACAGTCAACATGAGACTATTTCACAAATCTATGGAGTTATTTCAATGTTCGGTTCTTTAAAATAACGTTTTAATTTGAATCTGGTTAAAGGAGCTCTTTTCTGAGCTCTTTGTTCTGAGATCATGTGAAAAACATCATGAAGTTTGGAAAAGTTGGCCCAGATGTGTTCTCGCTCGGCCCATTTCACCAAGGATGCATCTGGAGGGTGACTTGTGTGGACTGGCCTGGTATCCCAGAATGCACCGCTGTCCAGACGAAGGAAAGAAAACTAACATTTGATTTAAATACAGTTTTTTATGTATGGGAGTGTGTATCTGATGATTTTAGGCGATTTTAACTTCAAACACGAAGGACACATGCACTGAACTGTAAAGTATTGCATTTCAATGAGGATTCTGGTCTCTTTTTAGCTGAGGGACCAGGAAAAGGATATTTGATACGATTCTGGATCAGTTTTAATGCAAACTGTGATGGTTTTCCTCAGCTTAACCATCTTCTTGTAATTCTCAACCAAAATGAAGATCCTTATAAATGTAATGCAACAGTCAACATGAGACTATTTCACAAATCTATGGAGTTATTTCAATGTTCGGTTCTTTAAAATAACGTTTGAATTTGAATCTGGTTAAAGGAGCTCTTTTCTGAGCTCTTTTTTCTGAGATCATGTGAAAAACATCATGAAGTTTGGAAAAGTTGGCCCAGATGTGTTCTCGCTCGGCCCATTTCACCAAGGATGCATCTGGGGGGTGACTTGTGTGGACTGGCCTGGTATCCCAGAATGCACCGCTGTCCAGACGAAGGAAAGAAAACTAACATTTGATTTAAATACAGTTTTTTATGTATGGGAGTGTGTATCTGATGATTTTAGGCGATTTTAACTTCAAACACGAAGGACACATGCACTGAACTGTAAAGTATTGCATTTCAATGAGGATTCTGGTCTCTTTTTAGCTGAGGGACCAGGAAAAGGATATTTGATGCGATTCTGGATCAGTTTTAATGCAAACTGTGATGGTTTTCCTCAGCTTAACCATCTTCTTGTAATTCTCAACCAAAATGAAGATCCTTATAAATGTAATGCAACAGTCAACATGAGACTATTTCACAAATCTATGGAGTTATTTCAATGTTCGGTTCTTTAAAATAACGTTTGAATTTGAATCTGGTTAAAGGAGCTCTTTTCTGAGCTCTTTTTTCTGAGATCATGTGAAAAACATCATGAAGTTTGGAAAAGTTGGCCCAGATGTGTTCTCGCTCGGCCCATTTCACCAAGGATGCATCTGGGGGTGACTTGTGTGGACTGGCCTGGTATCCCAGAATGCACCGCTGTCCAGACGAAGGAAAGAAAACTAACATTTGATTTAAATACAGTTTTTTATGTATGGGAGTGTGTATCTGATGATTTTAAGCGATTTTAACTTCAAATACGAGGCTTTTTGTCCTCAGTTGTGTTGCTTCCTCCTCGGCTTCATGGTAAAGCAGACCAACAAAAACAGCGACTACCACCTGGTCCGTTTCAAACTTATCTCTCGTTTCTGTTCTCCAACATTATCTTCTCACAAATGGCTGCTTTAAAGGCGCTCACATCGCCACAGGAAATAGAGATTTTACTGATTAATTACTTATTAATGTGTAATTGTAAAGTTAAGTCACACATCATCAACTGCACTGCTGTTTCAAATGCTTCGCGGCCCAAACTTTCCAAGTTTTACCACCATGTGGCCAAGTCCGGACTGTTGAGAAGCGGCCATGATGTATGGCTGCACATGTGCGGGGCTCACTTTGTTTTTACATCTCACAACTGTAGGGGGCGCCAAAGAGCGACATTTTTCCAAATTCTCCAGCGTTGCTTTAAGTAAGACAAAAAGTAGGTTAAGATTTAGTAGATTTCTGATGTGGTCTCGGGTTTTTGGAGCCAGTGCTGCGTTATGGAGCTCGTTTTAGGCTTTTACACTGAAGGCAGGCTCATCCTCGCCCATGAAGCGCAGCTGCTGGCTTGACGCATCTCCGTCTACATCTCTCTCCTCTTCCTCTCTTCGCGCTGTCATCCGGCGCCAACACCTCGTTAAACCCGGAGCCGCCGTCAGGAAGGATGAGCTGGCTGCAAAGAGAGGAAACCACATAAGAAAATTAACAATAAAGACACAAAATTCCATGAAGGTAGTTGTTTTTCTGATGGAAGACGAACAGAGTGGAGGAAGAGCAACTCGGAGAGAGGATTGCGTTCACAGTCCGTGCCAGTGCGCGTCAGTCAGAGTGTGCGCCTCGGACTCCCACTCTGAGATGTAAAACATTAAGGTGGATTTTGGGATGAGGTGGAGCAGGTAAAAGGTAAGACTTTAATCGCAAATATGTGTTTCTGAATTCATAGATTTTGAGCTTCTGTTTCCATCTGTTGCCAAGACGATGGGAAATCTTTTCATTCACGACTCACTCATTAACTGGTTGTTAACTCGCTAAAAAAGGTATTGACACTTGGTTTCATCAGCAGACTCTAGGCGTAGTCTCCATCTGGGGACGAGGTGAGGGGGGGTTTGGGTGAGAGGATGCAAGAAATCCAGATGAATGAATGAATGAGTACAGAGAACAGGAGACCTGATGAGGTCCCTGAGAGGTTTGTGGTGATGAATGGAGATAAAAGCTCTGCCTCCCTTTAAGAATGATGTGGGTGTTGAAGGCATTCAGAGAGTCACGCTTCCTACATGTTAAAGATGAAAAAGTAAAGTCGGTGACGCTGCTTTGAAGGAAGAACGCCTAAAACTGGCCCCGGTGAGTGGATGAGGTGATGAATGTGGATGTGACTGCCATTAGTTTCCCTTTTAACGTTGTTGCAGCAGAGAATTGCATCTGGATGACACGTTGACACCAGCACACTCCACAGAGTGGCTATAAAGCACCCCCCCCATGGCTGCACAGCAGGGGATGACAAATGCAGTGTGTGAAGTTGGCGGCTGGAGCTCTGCTGCGGGTCAAAGTGGCCCTGCAGCACAGCAACACTGTGCTTTTATTTTGTGGGCCCCCCACCCACCCTGAGGTCCTCTAAAAGCCTGCAGGGGTGAGGTATAGTGTAGATATATCCTTTCATGTGGATGAGTGGTTGCAAAAATACCCCCAACTTTACACACTCCTATCCTGACCTTATGTATGAGAAATAGGACTGAATAATAAATGAGTTAGACTCCAGCTAAGGGACTCTTCTCCTCCTGCCTCTGACTTCCGTGGGCATTAATTGAGGATGGCATGGCTGAGGTAATTGTGTGCAAATTCAATCTGGCCCCTCTTATCTTCATAATGGGGAGCAAAGTTCAGGGGAAATAGCCTGAGATGCATTTGCAAGCCACTGCCAAAAATAAAGAAGGCAGCGCTCGGGAACAATAGTCTGGTTGAGCAAATTCTTGCATCTTGCGGCCTCGGAGCTGGAATATAATAAAAGTGGGATTCAGTGGGAAGTTTCGTCGTGAGAAATGGATTCGGGCGCCGGGAGGACTCGGTCGGTGCGGGGCGAGCGTCGCCTCCTGCTGTCTCTGAGCGTGAGGGATGCTAATGGAGGGGAGAGGATGCTGGCATCACCGCTGCAAGATCGAGAGACGGAGTTAGAGTGTGCGCGCGAGAGGGAAACTAAGTGTGTGTGTGTGTGTGAGGCGTTTCCATGGCAACCTGTCAGGGGTGTGTTTGGTCCCTGGAGATGCTGAGGAACGCAGGGAGAGAAGGGGAGATGAGAGGCGAGGAGAAAACTATCCCTCATTAAGAGTGTTTGTGTGGAGGAGGGGGCGGAAAAGGAGGTAATGGAAGCGGGAAAGGTGGGGTCGCCTCCACCCTTCACCCCTGTATTGTTTTGTTTGCACCAACTATTTTATTTTTTTATCTTTATGGTCGGCTGTAGCGAGATTGGATTGGCCCTGCGACCGTAACCTTTCACAGCAGACCGTTCCTCCGGCTGATCCAATCTAATATAAGCCCTTCCTTTCTCTTGTCATGCCCGTGTCGGTGGGAGGTTTCAGCTACTTTCGATGCACTTTTCTCTTGACAATGACCAGATTCTTGACTTTGAACAGCCTTGCTGATGAAGCCCAAACTTCTATTTGTCTCCCCTTTTTTGTTAAGTAAACCCATGAGTTAACATGCCCCCCGTGTAGCTGCACACAAACCAGCCGGTTGCTTCTTGGCACGTTTATTTCCTTCAGATGGTGCCAGTAATGTAGGAAAGCAGTGCCAGAGATTGGGTTTTATGTGCTAACTGTTAAGATCAGTTTTACTTCTCCTGGTTTCATTTATTGGCATTTGGTAAATTGGATTACAAATTCAATTTAATACAAAATGAAAGAGCAAGAGTACACACAAAAGCTCATAAACTGATGATGTAAAGGGATTATAATAAAGGAACAAATGTCTCGTGTTGCAGCAACAAGTGAGGCAGAAATTATTTGATGTGGCCCCACTGGGCTGCAGCAACAGAAGATGTAGTGACTTGTAGTCTATCTGTTTAACAACTGAAGCAGCTATAAAGAGGACAGAAAATACAAAGCACTGAAGACGAAAACTGGATCCTAAACATTCATGAAGCCAATCTAAAATAGAACAAAGCAAAGAAATTATAGAGAAATGATGATTACAGCTGCAAGATGTTCATTATCAGCCATAACATTAAAACCACCCCTCCTACTGTTAAGCCCTGCTTGTTGCTCCAAATTAGCTCTGATGTCAGTAAAAGATGGTTGGACTGGGCTTCCTTAGATGCCATCGGATCCCATCAAACTCAATCCGATCCGTCTGACTTCCCTTTTATTGCTTAAGTACAAAAGTCCGGGTAAAGACTCGTGTTACACCACAAATCACATGTAACAGCGACTCAACTAAAGTCACCTTTACCTGGGATTTAGTTTGGCTGTAGAGTGCAGGTTCGGCCTTTTTTCTAAGGGATGGGATCTCATACAGATGCTCAACATCTGTTTAAACCTGCGGTCGAACCTCAGCTGCGTTATTACAGTGGAGGACAAACACCTCCTCGGTTCTTGGCTGACTGGCTTTGTTCTTCCCTGACGTTCAACCAGGAGTGAAGAATGGTTCGTATGGTCCCTCAGATTTCCTGTATGGCCAAAGGTTTTAGTTTGTGAGACGATCATAAAATCAGAAAAGTGCTCAGCCGTCCTGATCTCTGCCTTCCTCTGACGTCACAGTAGCTTAGCATTCAGTTCAACCCAATGTCTCAGAAGTATTGGGACAGGTCCATGTTTCCCACTGTGTGACATCCCCTCTTCTTTTAACAACATCTGTAAACATCTGGAACTGAGGAGACCAGCTGCTGGACCGGGGGCTCACACCAAAAGCGTTGTGAGCGGCTGAGGGGCGGGGCTTATATGTATAGCAACTAGCAGATATATATAATAATCCATCCATACTTCGGTTCCCTCTTTCACCATGGATCGTACTCTGTGCAGCCTTCTTTGTGTTTCTTTGTGTTTGCGCTCTGCCGTTTTCCGCTTTTTTCCACCTTTTTTAGCCTTTTTTCCGCCTTCGGAATCCAGATCGGCTCTAATTGGCTGTCGTCGCGTCGCGTCACTGCTCATTTGCATAAAGTTGAGCCTTTCTTAACTCTTGAAGCTCACGAAGCTCACAACGCCGGCCGCTCATCGACGCCAGCTTACATTGAAAATGAACGGCAGCTGGCCGCTCACGCCGCTCACGCCGCTTTTGGTGTGAGCCCCCGGTTAGGAGTAGAAGAGTCCGGGTTCAACAGCTGGACTCTTCTTCTACGAAGCCGTGCTGCTGGAGTAGATGCAGGATGTGGTTTAACTTTGTCCTGCTGAAATATTTCAGGCCTTCCCTGAAGAAGGGAGCAGATGTTGCTCTAAAACCTGTATTTAACAAACCCCCCCCCCAAATGTTCTGTAGATGATGGAAGAGTCAAAGTCTGAAATTTGTAGACAGATTTTTGCAAACGGCTGCATTTACTTCTGAGAGACTCTGCCTCTCCAAGGTGCTCTTTTCACACCCAATCATGTAACTGACCTGTTGCTAATTAACCTAATTAGCTTCCACGTGTTTTTCCAGCTGTTTCTTCTGTGTAATGTTTATTTTTACACATCTGTGTCGGCGAAAGCTGTTTTTATTAAAGAGGATAGAATTCTAAAGTGATTTTATTTAATATTTAAAAGCTCAACCTACAGCTTCACTATATTTCCATAAAAACACTTTTCTATCCACAGGAGACAGAATTTTGGACATATCTCACATTTGCTTGCATACTTGATTGGGCCCAAAAGAAAACGTGAAAATACACTAAAACACGACTTATTTTTATCCCAACAAACACACTGTCAACCCAGATGTTGGATATACTAATCTGTAACGTGAACGATCATAAAAGATGGTAAAAATAATATGAGTTACACCAAATTTATCCTGATTTGTAGCATTAGCATCTATGCAACCATGGTATTGGTGAATTTTAGATCAAATGTGCAATCAGTCCCAGTTGCATTTGGATAATTTATCAAATAAAAAAAGAACACTGCATCATATAGGTGTCAAATGATATCACACACATCCTACTGTGTCATAATCACCCTTTATAATAACATTAAAACAGCAGATGGCCGCCCTATTATTGAAAAGGCTTGGCAAATTTACACAGAGAAACTTTAATTGCTTAATAATTACCTTGTGAGTTTAATTTCCCTACAACATGAATTATAAATAAAGAGCTGCCCATATGGCTGGAACCTCCCAACACCACAAAAACACACCATTCAACATGTAATTTACATTATTTCCCATGGAACAGTTATATCATAGTGACATAATTAAAATTCAGCACCAATGTGGGGAATGTTTGATTTGTGACTGAAACAAATATGACTTTGCGCCGCATTATATTCATATCAGGAACATTTCTTTTGAGTTTCATCTTTAATTCATGTTCTTTCTAGCAGGTTTCTGTGTAGTTTGTAGTAATTGGCCTTCGGGTCATCGGGTCTTCAAGTGGCAAAGGATCCTCATGTTCATCTTGTGTAGCAGTTAACAAGGAAGAAGCTCCTCTCAGAACTGAGAAAACATGTTTATCTGAAAGAATTATTTCTTCTCTCCTGTCAAATCAAAATAACTAAGTCTCCAAGCGAAAAGCTCTGAGATTTGTCCCCTCAGAAATACTCAAACATGGCTTTTTAGAACCCTAAAATATATCTAAGACTGATTTAAAGTCGGAGAAATGAGTCTTCAGCATTGTTGAGCTCACAAGTGGCGACCAGAGAAGAGTCATTTAAGCACTCGATAAGAGATGGCTTTTGAAATAGCTGCAAAGACGTGGTGCATCTAAAAAAAACAGCACAGAAATCCAACTAAATAGCTTAAAAAGATCAAAGATATATGACCCAAAGTCTTTGAAATGAATTAAGAGGCTTTTTCACCCCTTTAACTTTTATGGAAAGTTAAGATAAAGAGATACATTTAATTGCATGTCAGGATGAAAATGGCATCAGACAGTCCGTTTTATGAGTTTTATTCTGAACACAGGTGTGTCCAAAGTAACGGGGCTGTGACGTCAGTGATGCAGCGAGCGGCCGAGCGCGAGCCCAAATTTCAGGGAAGACGAGGCTGGTCGAGCAGGAGTGCGATTAGAAATGCAGATGTTGGCTTCTGGAGGCGTCAGTCTTAACATTAACGATTAAAATGTAACGGCGCTGCGTGGGAAATTCAAAGAGGCCATTTTTTGCTCAGGTGCGTTGCGCCTCCTCGCGCACGTGCCGCACGCAAACACACTCGAGGGCTCCGAGCCACGCGGGTTTCTCAGTGCCGGAGCCAAAGCTGTCTCAGAGCTGCCAACACCTATTATTTTCTGCAGGATTTTGTCATCAAAAATTAATGCGTGAACGTGCGCGAGGACGTTGCTGGAAATGAGAGTCATGACTTAAGTGGAGAAATGAAAGAAAAAGAGTCTGAAAACTAATCCCAACACAGATCAAAGTAATATTCAGAAGTCTTGGTGTGATTGAAATGAAACTCCGCTCACAGCCCTCCCACAGACAAGAATCGATTAGCTTTAAATTAAATACGCGATCAATCACACGGCATCATGTCAGTTACTGTAGACAACAGTAAGAGGCTAAATCTTTATAAAAAGCCTGTAGTATCACGGTCATTTATCAGAAAATCAATATATTGTATTGGTGTCAACTTACTGTGCAGACAAACACACACATGAAACAAAGTTTCAGCCCTTAAAACTGTATTTTCTGGCACCAACACAGTTGTTCTGATAGGTTTTTTTTAACCTCAGACACACATAGATCACAGCCTGGTTCTGATTCTGATGTGAAGATAGGAGAAGAAGTAATTTTTTCAAGACCTATACTGAAACTTAATTTTACCTCTATTTCTCTTGCCTTATTTATTGATTTATTCATGATAAAATACAATGTAGAAATGCGACAAACTGCATGTTAAGCTAGAAAATCCCTAAATATTGTAAAAAAAAAATGGCACCGAGGAGCTGGATCTCTCTAAAATGGGAGATTATACATGCCCACAGTGTGGCCGTCATGTTGTTTCGGTTTCCCACATCTCAAAGCAGTCATGCATGTTATGCATATCATCAGGCCGACTGGGAACAGAGCACAGAGAAGACTTCATCTTTGAAAAGTCGGGGTCTGTTATCCCTTCTGGACCAACTTCAGCCAGGTGTTGGAGATGGGCTTCTGAGACTCTCAGCTTTAGGACCTTCTTTAGGTTTTCCAGGATGGAGCTTCTGATCCAAGCGGTTGGATTCAGAACAGCAAAGAGAGCTGCGTTAGACTTTGGAAACTGTTGTTTTTGGCCAAGAAATGGTTCAAAATGCTCTTAAATGCGAACAACCTCCTCAACTGAAAAGGTGTTTGTTGGGAGTAAATCAATTTAGGAGCAAAACTTATCGATAAGTAGCAGCTTCTGTCTGATTTCTAAGCTTCAGATGATGCTGCTTACTGGGGGCTCACACCAAAAGCGTTGTGAGCGGTCAGCTGCTATTCATTTTCAATGTAAGCAGCCAATTAGGGCCGATCTGGATCTGGAAAAAAGGCGAAAAAAAGGTGAAAAAAAGCGGAAAAGGGGCGGAAAACGGCAGAGCGCAAACACAAAGAAGGCTGCCCAGAGTACGATCCATGGTGAAAGAGGGAACCGATGTATGGATGGATTATTATATATATATATCTGCTAGTTGCTATACATATAAGCCCCGCCCCTTTGGCCGCTTCCTTTCTTTTTGGCCCCCGGTTAGCCTTAAACTGAACCCTGACTTGGTTCATAAGCCTTACATTGGCCTTGATGCTTCGATAAGAAAATATTTTCTCTTGTACTTCACCGTTGTTGATTTCCTCTCAATGCATTATGGGTACTCGTGTCCGTACGCTACAGCGGGATAAATCTGAGCTCCATTTGGTCTTTTTAATTTGAACCCAAGCACAGCAATAGTGGTGCAGAAAAGAAGAGCTCAAACTTCTATCAGCGGTACTCAGAATTAAAGCGGGACGTAATATCCCAAAGTTTAGCTGTATGTCGCCATGACAACAAGCAACTTCTGGAGCTCTTTTAGCTCAGACGTTAGCATCAGTTGATAAAGGTATCAAATGAATCGGAGGAAACGAGAACTCAGCCAGAAGTCTTTAAGATGCTTTCTGTGCTTTACCTCACATTAAAAAACAAGCTGTGAAGACTTGCTTTACTTCTTTTGTTGCCTCTCAAATATAAAACTACTGCAGCCAAAAGCAGCACCGTGTGGCACTGAATCAGCATCTTTAGAGCCGCCTGGTAGCATCTGAAGCAGTAACTGTCGAGCTTGGACATTTTACATCACCCAGAATGTCTTCAGCATGTAAAGTAATGATTCGTTTATCACCTGTAAAACATGATTCACTGCGAGGATTATGAAATAATTTAAATGTTTAATGTTTTTACAACATATTTTAGTAGCAGAAAGGTTCCTTTTAGGTTCCTCCTAACTGCTGCCGTGCACCGGATCATTTAAATCTGTGTAAACTCTGCATTTCTTTATTTTTTACCTGCCTGGAGAAATACAGTTCCAAGTTGGTGTGATGACAGACAAAAAAAACACCTTTGAGGTGGGAAAGTCAAAATGTTTTTGAGTGTCTGTCACTCACTCTGCTATATATAAATGTGCACAGCTCTCAGCAATGTCAAGAGCACATAATGGCACACATCCCTCCCATTGAGAGATCAGAAAACATAGCAACAGGCAGGTCTCTGGAGGACACACTCCTGTAAGAGACGCCAGTAAAATGGGGAAAGAGGCTTTCAGCACAATGGAGTTCTCGGGTTAGAGTAGGCTTCCTCTGGCATTAGTATAAATGCAGAGAAATGTTTATGTACAAAGCTGATTATTCAAAAGCAGGTACTGAAAAAGGAGCTTTTTCAAATGAGCACATTCATTAAAAAAGGTCTGTTGTTGGACTCCCGCACCACTGAACCATGAGATGTTGTTAGTATTTTCATATAAATCTACTGTGTAATGAAACCCAGATTAGTCCTGACATTAACCCCACACGAGTGGTCAAATTTATGCTATCTTTCGGCCCCCGAAGGTCCAGTTTACGCAAATTAACCAGATAACGCTGTTACAGCGCTGCTTTTGGCAAAGCCTGTTTGTAGCATTAGCTAGCATTAGCTAGCATTAGCGTTGGCTAATTCACAAAACTTGCTAGTTTGTAAATTTTCCATGAAATAAACTGTGATAACTTGTGATTAACAAATTGATTTAATGTCATTCCTCTCTCACAGAAATCTGTTTTATTTCTAAACCGGCTGTTATTATGAAATTTTGTTCATTTTGCTGTGTGTGTGCATTTAAGTGCAGAGGCGCTAGTAACAGATGGCAGCTACAGCAGGTGCAGAGAGTCCGTGTTAATTTGTGAACACGTATGACAAGATTTAGGCCAATAAACGGTAACTAATACATGTTATAGAGAGCAGGATGCCAGCAAGTCACCCGCACTTGGAAAAATTAGTAGTTTAGAAGTTTATTCAGCCATATTTAATAAGGAGTCAGCTAGTATATGGTTAGAAATAAATCTCAGCCATATATGAAAACCATGCGATCAATTAACAACCCAATATAACCACAAATATGATGTTTATCTAGTTCATTTAAAGCTTCAACTGTCTCCTTGTATCCTCTATAGAGTAATAATTTAAAATAATATCCTTTCACTTGACTGAATAGAATTAGATGTGAGGAATATTTACATTTAGTCCTTCCTTTAGGTTGCAAAAAAAAACCTAAATGTTAAAATCTTTAACTCTAACTTAAAAAAACCTCTTAATTACATTCTTTTTAGCTGATTCACAAAACTTGAAGCAGGAAAATTAATTCACGACAGTAACTTAGTCAGAATACTTTTACTATTATTCAAATGTATCACATTTTATATGGATTATATTTATAAAATAGCGGGTCAATAACTTGAACCGGGTCATTTGACCTAAACAGAACTGATGATGCTGATCAACCTTGTGGTATTATTCTTGCACATCTTGAAATTATCAGGTGGAATTAGTTCTCTGAAGAATACATCATGCGCTAATGCAGAAAATAAACAACTGATGTATGAAAATTGTTGGCAGCTTGAGCTTAAAATAGAAACTGATTAAGATCCTGCTCTGAGTTTTGAAGCAAACAGACAGCAGAGATCAGGAATTAAATGTGACACAAGCCAGGAACCAGATTTGATGTGTGAATTTCACCTGCCGACCCTCCCGCCCTCTCCCTCATCTTTTTCAATTCTCGTATTTATTTCAACAGTGAGGTTCGTAACCCTCCATCTCCAGGAGTTCTGCCTGCATCTGGGCCATATTCTATCATTAGCTCCTCCGACCTCCCTCCCGCTGCCTCCCTCCATCGCTGCTACTGCAAATTTACTTTGGTCACATTTACAGTGAAGCTGATGGGAACAGATATGAGCAGAATAGATCACATGTCGTGCAGGTGGTGGAAAATAAAGCCCAAAAGGTCGTTTGAAACTAAGGTGTTGGGAGACAAAAAGTGAACGAGACTTTGATGAATTGAATGACAGAACAGAAATGATGCCAAAAGTCAACAGGGAGGCATTGTGTAATGTCATTTCAGATCCTCCGAAGGCACCGAGCAAAATAAAATCAACCTGGCACAGAAAATGAAAGCTTGAGCTTTGGCAAGTGAGCGGGAGCGTGATCCAAACCTAATGTTTTGACTTAAATGCATAATGTAAAACGAAGTTACATCTCAAACTGTCCTGAATTTAGTCTGAAAACTAATTGGAGCGAGCAGCAGCAGCAGCAGCCGCGCGGCTGACATTGAATGTGTTTTCTTATGCGTTTGCACCAGCTATAAGAATAAATAAAACATCAGGGGGATATCTACACAATGGTTGATATCATGTGATATGAAACAGTTGATTTCCAGCTAAATAAAACCAAGTGCAACTGCACACAGTCAGGCTTCCAGGCCAAGCCGAGCTGTAATAAATGACACCAGGTAATAAACCAGCACAAATCAGACTTATTTCCTGACATCGTATGCAGAGTAATAAAGACAACTGCCTGTCATCTGTAATAGAGGGACTGCACGTTTCAGAAGAAATGTTGCTCCAATCTGAGACGGTCAATATGATTTGGTCCACCTCGTTCACAGGCTTTGCTGGAGCACAAATAACAGGCTGTTTGTTCAGGAGAAGCGACCACAGCGGCGCTCCCAGAGATCACCTGCTACACTGGAGAAACAAGCCCGTCGGTGCCATTGGCTCAGAGAGCTGCAGTTTAAATTCAATGGCCTCCTCGTCATTATAAAGCCTTTCAGAGAACATTAAACCCACGGCGAAGCACCGTGTCCACATGGTTTCCAATCAGCCGTCCTGTTTCCGGCTGATTCTCTGTCTGAGAGCACACTCCTTGCCGTGGGGGACATTTGGCTGGTTGACGGCCAAAGCTGCGGCTTCGGTGGCTTTTTTGAATGACAACATCAGCGCCACATGCTCTGCTGTCGCTGTGTCGCTCTGTGCATCTGAAATAGAGCCGATGTGCACAGCGTCTGCTGGTTTTATAGGAACTGAAATAAACCTTTATCCTCACCACAGTTACAGCCTATCGCACATCATCTTGAGCGTATGGCACTGTCTTTATCACCTCTGGAAATGGATTTAGGAGTTTATATAACTCATGATTTTTCATTTAATTACGTAGGGGCTAAATCACTGAGGCTAATTTGCGCAGGAGGCCTATGAAGAAACCCGACTCTGGATCTTGTGTTGCCCGAAACAGCAGGACGACTGATGCAGATTTTGTGTCTAAGCAGATCAAAGGTGCCAGACACAGCCACAGATGACTGCTCATCAATAATTTTTACTTTATCTGACTGAGCATAAAACTTATTTACAGGATAAGACAGCCCAAAGTGGAGGATGACAAAAGAGCAGCAGAGGTAATTTCATTTAAATTTTGCTTTGCTGTGGTGGCAGAAATCTCGGCAGCACACTTCTTCGATTCTCCAGTGAAACTGTAGCAAACTACAACTGGAGACTGTCATATTTTAATGATATCAGTGTGACTATAGTCTGTAAAGTTAACGTTAAATGGTTGAAAGAGTGTTATTTGCCCCTGCACATTTAGAATTTTCTGTAAAAATAGGACCTACCTGTCTAACTTCTGAGTATAGCATTAGTTATCAACATTTTTTAATGTTTTTGTGGAAAAACAAAATGATTTTGTTGGTATTTAGATGAATGTATGATCAAATGTCCAGTGACAGCAAAGGAAAACAGGGGACTTGGGACTTTCAAGCCCAATCAGTGTCTTCAAAGTGAGTCAGAAAGACGTCATTTTAAGGTTCACAAACTTCTTTTGTGCAGCTTTAAGATGATGTGAAAGACAGATTGTGTAAAACCATCAACATTCTGTACGTAGAGGGCTTTAAATTAGAATTAATCTAAAATCTTACTGGTTTCAGATCAGCTAAAATGAACCTCCCCACAGGAGGATTGAAGCTAAGCTAATTTTATCCAAACTAAACTAAGAATCTGATTAGAGTGAATGTTCTCTTCATCCTCCAGCTGTGGACTAAGTTGACAAAATTGTTAAATTGTACAACAATGATGCCGCACAGATGTTTGTGAGCACAGAAAAGCAGATGAGAATCTGGTTATGATGCATAATGGCAGTCGTGTATCCGTTAATTCGATCTGTCAGTTTGTAAAACTGGAAAGTGAAAAATAAGGCGAGTGTCGGCCATGATCCTCAACTTCCTGTCAGTTTGTGCGTTCCCGTGACATGTGCAGCACCAACATGTTGAAATCTTCTCTTAAAAACCTGTCGTATCGAATTTGACTCGTCTTCTGCCCCCTGGTGGATCTATTGGTCATCTGCAGTGAAAAGCAGTCCTTAAGGAACTGCCTGGCTAACTTTTTGCAGGGACAATTTAGCAAATTTCGAAAATGTTCAGATGAATCGAGCATTGATGTTGTCTTTATTGTTATTGTTACTTCAACATGAATATTTACTTTGGTTGTTATGATAAAGTTTAGGTGAATGTGATACAGCAGGTAAATATGGTAATTAAACAAAATTTTACCTGTATTACCTTTATTTTATTTATTATTTTTATTTATTTTATTTTATTTTCAATCTACAATGCATCTGCTGCGGTTAAAAGTATTTATTAATTAGTATTTATTCAGATAAATTAAAGATTAAAATGTTATTTTGACATGTTTGTAATTTGCTGCATGATAGAACTTTAGGACATTTTTGTTTACATGCAACCAAACATTACAGTGGTTCATTTGCTCAATTCTTACGAACAAAAATGACCTTAATGTGATATTTGCTTGGCTCCAACCCCCCCCGCAGTCCTAAATTGTATGAAACATGCATTGAAAATGGATGGATGGAAGATATTTGCTGATTCAGAGTTATAAATACATACATTTGTTTTTTTGTACATACTTTTAGATGTAAAACATAATAAATAGCACAAAAACATTGCATCTGGGATGTATGTGCTTCCTCCGTCGGCTACGAAATGAAACTTAAAGCAAACAGTTGTGATATTTTTCACAAGTTTAAATAAATATTCAAACATACTTGTGAGATAAACTTGAGGCCGAACTCCACACAGAGATTTAAACGGATTTAACCATAAACGTACTTGTGCTTTATTGCAACCCCTACAAATTTTGAGTAATCTGTTGTTTATATCTCTTCTGCAAAATGCTGTAATGCTGCAAGACTCTTGCAATCCGCCTGGCAAACAGACTTGAATAAATCAAAGTATTTCTCTGTGTAATTTTGGAAGAGCCCAGAGTGTTTGGTGAAAGATACGTTCTGCAGAACAAATATTCTGGAGCTATCCGAATGTCACACTTCGGAGCGGCTGAGCGAACTCGGAGCTGCTGCCGGGACAGACAATTTGATGAAAGAACATCCAGAATTTGTTGCAGTTTCCTAATCTTGCCAACTGTGTGAGCCTTCCTTCTTGCTGTGTTTGTCAGCTGCTTCAGGGATTAATGAGCGTGGCAGAGTTGGAAATGGCTCCGCCGCAGAGGACCGTCTCTTATTTCACACACTGTTAAGAAGAGTGAGAAACTATGAGTACGTGTTACTCTTACTTGTGTATTTCTGTTAAAATAACACCGTAAACCTGCCTTTTTAGCTCCTCTTTAAACAGCTGAATGAAATAAAAATAGTCACAAATAAAACTGTAAAGAAGAAAGTTGAACATGAGTCTTGAATTTAAGATTTCGACACTGAACACATAGTCACTGCTCTTCAACACAGCATTGAACTACAGTTTTATTAATTACATTTTAATAATTTAGTTTAAAGAGAAGCTGCTTCTTCAAACGTTCACACAACAGAAGGAGGTTACAGGCCCCCATTTACGAGGAGGAAAACCAAAAGTACTGGCCAGAATAACGTCTTATTTACGATAAAAGGAATGCAGACAACAAACAACTGTTTATGTATTTAATAAAGCTTCACCAACACATCTTTTCTACTTCATTTTTTGCACAATGGGGACTTCTGATACTTTGCATGGAGTAGCAACAAAACCATCAAAGATAGTGAGTCTTTGGGGTAGAAACAGAGTGTGCAAACTCCCTGTGGCTGAAGCCGTGTCACAGTGAGACAGGGGCAGCCCGGTATAGTGCCCATTAGGACACGGATAGGTGTCCCTTGGCAACACATGCTACAAGATGAGATGACAACTCAGTGACAAGTCGTCAGTTGCAGCCACGACACAAACTGTCCATATGCTGCATGTCTGTGCTCTCTGTTGTCTTGCTGAGGGTCTTGCAGGTCATCTTCAGCCACCTATGTCTAAGCTGCCTCACTAGGTGAAGAATACCCATTTGCAATCAGTAGTGTCCCACATCGACTGTCCTGCAAATGCAGTATTGCTGTCTCTGTTGGCAGCGTTGCTTATTAATCTCTGTGGACCTCTCCTGACAGTCTTGACAAGTGCAACACTGCCTTTGGTGTACTGGTCCTTAACTAGGATCTGGTGGATTCCTGGAGGGCAGTAAGTCAAGCGTCACACCTTGAAAACGTGTGGCTTCATCTGGGAGGTCACCTCTGTCTTCATGTTGCATGTCAGCTAATGAAGCCTGGAAAACGTATAGAACACAAACTACATGTTTTTAAGATACAGCGATGTATGTGTTTACCAGAAAGAATATGTCGCCAAGGCTCAGTCCTGCAAGGTAACGCTGAGGGAAGAGGCCTGTCTGTGCCCTCCTGTTGCAGCTTTACTGCCCCGTCAACACTGCCTCTTCCTGGCCTCTTCCATAAACCTCTTTACTCTGCATGGAGGCGTTTCAAAGCTTTAAACCATTAAATATGCAATTAAATATTGCTTCTGTGTCAACCCTATGGTCCGAACTGAATCGACTAAACTGAAGTTAATGGAATTTGTAAAGATGAAAAATAGATAAAACTGCTAAATTTAGAGCTGGAATGGAAACTTTAATTTAGTTTTAACTGTTACTTATTTTAGTTTTTAATATCTCATATTTACCATTGTGATGCCACCACTGTGTAGCACATTATATCTTATTTATTCAATCTTTCCATTTATATGCCTAATTTCTATGCTTTTTGTGTCCCCGTTGAGCAATAAGACCTTCCTGTATACATTCACTTTCCCTCTGTTGAATTAATCACCTTCCATTTCTGAAGCTATATTTAGATATAAAGCTTTAACATTTAAATGCAGATATTTAAATAAAGTTGAACTCCTAATCTATCAAAATCCATTCTAAAATACAGATGAGCAATGCGCTTGTGTGAAATACTGCAGTACAAAGATAGAAATGACTTATTAGTAGTCATAGCTTTTAATCTGAGCTCTTGGAAATAAGAAACAAGGCAGTGAAACAGCTACTGAAGAACACCAGGGAACAAATAACTTTCAGTTTCCACATGCCAATCCATCAATTATATATCAGCAGATAGCTACACATCAATTAAAGAGGAACTCCGGTATTTTTAAACCTGGACCTTATTTCTGGCATGAAATACGTTCATCTACTCACCGAGAACAGTTTGGTGAAAGTCGGCGTCCTTCAGAAGATATTTAGATAACTGGAGATCCATATAACGGAGTGAACGGGGCTTAGAGGATGCAGCCTCTAAATAAGGCATTATCTGTCTTTATTTCACCAATACTTTAAGAAGAATGAATGAATGAACGTGTGCTATAGCTCTGTTAGCTCATAGCTGCTGTTATGTGGCTACTTGCAGCTATAGGAGAGCTAACGGAGGGATTTCTACACAGGCACTCTACTGGGACCACTTCATCCACACGCCCCCCTGCAGCACAGCTTATTCACTCCGTGCTCTGTGACAGTCGGCTAACTTCACACAGAGTTTGCTGCTGATAGTTTTGTGCAACATGGCAGGATATTTATCAGATTTTAACGACGTGAACGACGTCTTTTAGCAAGATGGATGTTCTTACCGGAGTGAATGAGCTGTGCTGCAGCGGCGGGGGTCAATGACAGGATCAATATTGTTTAGAGAGAAGAAGTATTTCCAACAGGGATCTCGAACTCCGGATTGTTCAATTCTGCACAAACCTGGTAATAAGGCATCGATCTGAACCAGGTGTGTTGAAGCAGGGAAACATCTCCAACCTGCAGGACAGTGGAAAGCTTTTGCACAGCTGATGCATAGAAAATATTAGCATTTAGTATAAATCAGCAGTGTGAAGGCATTTCACAGCATGCGGCAAGATTGCATTGAAGTCATGTAAAATATGCTCAGTTGCATTGTTAGAAGTGACTGCTGAGTCTTCAGCAAGTCTTTAGATCTTTGGCTCATTAGGAAGAAGTAATAAATGCATGTGAATTTTGTGGTTTGAGTCTTCTAAAGTTTCCTCTCGAATCCCTGTAGTTCTGTTGCTGTGTTCACCAAGTTTAAAGTTTCAATTAAACTGTCGCTTCAAAATTCAAATTTCCTGGAAAACCAAGGTGAGAAGGCTGCTGCCCTTCCCAAAATGGATAGTCTGCTCTGATTGGCTATCCGCGATGACCTGATCAGGCTCCGCCCACTGTTTGATAGCAAATGTCCCCAATGCACCAGACTTTATAAAAACTTGAAAAATATCTTTAACGGACTAACTTCTGACTCCTTCTCACATCTTAAGACAAAGTCACTGAGTTTTAGTGATCTTACAGGGTCACTATTTACAAGACCACAGACCACCAGAGATTATTTCCCATCATGCACCTGCCATCTTCCAGCCTCTTAACTTGGATTATTTTGTAGGTTATAATAGTTCCTCTCTGAGGTGACTCAGTTTGTTCAGTTACTCGCTTTGACTTTCATTAGACACCGACTGTTGGAGTATTTTACTCATGAAGAATTCTGCTTCTGCACTCACATGTTCATCAAGTTTCAGTTTTCACAGGAGAACCATGAGGTTCCTCCCTGAGACATTTGCGGTTTTTACAGTCTCATCAATCTGTTGCTGAGCGTTCACGGGAACATCTTCAGTTACAGGTTGCTGTAATTTTCCTGCCTCTGCCTCCTCTCTTCTTTTTTTCACATTGTAAGTAAGGCTTGTGTTCATTTCCCAGAATGCCTTTTGATGTTTCCAAGAGACAGAGCGGGTCATAAAAGCCTTCAGCTACATCTATGATACTAAATCATAGGATGTTTAATTTCCTTTCAGTCCGCCGTACTCGTGTACTTTTCCTAAAATAGTTTGTGGTGTGCTGCATTCTGATGGTGTAAAACCAGACGTTAATTAGTTTAATCCATTAAGAAATCTGCATATTGACCACATGTTAAAATGGAAAGGGGAAAGAACGCCACTTCTGTGAACTGCTGAGAGTTTAAATGTTTCCGGCCACTTGTCTGTGATAATGGATCCTTAATGCGGGTTGAGCTCGCAGGGTGAGCTGTGGCTGCCAAGACATGTGCTAAAAGGCACTCTGCCTCTCTTCGTGCACGTCGCCGAGCTTTGCCGTACTTGGGTGGTCATTTTAAAAGCCTCTTGTCTGCTTCTACAACAATCAACGTTCATTTTTTGCTGTGCAGATTCACTTAATAAGTGGAAGAATATTCAGAGTTTCTGGAGCTTTGGTAAAATATGCAATTAAATGCAAATGGACTGTAATCAGAGCGCTTTTAACACTGCATTCACTCACTCACGTCTTGGTCTATGCAGCTTCAATAGGCAACGTGGGGTTCAGTGTCTGGCCCAAAGACCCCGGGAAGCCGGAGTCAAGCCATCAACCTTCCAATTGGTTCCTCCTCCTGAGCTACAGCCGAAAACAGTGTTTAAACCATCTTGATTTTGTAACCTAATGTGACTAATTCAGTTAATATCCACTAAAATGAAAGGGCTGTTAGCCTTAATGGGTTCCTCTTAGTGATGCTTCGTATTTATCTGAAGAAACAGGAAAACATTACCCAAGATCACCTGCACTGAGTCAAATTTGGGGTTTATTGGAAATCAAATCTCTGTCAGCTGGAGCAGCTGCCACTATTTACCTTTTTCCTTAGTGTTTCGCTGATTGGAAATAGATGAGGTGCTAATGAATGCGCGCCACCTTTCATCCTGTCAGAGACACAAGCTTTGCTGAGGAGAGCCCTTTGTCCACTGTGTCTTTGTTTAGATTATTCGGCATATGCTTGTGTTTTTCTGAATGGTACAATTTGAAAGATTCATAATGCTGCGACAGCTTTGCTGCTGCATGCACCCAGATTCTGCCAAGGGACGGAAACCCTTCCCTTTTCCATAAAGAAGTCAGGCTAAATGGTTTTCTGTGCTTCTTTCTCCACTGGATGGTGTAATGCTCGCTCCCTTCATGTCGGCATTGTGCAGTCGGCAGAGAAATTCCTGCTATAATCACAAGGCTTTCAAGCAGATTTAATTTCATAGTGTTTCTTTATATTCATGCATGCATGTGAGTTTGAGTTATGGTGGGATTTTGGCACATTTAAGTGGTCCAAATCTTCCCAAAAGAGTTCACAATCTCTCTGTTTGTGCTTCCAGGCAGCCGGTTATGTGACAGGTGTGCAGAGCAGGTAATATCCTGTGAAAGCACATACTCACACTCATTTTCTTCCCCGTACATTTAAATATGTGGATTCCAGCGCAAATTAATCACAAGAGAGAGGAGCTGCTGTCTCAGTCACAGGGAGCCTCGGGCTTCTGTCACCACTGAGGTTAGAAATCCACAAACACTGTGCTGCAGTCAGCTTTTATCGTGGACATGGTTTGTTCTTTAGAAAAGAGAAAAATGGCACTTTAGGGAAATTAAGTCGACTTTGATTGTCACTGCTGGCCAGCATTAACTGCAGCAATTCTAAGGAACCAGATCTCATGAGAAGTATTCCCAGAAAAGTGTTTCTGATAATCGGAAAATTAGACAAATACGCGGTATTATAGTCATTTATCAAGCAAAAAAGATTTAAATCAGGAAGTCCGACAAATAGATGGTATTTCTGGTTGTTTTTTGACGACACAATGTTCATTATCTTAAAGTGTAAAGGGCCAAAGACGTTGACCTTTAAGTTCAGAGATGTGCCTCGAATATAGTAGCTCTTAGGAATTGTTTTGTTCGTTCGTTTTAGAGCAAAAGACACTTTGTGAATGGTGAACATAAAGGTTCAAACTCTGGTTACACACAGGCTTGTACCAAGAGCTGAAACATGGTGAAGTTGGATGTGTTTGGGAGTCTCGTGCCTCCGTGCCAGTTGGTGATCATGTACTACGTCTGAAAATACCAACAAATATTCACATTTGTGGGAGTTGGATGATATTAAAACCTCAGTAAGTGCAGATCATGTTCCCCTAAAATGAAAAAAATGTGACTGTTTAACTCAAGAAATGCTTCAGTGGTGCTGGAGATGCTTCTATGACTTATATATAGTCTAACTGCACTTAAACACTTATTTTAATACAACTGAATTAAATATGAGGCCTCTTAGTTGAGGGTGTATGTCACTGACAATCAGGCCTTGATGTAAGAGAATTATCTTTAAATTTGCACATCTGGATTGTGTCAGAGCTTTGAAAGTAAATTCAGCTCTAGGCACCATCTCATCTCACTATTTAAAGAAATGGTGCCGCTCTCTGGACATGATGCGTCTTTCTTTGTATCTTCTTGAGATTTTCTGCTGAGTTTAAAGTTGTTAAGCTGTTAGAGCAGCTAACTCAGCTTAATGAGACCCCAAATCCAGTCGAGTTGAAGAGGAGATGTTTATGATGCAGAGTAGGGACAAAATTAGGAAAAAGAAGAAGAAGAAAGTTTAAAGCATTTCTTCCCCTGATCATCAGGGGAAATGTGAGATCTCTGGTGGATAAAATGGACGAGCTTGGAGTCCTGATGAGGACACAGCAGGAATATCAGGCAGAGACCTGGCTGCAGGAACAACTCTAACAGCTCTCTGCTCAGCTTTAAGACTATCCGGGCAGACAGAGACTGCAGACAGAGCGCTAACAGTAAAGGAGGAGGATCACAGAGCTGGTTAACAACAGATGGTGGAATCCTGGACCTGGCTGCAGGAACAGCTCTAACAGCTCTCTGCTCAGCTTTAAGACTATCCGGGCAGACAGAGACTGCAGACAGAGCGCTAACAGTAAAGGAGGAGGATCACAGAGCTGGTTAACAACAGATGGTGGAGTCCTGGAGCGTCTCTGCAGCCCAGATGTTGAACTGCTGGCTGTGAGTTTCTGTCCATGTTGTCTGCTGAGAGTTCACCTGAGTTACCTGCTGACGCTGTGTGTGACATCATCAGCTGAGTTGTTGCTAAGCTACAGAAACACCAGCCCAACCCACTGATGGAGACCTCTGAAGGTTTCTACCTTCCTCTCTGCTGCACTTCAACTTTCTACATGTTTGTCAGCTGATTTATGTTTTATTTTGTTATCTGTAACAACAGCTGATCTTTAATAATAATCAATACTGCAAGGATATAATTTTCCTTTGGAATTAATAATGTTTTATTGAACTGAATTCAATTGAACGAATTGGCTAATGTGATGCATTGAATAGGCAAGATGGAACTTCAACTTTTTCCATGTTTGTCAGCTGATTTTTATTTAATTTTGTTGTCTATCCATAACAACAGCAGATCTTTAATAATAATCAATACTGCAGCGATATAATTTCCCTTCTGGGAATTAAATAGCAGATAGCAGACATCCTTCCCTCCATCCTTCTGCCAGGCACAGAGGAAAAATGAATGTGGATTTATATCAAACAGTCCTGAGTGTAAACCTTTTCCAGAGAGCTCAGGGTCAATGGCACATATATTACCACCAGGGCGTGTGGAAACTGGACCTGAAACTCAGAAGAGCATCTCTGAATAGACCTGAAAAGGGCAGGTGGAGTAAACATAAGTAGAAAGAGTCTTATAATGTATCTGTAAATCTGCCTAAAAGTCACACAGGTGACCTGGCTGCTCACCTGGCTGCTGATACTCCTCACCCAGCCATGCTAACACTGTTCATGCCCAGCTTGGGGCCACATTATAACAGAAGGAGTTGGAAAAAATGACTCTTTCCCTTTCAGTCCAATGTCACCTTGGCCGTCACACTGGCTTGAATTCGTTTGGAGTTGCAGTGAATCGTCGAGAGTGGAGATTGCTAATCCGTCAGACTGATTTGGTGACAGGCGAAAGTGTTAATCCTCCCATGTTATTCAGTGCCAGTGGGGACTGCCTAATCCCTCGCAAAAGCTCTGATGCAAAAAGAAATGACGCTAACTAATCGTCTCTCCAGGAAAATTATTAGAGGGTCCCCACTTCCAGTGCACACAGCCAATATTTACTCCATTTCTGTGCATTTTGTTTGGAATAATATCTGATTCTGTGCTGACAAACATTTGTTTTCTCACCACAGACATTGCTTCAGTTTTCGTATGATAATAGATATGAGTAAGCATAAGATTCAGAGATCATACATATGTGATTAGCTCAATTCTCAATTTTCCGCCATTTGCATTCACAAAGTCTATGATTGTTCCTCGTCTGAAGCGTTGCTGCTTAATAACCTGAGTGGAAGGCAGGTTATTTCTTTCCCTAACAGCCTAAACACAAACTGATCTGAAGCCAGGGAGAACATGTTGCAGCTTTTGCACTAAACGTCTGGATGAGTTCAAACATCTGTCTGATAAACTAGCTGCTCCAGATATCCACCCTGCATTCCCGCTTTTAATCAGATAAACAGCCTAAATTACATCCTGGACATGTTGAGCTGAATGCAGACAAAGTTCCAGGTCCCATGCTGATGTAGTTTGTAAGCAGAGGAGGCTTTCCAGGGAATTAAATTAGTTTGAGTTGTCAGGCAAAAAGAGGAGGTTTTGTGATCATTATTTGGAACTTTAGAGCTCATATTGATAACACAAGAAGGAGTGCCATGCTTTGCTGTGAGACACCATTTGTAAAAGCAGATGTTGATTTCCATTAGCTGAAGTCATTTATTTCTAATGGGACATAATGGAAATTGGTTGTGCAGACATTTATCTTTGACCCCACCAGTTAGTTGTAAGCTTCATTTAAAAGAAAAACTGTTATTGCTGCTCTGATGCAACTACAGTATTGTCAAATGTGAGCCACTTTTTCACAAAGGTGAATCATCTTTTCTGACTGGATGAAAAGCCTGAATCTGGGAGTGAATTAGCCCAAGAGATCTGACATTTAAAGAGTATAAAAAAATACGTCCAAGGGCTATGTTGGTAGAAATGGACAAAGTGAGAATAATTGTTTGACATTTTGGGCAATGAGCTACTTTTCTTTCTTTTTTTTTACCTGTTGAATAGAAAGTACCAACTTATATGGAAAGCATTAGCATAGCTTAGCATAAACAGCTAGCTTAGCTCTGCCCGAAACCAACCAGCACCTCTAAAGCCCACAAAAGAACAAGTTGGGTTTTGTTTATTTGATTTGTCCAATAAAAACCATCAATTTGTTGTTTTCTAGAAGTTTATGTGCAAAGTTATTTCTCTATCAGAAGTTAAATGCTGGAGCCTCGTTGGGCATGTTAGCTTCTGTGTCAAACTTCAGCATCATCATCTAAAATAAACCATCGATTTATTCAAGAATAAAAATCCATCATCATAATAATTTGAGAGCTTTATGATATGATGGCTGCTCTGCTGATTTGTAGCCTTTATGCTAAGCTAACCTTTACCCATGAAGAGCAGGATTTTAAATAGACTGATATGAGTTTGTTTTAATTGGCTCTTAAGCCCATATTTTGATCTCTAGAAATCATAATTTTTGCCATGGTTGTAATTTTTTTCAATGATTTTTTTAGAGCAAGGCTCAAAAAACCCATAAATGCACCATGGAGAACAAATTCTTGTTAAAACTAACAATTTGACCCATGAAATTGTTCGTTAAATGTTTACTGTGGTCACAAATCAACCAAGTTGTTGACTCATTCTCTCACAGACTGCTATATACACTGATTTCACACCCTGCTGGACATCAGATATTATTAGAGTTTAAGCCCCTCTTAGAGTTTCCTGAATTAGAGACTTGGTACTCATGCACCTCTTTTTGATAAAACTGGCTCCACTGCTGTTTCAGGGCTGGTGCGAGAACCAGTTCTAAGTTGGTTTTAGCTAAGAAATGGTTTGGTTTATTGTTTTCTGGTTGGTCTCTATAATCCCACCCCCAATCACCTGATATTGGTGTTATTTTGCTCTGGACCAGGTAACAGTTAATGCCAGCATAGCACTAGTTTTTCTATGCTGGAGCTGGTGCTTTGGAGGCCAAAACCAAAAGAACTGGTTCTAAGTTATTCATCTCTCATTAGTTCTCATATGCCACTATGAAGCCTGGAGTTTGGCATTTGGCAGGTCACCATGTTTGTCTTTTTGGAGCCAGAAGAGACTATATTTGGACCAGAAGCTGAAGTGTGATGCATGAAACCTGATTGGACGAATGTGCATATCTTTGAGGCCTTTAATTTTAGAAAGATCCCCAAAACATTGATCATAATGACACAACTATGACCTTTTGGAAGCATTTATTGACTTAATATTCCACGAGAGAAATGGAAAATGGACTTTTCTCTGTAGTCGTGCATAAGGAAAAAGGGGTAGCTGTTATTCTTAGTTCCTTATATTTACAACAAAGACCAGCTTTTGTTGTTCATTTATGTTTTACTTCTTAGATAAAAAAAGATAATTTAGGAGGTTTCTTGCTGTTTTCAAATTAGAGCACTTTCCATAGCTCTAATTTCCTCTGAAATCCTGAGAAGCATCTGTGGAATCTTAAGATCCAGCATGGGTCTGAATCAATATTTAGGATCAATATGGGCACCATATAATTGCAACAGGCTCCTATTAGGACAGTACAAATGCCTCCCATGAGTTTTGTGGCAAACATAAAGACATTGACAACTAATGACGATGTAACATCCTCTGGCTCCGTTTCCCCCTTTTTATTTCTGGAGAAAGGGATTAGATGTAAGTTAACACTTGACCTTTTTAAAGTGGTGGCGTTGCTGTCGTGATTCGGCGTCGAGTTTTGAAGGTAGTCGCAGCCCTTTCCTCTCGTCTGGAAGGCATATTGGGAGAAGACGTTCCCCACCTGAGTGGAATCTGCACTGCATGTGTGCTGGAAAGATGGTTTTTAATATGATTATTGGGCTTTCACACAAGCTTAGCTGAAGATAATCCTAACCCCTGCCCCAGCTGCAGTAAACCTTGGAGGGCAACAATACAAACTGCAGAAACTAAATAATAAACCACTTCTGATACATATTATTACAGAGAGCTTATTTGCTGGAGATGGGATTGTCAAAATGGGCAGGAACATGGTGTAAAGTGCCCAAATAAATCTAATTTTGGTGAATGAGGACTATGAATCATGAAAAATGGATGAGGTTTTCCTACTGTGACTAAAATTAGACAGAAACTGAATATGCTGTGTGTCCTTCAAGTAACACTGATCTATAAGCAACAACACACCGGGAGCAAAGGTGTGAAAAACCTGCCACTCCACCTCACACCCGCAGAAGTGTGTAGGTGGACAGAACGTGTCATAGAAAATCATGTTGTTCCTTTTGTTGGGAACCTCAGTCGTCACCGAAAAGAGACGGTGTCATCTTTCCAAGCAGTGTGATGACTGCGCCTGTCCTTCGGTGACAACAGCACCGAGGTGGAATATAAAGAAGCATTGGGCCTGATAAAAGTAGGAATCTAACAGTTTGATTTGGGAGGCAGCTGATGGATTGATTACCTGCTTTATGAGCAGATTAGTTAATGAGGAAGGACCTCAATGAACCTTGATTTTCATCCTTCAGTTTCCCGAAAAGAAAAGATTTAATGTTAGTGATTCACAATTAAAAGAGCAAGCTTAATGGGTTATTGATTTATTGATCAAAGCTCTTTTACATTTGTATAGATAACATTGTACAATAAGAGGGAATAAATAACTTCAAAGCTCAAAATCAGAAAATACAACTTACTGTTTTTTGTCATGATGACATAATCTGTTACATAATTATTGGCCCGGCTTATTACATCATGATGTAATTTTAAGATTTGTCCACATATTTCAGTATTATCTGTTTCCATGACAGATATTGCAATTTTAAACTAAATTGTAATAGATAACTTGGTAAATTAAGTTTTCAACGCAGCAAACTGAAGCCCATCTGGGCCTTTAATGCCATTTTTACACATTTTAATGAGGAACCATCACCACAGCTCGCTTCCACGAAAGCCTTGTCTCATTTGCCTAATTTGTGCTCCATCATTTCGTCTCCTCTGTCCTTTACCCTGTGACCCAGAAATTCGTTTCAGGAAAATATTGTTCAGGATGTCTCATTTCCTACAATTCATGTGGAGGCCAAAGGAGGCTTGCTAGAGGAATAATAGGTGTTGGTCAAATGCAGTGTATGGGGGGGGTGTAATGAGCCATTTCCAAATCCCTTCTGATGTGCATCACATTCAGCATTGTGCAGGATGGCGAAGAGGTCATTTCGTGATGATAATTGCTTCCTCGAGTCAAGCAGCAAATACTTCATCTGTTTATAATACTGTTCGCTGGACAGGGTGCTTCAAATAAAGGGAATTAAGAGGATAACCACGTTACCACAGGACGTGATACGTTAATATCACATTTTGCATTGAATTAGAAATTAATTTATATGTTTCTTAAACAATAATTATGAGCAGTTATTTGTTGCTGGGAGGAAGGACCTCCGGCATCTCTCTGTGTTGCAGAAGAGCTAAAAAAAGGCCTCAAACTGATATTTGTTCCAACATGATGCTGTGAGGAGGTTGGTTAGTGTTGTTGTTTCATCTCCAGGGGCTCCAGATCATCCCCGACACAGAGCCAGCCTTCTTTATGACGTTTACAACATTTTAGACTCTGAATGACCTTAGCTTCCTCAAGAAGAAGAGTCTGTTATGTCCCTTCTTGTAGACTCCAGTCCAGTGTGCTGCCCAGGTAAACCCTCAGATATTCAGTCCTTAACCACCTCTTCACCTAAGATGGAGTTACTCCCTGCTTACTCCCGGTCCTCCTGAAATCCACAGTCATCGCTTTCTTCTCGTTTTGTTTGTGTTTTAGATGCAACAACTGCAGAGTCATCTGAGTATTTCTGGAGATGACTCTGAGCTGATACATATAGTTGATGCATTAATAATGTTAAAAGAAGGGCCTTTATATAAAAAAAAATGCTGCTCTTTCTTTGCTTTTAGACCAACAAAAAAAGGAAGAGACTTGCTTAAAAACAGTGGCGTGCATGAGGGTGGGGGGCATTGTGGCCCAATTGTTGAAAAATGCGTGCTAAAGTGGCCTCTTGGGAGCCAAAATGTGTGCTAAAGTGCCCTCTTGGGAGCCAAAATGTGTGCTAAAGTGCCCTCTTGGGAGCCAAAACACATGCTAAAGTGGCCTCTTGGGAGCCAAAATGTGTGCTAAAGTGCCCTCTTGGGAGCCAAAACACATGCTAAAGTGGCCTCTTAGGAGCTAAAATGCGTGCTAAAGTGGCCTCTTGGGAGCCAAAATGCGTGCTAAAGTGGCCTCTTAGGAGCTAAAATGTGTGCTAAAGTGGCCTCTCGGGAGCCAAAATGGGGGCTAAAGTTCCCTCTTGGGAGCGAAAACGCGTGCTAAAGTGGCCTCTCTGGAGCCAAAATGTGTGCTAAAGTGCTCTCTTAGGAGCTAAAATGTGTGCTAAAGTGCCCTCTTGGGAGCCAAAACATATGCTAAAGTGCCCTCTTAGGAACCAAAACACATGCTAAAGTGCCCTCTTAGGAACCAAAACACATGCTAAAGTGCCCTCTCCAGTGGTGAGGACGCACTATATCTGCCCTTTTTCTTTCTTTCCGCCCCTGCCCTTCAAAAAGTGCTTAAACACAAACACAAACTCAATCGGTACAGTTAGAAACAGCATTAGGAGAGGTTAAGCCCACCTGTCCAATCTTTCCTTTTGCAGGTATGGAGGCTGTCACCCAACAGAAGGGCTGTAGGAGTCCTGCATGCAGAGCCAAGTGCTTGCTTCATTTCTCTCAGGCTGAAAGAAATGAGTTTGGTTTTACCGGCTCACATCTCCATTCTGGGGTTTATTTTAACGTTTCTACAATAACTGCTCATTAGGAGGTTAGTATAAACGCTTGTAGTGTTAGTTATATCAGAACTGGGGGGGGTTTCTCTGTGGCTGTGGCAGATGGTTCTTATGCATCGGGTTATGTCCCCTGTTCCCTCAAAGGCCACATCAGTGACGGATTTAAAATGATGCCGAGCAGCTGAGGCCTTAATTAATTAACATTTTTCAGAGTTTCAGGATGCAAACGATGCCTTGACATGTAATTAAAAGAAATCAGCATTTGTTTACTTGTTTATTTGTTTGGCCACTTGCTGAAAAAAGAAAACCTTGCTATATGAAGACCTTTTTAAATAGTGTTTGTCGATGCTCCAGCATGTTTATCAGCTAAAAGCTTTCGTGCCAGACAGTCAGTGTCTATTCATGCCAGCACAACAAATTAGGCCAAATTTGACTGGATTTTATACTAATTCATCCATGTGTTTCATGTGCGGGCTGAAAGATTTCTTTGCGATGATCCTAATGAATCAAACACCCCTTATTCACTTTCTGTCTCTGTGTCTTTAGCCTTGTACCGCTGCAGCCTTCAACTTAATCTGCTGGCATTTCATCCAGGCTTGTGCTGTCTGAAAAATAACAGAAATGTCACAAGGTCTGATCCAGCAAGACACAGTAATAAGTTCAGCCGAGAGCTGCCTGTACACCTTGACACTGAGTAACTTATCCAAGCGTGAAACCAACATGTAAATTCCATATATATGTAACAACAAACCAATCTTAAAGGGCTTTAAAATGCTTTCAGACACCTATGAGGCACATTGAATATGTAGATTGTAACAAAATATGAAGATTTTGTCACTAAAATAAACACAACATAGTCTTTTAAATGAACATTTATCTGTCTACATTGATAAATACAGTGATTATGTTGCACATTTTACAAAGATTTTTGAAAAAAAACAACAACATATTTGAAGGAAAATGCGAAAATATGTAAAAATGCAGATTTATAAAGACCTCTAATGAAGAACAATAAGATTTTTCAGTCATTTTTACATTTATATAGTCTTTTACTTCTATCTATTCTATTTTTAAAAGACATCTTTTATAGTAAGAAAATATGAAATGTATTCAATATGATTTTATATATATACATATAATGTTATATATTTCTTTATAAATGAAAGAAACATGCTGAAAAAAAATTAAATGTGTGCAAAATATTGTATATTTCTAAAAATATTCAGATAAATAAATTGACAAAAGTTCTAATAATTCATTATTCTGCAGGATGAGAAGAAAAACGACTAAAGTAACGAATAAATGTGGAAAATAAACAAATAAATAAGCATTTGTTTTTCTATTTATCTCAATTGCAGAAATAAATGTGTAAATGACTGTTCTTGTGATTGTTTCTTTTTCTATTTGCTTTGTCTTTATTACTTTACATTTATTGTCTTTTTTATGTTATTAAACTTATTTGATTTTTGTTTTTGTTTTTTTTGTTTCGGCGCCACTGACATTCCATAAATACTGACTGACTAATATGACATCTCCAGTATTTTCATGGTGACTTTTCAGTAATGTCCACCAGTTTCCGAGTGTTTTTTTGCATGTTTTTTGGTTTATTTTTGGTCTAGTTTCTCGATTTAAATGGTTTTAAAGGTTCATGCATTCATTCTTTTGTAATTTTTCTCATGTTGTATCTGCTTTGGTTCAAAATCGAAATCTTCACCATCAATTACAGAAAGGAAGAACATAATGGGAGGAGTACAAGGCGGATTTATGCATGAATTTTAAAAAGTAAATAAATAAAACATGCAGTTATTTAACCGTCTTGGCTGCTTGGTCATTTTCTTCCATCCACATTGCAGCTTATTAATGATTCGTTGGTTTACTTTTCATAAATTGACGGGTTTTTTTTGTATTCTTGTGACATTATTTCTGCCAGTCTGTGACAAATCTGTTCGCATCTGAGGGTTTGAATCTAAAATTTTAAATTTTTAGTGTTAGAAACGAGACATGTGTCACCAATAGCAGATCCAGCTGGTAGAGGAACACAATGTTCATATTATTCATGTCCACAGCATGCAGGCTGTGTTGCAGTATTTGTGCTCTTTGATTCAGTTGTGAGGCTGTAGGCTAGAAGCGCTGTGACATCACTCCTTCTGTCTATCAGCCTGAGCAGCCATTGACTAAGTGTTAGCTGGACTTTTTTTCCCAGAGATTGCTGGGTGAAGCAACATCCCCGGAGAGTCTGCAGCCCAGCAGGCGTGCAACAAGCCACACGGTGGAGGACTGGATACGCTGGTGATGGTTCAACAAGCCATCGTTTCAGAGGAAATGTGCTCAGTGGAGCAGAAAGGAGCTGTTTAATTGGCAGAGTTTGAATGCACAGGCCCTAATTAGCCAGGAAGAACAAGGCTCCCAACAGCATCCTGAAAACTCTGCTGACATTTTGCACGTTGCAGGGTGGTCAGTGCAGAGAGCCGCCATTCTCAGAATAGAAAATGCATTTTGCTTGTTGGTATTTGTGGTGAATACACAAGAATTATCATTAACTCAGAGCTCTGGCTATGCTGAAAGCTCGGGAGTGCTGTGCTTTCTCTGCAGCCTCCGTCTAATTGTACAGTTTGAGAGTGGAAGAAATTATCCATGAACAGAAAAGACATCCTTCAGGTTCTGATTATTCAGTGCATCACAGCAAAGTCAATCAATGCATTCGCATGAAAATGTAATCATCATTTGCTCATCCGTTTCAAAAGGGTAAATCTGGTAAAACACGTCCTTTCAGGTCCATTATCAAGCATAGGATGTTGCATGTTTGCACTGAGACAATAGTCACCAACACAGAAACGCTCTCATGTGAAATAATTCCATTATTCATGCCACCCTCATATCCGGAACCGGAGCAGAACAGTTGGGAAAACAATAAGATGAATAAATAGCGTACGCTGCTCATGTCTCCAGTGATCCAAAGTGACAAATACAAACATAGAAATGAGCAAACAGGTGTAGAATATGTGTTTAACTCCTTTTCAGAGGTTGAAGAGGCAGGAAACGATGGCTTCTTCACAAGAGAATTAGTTCAACACTTCAGATTTGGAAGCCAATTGAGGATTTATTGCAGATTATGGTGCTCCATATTACCATTGCCTTTAATGTTGGATACCTGCCTCCATCCCCACACAGTGTGGGGCAGCAGCATGAGGTCAAAGTTGCAGAAAAGAGCACAAAAGATTGATTTACCTCACATCTAAGGGCAAGCAGACACATACCTTGTCAATAAATTTCATTACCAATTCAGGCTTACTTTTAAAGCCGAAAATAACTCAAAAACGTACGACTTCGGTCCAATTAAGAGCCAAAAACCCATCTGTCAAAGGCCCCAAATTTGTTAAGCCGTACGGTAATGAACAGGGTTTTAATGCTCATCTTCACAGATTCAAATCAACACGATCGTCGCCTTAATATCACTGAGATCTAATCGGTTTTTGGAGCCTTTACCCTGTTAAGATCACATTAGAAATCAGGGGGTTTTATCCTGAGAGCATCGTGCATTTCGCAGAGTTTCACTCTCTCCCAGTGACTCATGCATCACCCTACAGCTTCTTTTCTGCTGTCAGATTTTCCACAGTTGCACTGTGATTTTAATCCAATTCAGAAACAAATCCAAAACGCTCGAGCCTGTGGGCTGCCCTTCTCAATGACCCCCCCACCACCATTTACCCAGAATTCAGTGAGATCTCGAATGCTTTCCATCTTGCCAGCGACACTATTAGCTCAGAGTGTTTCTAAAAATACAGTTAAGCTGAAAGCGAGTGAGGAGACGGTCACTGGAGCTCCGGATGCGCCCCACCGAGGCCGGTTTGGGGTGATGGCAGCTGAGCCTTAGCTCTGATGAGGCCACTCAAAGTGTGGAGCCAAATGCCAGTCACTGACAGATTAAGTGCTCTCTTAGTGAGATGATAACGTCTTCATTTATCCTCCTATAACCTTAAACTTTTCCTCCTCTGAGAGTCCTTACAGTGGATGAGTCATTGCTGTGACTCCTGCTTTACATTTGCTGGGATTTTAAAGAAAAAAGGGGTGGAGATGGACCTTTGGTGCATTTCCTGTGTGCCTGTTTAATATTAAAAACCTAGCGGTCTTAATCAGGGAGACATTTCAGCTGTGGAGCTGTACAGCACCATCAGGCTTTTGGTCTGAAGTTTTAATGGTATTGTCCAATCATTAAATCTAGGCTAAAAACATACTTATTTCAGATGGCTTTTAATACCCAGTAGTATGGTGACACTTTTATATCATCTTATTAAATTTTGCTGTATTTTATTGTTTTGTACTTATTCTTTTCTTTATTTATTATCTGCTGTAAAGCACTTTGGTACACCGAATCGCTGTATAAATAAATTACATTTACATTTACAAACAGTGCTTCCTACTAATTAGGTGTCCAATCAGATGCCTCTTTAGGATCTCAAATTGGTGGGCGGAGCCTGATCAGGTCACTAGAACTGACCAATTAGAGCAGAGTGGAATATTTTTAAAGGAAATTACCTTTATTTCTAAGTATTTATCAGCAATCGGCCCCTTTGTTACATATCAGATATCTAACACACTGATCGGTATCTGTAACAACTTTAATATCTTTAATAACAATCAATAACGCAGCGATATAATCATTTCCTTTAAAAACATTCCACTCTGCTCTAATTGGTCAGTTCTAGTGGCCTGATCAGGCTCCGCCCACCAATTTGAGATCCTAAAGAGGCATCTGATTGGACACCTAATTAGTAGGAAGCACTGATTGTAAATGTAAGAATTATTGAGTTTAATTTAAATTGATTGAATTGTGCCTTCAGGTAAACATAACCAAGTAGTTTCGGTGCATAATCCTAATCAAGTAAATGTGATTCCTAAACCTAACCATGTGCTTTTATTTATATATTTTTTTCTAAAGATAACCAGAACGAGTTAAGTGAAAGTTGGAAGTGAGCTGGTCGACCTGAAGCTTCCTGATTGGGTGTTTTACTACAGGCTTTGTGTCTCATTTTGCAGAAGTTGAGGAACACGAAAACAATCTATACGATCATTTAGACTGGAGGACTTGTTGAAAGTTCCCTCTCACTCCTCCGCCTTTCACTTCTTGCACCACCTGCCATAGTTAGAAAGCCTGGAAAGCTTTTTACTGGGATAACAAGATAACAAGCTGGCTAAGCTCTGAACGAAGTAGTAGCTGCAGATGGTACCAGGGTGTCAACATCACTTTAATTAAACTGTCTAACAGTTTCAGGAAGCGCTTTGTCGAGCTGAAACGCTCGCAGAGGTTTGGGGATTTAGCATCTTTCTCTTGGAGAATTATTTGTCAGTTTAAAATGCTCCTGTAAACATATATTGGAAGGATCCCATTCTGGTGAGCGATAGCAGAGCTGTTTAATAATCCATTGAGCCAGTCTCTGGAGTTAGAAACATCTCCTCGGGGCACATGAGCGAAAGTGCAAAGAAAGGCACCAGTAGGAGGACATTGGACTCTGTGTCAGTTATGGATTGGGACATCAAACAGACTGCTGCTCTTTAGGAGGATCAAAGCTGCTTCGTTTCTCAAGTTTATGCACTTGTACAGGTGCTGAAACAGAATTTCAACCCAAGGACACGATTAAACTCTCCATTAGCCGGTGTTTGCATAGAATTGCAGATCTGGTCAGTCCTGTGATGAATGTAATGTGAATTTTTAGTTTTCTAACTTCGGAGCAGGTGCTTCAGTCTCAGACAGCAGCAATTTCATCGTGTGCTCTTCTGATATGAGCAAGAACAACTCAAGACACATCACCAGACCTGTACCGTGCTGCAGCAGCAGACGCCTGGACGGTAATTATTAAAGGGAGAGGCAGCTGACGGGTGAAGGCAGACTGATAAATACACAAAGACAGAGGCTGGCAAGTGGATGGATAATAAGGTAGAGAGACACGGATAGTTACCAGGGAATCAGATGGATGGGCAACAAGACAGGTCGACAAATAGCAAAGCTGTCAGAATGACAGCTTGGAAACACCTTAAACTCGGCTCCGCTGCACCAATAAAACTGCATTTCTAACAAAACATTGAATTAAAAGCTCCTCCTGATGCAAGAGAACTGAATTAATTGGAAAAAATTAATCCTACTAACTCTATTCTTTCCTTTTTTTCCCATTAATTTGATTGGCACACGACACAGAGCGGATGAGAGTAAGGGTTTGTAGTTGCTGTGGCAACGGCCTGCTCTTTGTTAAAGGCTACATTCCTGGCATCTGATGTGTCTGCGCTGCGATCGATAGAAACCCCAGCCTGCAGGGACTGATGCACGGACCGGGGCTTTCGCCAGGCCAGGCGGGAGGGTCGGGGGAGTCGGAGGGAGTTAGGTGGAAGAAGATGTGCCAACAGGAGGACGGAGAGATAAAAGAGCGATAGGAAGAGAGGGGGAAGACAGGCGGAGATTTGGAGATGCGAGCAGTGCAGCTGATGAGCCGGGCGGAGGGGTTAGTGCTGTGGGAAAGAGAAAGAGGGAGCGCACTCGGCTGCTTCTGCCTTATCTCGGCTCTTCACCGAATGTCACTCACTTCACTATCAAAGTAAGGTATGTGCGCTCATCAGCTGCTTGCCTTGGCTCTGCTTCCTCTGCAAAGGGACAAAAAGCTTTTTAACGCTGCCTTTTAAGATGTGCATTCATGTTTCCAAGTGCTCACAGATGTTTCTCACGTTTTGCTTGCTTAATCGGCAGAGATGGCCGTGAGCAGAATGCAGATTCTACGGGTAATGAGGCAATTATGGTCAGGCTCTTTGTCTAAACCGCCATCTGTCAGTTCAACAACCTGTGGCTGCTGGAAGGTGTTCATATGCTGTGGAGGGGCTCAGCTGTCAGAGACTGTAATGTTTTACTGTTCAAGCCTGCATCTGTCCCCTCATTACCTCGTCATTATTGCTTTTTTTCCTTTAAAAGTCCCTTATTCAGGGCTGGAAATTGGACCTGTATCTTTCTAGTAAATTAAAAGAGAAAAACAGCAATTAGAAACCCAGTTTATACAGATGATACAAGTTAATTCCCCTCATTTTCACATGTGAAGTGCAGTTATACTGTGATACTGTGGTGTTACACTCTTTTTCACGGTGTGCTGCGGGAAACTGACTCCACAGAGCTGCACATGGAGCAGATTCACCGGCGACTCCAAAGCATTTAGCACCAAACAAAACTTGTTACTGAATGATGTTTTAAAGACAAAAGCTAAATAGATCAGCTGTAAATAAAAGAGATTATCTCTAATCCATGCTGCCAAACGGCTGTAAACTCAGATTATAGAAGCAAACACAAGCTGTCATTTTATTCCCTATTTAATTTGTGTTTTAGTTTGAACTCTTGCCACATTTTTCAGACACGCCCCCTTAACACCACACACCCTTATTTATCTGTGATGCAGCACTCACACACACACATATCCACATGGGCATTTCGCCTCACTGCAATCTAACAAGGGTCATTTCTCGCCACCGGGCTGAAACATCTTCCCTCCTCGTAAAACATCTCCACTTAGCCTGCAACCTTTTGTTCTAACACCCTGATGAACATTCACATTTTTCCGCTGCTGATGTTTCTTTTTCTTGCCATGTCTCACCCTGCTGTGAGTTTAATTCTATTATTTCCACTTTGCCGGGGAAAGAGACAGCTCATTAAAAGGAGAAAAGACCTGGCAGCTTAAGTAGTCATGAAGAGCCAGAGGTTGAAGATGTAAGAGGGTGGAAGGGGGGAGGTGCAGACAGCTTGAGTTAAGAGTGCTTTAACTCATTTCTTGTATGTCTATTGTGTCTTTCAGGGCTTGTTCGTGATGCTGCTCTGTATGGGAAAGAAGCTGTGCCATGACAGAGGGCAACTTGGGTAAAAGAGACATGCGACACACAGCCCTGGACCACTGCCACCTCTTCCTGGGCGGGGCCTTGCTGCTTCTCCTGGTCAGCCCAGCTCTGAGCTGCCCCGCCCGATGTGAATGCTCTGCCCAAAGCAAGTCGGTTAGCTGCCACCGCAAGCGCCTGCCCAGCATCCCCGAAGGCATCCCCATCGAGACCCGTGTCCTGGACCTCAGCAAGAACAAGCTACGCATCATCACTCCCGACAACTTCTCCTCATTCCAGCAGCTGGAGGACCTGGATCTCAGCGATAACCTCATCAGCGTGGTCGAGCCGGGCTCGTTCCGCTCCCAGCTTGCCCTCCGCTCGCTTAACTTCCGCAGTAACTTGCTTCAGATGGTTCCTGCTGGCGTGCTGTCGGGCCTGACCAACCTTACCCGCCTCGATCTGAGCCACAACCGGCTGGTGCTTCTTCTGGATCACGCCTTCCAGGACCTGCGTAGGTTGACATCTCTGGAGGTGGGCGATAACCAACTGGTTTTTGTCTCTCAGCGGGCCTTCACGGGATTACTCGGGCTTCAGAGTCTGACCCTGGAACGCTCCAATCTTACCGAGGTCCCTACTGACGCCTTGGCACATCTGCACAGTCTAGTTGAACTGCACATGCGCTACCTGAGCATTAGTTTCCTCAAGCCTTTCTCTTTTAAGAGATTATCTCGTCTCCGCCACCTGGAGATTGATTCCTGGCCCTGGCTGGACACGCTGCCTCGCTCCTCCCTGCATGGCCTCAACCTCACAACGTTGTTCATAACCAACACCAACCTGTCTGCCTTCCCCGGTGACGCGCTGCGCAGTCTGCCCTACCTCACACACCTGAACCTGTCCTACTGCCAAATCCAGCACATCCACCGAGGCCAGCTAGGCCAACTCCCCCACCTGCTGGAGCTCCGCCTCCAAGGCGCTCAGCTTGTTTCCATCGAGCCGTTTGCTTTCGTGGGCCTTAAATCTCTGCAACTCCTCGATGTGTCACAGAACCGCTTGGACTCTCTGGAGAGGGGGGTGTTCGCCTCGCCGGACACCCTGCAGAGGCTTTGTCTGGGTGGAAACCCATTAGTGTGCGACTGCAGATTGCTGTGGCTGCTCAACAGCCACAAGCCCCCGTCTCTGCAGCTTCTGGACGTCCAGCCTGAGTGCATCGCGCCGGAGCACCTCCTGGGGAAAGCTCTCCGTGACCTTAAGGAGCCGCTGATCTCCAGGTACATGACGTGCACCAAGCCGCGGATCGGACCCAACACCACGCAGCTGCTGATGGCTGATGAGGGTCAGCCTGCTCGCCTGAGCTGCACGGCGGAGGGAGCCCCTCGGCCCTCCGTGGTCTGGATTACGCCTCACAAACGCTACATCACAACCAAAAGCAGCGGTCGGGTGGAGGTTCAACCAGACGGCACTTTGAAGATAAAGGCAGCAGAGCTGCACGACAGCGGGGTGTACTTGTGTATTGCGAGTAACCCTGCTGGAAACGCTAGCTTGTCAGCATCTTTAGCTGTGAAGAGCCTGGGCATTGGGGACAGATCTCACTATAGCAACAGGAGCTCAAACTACATGACAGACTCCAACAGCACATGGGGGAACGGAACGGTTCTGTACAACATGACAGTCCCCATCGACATAAAGACGATCATTATATCCACAGCTATGGGCTGCCTGTCCTTCCTCGGCGTGGTCGTCTTCTGCTTCCTGCTTCTGTTTGCTTGGAGCCGGGGGAAAGGACGCCACAGGAGTAACTTTGATATCGAGTACGTGCCCCGAAAATCCAACGGGGCAGCTGCAGACGTGACAGAAACGAGCGGCCCTCGGCGGGTCAACATGAAAATGATTTGAAACGGATGCGAAACGACACATATCAGCAGAAAAAAAAGTGTTTTTCTTCTTTTTTTTTATGACAAAGTGGATTTGTGACAAACGAAAGTGATGTACTACTATAGTGGGTGTCGACGGTGATCTCGTGAAAAAGTGGACATGTGAATATAAAAGTGATATATGAAACCCGTGGACGTGTTTATATGACATAATGTTCTCATACAGTACACTGAATATAAAACTATAACCAACATATCAATATGGGAGTGATATAGTGTCGCACTAGGCATGTGATTCAGTGGTGATGTGATGAGTAAAGATATTGTCGACTCACGGTGACATCAAGGTGAAGCAGGGAGCCGCCGGGAGTGACGGGGCACGTCCTCGTGCTGCTGCCATCACTGCAACACGCCAGGACTGAATCGTCTATAACACCCATCTTAGCTGCAGTACGAAAGGTGTGCGTTGTGTCCATGTGTGTGTGTGTGTGTGCACGCATCCGTGCGTTTCTTTGTGCATGTGCACGCATTGCCTTTCTCGTGGGACGGAAGAGTTAAAGCGAACGGCGGGGTCCGAAGAGGCGTTTTTTCCAGGCCTTTTGTTGGCGTTACCGTGACGGCAGTGATGTCACTGCTGATTAAAGCGGAGGATTATCTGTGTTTGTATGCAAAGTTGCAATTAATCTACTCTACGGAAATGCTGCATAAATTTTAAAGTAGTTAACTGAGTGACTTTAACATTAGACGGGGGATTTTTATAAGAGCTGAGGCGCAGTTCGAGCCACTTTTCAGCAGAACAACATGTTTTCCCTCACAGAAAAGCTGGTGTTATTGCTCTGAAAAGGCTTCCAGCCACAGAACGGCCACGTTAAACCCATTTTATAACATAATAAATCACCGGCAGATTTTCCTGCCAGACAAATCCCTCGATATGATATAAAAGAGTCGGTGGCCAGACACAGTGGCAAAGATTTACTGGCCGGCGTCTCCTTTGGACGGGACGAAGTTGAGCTTCACGGATTTATGCGTTGAGTTTCCCTCCTTTCTCATTTTTCTTTGATCACACCACTTAAAGCTGGCGTGTTTGGGTCAAAAAAACCAAAAGAGTGGGGGGTTCTGGGTGTTTTGTTGATGGCAGTTTTGACAGTTGTAGTGGATTCTTGTGTTGTTTTGATTTATTTCCTTTTTTTAAAGTTTTGTTCGGTTTCTGTTGACGATGTTTTAAATGTTAAAAAAAAAAAACAGTAAAACAATTAAAGGGCAACTCTTTGTAACGCAGGGACGTGGGTGTTAATTTGTGTGATCCTGTTGTGATAAAATGGTTGTTTAGTTGTTTTCATATGACAAATTTATGGGTATATTTTCAAAAAGGAAATAAATCTCAATCATACCCCTGAAACTGGACTTCCTGCAGCTGATTTCCAACCGTTTTTATCATATGTTGCCTACGCATGCATGAAAAAGTGCAAGAAGATGAACAAAAATGTGGCGCTTGGATGTAGAAACACATCGAATTGATTTGTATCTCCACTTTTAAAGAAGACGACACTTTTAAAGTATGAAATATAATCTGTTGTGATGGCAGAGATCAAAATGAGATTATTGTGTCTAAGAGTTTAAAGTTGGAGGAAATGGAGGATGTTCCAAATGACAGATCCACTATGAATTAAATAATTTAATATTTGACAGTTAAAAGGCACAAATGCATCATCACTGAGAAACTAATGATGATGGAGTGAATTTATTAAAGTTTTTTCCTGTGGTTTGCTGACCTAATAAACACTCCTGACAGGAAAAAAGAGATTTATGTTCTCAGTTGATGGCTTTTAACGATGTTAGAAACATGTTACAATAGTAATTAACCATATGCTGCATTACATTATTACATTATTATCATTTGGTCACTTTAATAGGGGAAAAAGTGTGTTGTGACCCATGTTATTACAGGTTCTTGTAGCTGTATCTCTAATTAATCACACACACAAGTGAGGAGCATTCAATGTTCAATGATTAGCTCAGCTGCAGAATGAATCAAGAAAAAGGAATAACTCTTTAATCTTTGAATCAGTTTAGTTGCAGTTTTAGATTTCCCCTGGAGTACATTCAGTCTAATATATACATAAGGCACCACGAAACCGATGCCAACAGTGTGAACCTGCCAATATGCTACAGGCAACGACATGTCTACTTCCTGCTAATTATCAGCACTATTCCAGATACCGGATGGTTTTTACGGAAGCTCCACGGTGGGCGGGGACATTATTTACACTTCTTAGACACTGATCCTGATGTTCAAACATGTGGATCACAGTTATCGTGGAACATGGTCCCGGTGAGGCAGCGATTCGCTCGGTGCTGCCTCTGCCTCTCATTTTGAATCAAGTAGTAATTAAATAAAGTCTTACCACAAGTCCTTTAACTCAATATTTAACCTAATCCAATCAGCTGTCAAGTGCCACTGTTTAGCTCCGCCCAGAAGTGACCAAATATGGTCACTTCTGGATCTTCTGGATCTAAAATGATTATTTTTCATGTGCAACAGTCAAAGGGCAAAGTTGGTCACATTTAGCTTCCATTTCACATGAAAACATTAGATAAATTCAGAGAGATCCAATTAAAATAAGCAGAATTCCCCTGTAACTGTTGGACTATAGTGTATTGCAAATGAGAAACTGTTTGTTCCCAAAGTTTGATTATTTTGTAGTTAATTTATTTGCATATTTGAGCTCATTTGTGGGCATAGATTTACAGCAGAACAGCCTCTCATCTTGGAGCAGCGGTGCATATAAAGCAAGCTTAGCTCCACTTACAGTCATAAGACTTGAGCTCCCCTGAAAATATGAACTATATTTTTTGCTATACATTTAATATTTTCTTCACTCGCTTTTCCTGCATCTTAATCTGCTTATTTATTGATCTATTTATAATTTCATGTGTTTTTACAGCAGGGTTAATGTGTGAGTCTAAAGGTCCTGAAACACAGAAGGAACAATTACCAAAACCTGTAAAATAATTCATAAAAAAGTAGGAATAAAAGAGTATTTTATGTAGTAAAATTTTAAATATAGGTGAAGCAGGGCTGCACGGTGGTGCAGGTTCGGCTCCCAGCTGTGTGTATGTGTGGATCCTCTTCCTCCCACCCCCCTGAAAACACGCATGTTGGGTTAATTGGTGATGAAATTGTCCCCAGGTGTGAGTCAGTGCGGTTACATGAGCGCCATCGGGTCTGATTAATGGCTAAATTACAATAAGACTGAGTTATTCAGCTCATGTAGACACCTTAATCTGACTAAGAATGGGATCGGATCGGGTTAAGACCCGAGATAACTCCATCCAAACGTGCACTGAACGTGCATGTAGACGACAGTGGATCAGATCGAGCGTTCTGAGCATGCTCCAGATTTTTTCCCGGGATTGTCACCCGGAAGTGGAAGGAGACGATATTACTGTCGGCGCCGTCAGAAAGAAAGAAACAACTTGATGGAGAATGCGCCGTTGTGCATCGTCTGTGCCATAACCAGCTCATCACAGATGGAGAGGGACGCAGCTTCATCCTGCTCTGCGTTCGCCATCTTTCTGAATGCCTGAGTTTGTTGTTGTTGGTGGTGAAGACGTCAACAGGAAGTGGCTCTATTAGCGATAGCTGAAATGGGGACAGCGCCACCTATCGTACCGGGGTATGACATGCTTTGTGCCAGTGATTCCATTCATTCACCACCATATATCCAAGGATAATTACCCTCAGATAAGGAGCAGAACCCAACTGTAGCTGTAATCCAGTTAATCTCATCATGTAGACCCACTGACTGCGCCCACAGGCCAGTCCCAAGCCCAGATAAATGGGGATCACGGGTTGCGTCTGGTGCAAAACGTGCCGAATCAATGATGTGAGATTGACTCGCTGTGGTGACCCCTGATAAAGGGAGAGGCCTAAAGAAGAAGAAGAAAGAAGAAGAAGAAGATTGCTTAAGCATGCACCTAAAAGAAAGACTTTGCAGTTGTTTGCAACCTGTTTTTCACTGATCCTGCTTGTGGTCATAAATTAATCTTCCCGTGGACTAGAGGACGTTGTTACTTGCTTATCTTTGATTTGCAGTTATGATGCTGCGCTAACAGGGAACTGTTGAAGTAGCCAAAGCAGAAATGCACCTCTTCTTTACCACAAAGTTCTCCAACACTTGTTTGTTTTCTCGTCTGCCGACACGAAGACAAGGAGTTTGTTTGCATGTTTATTATGAAGCTGCAGCATCATCATCTCATTCAATCCACGCCCCATGTGGCCCAGATGGGAATCGGAAAAACAGCAGCTCTCCCCTGTTCGCAGTGATCAGAAAACATGAAAACTGGGCCGCATGAAGAAAAAACTCATCAGAACTGGGACACGTTGGGCTGCAGCATGTTTGCAGCCTGAATAGTCTGTAAGCAAGTGAAATGTGCCTCATTATTTGACCTCACACCTGAGTGAAAACCCCTAATGCTCGTGTCAGAAAGCTGCCGCTCATGTCTTTGTGGCATGTATCAGATGCCAGATTAACATCCTTAGAACATCCTCAGTGGGACGAGAGCAAAGTGGCTCCAGTGGGGGTTTTATTATTCACACTTTTCCTTTAACTAACTTGTAAAATTTCTGAGTCAGCCTTTAACAATCTGCGCTCGTTAAAGAGTTTAGCAAGAGTGTAATTTATGTCAGCATATAGAATATTTGGCTGCTCAGTGGGCTGTCGAGTGTTATTAGCTCTGTTTTATGACTCTTAATAAAACTGGGTCCATTGTTTACTGCAGTAAATACAAAGTCGCAGCACCTGAAATGAATGCAAACACTAATGTGTGTTGAGTGCTGAAGCGTTCACATTTATTCCTAAATTAATAATGTCACACATTCATACAGGATCTTTATAAAGACCACCAGCTGCATCAAAGAGCGTGAATCAAAGTCTGTGAACCCCGCTGCCGCGTCAGGGTGAGTTTAGGCTGTTTGTTAAAGAAGCTTTGACACGCTTGAAGTCCAGATTTCAAGAGAATGAGTCATCTTAAAGGGGAACTCCGGTATTTTTAAACCTGGACCTTATTTCTGGCATGAAATACGTTAATCTACTCACTGAGAACAGTTTGGTGAAAGTCGGCGTCCTTCGGAAGATATTTAGATAACTGGAGATCCATATAACGGAGTGAACGGGGCTTAGAGGATGCAGCCTCTAAATAAGGCATTATCTGTCTTTATTTCACCAATACTTTAAGAAGAATGAATGAATGAACGTGTGCTATAGCTCTGTTAGCTCATAGCTGCTGTTATGTGGCTACTTGCAGCTATAGGAGAGCTAACGGAGGGATTTCTACACAGGCACTCTACTGGGACCACTTCATCCACACGCCCCCCTGCAGCACAGTTTTAGTTTAGAGAGCTTAAATGTAGTCATTAGACCTAAATATAACGTACAGCTGAGGCAGACTCTTTGTTCTGCCCATCAAGTGCAGGATATCACTGATGAACCTCTCGCTTCCACCTTTGTGTGAGCGGCTTCATTCATTATGAAGGATCTTTCAGCTCTAAAGCCGTACCGACAGGTTCAACTTAAAGGGGAACTCCGGTATTTTTAAACCTGGACTTTATTTCTGGCATGAAACACGTTTATCTACTCACCGAGATATTTAGATTACTCGAGATCCGTGTATATCCATATAACAGGAAAGAGCAGGGCATAGAAAATACAGCCTCTAAATATCTAAATAAAGCATTATCTGTCTTTATTTCACCAACACTTTAAGAAGAATGAATGAATGAACGTGTGCTATAGCTCTGTTAGCTCATAGCTGCTGTTATGTGGCTACTTGCTGCCATAGGAGAGCTAATGGAGAGATTTCTACACAGGCACTCTACTGGGACCACTTCATCCACAGCATGGCTGCAGCACAGCTTATTTACTCCGGTAAGAACGTCCATCGTACTCAAAGTCGTCGTTCACATTGTCAAAATCTGATAAATATCCTGCCATGTTGCACAAAACTATCAGCAGCAAACTCTGTGTGAAGTTAGCCGACTGTCACAGAGCACGGAGTAAACCACAAACTTTCATTCTCCCAGATTCTGCTCTGATGCACGTCTCACAGCAACAGGAATCGATATGAAATATTGGAAGTTGCTGCAGCGCCTCTTCTCAGTGCCCCCCCCCGGTTCACTGATGATGTACAGACCAAAATGAAAGGTCAGCCGCTAATCGAGGTGGCCAGCAGAGACGGCAGGTTCGCAGAACCCCAGAGGACCCTCTGGCAGAATCTGTAAAAGTGTAATGTTATAGCCTGCTTGGTTTGTTCTCGGTGCTCTGTGGCCACGCAGCTGAACTAATTCCCCCCATTAACACGTCCGCCTTCCCATCATCTGCAGATGCAGCGGGGACATTAATCACTCTTTTAATCACTTTTGAAAAACACCACAAGAGATTATTTACCTTTTCGTTCGAGTACAACTTGAAATGCGTTTCATATTCTCTGAGTGGTGTGAATTTAGACACATATATAAATGTTTTAATCGGTCGTAAAGCCGGCGCTTTGCATCATTAACTGTGGGAAATGTTTTCATCGAAAGCATCTATATATCTGCACCAGAGGATGATCATTTTAGGAATATCTTTAGATACTTAAATGCTGTCAAAGCTGCTGCTGTGACGCACGGCTGCAGCATTATTAATAAGCACTTTGGTGAATAAGCCAAGAAAGTTCAAATAAGGTGGAGACAAGTAGTGCCCAATAGCTCGAGTCCTTGGTCGGAGCTTCAGTTTTTCACATTTCTCACAAACATTCGACCATGCCACTGCCTGGACCTCACCTGGATAACAGCTTTTAAGCTTTTAAACACTTCTTCTCCCAATGAAAAATGTCACAAAATTAAGGAAAGACGGTGGGAGGAATTTATGAGGATTTAGTGAATCAGACCACAGAAAAATAAGCAGTGATGTGGGTTTGTACGTCACAGCTTTAGTGTCCATTCGTTTCTCTGCCAACTGCTTTATGTCATGCAGGCAATAATACTGATATTAATAATAAGTAGATATGATAACAACTCAAGGTTGGCTAATTTAAATATACTGTTTTTTATCGCTGTTATCGTTACTTTTAGGCCCAGTTATCTGATGGAATTATCTCCTTTTTTCCCAAAGGATCCTTTTCTACACTAAAGCAGAAAATGAAGGAAGCCTTTAAACACTTTTTCTGGCCATTAAGAGGATTAGACCAGCAGTTATCGTGTCTTCCAGGGGCCTGTAATAAGAACCAGGATAAGTGGCTCAGCAGGTGACTTCAGGTCATCACTCTTTCTGGGATGTATCGCCATGGCAAGATATGCAGGAAACTTAACCTGCTCTGAGATGATAACCAGCATCGAAGTGGCACTCAGTTCAACCTGTACTGTTTATACCGCTTTGTGGTAGAAGCTTCAAGTCATTTCATCCGAGTTAGGAACGCTAACTAGCCGCCTGTATCCTTTTGGTTTATCTTGACTTTATTATTCTCCCTGCACACCTGGTTTAAATTAAACGTTTATTTTGGACTCCTGCTGGACTTTTAAGAAATAGAACCTTGGTTATGTCAATAAAAAGGTGGTTAGTACCTTGTAAAGTCCTTTAGCAGCAGCTAACGCTAACAGCTTAGCTAATGAAGATGGCGTACACCAACTTCTAAGGAGTTACTGCTGTTCCTTTCTGAAAGATGAACATTATTGTTCCCACATTACTTTGTTAGCTGAAGCTTTCTAGCTGAACGGTTCCGTTCTGTAACTCAGACAACCTGCAGCTGTGTTTAAGGTGTGTTTCCAACACAACACCGGTCCTCTCCTCACTCTCGCTGCTACACTGAACACCGTGTACCGCTCTCTGTGTGTTAGCGTTACATTATCGGCATGTTTCTGATAAAGATGTAGGTCTGTACAAATGTTTAATAGATGTTTAAACGCAATAATTAACGGTACTCATGCATTACTACGAGTTACGCTGTGCACATCTCCAGCTTGGTCCATTACTGTTGATGAGAAAGCATTGTTTGCTAGCATCTGCTGCTAACTTACAGCTAACTGCTAACTCACAGCTAACTGCTAACTTACAGCGAACTGCTAACTTACAGCGAACTGCTAACTTACAGCGAACCTCTAACTTACAGCTAACTGCTAACTTACAGCGAACTGCTAACTTACAGCTAACTGCTAACTTACAGCTAACTGCTAACCTGTTTCCCTCTGGGATCAATAGAGTAACTATCTGTATCTATATATAGAGCTGGAGTGTTTCTGGTGTGACTGCAGGAACAGCTTCTTTATGTCTGTGTTTTCTGGGTGGAAGTGGGCTGAGCATGTGCTGACCTCACCAAAAGGGTGAGCTGTTTCAGTAGGGTTCAGGCAGAGAGCCACTGTGTCTAAACCAACAGGTATATTGGCCAAAGCCTATGTTGTGCATCTCAGTTGGACCTCAGAAAATTGTGTTCACAAGGGTTCAAAAGTGTTAAAAAGGGCATTATATGACAACTTCAAGTCAAACTACTGTTTTTTTATGCTGTTGCACGAGTCTCATCATCTCTCAGGTGAAGCAAAAAAGGAATATATCCCATGTTTTCACGTACTTCATGTCATATAAAATAAATCCTCGTCCGGCACTTTGTTGACATGATTTTAACCTTTTTACACCTGAGCCAAGCAGCTAAATTTGACTCTTTTTTCCCAGAATATACTGTTTTTTCAGTGAAAGAAGAAGAAAATGCTGCTGTTTTGTTTGTTAAAACGTCATCATGCGTGCTGCTGGAGAGCAGCACCCTTCCCTCCGATCGTCACCGTTTAACCCCCCACTCCTCTCATCTCTGTGGAACTGCCCCATTAAAACAAAGCTCGTGGCGAGTGTCAGCGAGGGGCGCCGTGTGAAAGATGAGCGCAATAACAGAAAAGAAGCTCATCACGTTGCATCAGCAGTTAGGCCTCAGGGTCGTGTATCCAAGTGATGCGTCGTCCAAAGCTCTGAGGAGCAGGCGGGGGGTGATAAAAGACTCAGCGTGACGTCATTTTACAGACTCTCTTCTTGGAGCTTGTGAAGACGCCTGCTCTGTTATGCTAGGAAATTATTTCTGGGTGATTGGAGGCTGATTTGTCCCGAGGCCGGGGAGAGTCACTGATACATGTGAGATGTCCTCTGGGCCTCACTTGCAGCCCGTGTGAACGCTGGCCCTGCAGGCAGCTAAGTGTTCGAGCTGGCTCACACAAACCCAGAGCTCCAGCTTTATTTGAAAGATAAAGGCCGGAGAAAAACATGTCGAGTACATATCGGCGCATGATAATTCGTTTTTTCCATCGTTTTGCAGCAAGTAAGATGAATGATTATAAATGATTCATTTGGAAGTTATGACTCCCTGTCCCATTTTCTACCGCAGACACTAAATCACAGAGGAAGAAAAGCAAAGCTAGGTGCTGATTAATTCAAACATTAATTCTCCTTACAACAAGCCTCCCGGTCAGCTTTAAATAGGCCCATTGTTCAACAGAAATTCATTCAAGACACAATTGTCTTTCCGTGGCAGTGAGTCACCAATTAATTGGTGTATTCTGGAGGGCTGCCCAGTGGCAGTTAGTTTTATACCAATCACTTTTATAACAAGTCTGTTTAGACGTTAGAAGTGACCCACATGTGGGCTGAGCTGAGCTTAAATGGGACATAAACCATCCCGGGTGCAGAAAAGACTTTGTCCCAACCTGCATTCTGGCCCAAGAAGGATCTGACCTGCAGTTAGCACTGGTTGCATGTCAGCCAGCAGCCAAAGTGATGAGGCAGAAGTCAGCGCCTTTATCAGCTGAAGAGGTCAAAGCAATGCTTGGAGGGTCAAGAGAGCTAATTAGAGAGAATGAATGACAGGAGGCCTGAGGGGGTAAATGCAATTACTAACTGAATGAAAGGTGTAGAAATAAATCCATGATCCCACTGGGAAAAGGTGTTAAGCCACCATTTATTCCATTTTATATAGCAAGAAACACAGAAAACAGCTGCAGTGATTTATTGGAATGTGGTCAAACATGAATATAAATACAGAAACAGAGTTTCTACAATTCTGATGGGTTTTAAAGTGAATATCTGGTCTGAGCTCCTTTATTCTCCAACACAGCCTGAACCCTCTGAGACAAGCTTTCTGTCATTTCTTTAAGGAGTCTTCAGGAATAGTTCTCCAGGCTTCTTGAAGGACATCCCAAAGCTCTTCTTTGGATGTGGGCTGCCTTTTGTTCTGTTCTCTGTCAGATGATCCCACACTGCTTCAATAATGTTGAGGTCCGGGCTCTGGGGAGGATTCATCCCTCCATAAGACCTGTTGCCACTGATTTTCAGTCCACTTCTTGTGTCATTTGGCACAGCTCAGCCTTTTCTCCCTGTTTCCCTTCCTTAAGAACGGCTTCTTGACAGCCACCCTTCCATGGAGACCATTTCTGATGAGGCTTGGGCCAACAGTAGATGGATCAGCTGAAGGTCCAGATGCATCTCTCAGGTCCTGTCAGGTCACAGCTGGATTTTTTCCTCTTTCTTAAGGACATCACTTTCAGATCCTGTTCATCTGCTGTAGATAGTTTTTTAGGCCTGACACTTCTTCTTTTGTCCTCCACTTGTCCAGTTTCCTCAAATGTTTTAAGGACACACTGCACACCATGCTGAGATATGCCAAGTTTTCAGCTAATAGCTCTTTGGGAATCACCTTGTTGCTGCAGAAATCCTATTTTCTGTCTGTCAAACTGTGTTTTCTTTGCTGTTTTTCATAGATGCAGCTAAAGAAATGGGAACAAATGATGTGTCTTTGTGACAGGCTGCTGGTAACAAAGTGCCTAAAGATCCAGTTTAAAATGGCTTCTTTGCTAAGTTGTCTGTTCTGTGTCGACACAACACTGGTTCATCCCTTGAGTTAGGAGCCTTTTTTCTGCCTGAATGCTTCATAGGTCAGAGTTCAGTGGCTTAACAAAGAAAAAACACGTTCCTGGAGTGAAAAAGCAGCCAAAGAAAAACTCTGAAAGACCTTCAGAAAGCTGGAAAACTATTGCTCAGGACCACTTTAAAAGATTAAAGAAAGTCTGGCTGCTTGGAAGGAAAATCTAAAGAAATGAGGTCTGGATCAGGACTTATACACAGTCATTTATAGCCAGTGTTAAAAGTTAAAGAGAATATGTACTTTTGTTTCTGTGGGTGGAGAGAGCTTTAAGGTTGAAAGTCAGCAGCTGCACAAACAGCTTTTGGCTCATTACCCGACTGGTCTGATCACAGTTTGTGCTTCATAGTCTGCTGAAGGGATGAGAAACGTTGCTTTCTATCAGATCATTTAAGGGCAGCACAGCAGCTACATACATTGTAAAAGCTAAAAAGAAAAACTGCCAACCTTGTACGTGAGATGGTGAGTTAAAAAACTTTGGTGTATTGAAATAATAAAGGCTCAGCTTCACATGCATATATGCATCTCCATCTCAGCGGGTGCCGGCAGATGACTTTGACTGTCACTTCAAGCAGCCGGAATAATCACGATAGCCTTTTTGGCTTCTTCCCAAAAAGCAGGAAAGAGGCAGAGGAGCTACCTCTGCTGCATGTTTCTTGTTGTCTGTTTGATTGCTTGATCCTGGATAAAAGACGCATGGGAAACCCAGACGACTGCCTCTTCTTGGCTTGTTTCCCGAGCTTCTGTCTTTGGAAGTGCCTGGAGTCCCTTAATGTGTTTGCAGTGTATGGGAGGGATGTCTGGAGGAATTTAAATCAGCAGAAGACGAGGACTGGTACTTAACAGTGTCAGTGGGCGCAGTGGTAATAAGAGCAGCAGGGCATAAATGGACCCCAGAAGAAAAATCTCAACACGTAAATCAGCTTTTATGGAGGTCCATTTTCCCCCACTGAGACAGTATCTCCAAATATTGACTTTGAGGAGTGTTGTTTCTTTTATTGCAGCCTTCCATCGCTGGCTTGGCAGCACGCACGTGTAAAAACGTGCCACAGATTGTAGAGTTTGTCATGTGAACCGCACAGAGCAATAAAACCGGAGCTGGAAAATGAAATCCGGAGAGCAGCCCCTGCTGCTGAGGGATCCAGAGAGATTGGTCTTCAGGCCCAGGAATGTGCACGATGCACCCCAAAGTCCATCAAAACTGACTGTAAGCGTGTAGTTTTGGGTTCACAAACTTCTCCGGTGTTGCTGTATGACCTGAACTCGTCTGTGTGGTGTAGAAAGAAGACATCTTAGCGAAATAAGCAGTGTTTTTGGCTGCCTTTTGTTCCGTTCTCTGTCAGATGATCCCACACTGCTTCAATAATGTTGAGGTCCGGGCTCTGGGGAGGATTCATCCCTCCATAAGACCTGTTGCCACTGATTTTCAGTCCACTTCTTGTGTCATTTGGCACAGCTCAGCCTTTTCTCCCTGTTTCCCTTCCTTAAGAACGGCTTCTTGACAGCCACCCTTCCATGGAGACCATTTCTGATGAGGCTTGGGCCAACAGTAGATGGATCAGCTGAAGGTCCAGATGCATCTCTCAGGTCCTGTCAGGTCACAGCTGGATTTTTTCCTCTTTCTTAAGGACATCACTTTCAGATCCTGTTCATCTGCTGGAGATAGTTTTTTAGGCCTGACACTTCTTCTTTTGTCCTCCACTTGTCCAGTTTCCTCAAATGTTTTAAGGACACACTGCACACCATGCTGAGATATGCCAAGTTTTCAGCTAATAGCTCTTTGGGAATCACCTTGTTGCTGCAGAAATCCTATTTTCTGTCTGTCAAACTGTGTTTTCTTTGCTGTTTTTCATAGATGCAGCTAAAGAAATGGGAACAAATGTGTCTTTGTGACAAAGTGCCTAAAGATCCAGTTTAAAACGGCTTCTTTGCTAAGTTGTCTGTTCTGTGTCGACACAACACAAAGAAGACATCTTAGCTAAATAAGCAGTGTATTTGGTTCCCCTTCAAGTCTCACACCGGGGTTTCCGGTGCTAATTACCACACCTGCATCTTGTTATTTTTAGACCTGGTTTTCCTCATTTCTTTGCCAGAACCTTGCCGTTGTACCGTAGAGTTCTGGCTCTCCTCCTCACCTCATGACAATTTCTAAACTTATAAACTTACTTACGTATCTACTTTAGTTTTGCTTCTTCTTATCTAAAATTCTTATAATTTATGTAACTGTCGGAGGCTGCTGTGTCTTTTTTTATACCTTAAAGCAGGAACTGTGCCCCATTTTATTTTATAAAACTGCTTTAAAGGGTCTTTTGAAGCTCCTACTTCAGCGAGACGCTTTCTTTGTATGTGAAGCAGCTGTAAAGTTGTTGGTCGAAGGCACATAACCACTCTGGGTTTGTTTGAATGTACGAGAGCAACATCAGAACTCATTATCTGAAGAGAATTTGTCATATTATAATCATTTTTAACACATTATCTGCCACTGCGTGGTTATTAAGACTAGAAAAAGAAAGATTTTTTGATTTTAGAAGCTACTTTTCCTCTAAAAACCTAAACAAAACAGGAATGGAGCGACAGTAATGCCTGGTGTTGGCAGGACTTGCGACATGATTTCTGCTCTTTTACCCACCGGTTGACCTTTAGGCCACTCAGATTCCTATCTGCAGTGTGAATGCAACGACTGAATAAGCCATTTAAGGTACGTTGTCCCTCAGGGATCTGTTCTGGAGATATTCCAGCTTTGCCTCCTTGTCTTCTTCACTGCCTGCCTGTGTCTGAAGCATCATTTCGTAGAAAACTCTAACTTTTGGACCTGCATCTGGGTTCATCGTGCATCACATCTGATTATCTGCAGATTGGTACCTGTCAAAGCAGCAATGTTGATGTGGTTAAGTCACAGAATCGGATCTATGGATAGACAGCTGGCTAATTTGTACTTTACAAAGTCCAGACATGGTGAATAAATCAAGTATTCTTGGTTCCTGAGCATGAAGTTAGGGAATTATTTTGGTTTTTCCGTATTTTACCAAGCTAAAACATGGAAAAAGTACCTTTTACATCAATTCTAGCCTCCTTTTGTTGTTTTGAGGCTCACCAGCATGTGCATCGTTTAAGGAAACTTTCACATTTATCACACCGTAACGATCATGTTTAATTCTGCTTTAATGAATCCGTTTTTCTTCTTTGGTGTCACGGTTTGCTCAAACAGCTCCTGCTTTTAGCTAAATCCATTAGAAATGTTGACTCCTATCCTTTGTTCTGTGATTTTAAGTTTTTAGTCCCAAAAACAGCTTTGTTTCTGCTGCTATCACTGAACTGATTACTTATTTGATTTTATTGGCTGACCTTTTTGAATATTAATGTCCTTATTTGTGGAAGCTGAGCACTTTAATCATTACACTGTTTTTTTTATTATTATTTTTACCGTTTTTGAGGGTTTTTTTTATAATATTTTTTGACATATTCTGTCAGATTTTATCTTGTTGTGCAGATGTTATCTGTCCGGCTGCAAAACAAACCTGCCTACGGGTACAAATAAATAACCTGACCTGATTTTGTCTTCTGTTTATGAGAAAATCCTCCTGAATGATGTTGCAGTGCTGCTGTGTCAGGGCTAACAGAGCAGAAATAACAAGGGTCCCTGAGAAATGGTGGTTTTTGACACTCTGAGAAGACAATGGTTTGTTACTGTATTAGTTATCAAAAGAAGAAGCCTTTGGAATAACCTCAATGTGTATTTGTTGAAAGGGAAAGTTCATTCATCTTGGAGGACTTTCAAATATCTAGAAAATCCCAAATGTGGTCAGACAGACTTTTGAGAGGTGTTAAGTAGCGTCTGAATTTATGTTGAACAGCAGTGAGGAGCGATGCTCTCTCACTTTGTGGTGGCCTGTGGGGTCAAACAGCAAAATCATGCACGGAGAGAGGATTTGTCCATATAATCTAAAGGGAGGATGACTGTTTCAGACTTTAAAAACTTCGGTAAATGATTTACTACAGTTCAGGTCTGACTTCTGAGTCAAGCAGCCCAACCCAATACAACTGGCTCTCAGGTGTAGGAAATTGGAAGAAACGTTCAAAGGGATCCGGGAAGCTTTGGTCTCGACCCATGAAAACCTGCAAGGGGCAAGGCGACAAACTTTGGAAACAGCAGGCTGCTACTGTCGGGGGTGTATTGCTCGAAGGATGCAACTGAGTGTATCAAATAGATTCCCAAGCAGTGGGTGCCGCAGGAAGATATACTAAATGACACATCAAGAGACTCTTCAGTGCAGTGTGCTGAGCTGCTGCTGGAAGGCTGTGTGGACATAATATGGCTCCATAAAATGTTTAGTCGTATAGATTTCAGGGCCTCAATCCTTTCTGTGTTTATTGTTTGCTCAGTTTGAAGAATCATCAACAAAAGTAGTTAAAAGGAGTGTATGCACATGCATATCTTTCTTATTATCTAACGTCACAGGCAGTGAGACAGGAAAAGCAAATATTAGCCAAAGATAGCCGGCTTCCCAACCTTATGAATGAGCGCTGGTGTTTAAACAAATGGTGTGATCGTGGCAAAATGGTGGAACAAAGGTAGGAGGCTGATGGATTCACAGCTCGTGGCATGACAAATGAAGTGAGATGAGCACTTGTGAGCCATCAAATCCCAACATAAACACAGGAAAAGTGGTTGGTGGTTTTGAGCCAGCTCATCATACCCTTCCTCTCAGGTCTCAGGGAAATATGTGCACAGAAATACAGGAATTCAGTGGATGTTTGAAGGGAGTGGTAGAAATTTGGAGTCAGAAAACTGAAGTCAGGGATTGTTAATCCATTGTTTTACTGTTAAATGTTTTCAGCGACTGGTTGGTTAGGTTAGTGCTGCAAAACTAACTGGTTTGGTTGGAAAAAAGTCATAATTTGGGAATTTCTGGGGCTAGGCCTTGTCAGTACAATAAAGAAAAAGCTTGTTTCATGGAAAGCTAGAAAAAAATATAAGTGTCCTGCCAAGTATTGCCTCTACAAGCAACAAATACAACTTTGATTAGTTTTTCCACATCAAAACAGTCGTGATTCGTAAGTGTTTACTGCTTTGAAAACACAAAATCCCCTTAAAGAGGTTCAAGGGGAGGTTAGTTGCCATGGTAACGGTTCCAAACAGAAGTTCAGGTCCAATAAATGACAACACTTTTCATTTCTGAGTAACGTTCTCTCCATAACTCAACAATTCTTTGGGTTTATACTGTAAGAATTAGTAAATCATCTTAATTTGGGCTTAAATACATTCTTCTTACGATGCGACTCGCCGCCTCATGGGAAACATTTTACCGGTTGCTTTGGTTACAGGGAAACACAACATATTTATGATTGAACTTTCACCTTTCCAAGTTGAGTTTAGCCAAAAAACGTCACTTGGCTGGGGTTAGAAATCAAAACAGCTTGGTTTTAAAACATTATGTTCCTTTATGACGTGATGCTGTGATAAGAAGCCGCAATCGATCCGTATTTTGTGTCTTACACAACATAGTTTGACATTTTGAAAGCCACAAAAAATCTACTCATCTGACCTGAAGTGATGCATTACAAATCTAAGAGGTACACTGTGTTTCAGGGGACATTTGTCTCTGACTCTGTTGATCATCGGTGCTTTTAAAATAATCCTGGAGTGATCTCAGCCTTATTTCTGAACACCTCCATGAAGAGGAACAGCTATTGATTATTCTTTTCTGGTAATACCTACAACCTCAGGCAGCAAGTTCTGTTTCATTCCTAATTTTCTGAGGTTCTGACACCTTTTAGAGAAGTTAGACAACAGAAAAAAATCCTCTGGATAACCCAACTCCAACAGAAAGATGCTGAAGAGGAAATGAAGATGCAAAGCTTTCAGTGTTTCTACTGAGGCTGGAGGTACATGGAGCCGTTCTCCATCATTATGTGTGTGATTTAATCACGAATACTTAAAGCAGCACTTCTGCAACATGCAAACAGATTTACTTTCAGTTCTGCTGATGATGCTTTGTAGCTCTCAACATGTTATCTGACACTGCTACAGCATTCGAATCTTTGTCTTAGAGCTCTTTACCACCGAACTGAGAAGAAGAACCAGCATGCTGTGTTCCTCACCTGTAAAAAATACACCCCACATTTAATCTACACCTGGTTTGGAGGCTGTAATGTGTCAGTGTAGAAGGGAGCAGCGGTCTTTACATTATTCAAGAAGGTCAAAGACATAAACAACGTCTGCACAACATCGCGTCATTATTACCTCTGTTTTTAGTATCCAATATAATCCTCGCTCTGTGAAGCTTGTTTTAATGCGTCTGGACAGGTAAAAAGATGTGTTTTCATTTAAACTAACCCAGCATATGGATTAGTTCACATTTATTTATAAGTTCATTAGAGGTAGCTCTAAATAAAACATGTTCTTGCCCAACACAGCCAACGGTGCATTCCAGGGCGAAAAGACAAGCGAGACAGGCATCACCCACAGACTAAATTTTCTCCTCACCAGTTTAATTAAAGTCATATTTTTGACTCATCTACCTGTCTGCTTCTCATTTGTCTCCTTTTGTTTTCAGTTTTAAGCTCATTGTGCAGCAAACACAGCAAGAATATAAGACAAATCTGCACATTTCTTTCATTTTCTTACACTTCCACCGAAATTTCTGCCAAAATATCAAGCGATATATGAGCTGTCTTCATCTTTTCCTCTTTAATAACTTCAGATGAAAGAGCTTTAAAACCGCTTCTTCCTTTTCAGACAAGCATATGATTTAAACTATCTTCTTTTTTCAGCCTGAACTTTGATATTTATTTTTAGGATCGTCATTTTCAGCTCAGTTTATTACAGACTTTAGCTAAAGTCCTCTCATCTCCTTCTCTACTATTGAAGTTCTCTCTATGCTGTACTTCAAATTAAATATTCCAGCTCTCAGCATGCTGAGCTCTCTTCATTTCAACTGATTTCAGTGTTTTTATTTCTATTATACAGTTTTTTAATGGACAAAAGCACTTCATTAGCCATTTGTTTGACTGTTAAACAACATTTAACTTATCCTAAAGTGAATAGTCAGCTTCATAAGGCACGTTTTTTTAGAAATAAATTAGTTATTAATGATATAGATTTTTCCATACTCGCCTTCTTGTGCGTGGTCCCTTTTCAAGCTCGGGTCCTGGACCAGAGGCCTGATTCTCCTCGGTATCTTAACTCTTCTGGACAGAGGCCTCTGATGTGGTTCCTGTGATCTGTCTGCTCTTTCTTGTCTTGATATCAGTGGGTGTCTGATAGCTGGCAGAGCATCATGTAAACAGCTGGGACTTTGAATCTCTCATTCAGCTGGCTCATCAGGACCTCCATTACTTCCTGGAGGTATTTGGTTGAGGTTGACTTCCTTGGGGATTCTTCATGGTTGCCTTTTGCCCGTTAGACCCAAAGGTATTTGTAGCTGTTCTGCCTTCTGATAGTTCAACCTCTTCAACCTCTTCTTGATACCTTATGGTCGTACTTATGAGGTCTGACTGACAGCTGTCCTTGCTGCATATCCTGGTGCTGTGGATCAGTGAGTCGATGTCTCGATCAGTCCTGACTCACAGCTTGATGCCATCTTTGTGGGGGAGGTGGCTAAAGATTGCTCCACTTTGGAGTTGGTATCCTTGAATTTCCTTCGGGATCTATCTATCTATCTATCTATCTATCTATCTATCTATCTATCTATCTATCTATCTATCTATCTATCTATCTATCTATCTATCTATCTATCTATCTATCTATCTATCTATCTATCTATCTATCTATCTATCTATCTACCTACCTACCTACCTACCTACCTCCCTCCCTACCTCCCTACCTACCTACCTCCCTACCTCCCTCCCTACCTCCCTCCCTACCTACCTACCTACCTACCTACCTACCTACCTCCCTCCCTCCCTACCTCCCTCCCTCCCTACCTCCCTACCTCCCTACCTCCCTACCTGCCTACCTCCCTACCTGCCTACCTCCCTACCTCCCTACCTCCCTACCTACCTACCTACCTACCTCCCTCCCTCTTAACTTGTGCAACTGGCTTTGAGTCGGCCTCCAGAATCGGTTTCCACTGTCCCACTAAGGCCTCCTGGGGAATTCAAAGGATCTCCCAGACCAAATTATACATGCAGGTTTACCCTGAGGCCTTCTCCCAGTTTGAAGTGCCTGAAAAACCTCTAAAGGGAGGTGACCGGCGTCTCTACGCCATGCCTCCTCTGGATGGTCGAGCGCCCTATCGTGATAAGTGAGGGTTGGAATAAACATGGACCAGTAAATCGAAAAGTTCTGAATACAAATATATATGTAAATACACACTCTGGGAAAACTATCAGCAGTATTCTGAGAACGCTCGTGGTTTAGATCGTCATGTCACGGGGCGTCTGACACGTTCTGTACAGTAGCTTACGCTGCGGGTCTGTTCAGCTGTCTATTCCATGGTTCTTTTCTTTTTTTTGCAGCTCATTATAATGATTGGCCCGAGGCAGAGAGCCACACTACAGCTGGGCAAGAGAAAACGAGGTTCTTTGAAGTTCCCTCCTTTGAATGGCAACACAGATCATTGTTGTTGTGCCGTGTTGCAGACCTGGAGCCGGCTTTGAAACCATACAAAGGGTTAGATCAGGCTTATTATAGGCCAGACGCCTGTCCATGCAAAACTACTGAGGAGTCAGTCCTCATCTGCCTTTACTGAGCATGATGGTTTGGATTCATTCATTCATTTGATTCATTCATATCATTTTGTGTGAGATGTCTGTTCATATCAATGTTGCAAATCTTATATTAAATAGTGTAAATAGCTTTAACGCTCAAGTCAGCCCGGTTGGGTGGCAGAATAAAAGAAGCTTGGATTCATGCAGGACCCAAGGCCTGCTCTCAGGGCAGTTTTGCTCTATTTCTCATGGTCGTGTCGGTTAGCGGGAAAAGGTTTGATGTTAATCCAATCCTGATGGATGCTGGCGATGGGTGTCCGGCTGCCAGCCTGGTCAGCAACAGGAGCCCGTCTGTCTGTCTAATGTCAGATGAAAGGAGATGCTGTGCAGTCGCTACTCTCAATCACGTCTCCCAGAGAAATAACAGTGACGCTAATGAAGAGAAGCACAGATACAGAGACACAGCCACACACTCCATAACCTCACAGATCACTGCTCAGTCATCCAATCTAGTTCTTTGTACTTAAAATCCACAATTAACTTATTAGCAATTCGTGAGGTGTTTACAGTGCCAAACACATTGAAGATTAATTTGAAAAGACATGCTAATAAGTGAGGCAAAATAATGGATTTTCCCACCTTGAAGCTCAGATATGACAATGATCCTTGTCAAATGATGATGAAAGTGAACATGCTATTGAGCGGCATCACAAAGCCTCCCTGCATCAGAACACATTTGAAGAAACTGTGGCTTTTTGTGCTGTTAGATTAATCGTTTTAAGTTTCTCTGATGAACATCAAAGCAGGACAGCAGCAACCTCTGAAGGTCTTAATGGATGCATGTTTTAAGACAGATGCTAACGTTAGCATCGCGCCAACTTTTCTTTAGAAATGTACTTAACAGGGTAGCATCTTACAATAGTTAATAAAGTTTCCATGAAATGGGCTTATTGCCTCCACATATATCTACGTTTCATTTGAAAACAGAAGCGACTGAGGTTGGTGAGGAAGGCAGCGATCTGATTGGTCAGCTCGAGGTCAAGCTTAGCCTGTTCAACATCAGGTTGAAGCCAGAGTTCCTGTTGTTCCCCATGGTTTGGTGTACATGAACCCACCAAGGAAGTGCGAATGTTTAATGTGCCAAACCACTAACAGCCACCTTGGTGCTGGCTAACAAATATCTCTGGCTCTAATGAAGCCAAAATGAATAAGAAGCGTTACGAAATACAGGTCATGGTGGTGTAATCAGCTCGATTTACGCCTTCTGTTCAGTGCACTGGTGGTAATTTAGAAAATAATTCCACAATTAGCGATATTAGGCCTCGAAGATTTGTATTTTTTTCCAATAAGGGCTCCAGCTCCACCCACATGTTCAAGTAGAAACACTTATAGCTTAAAAAAGACCAACGCGGTTAATAGACTGACACCACGATGGTTGTTAGTCGCTTTGTCTGAAATACATTCTGATACACTTTGGATATTTGGCCCAGATTTTGGCCTATATGGGACCAGATGTGCAACACAGATTATAAAAAGACAAACATTTAAACAAACGTCCGGCCTGATGAATGTAAAATGGTAGGCAATTAGACCCTGAGCCTTTCTGATGTGATTAGTGAGGTTAATGGGGAATTAATATGTGCTTTTGGACCTAACAACGCTATGGGCCCACTCAGGCTAATGGGGACTGGCGAGCTCCCCAAAGGATTACACACCTTCAAGGGCTTTCTCTTGTATTTGCACTGTGGGCAGGGGCAATGAAATTACATAACAGCCAGCTGGTGGCTGGTAGAGACACATCGTCATTCCTTTGTTTCATATTACCTCAACAAACCCGAGGCTTCGAGTTATTATTCTTTTCAGACTTACATTGAGAATTGGTGGATAAGGTTTTGTCAGTGGTACAGAAAAGAGACTCTTGTGTGGTGACCTTGAGCGGTCTTAAAGGCGCCTTTAGATAAAATATATCATCGCTGTTATTGAAAAGAAGTTGTACTATCTTTGATGGTTTTTAAGAGCTTAAGCGAGCTCCTGCAGTGCGACTTTTATGTGCACCATTTTCACAAATGAGAGGCAAAGTCTTGCTCGCTTGGGATCACAACAATAGTTTTAATCCTCTAGAGATGGTGAATAACCAAGCCTGTAATTATTGAGATATTTCAATCGGGCTGAACCAGCTGACAAAGAGTTGGTTTCTGTGTTATATGTTTATGATGTGTAATACTTTTGGTAAATAAACACCCACACACTCGATATTATTGCACGAGGTCAGCCAGAGTCAGTCATCATTACCCTGCAGATCGGAGCATTTCTGTTCTTTGGATGCACAAACCTGCAGCTGCCAATGTGTGAAGCTGTTAAATTACATGTTTATATAGTTGACTGGAGATTTTTATCTTGCCTCCCACTCCTTACAGCACATACGGGTAAAGTGACAGGTGAAGACAATTGTGCTGCTGTGCAAGATGTCTGCGAATTAATTTATGAGGTGGGATGAAAATGAAGGCATGCTAATTAGAATAAAGGCATCTCGCAGTTAAAGGCAGTGGAAACTCACAAATGGAGTAAATCCAGGAGGTAAAGTGTGAATTTAAAGGTTAATTCCAGAAAACTAAAACGTCCTTTAAATGTCATTACATCAGTCTGCCTTTATTTTTTTCAAAAAGCTGTCAAATTTAGTTTCACCATTTGGGAAATCAACTCTTTTGCTACCCAGTACAAATCGTAAGACCAAGAGGCAGCAAACTGGTGAAAAACCAGTCAGACGAATTGTCACCAGTTAGTTTGGGAAAAAGCTTTGGGAAGGAGACAAAGGTAGATATGATCTGTGGACCATCGCATCTGGAAAAAGACGCCAACCTGCATTCTTTCTAGTATCCAGCAGGGGGCGATTTCTATACAATAAGAGGTCACGTTGTACAAAAATCTATCAGAAAACAACTATTTGTCACTTGATTTCACCTCGGTAAATAAGCCTTCCACAATACATCATCCATCCTGCCTTTATTGGGTTCATTTTGTAGCAGGAGCTCTCAGATATGAGCACATTTACTCTATTTTAGCTTCCCTCGGCTGGCGTCCAGTGCGCCATAGGATTGATTTTAAGTTATTTTGCTTGTATACAAATACCTTAATGGTCTCTATGATCTGCAGACCAGCGGCTGCATAAATCCAGAGTTTTGCTGCCGCAACACACTTGTTTTCTTTGGTTTTCGACACTGTTTTCGACACTTCTTGTGTCATTTTTCAAATGTGCTTCATAAATAAATTGGATTGGATTTGCTTCTCTTATTTTGGGTCATGGGGGTGTAACCCTCACAGGATCTTCAGAAGAGGACATATTTTTTGGGGGAAATTGTCACTTTTGTGTCTGAAAAATATAAAGAAAGCAGTGTGAGGCTGAAGTGATGCTCTCAGAGAGCAATCACATAAGTGCAGTGGCCTCAGGGTACACAGTGGAGTGGCTGTCGACGCTTACTGACCTTGAAAACATCAGCCTGAGCCAGAATGCTTTCTTTTTTGTGTTTCTACTTGGCTACCATCCGTGTTAGCTGCAGAGGAAGGTTTCAGTGGCTTGCTCTTCATGCAGGTTGTTGGTATTCTGTCATGGGAAGATGGGCAACATGCTGACAGGAGTCAGATAAGAATAAGTCTTAAGAGCACTGAGAGCACTGGTCAAGGATGGAGAAGATATGACAGGAAGAATGTGTGTTTTTATACAGCCAGGATCCAGTTTTAGATGGATAGTCGCAACACAAAGAAGAACAAAGAATACCTCGAGCATTAGTCCTCTTTTATCTGCGGCCGACACGGTTTCATGAGCCTCATCGAGCTGAAAATAACCAAAGAACTCATCGATTGTTTTATGTGAATTAAAAAGAAAAGTTGGAAAAAGATAAACAATTGTGGCCGTTTTATTTTGTACACGTTCTCCCCCCAGCTCATCGCGTTATGGTCACGTTTTTTGATGGAATCATAATTTTTTTTGGAAGGGTGGTCTCAGGAAATGGTGTTTTGTTTGGCTTTTATTTTGTTATGTCTGGTGTGGGTCTGGGACATCATCCATCATCCATCCTTCCATCAGTCCCTCCATCCATCCATCCATCCATCATCCATCCATCCATCATCCATCCATCATCCATCCATCCATCATCCATCCATCCATCATCCATCCATCCATCCATCCCTCCATCCATCCCTCCATCCATCCATCCATCCATCATCCATCCATCCATCATCCATCCATCCCTCCATCCATCCCTCCATCCCTCCCTCCATCCATCCATTCATCCATCTATCATCCATCCATCATCCATCCATCCATTAATCCATCCATCCATCCATCCATCCATCCATCCTTCCATCCCTCCATCATCCCTCCATCATCCATCCATCCATCCATCCCTCCATCATCCATCCATCCATCATCCATCCATCCATCTATCATCCATCCATCCATCCATCCATCCATCCATCTATCATTCATCCATCCATCATCCATCCCTCCTTCCATCATCCATCCATCATCATCCATCTATCATTCATCCATCCATCCATCATTAATCCATCCATCCCTCCATCCATCCATCCATCCATCCATCCCTCCATCATCCATCCATCCATCCATCCATCATTCATCCATCCATCCATCCATCCATCATCCATCCATCCATCTATCATCCATCCATCCATCCATCCATCCATCTATCATTCATCCATCCATCATCCATCCCTCCTTCCATCATCCATCCATCATCATCCATCTATCATTCATCCATCCATCTATCATCCATCCATCCATCCATCCATCCATCATTCATCCATCCATCATCCATCCCTCCTTCCATCATTCATCCATCCCTCCTTCCATCATCCATCCATCATCATCCATCCATTAATCCATCCATCCATCCATCTATCATTCATCCATCCATCCCTCCATCATCCATCATTCATCCATCCATCATCCATCCCTCCTTCCATCATCATCCATCCATTAATCCATCCATCCATCCATCCCTCCTTCCATCCATCCATCCCTCCATCATCCATCCATCCATCCATCATCCATCCATCCCTCCATCCATCCCTCCATCCCTCCCTCCATCCATCCATTCATCCATCTATCATCCATCCATCATCCATCCATCCATTAATCCATCCATCCATCCATCCATCCATCCATCCTTCCATCCCTCCATCATCCCTCCATCATCCATCCATCCATCCATCCCTCCATCATCCATCCATCCATCATCCATCCATCCATCTATCATCCATCCATCCATCCATCCATCCATCCATCTATCATTCATCCATCCATCATCCATCCCTCCTTCCATCATCCATCCATCATCATCCATCTATCATTCATCCATCCATCCATCATTAATCCATCCATCCCTCCATCCATCCATCCATCCATCCATCCCTCCATCATCCATCCATCCATCCATCCATCATTCATCCATCCATCCATCCATCCATCATCCATCCATCCATCTATCATCCATCCATCCATCCATCCATCCATCTATCATTCATCCATCCATCATCCATCCCTCCTTCCATCATCCATCCATCATCATCCATCTATCATTCATCCATCCATCTATCATCCATCCATCCATCCATCCATCCATCATTCATCCATCCATCATCCATCCCTCCTTCCATCATTCATCCATCCCTCCTTCCATCATCCATCCATCATCATCCATCCATTAATCCATCCATCCATCCATCTATCATTCATCCATCCATCCCTCCATCATCCATCATTCATCCATCCATCATCCATCCCTCCTTCCATCATCATCCATCCATTAATCCATCCATCCATCCATCCCTCCTTCCATCCATCCATCCCTCCATCATCCATCCATCCATCCATCATCCATCCCTCCTTCCTTCCATCCATCCTTCCATCCATCCATCTATCATTAATCCATCCATCATCCATCCATCCATCCATCTATCATTAATCCATCCATCATCCCAGCTGGGAATCGAACCTGTAACCCTGTTGCTGTGAGGCACCACAGCACCGTGCAGCCCTGCTGAACCGTGCTCATGTGAAACAGTCGCTGCTGTTCCTTCTCCTTTATTGCTGGCTGCTGTCAGCACACGATGAGCAGCTAAAACGCTTCTCACGCTGTGGAGCGCACGTGTGAATGGGCAACAGTGGACATATTCCTCATTATCTGCTCGTTCTCTGGAGGTTAAATGTGCCAAAGAGGCTCTAAAATCATGTTTGTGTAATTAGAAGACAATAATAATGAAAGTGAAAAGTTGGCCTCGAACAGTGACACACTATTTAAATTCTTCCTGTTATCATGTCAACCTCATCATTTAATTTCCTCTGATGTCAAACCTTTAAGACTTAAGCTGTTTAGCTGTGAAGAGAGAGGAGAAAAGCCCAATAGACAAATTAGAGCAATAAAGGAAGCGAATGATTGGGAATGAAGACACGAAGACTTTCACGCATCAATCTATTGTGGATAATCAAACTGTTTACTTTGGGGAGCCTGCTGTGGAGTGGGAGGATACATAGATTAGAGGAGGTTTAAGAAAGGATTGGGCTCAGATACCTGGAAACCCAAAGATGGTAGCAGCTTGGTATTTGTAGCCTGTCTATAACTAGTTTAGCCTGTGAGATTCACAGTTCTGGATTGCAGCAGGCCACAAGAGAACTCAGAAGAAATTGAAGACGGCAGCCAAAGATTGAATGAGGAGAACAGACACGATCTGTGATCCAATGCATAGAAACTATTACAGGGACTGGGGCAGAACAGCACGATACATCTGTTTAAATGGCCATTTTGAGCTCTCTCTGTAACCGTGTTACATCATTTGAGCTGACTGTTTTGTTTGCGTGAGCAGTCTCTGAATCGCAGATGAGCCATTTAAAGCAAACAGCACCAATCTTTTGAGACCATTAGGAATAATATTGTCAATTAGTATGTGTAAAGAGTGTGGATGAATACACAGTGCAGAGTGCAGGTGTGGGGCTGTGTTGACTCCTCTGTGGATGTGTGAAGGGTGAGTATGTCCTCACTGTGTGGGAAGAAGAAGGATATTTCAAATTAGAAAATGTCAAACAAACCCAGTATAATAATAAACAAACACTTGAAGAAGAAGGGGGGAGCAGCTTTCTGGACTGAAGTCATGTGCCATTAATTTAGAGTCACACTACCCTCAGAAGTCCATTTTAAAAGGCAAACACGGCGTGTTTTGCCTGCAGATGCATCCATTTGTATGACCAGGTTTCATTTAAATGAATTTAAACACCTAATTTCCTGCAGGTGGTCGCTTGGAATGAAAATGACATCATTGACGTCCCGTCCACTGCCAGGCTTCGGCCGCTAGTGGCCGCTGTTTGCCGTTACCAGGGAATGACGTAGATGTGACGTACAAGGAAGTTTGAGGGTGCACAACAAAACTGCAGCTGGCTAATCACGCTTTAAGTTAGATGCTATGGCGGCACGCAGCGTGCGTACAATTGTGACTCAGAACTTCTGAGTCAGAGGTGAGATTTTAACCTCTACACCTCAAAGGGCAAAAACAACGAAGAAGTAAGTTGTAACGACGTCATTCGTTTGCTTTGACTGAACCGCTAGTAGCCGGCTAGCCTGAGTTAGCCGAAGCGTTGTTTACCAATAACCATCCGTACCGCCATTTAGTCAACGGATATTTAATACCAGGATACATATATAATGTGTGGATATATGTGATGTGTGAATGCAGTTAAGTTTTGTTTTCGTGCGGCTGTTTTTCTGTGACGATGTAAAATCATTTAGTAAAACAAGATGTCAAAGCTACAACCTGCCTTCGACTTTATTTAAGGTCTCACACTTTAAGTGGAGTGTAGTTTAATTAAATGTATTAAATATATGTGCAGAATCTGCCAGAATGCCTTGTGTTTTTTTAGGAAAGTTCACCCAAATGTGTATGATGCTAAAAATCCTGTGAAGAAGGGATTGTTCCTTCTTTATTTTCCAGAAAAAGAGAAGTAGCATCAGCTGACTTGAATATTTTCTCAAACAAATCACTTTCATTTCCGTTTCAAAGTTTTTTTTAACGTTTATTTGGTTATATTTCTTGTGGGCATCACTGATCTTTATTAATTGCAAGTGCTACATTTTATGAGTCGTTTCAGAGAGCTTTGAGTGAAATTATCGGACATAAATGTGTTCTTTTCTGTTTATGATGGAGGTTTACTGTAATTCACCGTGTGGAAGACTTCTCTGGGTGTCCCGATGTCTTCTGGCTGTCCTCCCCAATCGCCTGCTGTGGCTAAGTCTGAGGTGGCCGTAGAGGGGGAATGCCCGCTGCTGGCCGCCACCTTCGCCTACTGGGATAACATCCTGGGTCCACGTGTGCGTCACATCTGGACGCCAAAGGGCGACCAGCTGATGTTCCTCAGTGACGGAGAGGTCACGTTTCTGGCTAATCACACACTCAACGGGGAGATTCTGCGAAGTGCAGAGTGCGGCGCTGTGGATGTCAAGTTTTTTGTCCTGGCTGAGAAGGGCGTCATCATTGTGTCGCTCATCTTTGACGGCGAGCTGAAGGGGGATAAGAACACGTGCGCCTTGTCCATCATTCTGCCTCAGACAGAGCTGGCGTTCTACCTGCCGCTGCACACCGTCTGCGTGGAGAGGCTGAAGCACGTCATCCGTAAAGGGCGGATTTGGATGCAGAAGGTAGGATGTTATTCCTGCTGATCCTTTAAAATCCTGCATTCACGCTGGATTAAAGAAATTATTACACATTCTGTTCATTAAAGCGTTATTCAGTAATGTGTCACACTTTTAATACGCATTTGGATTTTCAGTAACACTGACATGATAATAATGTTAGAGGCTGGAGGAAGTCGGATAATCGGTTCTGAGGTGAGCCGGTAATAAAGGAGAGAAATCATCACATTTTCTTTCTGTTTGTTACTTTAACTTTAACATATTGTTATTTAACATATTGGCCGTGTTTCAGAGGCGGATTTATCTTCCTGTATTTAACAGTCATGTTTTCTCTCCATGTGTTTCTCTGAGTATTAATCTTTAGTTCTTTCTTTATTGTTCTCAGAAAAACAGGAAAAAGCTTCAGTGTTTTTTTAAATATGTGCAAACATGAATATAAATGCAGTATTTAAGGTAAAAACAGAGTTTTTTATCAGTTCTCAGCAGCTTTAAAGTGAATCTCTGGTCTGAGCTCCTTTATTCTCCAACACAGCCTGAACCCTCTGAGACAAGCTTTCTGTCCTTTCTTTAAGGAGTCTTCAGGAATAGTTCTCCAGGCTTCTTGAAGGACATCCCAAAGCTCTTCTTTGGATGTGGGCTGCCTTTTGTTCTGTTCTCTGTCAGATGATCCCACACTGCTTCAATAATGTTGAGGTCCGGGCTCTGGGGAGGATTCATCCCTCCATAAGACCTGTTGCCACTGATTTTCAGTCCACTTCTTGTGTCATTTGGCACAGCTCAGCCTTTTCTCCCTGTTTCCCTTCCTTAAGAACGGCTTCTTGACAGCCACCCTTCCATGGAGCCCATTTCTGATGAGGCTTGGGCCAACAGTAGATGGATCAGCTGAAGGTCCAGATGCATCTCTCAGCTCCTGTCAGGTCACAGCTGGATTTTTTCCTCTTTCTTAAGGACATCACTTTCAGATCCTGTTCATCTGCTGTAGATAGTTTTTTAGGCCTGACACTTCTTCTTTTGTCCTCCACTTGTCCAGTTTCCTCAAATGTTTTAAGGACACACTGCACACCATGCTGAGATATGCCAAGTTTTCAGCTAATAGCTCTTTGGGAATCACCTTGTTGCTGCAGAAATCCTATTTTCTGTCTGTCAAACTGTGTTTTCTTTGCTGTTTTTCATAGATGCAGCTAAAGAAATGGGAACAAATGATGTGTCTTTCTGACAGGCTGCTGGTAACTTCAGAAAGCTGGAGAACTATCACTCAGGACCACTTTAAAAGATTAAAGAAAGTCTGGCTGCGTGGAGGGAAAATATAAAGAAATGAGGAGTGACTCAGGAGTTTATATCACCTGCACTTCCATTGTAGGTCTAATATTTAAACCTGTTGTGGATATTTTCATGGTTAGAATCATAATGAGTGATATTATTATCATTAATTTTCTTCGTTCTTTTCATGTCTTTATAAATTAGATTTAGTTTTAAAAGATAAGATCAAAGTTGGAGGTCTCACCGGGTGTTTCTTTAATCTTCTGTAATTACTAAGCTTTAATTTTGGTTCATGGTGAACATCTTGAATGGGACGAGTGGAGGATTTCTGACCACTTCTGCCTTTTCTTCCTCAGATCCTGTTGTTGAAAGCTGCCTTTTTTCACATCATTAAATCAGCCATGAGAAAAGCTTTGTGCTCCGGTGCATACAGCTTCACTCAGGGTGCCTTTGTTGTTCTGAGCAGCTGATGAGATGCTTGTAAAATCAGAAAAAGCCCGTTGGTGTGCAGCTGTGATGTCTTCACCTGCTCCTCGTACAATAAGAATCGTCTGTATTTCTGCTGGTGGAAAACAGGGACACAAATCAGAAATAAGTGGCTGTGATCATTTAAGCTCACGATTGATCTGCTCTCTCTGACTTAAGGGCTATAATATCATCTCAGTTCTGGGCCTGGAGATCGTCCCCATCATGGAGCTGTTGGCCTCAATGAAATCCCACAGTGTGCCCGAAGATATCGATGTAAGTAACACACGTGACAGAGAAATCATGTAATTACTCGTTAACGTTTGAAGACGAAAGGCTTTTAACGATGTGCTAAATCATAGGTGTCAAACTCTGGCCCGCGGGCCAACTTTGGCCCGCAGTGTAATTATATTTGGCCCGCGAGGCAATTCCAAATTAATATTAGAGCTGACCCACCAGTATTATACGGCGGCAGCGCATTCAGCGCTTATACTACAAATCCCATAATGCTTTGCTGTTGTTTTGGCGCATCAATTAGAACAGAGGCAGACACGCCCCCTCCTCTGTGTCAGTAGCATCTATGCTAGCGGTCTTCTTGTGCACCCCGCCTCTCCCCCAGACCACACTATGACCTCAAACCACAGCTGTCACTGTTACCTACCAAAAAATGGCCAAAAGAAAGGCAGAAAATAGAACTTTTCTGGACAGGTGGGAGACAGAATATCTGTTTATGTAAAAGACAGACCTGTTTGTCTTGTTTGTGGAGCCAACGCGTCAGTAACTAAGGAGTAACTAAGGAGTAACTAAGGAGTAACTAAGGAGTAACTAAGGGGTAACTAAGGGGTAACTAAGGAGTAACTAAGGAGTAACTAAGGAGTAACTAAGGAGTAACTAAGGGGTAACTAAGGAGTAACTAAGGAGTAACTAAGGGGTAACTAAGGGGTAACTAAGGAGTAACTAAGGAGTACAATATTAGACGACACTATGAAACGAAACACCTGGACTCAGCTCAAAGGAGCCAGAAAGTAAAGGAGATGAAAAGAGGTTTATCTTATTTTATTTTCACATTTATTAGCCTGTGTAAGAAGCTAATTTTGACATAAATCAGAAGGCTGCAAACAGAAAGGAGGCATTCAATTTTTATTTAAATTTAATTTAATATGCCATTGATATGTTTTTATTATTATTATTATTATTATTATTAGCAACTCAGTTTCGCACCCCTGGACTTTAAAGTTCTATAAGCCTTGCTGGTTCAGTATTCATTGTTAAATCAAAACTTGTTGGGTTCCATATTAAAAGGTTCATTTGTTCAACCTCGGCTTTGTTCAATTTAAAATTTTGGCCCACTGTGTATTTGAGTTTGACCCCCCTGAGCTAAATGAAGGCTGAGTTCATGGCGTCGGGCTGAAAGTAACTGGAGGCCACACATGAAATCTATTGACAGAACCTTTTCTTTATTTTCCTCGTTGAAACGGCTTTTCTATCCCAGAGGTTTATCAGGCCAGATTATCAGTGAACAGAAGAGGCTGACTGTGTTTCTGCAGCTCGTCTTCATCTCCTTGCTTTCACACTCTGCTCTCCTAACGGTGACTCATTTGCTTTGCTCCTGCCGAGCAGATAAAAGACACCGTGCTAAACGATGATGACATCGGGGACAGCTGTCACGAGGACTTCCTTCACAAGTAAGCAATCCCATGCAGGCAAATGGAGACGGATGATGAACAATGGCCGTTTAACACCTGTCAGCCGTGCACTGATGACTGATGGCTCTCCACTTGGAGAGGGGGGGTGAGGGCTAAATCGCTGTTAAGTCTGGAGAGTCTGGGAAGTCCACTCGGGCTGTAGAGCTCTGAATTACTCAGAGCATCTGGAAAGCTTTGAGAATAAAAGGCTCTCTGAGGGATGTTTTAAACACTTTAAAGGTTTGGTTTTAAATTGTTATTCCAAGAATTTGCTCAGGAGCCCAGAATATGAATTATTATGTGAATTAAGATCACTTTGCTTATGTACAATAGATATTTATACACATAGGGCTGTAGTGATAAACTAATCTGGGGCGGCTGTAGCTCAGGAGGAAGAACAGTCGGAAGGTCGTGGTTCGACTCTGGCTACATGTCGAAGCGTCCTTGGGCAAGACACTGAACCCCTATACCCCTACCCTGTATCCATCAGGGTATGAATGTGTGTGAATGATTAGAAAGCACCTAGTTATGTGTATCCTGTGTAAGACGTGCTGTATGAATGTGGTGTTAGAAGCGCTCTGAGTGCTTTGAGTTAGACTAGAAAAGCGCTATACAAGTACAAGTCCATTTACCATTTACGATACGATACACGACATTCAGCCAATGTTTCGATACTATTTTATACGATTCGATATGATTTAATACAATCATTTTCTGAAAGATTTTAAAGGGACAGTGAGATTTAACATGACTCGTCGCTGATTGGACTGATGGTCCGACCTTTGACCCGGAAGGACAAACATGTTTATGTTAATATTACATCATCAACCTGCTTGTTTTACTTGCTAAATACCATAAACACAAATTCAAATTCCTCACTTTATGCCTTGCCACACAGATAAGTCTCGTTTTGCCGATCTCAGTCTTGTTTTGTGTTCCGTAGCTTATTCATAGTCTCGTTTTTGTTTCATTGTTAAGTATTTTTGATCCGCGCTTTGTTTTTTTTGGCCTTGTCTTGTTTTTTGTTCTTGCTCCCTGTTTTTGTTAATAAACCTTTTGATTTTGGAAGAACTGCATCTGGGTCCTACCTATCCGAACCGTGACATCTTCAGTGTAATCAGACTCATGTTTATGTTAATATTACATCATCAACCTGCTTGTTTTACTTGGTAAATACCAGAAACACAAATCCAAATTCTCTAATAACAAATAGTCTTTTTTTCATTTTTGAGAAGGAGCTCAAACAATAAATTACAACAATCCTACATTCTATAAACAGAAAAACCATCAAAACCGCTGAGCTATGCACTTTATATAACATTTTTATCAACTAATTTATCACTGTTTTGTATAATGTGACCCCCCCCCCACATTGTTTTATATAATGTTAATGTTCTGTGTTTTCACTTATTGTAATGTCTGACTTTTAAATAAAGTTTGCTAAGAAAATAAATAAATAAATATTATAATAATAAAAAATTATAATAAAAAAAGTCTATAAACAGGAAAGCCATCAAAACCACTGAACTATGCACTTTATATAATGTTTTTATTTTTATATAAATTATTTTGTATTATGTTAATGTTCTGTGTTTTTACTAATTGTAAAGTCTGAATTTTCAATAAAGTTTGCTAAATAAATAAATTGATACTCGCGGCTGAAAAATATCGGGAAACAAAATATCGATATATATCGCAGTATCGATAAATCGGAGCCGGTTAAAAGCTGTCGTTGATAATTAGAGGGATTCTTCTGAAACTAATTGTTTGTCTGTGTGTTTCAGAGCCATCAGCTCTCATCTGCAGACATGTGGCTGTTCAATAGTTGTTGGAAGCAACCCGGACAAAGTAAACAAGGTAAATTTCCTGCGTCAGTCGCTGCACGCAGACTTGTGTACTTTGTATGATATCTGAGGGTGTTTTGAATGTCAGTCTGACCTTCTGCTGAAACATGGAGGTTACAAAGGAGCTCAAAGCATTTCAGCATGCAGCTACTCGACAGAAAAGAAGGTGAAACTGTTCACAAAGAGCAGAGCAGCTGCTGCTTTTCTCAGTGAATATCAAAAGCAAAACACTGAATTAATTAGCAGGTCGAAGTGAAGCTACAGTTAGTTCAAGTTTAGTTAGTTTTCTTCAGATTTAACAGTTTACTTGGCAGGTTCAGTTCTCTTAAATCATGTGAAAACACAGTTAGGTACGGTAACCCAGATCTCGTCATGCCTTTCTACGGTGAGTGGTTGTGAATATGTTCCTTTTTGAATCATCCAAAGCAGAGATTGTGCCTGTGTTGTTGCAGATCGTGCGGACTCTCTGCCTCTTCCTCACCCCGGCTGAGAGGAAGTGCTCTCGCCTCTGCCGGGCCGACTCGTCCTTCAAATACGACACCGGTCTGTTCGTCCAGGGCCTGCTCAAAGTAAGCTGCATGTGTGCATGTTGTTCCCACCTCAGTTCAGCTCCAACAGGTCCAAATACATCCAGAGCAGCTGTGCAGCAACACCGCTGGGATACAGTTCAATGATCCTCTGTGTGAAGTTAGAGCGGAAAGCAGAGAGGATCATGGGAGATTGCAGCCCACCCTCTGTTTTCTGGAGCTATTCTCTGCTCGGGTGTAGAACAAATAGATGTAATAGATGTTCGACCGTTGGCAAAGGATGACACATCTCTCCAGCTGTCCACTCACGCACTTCGGTGTGCTGAGGAGGCGTCTGCTTCCAGTGCAGCGGTGCATCTCCATCATGCAAAAGATTGCTGTGAGGTCAGATTTCAGCACCGCGCAGAGGTGCTTCAGAGGATCTTCTGGAAATGTGGCTGAAGAAGTCCAGAGTGAGTAATGTGGACATTTGTGCCGCAGTGCATGTGTGGAAACCTGAGAAATGAAGCTGCCGCAGCTCTGCCTTCTCTGATGGACGGTCATTGGGTTTGAGGTCAGGGTGACGGTTCAGGGCGGCATCCTTTAGGAGGATTTTGGCTCGTTCTGTGGGTGGCGATATGGCAAAAATATCATATCACGATTTTTAAAAAATAAAATCACGATTTCGATTTTATCACAATCTTAAATTGAAAAGTGAAAAACAGACAGAAGTATTTTTGGTGGGCAGCTCGTACCGCGGCTCAACTACTTGAAGCAGGCGTTCGAACGCCTCCTTTTCTACCGATACTTTGCAAGATAAAAGCTAACTCCATCTGTTACCTCTTTCCATCGCTTCCTTGACTTGTCATAGGAGTGCCTTTGTCAAATGCCTGTGTTAATGTTGTCTGTTTTGGTCTTAGTTAGCTGCTGCTTACGCTAGCTGCTGCCTACGCTAGCCGCTGCTTACGCTAGCTGCTGCCTACGCTAGCCGCTGCTTACTCTCGCCGCTGCTAACGCTCGCCGCTGCTAACGCTCGCCGCTGCTAACGCTCGCCGCTGCTAACGCTCGCCGCTGCTAACGCTCGCCGCTGCTAACGCTAGCCGCTGCTTACGCTAGCCGCTGCTTACGCTAGCCGCTGCTTACGCTAGCTGCTGTTTACGCTAGCTGCTGTTTACGCTAGCTGCTGTTTACGCTAGCTGCTGCTTACGCTAGCTGCTGTTTACGCTAGCTGCTGCTTACGCTAGCTGCTGCTAACGCTAGCTGCTGCTTACGCTAGCCGCTGTTTACGCTAGCCGCTGCTTACGCTAGCCGCTGCTAAAGCTAGCCGCTGCTTACGCTCGCCGCTGCTTACGCTCGCCGCTGCTTACGCTCGCCGCTGCTTACGCTAGCCGCTGCTTACGCTAGCCGCTGCTTACGCTAGCTGCTGCCTCCCCCTACGGTGCCGGTGCCGCCGGGCTCCTCGCTGTTTGGCTCTCAGCATACTGTCTGGATGCTTCCTCTTCAAGTGATTGAACAGGTTCGTCGTGTTGCCACCCGGCATGCGAACCGTTTCTGTGCAAACTTTGCAAATTACATTTGTTTGCGTTTGATCAGTTGCGTAAAAATCCAAACCAATTCCATATAATGGAGGTGGCATTTTTTTTAGTGACCAACTCCTCCGTTTGGCTTCCAGCCACAGCTCTCCATGCGGCTACACACAAACAAGGAGGCGGGTAAGAAAGTGCGTCACTGCCTGTAATTCGCTGTGATTGGTCGGTCAGGTTGATGACGTAATACGTCTGGTGCATCAGCATAGAACTGCAATTTATAGAATGTGCCCGAGACGATCCCACGATCTCTGCAGTTTGACAGATCGTTACGGATCGTCTTCACGTTCCAATACTTTAATATCGTCATATCGCCCACCCCGAGCTCGTTCCCCACAAAGAAAGACACCAGAGAGTGGATCTGAGGAATAAAGTGTGGGTCTGATGCACTCTGCAGTCACCACCAGCCTTCTGTTTCTTTGACCTCATGGGAAACATCGAGGGCTGAAGGAACAGAAGCAGGAAAAGAGCTGCAGGGAGCGGAGATTACACACATTAACTAAAAATAAAAGTGCTTCAGATGCTGCATCTTATCACGAAAAGGATGCTGCATCACATCAGAGATAATCTGATAATGACATGACTTCATCATCACAGGAACGATGGGTTCGATTTCCTGACTGACTCTGAGTCTCGTCTCCTTCAGCTTATCAGATTCTGTAGCTCCAGTGAAGCATCTTGCCCAGTTTTCTTTAAAAAGCTTTGATTTATTGACCCTCCTGTTCTGAACTGGGTCTGACTGAGTCAGCAGCAGAGCAGCCGTGATGTGGCAGCTGGAGCTCTGACACTTTGTCTCGGTTCTGTTGCCTCTTCCTCTGCAAACTGGAGGCAAAGTCATGTTTATAACAGCTGAAAAGCAGCAGGTTGATGTACTTTAAAGAGCCTCTGAGGGGTCGATCAGATCCAGCTGTGTGTTATTTGGGAGAAAGATGCAACTCGGTTCATTCGATACGACCTTTTCTACGCCGGAGCCACAGGTTTGTTTACCTGGAAATGATGCGAAAGCTTAAATACTTTCAGACTTGTCACCTTGCTCTGCTTTTGACCTCGTGCTCGGTCTGTGTATGGATCGCTGAATGGAAGCAGCAGGTGAAAACGAAAAGAAGAAGAAGTGTTAATAGACCCGGTTTGCTTCTGTCGTCCTCAGGACTCCACGGGCAGCTTCGTGCTGCCGTTCCGCCAGGTGCTGTACTCGCCCTACCCGACCACGCACATCGACGTCGACATCAACACGGTCAAGCAGATGCCGCCGTGCCACGAACACACCTACATCCAGCGCCGCTACATGCGCTCTGAGCTGAGCGCGCTGTGGAAGACGGACAGCGAGGAGGACTTACCGCCGGACTCGGTCATCCACACCGACGAAACCTTCACCCCTGACCTGTAAACGCACGCCTGCCGTGTTTTCTTCTTCTGTTATTGTCAGAAAAATTCTCTCAAAATTAGGCTCAGAGTCGCTGGAAACGATTAACACAAAACATTTATTTCTTTTAAGAAAGAGACAAGTCCGCACAACCTGTCAGGAAGCTGCTCAGAGCTGTCTGCTAACAAAATGGTGCTAATGCTATTTATATTGTTTATGTTTGCTGGCCACACAGTGTTATGGGAAAAGGGACATTCAATGTTATGGGAAAAGGTACATTCAATGTTATGGGAAACGGTACATTCAATGTTATAGGAAACGGTACATTCAATGTTATGGGAAAAGGTACATTCAATGTTATGGGAAAAGGGACATTCAATGTTATGGGAAACGGTACATTCAATGTTATGGGAAACGGTAAATTCAATGTTATGGGAAAAGGTACATTCAATTTTATGGGAAAAGGTACATTCAATGTTATGGGAAAAGGTACATTCAATGTTATGGGAAAAGGTACATTCAATGTTATGGGAAAAGGTACATTCAATGTTATGGGAAAAGGTACATTCAATGTTATGGGAAAAGGGACATTCAATGTTATGGGAAAAGGGACATTCAATGCTATGGGAAAATGTACATTCAATGTTATGGGAAAATGTACATTCAATGCTATGGGAAAAGGTACATTCAATGTTATGGGAAAAGGCACATTCAATGTTATGGGAAAAGCTACATTCAATGTTATGGGAAAAGTCGCATTTCTCACCATTTAATGTTATGGGAAGACGAGTTCAGACAGTCAAAACACTTTTGCTTGCTACATGAGAACCAAAAGACAGGAGGAGGCCTCCCCCCCCATCACAGAAACTCTAATTCATGCAGCTTTTCTCATAGTATAACTATATAATTTTTCTAACAGTTATCAGCGTTTAAAAGAAATCTAACGTCACAACTCGTTTTTTTCCCTCAGAAATATCTTCCAAGACGTCATGCATAACGACACTTTGGTGAGGAATTTTATCGATGAGGTAAGAATATGGAAAAAAGGAAGAAATATATGTTTTAATGGTCACCAATTAGAAGAAAACATGTAGAAATAAGCAGCAATAATCTGAATTTTTATCATTCAGACAATAAAGAAAAAGAAGTAGAACCAAAGCGTTGTTCTAGAGCAGGGATGTCAAACTCCGGTCCTCGAGGGCCGCTGTCCTGCAGGTTTTAGATGTTTCCCTGCTTCAACACACCTGATTCAGATCAATGCTTCATTAGCAGACTTGTGCAGAACTTCACAATCTTTCGAAGAGCTCAATTTCATCTGAATCAGGTGTGTTGAAGCAGGGAAACATGTAAAACCTGCAGGACAGCGGCCCTCGAGGACCGGAGTTTGACATATGTGTTGTAGAGGTTCTGAAAAACCCAAATAAATACATCACTTGATTGATTTTTACTCACAGCTGTTTTCTGGTGGGTTTCTGCAGAAATATTTGTTTCCGAACGTCACAGTTTCAGTGAAAAGTAGAAAAGAAAAACAGAATATTTGGATTTTAATCATTGCAGAAGTGTTTAACGCACAAATGTCCCAAATATGGCAGATTTACTGTTTATTTTGACCTAATTAAAGCAAAACTACGGCGGTCACAGCAGGGTTTGAGACGTCGGTTTGTTGTGTTCCAGCCACAGCTCGTCAGTGTTGGCTCAGACCTGCATCAGTCTCAGAAATATGTGCCCTGATATGACTAAGAAGCAGAATTTACGCCCTCGGGGGGCTCACAACCCATCATTTCTCCCTGTGTGAAATCTGTCTCTGGGTTGCAGTTACAAGTTTTCCACACATCCGCAGCAACATGTTGTTTTCTCAAGGTTATGACGAGGAGGAGGGCGTTGTTTCGCCTTTTTTCCAGCCCGACCACTAATGGGCGTCCTGTGTCGTTCCCAGGTGTTCGTGCTGAAGCCGGGCCTGTCCCTGCGGAGCACCTATCTGGCCCAGTTCCTGCTGCTGCTCCACAGGAAGGCCCTCACGCTGCTCAAGTACATCGAGGACGAAACGTAAGAGATGTCGCTCATGAGACTTGAATCCAGCTAACAAAAGGGATTAACAGTGTGTCAGAGTCCTGAAGAGTCGCAGCAACACAGCACCGGTACTATTTTTGTAGCAGAGCTTCTCGTTTACTGAGGTGTGCGACATGCTTTGCTCAGCAGCTCCTTCTTCTTCCATTGATTTCCATTGATTTCCACCTCACAAATCGAGTATTCTATCAATTATCCCGTCAATCAGTTGGGTAACCGAAAAAAAAAGCAACAAATTTAAGTGTTGAACTATATGTCAAATGAACAAAACCAAGTTTGAGAGCCGTATTCGAATATTTTCGTTGTAGTTCTGGTGACATTTCAACAGAAATGAGCCACAATTTGTGAAACAGAAGTTGCCTCAGCGTTCCTCTGTTCTCTGCTAGCTTCCTTCTGTTCTCTGCTAGCTTCCTTCTGTTCTCTGCTAGCTTCCTTCAGCTCTCTGCTAGCTTCCTTCAGCTCTCTGCTAGCTTCCTTCTGTTCTCTGCTAGCTTCCTTCTGTCCTCTGCTAGCTTCCTTCTGTCCTCTGCTAGCTTCCTTCTGTCCTCTGCTAGCTTCCTTCAGCTCTCTGCTAGCTTCCTTCTGTCCTCTCCTAGCTTCATTCTGTCCTCTGCTAGCTTCCTTCAGCTCTTTGCGAGCTTCCTTCTTTTCTCTGCTAGCTTCCTTCTGTCCTCTGCTAGCTTCCTTCAGCTCTCTGCTAGCTTCGTTCTGTCCTCTGCTAGCTTCGGTCTGCTCTCTGCTAGCTTCCTTCAGCTCTCTGCTAGCTTCCTTCAGCTGTCTGCTAGCTTCCTTCAGCTCTCTGCTAGCTTCGTTCTGTCCTCTGCTAGCTTCTTTCTGTCCTCTGCTAGCTTCCTTCTGTCCTCTGCTAGCTTCCTTCAGCTCTCTGCTAGCTTCCTTCAGCTCTTTGCGAGCTTCCTTCTTTTCTCTGCTAGCTTCCTTCTGTCCTCTGCTAGCTTCCTTCAGCTCTCTGCTAGCTTCGTTCTGTCCTCTGCTAGCTTCGTTCTGTCCTCTGCTAGCTTCGGTCTGCTCTCTGCTAGCTTCCTTCAGCTCTCTGCTAGCTTCCTTCAGCTGTCTGCTAGCTTCCTTCAGCTCTCTGCTAGCTTCGTTCTGTCCTCTGCTAGCTTCTTTCTGTTCTCTGCTAGCTTCCTTCTGCTCTCTGCTAGCTTCCTTCTGCTCTCTGCTAGCTTCCTTCTCAGCCAACAAGCTGACTAATTTCCATCAAAATGCTAACATGAAATGTTCCCTTGTGTTTATTCCGCTCTGTAGACTCTGATTTTGCTCCTTGCTGTTGCTACAAATGCAAGTAAGCAAACAAACGCAGCACGTGCGCACGCTGTGCGACGGTAATAACTGTCCGTGTGAAATGAGGTGACCACTGAGCAGAACATCTGTGTGAAGATTTCATTTGTAGTCGAGTTAATCGAGGAATTGATCAACGCACCAAAAGCGTCGTGAACGGCCAGCTGCTGTTCATTTTCAATGTAAGCTGGCGTCGATGAGCGGCCGGCGTTGTGAGCTTCGTGAGCTTCAAGAGTTGAGAAAGACTCAACTTTATGCAAATGAGCAGTGACGCTACGCAACGACAGCCAATTAGGGCCGATCTGGATTCCGAAGGCAGAAAAAAGGCGGGGAAAAAAGGTGGAAAAAAGCGGGAAAAAAGGTGGAAAACGGCAGAGCGCAAACACAAAGAAGGCTGCCAAGAGTACAATACATGGTGAAAGAGGGAACCGATGTATGGATGGATTATTATATATATATATGCTAGTTGCTATACATATAAGCCCCTCCCCTTTGGCCGCTTCTGGCGGCAGAAGAAGTAGAAGCGGCTTTTGATATGAGCCCCCGGTTAGAGGCAAGTGAGAAGGTGATTCATCAAGGCTCAAAGTGCTAAGAGCGTCATTAATTAAGAAAGAGGGAAGGCAATTTCACCCGTTTTGCATCGGATGAGAGAGGAACTGGGAACAGGATGATGAGTCCTCTGAATCATCTTCTCCCTCTTTGTGGCACCAGAAAAATGCCTCGATGCACCTTGGCCCTGACCGGAGCTCAGCCGGGGCGGTGCACCATCATCCAAACATTCGATCAGTTTTCTCTGCTCCCCTCAGGCACAGAAATGAGGCTGCAGGTTGCAAGGTGACCTCGAGGCACACTGTTATAATATAAGGTTGAATTAAGCAGGTTTTAGAGCTTTAATAGCTATAAAACGTCATTTGTACAGCACAGAGTTACAAAAAGCTTCACGGTTTGTGTGCATGTTTAATTCAAGGTGAAAAAAACACTTTCACACATGAAAATAAATGTAAACCAGCATCAAATAATGGGAGAAAGATGAAGGGGAGAGCTAAAAAGGATGACCTGCTTGTTCCAAAGTGTGGGCGCCGCAGCCTTTAAAGGCTTCTGGTGGAATAATTAGGAGACCTTGATCAGATGATCTGAGACGTCAGGGATAAGGTCCCAGCAGCTCTGATATGAAGCCGCTCCACGCACGGCTTCATATGCTAATAACAGGGTTTTAAAGTTTCACTGGGAGCCGGGGAAGGGAAGGAAGAAGGGGGGAGACGAGCTGTGGAGGACCGAAGTGTGTCCGAAAATGATCGAGCGGCAGAAAAGGTTTGATTTCTGCAGCATTTATGAGATGAAGGAAGGAGACTGGATGAGTTTGAGACATTCAAAGAACTGAGCTGGAGGAAAGTTAGTGAAGTAGAGCTGAGTATCATCTGCAAAGCAATGGCAGGAGATTCCTTTGAAACTATTAAGTCCATCACACACATATATATATATATAGAGTATAAATGAATAAAACTCCACATATGAGGCTTGCAGATGAAGACATGTTTCTGTTTCTGTATTTATCAGACGCTTTTATCCAAAGCGACTTACAAATGAAGATATAACAGCTATATAAAAAGCTACCAATAAGCTCCATAGAAGGAACCCAGGAGTCCGACTCTGTCAGAGGGGACAGAGTAGAGATAGGGTGCAGGCATAGAAGGAAGTGCAGAAAGATAAAGTGCAGAGATAGAGGGGGGAGGGAAGTACAAGGTAAGTGCTGGGATAGGAGATGCTCTCTGAAGAGCTGGGTTTTCAGGAGCTTCTTGAAGATAGACAGGGACGCCCCTGTTCTGGTAGCGCTCGGTAGGTCATTCCACCATCGTGGGACGACACATGAACAGAGTTTGGATTGTCTTAGGCGTGGTGTAGGAGCTGCTAGACGACAATCCTGGGACCAACGGAGGGACCCAGTTGGGACAGAAGCCTTTGCAAGAGCATTCAAGTAGATGGAGCCGTTCCATTAAGCTCTTTGTAGCTAACATCAGGGACTTGGATCTGATGCGGGCGGCTAAGGGCAGCCAGAGGAGCTCAATGAACAGAGGGGGGACGTGTTCTCAGACATGAAGTGTCCAGTGCCAGTGATCCCAACCCAGTTCTGTAATCTGCTAATAAGAATAAAGATAATGGCATTTCCAGATGCTTTAGATTCTGTCCATGCTGGAGAAGCTCCTTCATAAGCTCCTTCAGTTCATCTGAGACTCCCCAGTCCTGCCCGGAGAGAAAAGGCCTGAAGGTTTTCATGCCCCCGCCCTCCCTGGTCATCGCTCCAACTGGGCTTGACTCATCTCCTTCTGTGCTCCACAGCACGTCTCCCTGACCTCCCCCACCATTCAGTGCAGATTTCTCCCTCCCTCCCGTCTCACATGTTCAGATTAATTATCTCTCCATGCATAAATAAAGTCCTGAGCAAAAACCTCGCTCCTGGGACCAGAAGAAGCGTCACCCGTGTGCTCGTGTGAGAGCATTAAAGCAGCCTTATTATTTATCCTGCTGCCAGCAGCCTGAGATCTAAGGCTGTTTCACAGGTGCCTTGACAGGATTGTTTATTCTGTTACCGTCCTGCAGCAGCATCAATAATTCACCGCGGCGATGCGTCCGCATGCACAGCTGCAAGTTGCACGGTAGCCCAATGTCTCCACTGCTCTCTCCGCAGGCAAAAAGGGAAGAAGCCATTTCGGTCGCTGCGTAACTTGAAGACGGACCTGGATCTGAACGCGGAGGGAGACCTGAACATCGTCCTGGCGTTTGCGGAGAAGCTGAGGGCCGGGCTTCACTCGTTCGTGTTCGGGAAGCCGTTCTTCACCAGCATGCAGGAGCGAGACGTCCTCATGAGCTTCTGAGCGCTGTCACTCAGCCGCACTTTGAGTTCTGGATGTTTCGCTGTGTTCTGTCAGACCGAGAGTATTATTTCTGCCTTCGATCAATCTGAGGCCAGACTTCACATTATTGCTGTAATGAGCCATTAGATTTTCATATATTTTCTTCATCAATGTGTGTGTAATGCTTAAAGAAGACTTATTCCAAGCTGGCTGAATTATTCATGTGCTCCATGCCTTCTGTTAATCGTGAGTCTGGCTTAATTTATGGTGTTAAAATTGGCTGAGGTGCCCACTGAGGCATTTTCAGTTTAACTTGAAATATTTATTAAACGATGAGCTATTAGTTGCTGCATTATACAACAACCTAAGTTGGCCTTTTAAGCTTTTATGAACCTCTGGATGGACTTTTTCCAGTGAACGTGTGTGCTGGAGAGGAGATGTCAGAGCAGATCTGTGCATGTATCTCAGCTTTGTTATTAAATGTATTTGCTTTGATCACAACCCGGTTATCTGCCTGTAAGATTATCCGCTTTTACTCCAAACACAAACTTGCTTTGATCCTTTGAAGACCAAAGCAGATGTTTCTTTGCTCCATTTTCAGACAACACAATGAGTGATGTCTCTTATTTTAGATTTAAAGGGACTCGCACAAACCTGAAGCAGTGGATGGAAGTTAATGGGTCCGCCGCAGCTTCTTAAATGGGTTTAAAAGTTGAATCACACCTTCTGATAGCAGCCGAAGCTCTGACTCATGCCAGGATTAAAAAGCTGAGATTTCAACTGGAGTCCCAAAAAGAAAGCTGTGAAATGTTTAATCACATGACATGAAATTCAAGTGAGATGGTGATTATTATGCGTCTTTGGACTCCAACCGGGCCGAATATCTCATGAAGGCATTTTGAGATAAAACAGCTTTTATTCCAAAATGTACTCTTAGATTTGTCAATACAAACAGAAAAAGTCTTAAACTGAGGTCAAATGTATGTTATATTCCACCTTTTTACTGTTTATTTAGCAACAACTGGGCCAGAAGGTGAGTAGCAGCCAGGTGCTGCTGATCAATGCACTGATTAATTGATCATCAGTAAGTTTGCTGCTCTGCAGCATTCAGGTGTGTTTTAACACGATGCCAAGGAGGAAAGACATCAGCAATGATCTTAGAGAAGCAATTCATCAGTCTGGGAAGGGTTATAAGGCCATTTCCAAACTATCTGGAGTCCATCATTCTACAGAGAGAAAGATTATTCACAGGTGGAAAACATTCAGGACAGCTGTCAATCTTCCCAGGAGTGGACGTCCCAGCAAGTTCACCCCAAGGTGAAGAAGCCCAGAGCTACATCTCAGACTCTACAGGCCTCAGTTAGCATGTTAAAGGTTAAAGGTCACCCCAAGGTGAAAAAGCCCAGAGCTACATCTCAGACTCTACAGGCCTCAGTTAGCATGCTAAAGGTTAAAGGTCACCCCAAGGTGAAAAAGCCCAGAGCTACATCTCAGACTCTACAGGCCTCAGTTAGCATGCTAAAGGTTAAAGGTCACCCCAAGGTGAAAAAGCCCAGAGCTACATCTCAGACTCCACAGGCCTCAGTTAGCATGCTAAAGGTTAAAGGTCATGACAGCACAGTTAGAAAAAGACTGAACAAGGATGGCTTGTTTGGAAGGGCTGCAGGAGAAAGCCTCTTCTCTCTAAAAAGAACATGGCAGCACAGCTTAGGTTTGCAAAGCTGCATCTGAACAAAGCTCAAGACTTCTGGAACAATGTCCTTTGGACAGACCAGAGCAAAGTGGAGATGTTTGGTCCTAATGCACAGCAGCACGTTTGGAGGAAACCAAACACAGCATATCAGCACAAACACCTCATACCAGCTGTCAAGCACGGTGGTGGAGGGCTGATGATCTGGGCTGGTTCTGCAGCCACAGGACCTGGGCACCTTGCAGTCATTGAGTCCACCATGAACTCCTCTGGATACCAAAGTATTCTAGAGTCAGATGTGAGGCCATCTGTCCCCCAGCTAAAGCTGGGCTGAAACTGGCTCATCAACAGGACAAAGATCCCAAACACAGCAGCAGATCTACAGCAGAATGTGGGAAAAAGAAAAGAATCAAGGTGTTGCAATGGTCCAGTCAGAGTCCAGACCTCAGCCTGACTGAAATGCTGTGGTGGGACCTTAAGAGAGCTGTGCAGAAACCAATGCTGCAAACCTCAATGAGCTGAAGCTGGAGAGAAGAGGGCCGAGATTCCTCCACAACCATGTGGGGTTCACTTAGTTTTCACACACTGTTTGAAAGGGATCTTGCCTTTAATATTCAAAGAAAATATCAACCAGATGCACCACTTATCATTAGGAATGTTTAAGAGCTTTGTCTGTTTGTTCTGTTGAGTTTAAAGATCAAAATTCATCACGAAGCCTTTAAAGTAGACGTGGTTTTCTGGAAACGACAACATCTGTGAAAAGTCTGCTTTTCCTAAAGCCGTGCATGAAAAGGCAACTTTAAGATCTCTGCCTGTCTATAACTGCCTCAAGCAAGAATGTAATTATATGTCCTCTGGAGGGCCTTGAAGTGCTGCATATTTAAAACAAGATGAGAATGAAGCAAAGTGAAGGAGTTGTTAATTACTAACAGAACATCTATGAGGAATACATCAAGGACGTCCTTCAGGAATTTAGCTGAAGAAATATTCACAAGACTGGGAAACAAATTCAAGCTAGATGCAGATTCTTTTAAGGCCACAACCAAAATAGGTTGGTCTTTAGGGGGAAAGCTTGATGGGCAACCTCTGAGAAAACGTTGTTGTTGTGACTGGATGAGAGCATAATAATGTCTTATGTTAATGAGAACGAGGAGAGGAGGAGGAAGCCTGGACCTGTTTTCTGCTACGCTCACACTGAATTGTTCCTGAACATTGATGAACACTGTGGTGAAGGAGGGATGATGGACAGAGGTGTGATAAAGAGGCAGAGAAGGGCAAGCAAAAGATCAAAAGATTAACAGAAGGAAAGGAAAGGAAAGGAAAGGAAAGGAAATTAAACATAAGGAAAGGAAATGTAAGGAAAGGAAACAAGGAGAGAAAAGGAAACATAAGGAGAGGAAAGGAAACATAATGAAAGGAAAGGAAACAGAAGGAAACATAAGGAAAGGAAAGGAAACAAAAGGAAAGGAAAGGAAACAATGAAAGGAAAGGAAACAATAGGAAACATAAGGATAGGAAAGGAAACAAAAGGAAAGGAAACATAAGGATAGGAAAGGAAACAAAAGGAAAGGAAAGGAAACATAATGAAAGGAAAGGAAAGGAAACAAGGACAGGAAACAAAAGGAAACATAAGGAAAGGAAAAGAAAGGAAAGGAAACACAATGAAAGGAAAGGAAACGTAAGGAAAGGAAAGGAAGAGAAAGGAAAGGAAACATAATGAAAGGAAAGGAAACGTAAGGAAGAGATAGGAAACTAAATTAAATGAAAGAAAAATAAAGGAAATTAAATTAAACTAAACTAAATGAAACAAAACTAAATTAAATGAAAGAAAAATAAAGGAAATGAAATTAAACTAAATTAAATGAAAGAAAAATAAAGGAAACCATTACCAAAGAAAAGAAAATGAAACAAACAAACTAAAATGATGAATCACTGAAAACTCGTGAAGCAAGAAACTTAATAAACAAAATAAGTGCTGACGCAGCGAAGCTGCAGCAGATAACCGGACACTCCCCCCTGAGCTGGTCCTCAGACTGAGCTCTGGGATCCCAGAGTACCTCTGACACCAGTGCTGCCTTCACCTCCCTCATCCTTTCATCTTCCTCGTTCAGCCCTTGGTGTTTCTCGAGCTTCTCGAGCCACAGAGGAGACTCCTCGGTATCAGACACCTCTTCAGTTGGAGGTCCAGGAATGGACTAAAATCCCCGGGTTTCAGCTGCCGGAGGCACTCACTCATTTGTTGTCTCCTCCAGGGTAGTAGCTCTGATGCTGACTAACCCAGCCTCTCCACTTCCACCAAGTGTGCAGTAATATTATCTGTTTTCATGTATTTTCTTCTTTATTTATGTATTTGTGCATTTTCTTTGAACAGGTTCTTTTTTTGTTTTTGTGTGTGGATAATATTTTAACCCCCTGATCGCAGTAAACATACTACTTCGATGTCACCAGCCGATACATTCTACTTTCTGTTTCAATATGACATATATGACAGCAGAAAGCTACAAATATAAAAGAATATGGATCCTTGTTTACAATACTCCCCACTAAACTTATGGGTGCTATGTTAATTCGCATTTTGTAAATAATTGTATTTGTTGCAAATCAAAGTTACACTATTTTTGCAGCAAATAATATGTTGTTATTGTTGGACTCCAACAAATGTGAGCTGTTTTTCTCTTGTGAAATTAAGTTATATCAAAACAGCGCTCCGTAAATCCTACCGCTTTGACAACGTTGGTACTGATAGGTCGAAAAACCTGTCAATCAAATGTGGGCGTGACCACACACACAGTGCTCTGTAATTGGTCAGTTTCTGACTTGCCGCTTATCCTTATTGGTCAATTCGCTGACCGCTCTCGATAGAATAGGAAGAGATGTTAACTGGCCGTCTGCCATGTAAATATTGAACAGAGGATGCTAGCTGTACCTGTGTCCGAAACGACAAAAGGACAGCAACTCGTTCATAACTGGAGCAAAGATGAAACCGCCTGCTTTATTGGAGATATTAAGGTATTTCACAAGCAGTAACGGAGTTGTTTTCATTTTACTATAAAAGATAAGTCATAGGGTGCGGCCTGCTATCGTTAGCTTGCTATGCTAACGTTCGCGCTAACGTTATTGTAAGCAGCTAGCTTACTTATTCTGTTATCACAAACTGAAACTTAATGAGCACAGGCGCAGGCTTGTTGTTGCGGACGATTGGCAGTGTCTTGTAGTGCTGTCACAGCGCGTTGTTAAGTGAAACTCATTAAAAGCAGCCAAGGCTGAGGATGAGTGCAGGAAATGACAAAAAACTTGGGATTGGGTGAGTTATTTTTGACATGTCTCTGGATTCCAGATTGCATTTTAGGTCAATGAAAGTGTTAACCTAGAAAACACCTGATCGTGTTGAACTTTATCTCAACACATAGTATTTTGTCTGGTGGTATGTAGACAAGCTTTAAGCTACATCCATTTATTTGGGTTATATTTTTACACCACAGCTATATCACTGTAACTCATAATGGTCATATGTGTATGTTTGTGTTGTCAAAAATGGGTGTGAATAAATATCGTTGATGTAAACAAACTTGCTCTTCAAGTTTGTTGCAAGGTGCAGAGATTTGTGTAGTCGGTGTAGCATCCGTGTTGGCTCATGGTTTGTGGTCCTCAGGTGATCAAAAGGTGAACCTCAAACTGCACTGATGTGTGAACCAAAACAAAAAGAAGTTGAGCTTCCGGGTATCTGTTGTGAGTCACGAACACCTCTGCTGCTGCTGGAATGGCAGATCTGAACTTGTATTTCAGGAATGGACTGAAGCGCATGTGGTTGTTGTACTTTAGGGCATATTTACCTCAAACTAAACAAGCACTTTCCACCTTCCTAATTTTCCTGAGTAATCCAACTCAAAAGCCACAACCGAAGGGGATTATCATCTCACACGTTACAGGAGTCTCTTCTCCGTGTCAAACCTTTCCATCTTGTGTTAAATTACTCTAGTTGGATCTAACGGATAAACACACTGTGTTTCTTAAATGTGTCTTTGCAAAGCGGATATTTAGAAAGTGTGGTTTCTGTAAGAGGAACGGTTTGGTTTGGTTTGGTTCTCAGTGGTTTTTACAGCTAACGTCATTTGAGGTGGATTAGTTGCGGATTTGTGTTTGTGTGTGTGTGTGTATAGTATTCAGGCTTTTCACTCCTAAGCGTGGGCCGGCTGAGGTCGCAGCAAACACACACACACACACACACACACACACACACACACACACACCCTTCACCAGCCCCCCTGCCACATGCAAACAATATTAATCCTTCTGTTGAGGCAAAGTTCACTTCAACTCATGCAGCCAACGACCCCACCACGTGTGATATGTATATATTTCACACTATATGGCCAAAAGTATTCACTCACTCATCCATATAATTCAGTTCTGGTGTTCCAATCCCTTCCATGGCCACAGGTGCATAAATCCAAGCACCGAGTCATGCAGACTGCTTCTACAAACATCTGTGAAAGACTGGCTCAGGAGCTCAGTGGATTCCACCGTGATGGGAGGCCACCTGAGCAACAAGTCCAGTCGTGAAGTCTCCTCGCTGCTAAATATTCCAGTCAGCTGTCAGTGGTTTTATGACAGAGTGGAAGCGATTGGGAACGACAGCAGCTCAGCCAGGAAGTGTTCGGCCACGTTAACTGACAGAGCGGGGTCAGAGGTCGCTGACTTTCTGCAGAGTCAGTCGCTGCAGACCTCCAAACTTCATGTGGCCCTCAGATTAGCTCAAGAACAGTGCGTAGAGAGCTTCATGGAATGGGTTTCCATGGTAACTGCATCCAAGCCACACATCACCAGGTGCAATGCAAAGCGTGGGATGCAGTGGTGTAAAGCTGCCGCCACTGGACTCCAGAGCAGTGGAGACGCGTTCTCTGGAGGGACCAATCACGCTTCTCCATCTGGACACCAGGTCCATAAAGACTGGATGAGCCAGTTTGGTGTGAAAGAACCTGACCTCAGCCCGATGGAACACCTTTGGGATGAATTAGAGCAGAGACTGAGAGCCAGACTTCTGTCCAACAGTGTCTGACCTCACAAATGTGTTAAAAGTTCCCATAAACACACTCCTGAACCTTGTGGAAAGCTTGCCCAGAAGAGTTTAAGCTTTGCAAAGGTTGGGCCGACGTCGTATTAAACCCTGTGAATTAAGAATGAGACGCCACTTAAACTCATGTGTAAAGGCAGATGAGTGAATACTTTTGGTGATATGGTGCATATGTCATGTTTTGGCTGGCTTGTATAGTCAGGTTCAACACTTGAACGTGACACATTTCTCTCATAGTTTAAGCAACATTACTTTTTTATTTCCATCCATCACAGTTTTAAATTAATCTAGAAAAGGACAGGAAGTGTAACTCTGAGCAGCTCGTCTGGTCGGTGCTTTGTGACGACACGTTTCGACTGTCTTTCTGCCACTTAAGAGTCTTTCTGTTCCTGTCTTGCATGCACTTCTCGTTTTTAATGTGTCGACAGACTTGGCTGTCCTGCTCAGGAAACTGTGAGCCCTCATCTTGAACTCTGGAAGCTGATATTTTTTTATTTGCTCATGTGAAGGTATCTTTCTGGGTAGTTCTCTGAGTTGGAAGGATCACGTTGGCTGTTTTTGTGGTTAAAAAAGGCTCAAAGATGCAGTTTATCACCCAGTTCTGGAAAGTCTCAGCCTGGTTTGACTCTCTGTCTGTGCAGTGTACAAATAAGATTGAGGAACTGGTGAAAATAGCCATGAAAGTGATCAGCAGCCACATCCCTCCACTCTTTATATGAGAGTATAGTTTTAAACCAGTTGTATTCTGAGTTATGAGTTATTGCCACCCGTTTCTTCCAGTTTCTGCTGGACAAACGAGTCCATAAACAGGTCACTTGTGTGTTTTTTGTCCTTTTATGGTCGCTTTACTTGTCCTTTTGTTGTTTAAATCTATCAGTCAGTGCTTTTAGAGTGTGTTGTTCATTTATTTAGTCTGTGGGACGACTTCTTATCGTCACTCTTTGCTGTTGTCCGAGCCAGATTTCATCTTCTCACCCCTAAGAGTGAAATGTTTGTGATGCCAGCAGTCGTAGCTAAAAGCTCCCAAAGATGTAGATGAGTCAGTTTCCTGAATTTCTGCTCATCGTCAGACTCGTTTAGATGCTAATCAGCAAACATCTGATGTTGAATTTCATGGTGTGGATGTAAGAAAGGTTTGATCGGTCTTCCTAAAGTCAGAGGAAATGATCTTTACCTTCTTTAACTTAATGAAACCAGTTCATCTGCTTCTCACTGAGTCGTTTAAAACCACAGAAATCTTAATCAGACGTCTGCTTTATCTAGATTTACGTCGCCGACGGTGATAATAAACATGATGAGTGAGAGTCATATACCCACAGGTCTTATTCCTTCAGTCATTAGATGCTTGTTGAGGCGTTTTTCAGACATTCGAGATTTATTTGATGAATTTAAGTGGAATCTGAACACTTATTTTACTTGTTAACATGTAAAAAACATGCAAGGATGAAACCTTTGTTATTAAAGCTTCACCTAAATCTGTTTTTCCAACTTATATTTGACATAATCACAATTCAACAGTTGTTTTGCTCTATTAGAATAATTTGAAATGCTGTTTTTTTTTCCCTCCTCGTGTCTTTTTGGGTGATACCTCGTAGTGATACCCTTGCTTTAGAGACAGGATCAGCTTTTAAGTGGAAAAAGTTTCTATTTTCTCCCGTTTTTTTTTTGTTTTTCCCCTCCTGAACTTGTTCTTTCTCCACAGAAAGTAACCTGACATTTCGCTGTCTTCAGTTTTAGACATCAAGCTCGGAGCCTGTAGCCATGGATGGGCATGCTGCCAAAAACAACACCTTCCCCACCTTAGAGGATCTGGATCAATTTCTCAACAAACACAACTCAAACTTCATCTGGCTGCTCGTTGGTAAGAGATGGTCACCTGGTTCAGCGGCCTTCATACTCATTAGAAATGTTCTAAAGCCCTTTTTAATCTGCTCAAACACCAGCTAACTCATGGCTTTTGAGTGCAATGTGAGATTGTTTGACTATTGGTGAAGACAAAGGCCGTAAAGTCTCACACGGAGGGGGTGAAACCGCTGGTTGTTACTTATTTTAAACCCGTTGCTCTGTCCACGGAGGGATTTCTACACAGGCACTCTACTGGGACCACTTCATCCACACGCCCCCCTGCAGCACAGTTTATTCACTCCGTGCTCTGTGACAGTCGGCTAACTTCACACAGAGTTTGCTGCTGATAGTTTTGTGCAACATGGCAGGATATTTATCAGATTTTGACGATGTGAACGACGACTTTGAGTAAGATGGACGTTCTTACCGGAGTGAATAAACTGTGCTGCAGGGGGGCGTGTGGATGAAGTGGTCCCAGTAGAGTGCCTGTGTAGAAATCCCTCCGTTAGCTCTCCTATAGCTGCAAGTAGCCACATAACAGCAGCTATGAGCTAACAGAGCTATAGCACACGTTCATTCACCAAACTGTTCTCGGTGAGCAGATGAACATATTTCATGTAAGAAATAAGGTTTAAAAATACCGGAGTTCCCCTTTAATACTGGTCATTTTTTAAATAGTGATGCACCAATACCAGCATCTCAGCCGAAATAATAAAATAAATGATCTGCAGTAACCTTTGACTAAACCCTGCACTGGACCGTGGTTTGTTCCAGGTCTGACTCTGGAGAACCAAACCGGTTCCAAACAGCAGCTCAGAGGGAGCAGCAGCCCTAACTCTGGGATAAAAATGCTCTGATGCGTCGTGTATTTCATGAATATTCTTAGATTGAGGTTTATTGTTCCAGTCAAAGTTGAGTAAAGTGGTGTTTAAACAGGATAACGAATAAATGAAATAATTAAATAAGTATAAATAAATATAAATTAAATAAGATAACGAATCCCTCACAGAATCAAGCTGCTGCTGCTTCGTTTGACTGAGAAACCTGAGAAAGATGGAGGAAATGGATCAAACCTGCTGATGCAGTGAAACCAGACCTGGAATAATAAGCAGCTCCTTCAGAAGCTGGATGTATCACAAAGTGTAAATGCAAAAAAACCATAAACAGTACCTTCTAAAACCCAAAATCCAGGCTTGAACTAAGGAAATGCTGTCCCTCCCGTACATATTTCTCACGGATTTGCTCTGAAGCAGATAAAATATTCACCAACTTCACAGATCAAATAAACAGAAACAACAACTCCATGAAAAAACATATCAGAACAGAATGAAAATAAAAAGTTAAACCAGCTGAAGTTTGCGGAGAAATCCATAAATAAGGTTTTCGATCACTGACAGATGAGATCAATAACATGTTCTGGCCTTGTTTGCTGTTCATTGTTGGTCCTGTGAGGAGGTCTGACGTCTCAGTTGTGTCTTTTTACATTTGAGCTGTTTATTTTCACATAATTTTTAATAAAAACTGAGCTTAAACTCTTCTGAAAACACCTTTTTTTCCTCCTTTCAGCCACCATTCTGTCCTGTGGATGGATCATCTACTTAACTTATTACAACTCCCGCAACATCGGCCTCATCCTCACCCTCATCATCAACAGACTCTACAAGGATGGCTACATTCACATCGGTTTGTGAACCGGGAGGAAGGGGGGGGGGGGGGGGGCTGCTGAATGTTTCATAACGCGCCTCGCAGTCAGGAGAATGAACAGCAAAGTGCTTTTGCAACATTAACTCTGCAGTTTTGTAGCATTCGGCTAATTTCTCTGTACTTTAAAGGTAAAAAGCACCAAAAAAAGTCTTTGTACTTTCCACAGATTCGTGTTTAATATTTATGAAAGTCAGCATCAAAGTTTACGGCTTCCTGCCGGCGTGTCACCTGACTCACTCACTGCTTTTTGGTATGATTGTGTGAAACGATTCGGATGGATTGTTACACAACATCTCATCTTTGCCGACACATTGGTGTTGAGGTGTGGAGCAGGCGGGAACACGCCTGAAGGCTCATTCTGCAGCATCGGTTGGAACAGGCCTGGTTCTGTGGTCTGAGAGGCAGAAAAACCCAAATATGACAAACTGTCAGCTGGGAAGATGAAACGTGAGGCTGTCGTGGAATAATTTAAACCGAGGTGCGAACCAAAAGGAGATTAATGATTGAAAAGCACTTTGTTTCCACGCTCTGACAGCTTCTCACCAACCTGTGGAATTAGATCTTTTTCTCCCATTGTCCTGTTCAGCTTTATGGCAGCAGAATTGTAGTCTGAATACCTTTTGATGCCAAACAGATTTGCTTTGCCAAGGGAAGTTTTATAAATGTAAAGCTCCCCTTGATGCCCATTTATTTATTTCTGTTTACAATATATAACATGTAATAGAACTGAACCGGACCGGGGGACAAGGAAAGAAGAAGAGGAAACAGAACAAAAATAGAAACAAAAACCAGACAACCAGCTGCTACACCTGTAAAAACAAAACAGACAACAATCCATGGCCTCTGAGGGGAATCCAGCCTTAGCGCCACCAGGAGCTCCTGAAAGCAGACAAGCAGAGAAAAAACAAACACACAAACAAACAAAAACAAGCACAAGTAGCAGCAATCGCATACAACACAGCTGTGGATATAGATGACCTGAAACCACAGGATGATACATCAACTGCTTAGCGACCATGCTACTGCTACTGTGTGTGTGAGAACATGCAACACCCAAGGCACAGGACCTACATGGTAACCCTGCTTAGTTATGAGTGTATAAGTGTACAGGGCCACAATCCACAGCCCCCCCAAGCAATCAGAAGCAGGCAGAGAGGGCCACAAGACCCAGGCCACCAGCAGCCCCCACAGAGCACAGAACCCAGGAAGCCCACCGCAGGGACAACCAGGCATCCACCCAGAAGACTGCAGAGGAAGCCCCCGGACAGAGCCCCCAAAAGCATAGGGCAGAGCCCCCATAAGCATGGGACAGAGGCCCCATAAGCATGGGGCAGAGCCCCCATAAGCATAGGACAGAGCCCCCATAAGCATAGGGCAGAGGCCCCATAAGCATAGGGCAGACCCCCCATAAGCATAGGGCAGAGCCCCCATAAGCATAGGACAGAGCCCCCATAAGCATAGGACAGAGCCCCCATAAGCATAGGACAGAGGCCCCATAAGCATAGGGCAGAGCCCCCATAAGCATGGGGCAGAGCCCCCATAAGCATGGGGCAGAGCCCCCATAAGCATAGGACAGAGCCCCCATAAGCATGGGGCAGAGGCCCCATAAGCATAGGGCAGAGCCCCCATAAGCATGGGGCAGAGGCCCCATAAGCATAGGACAGAGCCCCCATAAGCATAGGACAGAGCCCCCATAAGCATAGAGCAGAGCCCCCATAAGCATGGGGCAGAGGCCCCATAAGCATGGGACAGAGCCCCCAAAAGCATAGGGCAGAGCCCCCAAAAGCATAGGGCAGAGCCCCCATAAGCATGGGACAGAGCCCCCAAAAGCATAGGGCAGAGCCCCCAAAAGCATAGGGCAGAGCCCCCATAAGCATGGGACAGAGCCCCCATAAGCATAGGGCAGAGCCCCCATAAGCATAGGACAGAGGCCCCATAAGCATAGGACAGAGCCCCCATAAGCATGGGGCAGAGGCCCCATAAGCATGGGACAGAGGCCCCATAAGCATGGGGCAGAGGCCCCATAAGCATAGGACAGAGCCCCCATAAGCATGGGACAGAGCCCCCATAAGCATAGGGCAGAGGCACCATAAGCATAGGGCAGAGGCCCCATAAGCATAGGACAGAGGCCCCATAAGCATAGGACAGAGCCCCCATAAGCATAGGACAGAGGCCCCCCGGGAGCCAGGGGCAACAGCCCACCGACCCCACCAGGCCCCAGCCGCCCAGACACGGGCCCCAGGAGCCCGAGCGCCCCCAAACCCCCCCGCAGAGGCCCCACCCAATAGATCCTAATAAAGATGAAACTGAGTGGTTTAGTATCAGAGCAGCTTTCATGCTGTTTTTTCTCTTGTGGGGCGTTTGAATGAACCGGTTCGATTCTGAACAGATTCCCAGATCTTGGTGAAATGAACAGTAACACGTGACTCTTTGTCCTCAGGCTCTTTCTCCTTCTCTGTGCTGTCGGGCAAAGTCATGTTCAGAGATGTTTATCTCATCAACCAGGACATGTCTATCAGGTAATCTGAGCCGCGCTTCTCTGTTTGCGTCGCCTTTGTCCGCCCTTTTGTTGTCTTATCGCTTTCCTTCTGATGGATTCTGTTATTTCCTTTTTGTCTTGTTACAGGATACAGGATGGCTTCCTCATATTTCGTTGGTGGAAAATGTTTAACCCCAAACAGAAGCAGCACGGTGAGGAAACCGGGTCCAATTCTAATGTTTTAATATCTGCCCGAGAGGTGAAAAACGGACGTTTTTTTGGGTTAACGTGTTGTGGAGGGAAACATTTACCAAATAAATCAGTCCTTGCCTCATTTGTCCTGGCAGAAGGTGTCTGGTGGCGGGTTATGTTTCAGCTGTCTGTCGATGCTACTAAACATGTACTTCTGCAGATCCCAAGGCAGAGACCAGGCTTTACGTGACAGTCAACGGCTTCGAGTTTCACGTCTACAACCGGACCGACCTCTACGCTCGGCTGCAAGAAACGTTCGGTCTGGAACCCACGCTTCTCACGTCCAAGAAGGACGAGGAGAGGGGCTGTGAGGACAGAAACCAGACCCTGGAAAGGTTCAACCAGTGCCTCATTAAACCCATTTACATGAATCAAAGTCTGACATTAAGCACCCAGTGTGCTCCATCCTGAACATTTATGCAGAACTGGAGTCAAACGGGCCCAAAGGTCCATTGTTTTGCAATTCTTTGTAAAAACAATGAGTTTATGTGTATAATAACACAATAAATAAGGCAGCGTCGTTCACACACTGTCTAAACTGTCACAGAAATTAAAAATCAGCCCATTCAGCCTAAAAGAACACGCCCCCCCCTCTGTTCATTGAACTCCTCTGGCTACCCTTAGCCGCCCTGCTAAAGACTGATCTCTTACTTACTTACATTAAAGCTATTTCTGTAGTCATTAACTTAGTTTTTCTATCTTTTTCCCCTCTATCCCACAGCAGGAGTCCTGGCCAAGTGTTTTTGTGTTTATTTGCACCTCTGTCCCATACTCCCACGTCCCCCCTCTGTTCATTGAGCTCCTCTGGCTGCCCTTAGCATCAGATTCAAGTCCCTGATGTTAGCTACAAAGAGCTTAATGGAACGGCTCCATCTACTTGAATGCTCTTGCAAAGGCTTCTGTCCCAACTGGGTCCCTCCGTTGGTCCCAGGATTGTCGTCTAGCAGCTCCTACACCACGCCTAAGACAATCCAAACTCTGTTCATGTGTCGTCCCACGATGGTGGAATGACCTACCGAGCGCTACCAGAACAGGGGCGTCCCTGTCTATCTTCAGGAAGCTCCTGAAAACCCAGCTCTTCAGAGAGCATCTCCTATCCCAGCACTTACCTTGTACTTCCCTCCCCCCTCTATCTCTGCACTTTACCTTTCTGCTCTTCCTTCTATGCCTGCACCCTATCTCTGCTCTGTCCCCTCTGACAGAGTCGGACTCCTGGGTTCCTTCTATGGAGCTTATTGTTAGCTTTATATAAAGCTGTTATATCTTCATTTGTAAGTCGCTTTGGATAAAAGTGTCTGATAGATACAGAAACATAAGCAACTCTTCGTAATATTTCCAGATTCCAGAAGCTTTTCAACCTGAAAGCTTAAAAGTAAAGATTAATTTCCCATCTGTGGATGTGGACTGGCCACAACAATAGCTCTGATTTTGGAAAGAGTTACTAAAAATACATTCTTCAGGAATCATCAGAGTCAACGAGCAAATCCACAGTAATTTATAGGTGACTATATTCAAACTGCAGAATCAGCACCTCCAAATCCGAGACTATGGTTCTCAGCAGGAAAAGGGTGGAACGCTCTCTCCGGTTCGGGAATGAGATCCTTCCCCAAGTGGAGGAGTTCAAGTATCTCGGGGTCTTGTTCACAGTGAGCGACGAATGGAGCTTTTTATATAGCTGTTATATCTTCATTTGTCAGTCGCTTTGGATAAAAGCGTCTGATAAATACAGAAACATAAAGCATTTAAGACAATGTGACGAGACTGTCGCTCCGCTCTGATAAAATCTGACAAAAATCACCCCTGAAGTAACGTAAAGACGGCGTCTGAGCAGTGAATTCAGCTGAACTCGTCCCTCAGAGGAAGTTAGAGGCAGCAGGAGGTCTGGAAGCTCGATTCTCTGTGTTTTCTGTTAAAAGAGCAGTGATCTAATCAAGATCCAGTGAGGATTGGGAGCCATAAAGGTTGCCGAACACCACGCTGATGTTATCAGGCACTGAGAAACAGAGGAGATCTCCCAGAGATGACTTTATCTTACAGAAAATGCAGCGCCAGTGTCCTCGATCTGAGTTCTTTTCTGCTTCCCCGACAGTGTGGACATCAGAGCTGAAAGTCCTGACCCAACGTCATCGTGGCGCTCCCTCATCCCCGTCATCAAGGTCAACATCAGCACCGTACGTATCTGAAGTTCTGGTGACGTGGTTGAGGAGAATGCATGAGTATCTTGCTGTTTGAACGCACCTTTGCTCTCCTGAAGGGGCGGTTGGCGTTTGGAAACCACTACCTCCCCCAGACCCTGTGCGTGAACTTTGAAGATGCCTTCCTGACGTACGCCACCAAGCCTCCATCCAGCCACCTGGACCAGTACATGCACATCGTCAAAGGCTCTCTGGAGAATGTGCGGGTCATGCTGGTTCCCAGTCCTCGGTACCTGGGCATGCAGAACGATGAGTGAGTCCGACTCGCCTGGACTGATGTTCAAGGACAAGAATTACAGCAAATAGATGAAGATTAGGGCTGAGCCATTTTATCGATACCACGATATATATATCTATATCTATATAGATATATATAGATATAGATATATATCTATATCTATATCTATATCTATATAGATATATATAGATACAGCTGAAAAATCTATACTTAATCGAGAAACAAAATATCTATATCTATATAGATATAGATATATAGATATAGATATTTTGTTTCTCGATTAAGTATAGATTTTTCAGCTGTGAGTATCGATATTTATTTATTTGTTTTATTATAATTTCTATTTATTGATTTATTTTCTTAGCAAACTTTATTGAAAAGTCAGACGTTACAATTAGTGAAAACACAGAACATTAATATAATACAGAACAGTGATAAATGAGTGTTTATATAATAAAAATATTATATAAAGTGCATAGCTCTTAGTTTATAGAGTGCAGGATTGTTGTAATTTATTGTTTGAGCTCCTTCTCAAAAATTAACAGTCCAATCAGCGACAATTCATGTCAAATCACACTGTCCCTTTAAAATCTCTCAGAAAATTATGCCCCAAACCTCCATCTTTCTGTTCCCAGCCCCAGTGCAATTAATTAGGGCTGAGCGATTTTATCGATACAGCAATATATCGATATTTTTGTTTCCCGGTAAAGTATCGATTTTTCACCCGCGATTATCGATATATATATATATATATATATATATATATATATATATATTTTTTTTTTTTTTTTTTTCCAGCAAACTTTATTGAAAAGTCAGATGTTACAATTAGTGAAAACACAGAACATTAACATTGTAAAAAAAATAAATTAGTTCATAAAAATGTTATATAAAGTGCATAACTCAGTGGTTTTAATGGCTTTTCTGTTTATAGAATGTAGGATTGTAATTTATTGTTTGAGCTCCTTCTCAAAAATTAAAAAGATGGTTTGTGATTAGAGAATTTGGATTTGTGTTTTCTGGTATTTAGCAAGTAAAACAAGCAGCTTGATGATGTAATATTAACATAAACATGAGTCTGTGAACGCTGAAGATACGTTTGGGACATGTTTGTTTGTTTCCGTTTGTCTGGCGGTGTTTTCCTTCCGGGTCAAAGGTCAGACCATCAGTCCAATCAGCAATGATTCATGTCAAATCACACTGTCCCTTTAAAATCTTTTAAATTAAATCGTATTGAATCGTATCGTGAGATTAGTTTATCACTACAGCCCTAATGAAGACAGAAGTAAGTTTTCTATGAAATCCTGGTTGTTTACACAGATCTGAAAGGATTAGCAAAGACATTGAATAATGTGAAAATGTAGCTATTTGAAAATCATTTTCCCCAGATTATTTTTAGAGATGAACTCCCTCGACTGAAGAATCATAACTTCCAATCATCCTTATTTTTCTGAGCACGTCATAATGACTGCAGAGAATGGGATTAATATGCCGCTCTCTTCTTATTTATCCTGAACTGTTTCTCTCTGAGGAGGGAATCTTTAACTCAAACAGGCAGAGGACTCGCTGTGTGTGATTTTGAATAATTCCTTTTGAATTGCTGTTTTTCCTCCTTCGGTTGTTTTCTCTGTATTTCGTCCCGTCAGGATAGGCTCGGTGACCTTGGATTGGATGCATAGTTTCTGTACTTTGGCTCTAAACTGTGACCCTTTGCGTTTCCCATCCAGACCTCCCAGACTGATGGGCGAAGGCTTTGTGGTGATGCAGTCAAACGATGTCGACATCTACTATTACCAAGATGAACCAGGTACGATGGCGAGGTTCTGTTCACCTGATTCTGGGCTGCAGACACGATTGTATTTGTGTGAGATTTGATCTCAGATGGTGAGGCTGTCCTGGCTGACACGCCTCTTCAGTGTCATGGACCTGGTTCTCAGTGATGGTGAGTTGGATCAGAGATGGACAGACGGATCGGGGCTTCGTCAGCAGTAATGAGGGCGCTGCTCCGGTCCGTTTGGTGAAGCTGAGCTGGAAGGAGAAGCTTTCAGGTTCCTGCTCCATCTTTGTTCCAACCCTCACCTGAGCTCACAGATCTGGGTTCTGACCCAAAGAAGGAGGTCCTGGATACAAGCGGCTGAAATGAGTTTCCTTCAGAGGGGGGCGGGGGTCAGCCTTAGAGGTAGGGGGAGGAGCTCCACCGTCTGGGGGAGGAGCTCCATCATTCGAGGGGAGGAGCTCCATCATTCGAGGGGAAGAGCTCCACCATCCGGGGGGAGGAGCTCCACCGTCTGGGGGGAGGAGCTCCATCATTCGAGGGGAGGAGCTCCACCATTCGAGGGGAGGAGCTCCATCATTCGAGGGGAGGGGCTCCATCATTCGAGGGGAGGGGTTCCACCGTCCGGGGGGAGGAGCTCCATCATTCGAAGGGAGGAGCTCCATCATTCGAGGGGAGGGGTTCCACCGTCCGGGGGGAGGAGCTCCACCGTCTGGGGGGAGGAGCTCCACCATTCGAGGGGAGGAGCTCCATCATTCGAAGGGAGGGGCTCCATCATTCGAGGGGAGGGGTTCCACCGTCCAGGGGGAGGAGCTCCACCGTCTGGGGGGAGGAGCTCCATCATTCGAAGGGAGGGGTTCCACCGTCCGGGGGGAGGAGCTCCACCATTCGAGGGGAGGGGTTCCACCGTCCAGGGGGAGGAGCTCCACCGTCTGGGGGGAGGAGCTCCATCATTCGAGGGGAGGGGTTCCACCGTCCGGGGGGAGGAGCTCCACCATTCGAGGGGAGGGGTTCCACCGTCTGGGGGGAGGAGCTCCACCATTCGAGGGGAGGAGCTCCATCATTCGAAGGGAGGGGCTCCATCATTCGAGGGGAGGGGTTCCACCGTCCAGGGGAGGGGTTCCACCGTCCAGGGGGAGGAGCTCCACCGTCTGGGGGGAGGAGCTCCATCATTCGAAGGGAGGGGTTCCACCGTCCGGGGGGAGGAGCTCCACCATTCGAGGGGAGGGGTTCCACCGTCCAGGGGGAGGAGCTCCACCGTCTGGGGGGAGGAGCTCCATCATTCGAGGGGAGGGGTTCCACCGTCCGGGGGGAGGAGCTCCACCATTCGAGGGGAGGGGTTCCACCGTCCGGGGGGAGGAGCTCCACCATCTGCCTCCTGGTCGGCAGCCTTTGTAGGTTCTTTTGGGATTAGGCCCCGGGGCAGACCCAGAACTCACTGGAGGGGTTACAGGTCCCATCTGGCCTGGGAACACCTCAGGATCCCCCAGGTTGTGACATCTGAATGTGTGCAGGTCTGGTACCAGTGGAGCAGGAGAGTGGCGAGGAGGCGGAGACGAGCAGCGAGGACGATAAGCTGCAGGACCTCCCTCCGTGTTGGGGTCTGGACATCGTCTGTGGAAAAGGAACCGACTTCAACTATGGACCCTGGGCTGATCGCCAGAGGTGAGGGAAAAGTCCCCATCTGAGTCAGACCTTTAAACTAGAAGCTCAAAATAAAACTTAAAAGGTAAAAGCATCAGGACATAATGAGTCGAGAATACATGAGAAACATGATCTCTTTTGCAAAAACTAGAGCTAATTTTACCAAAAAAAAGAGTATTTATGGATTTTTGTCGTTTTTCCTCTGAAACTTGAGATGAACGGACATTTTTCCTTCATCGAAGGAAGAGATTTTTACAGTATTTTGGGTGAATTATCGGTGCTGCGTCCATCTTCGCTCTTTACTCATGAAATTTACTTGTTGCTGTCTCCTCTGAGGTATTTAGTTCTGGATCCAGACTCCGACGTTTCATTTTGAGTAAAGAAAAGAAAGCAGCCTTTGTTTTTGTCACCTATTGCTTTCCAGAAGTCTGCCGAGGGGCAAGATTTCATCTTGGAGCTGAGAAAAATGCAGTTGTAAGGCTGTAAATCAGGCAAATTAATGAACAAGTAGGCTAAAAAAGATCATACAGACATCAGAATCTATTCGTGTCCCTTCTGAATCACAAATAAGCACAAAACTGCACCACTACTGAAACTATGCCGTAAGCTATTCGAGGACTGATCTAATTAGTTTAACTCCAGCTCCATTTCTGAAAGAAAACCAAGTCAGAAAGTTTGCCGATATCCTCCTGTACTTTGCATGTGTTTAATCAGTATTGGTGCAGATGCTGTGGAAGTGTTGAGCTCAGGCTGTGAACTCTCTTCTCTCAGGGACTGTCTCTGGAAGTTCTTCCTGCCCGCAGACTACCAGGCCATGAAAGTGACCGAGGTCGCCCAGCCAGGACAACCCCGGCAGATCCAGGCCTTCGAGCTGCGCATGAACATCATTGCAGACGCCACCATCGATCTGCTTTTCACCAAAAACAGGGTGATATACTGCTTCCTGTTTGAGGCTTTTTCAAATCTTCCTCCCAGGATTTTTAAAGCTCAGTGTGTGTCTTTTTTAAGGAGGAACTCTGAGGATTGTGCTGTTGCTCCAGGTTTTAGACGCTGACTCTCGTGATCGTGCAGCTCACATGTTTCTGTTTCTGTTTCTGTTGCCAGGAAACCAATGCCATCCATGTGAATGTAGGTGCCGGCTCTTACCTGGAAGTCAACATCCCCATGACTGTGGGGGAGAACGGTAAGACCTAAAATGTCAGCAAACGGCTCCCAGGCTCAAATATTGTCGTCATCTTAGAGGCTTAAACAAATGTCACAACGAACACCTGTTTAGGGATGTTAGAAGCTCTGTTTTCTGCAGCAAAGTAGCAGAATAATTAGATTTATTAAAGCTCAGAGTAACCTTTAGATCACGTTCAAGTAGAAACTCCCATCAGATGTGAACAAGAAGCTGACACTGATGGGAATGTGAGTTCCTCCAGAACCTTCTGGATCGGTGTGAAGGATCCAAACCGTCTGAGCTTGAGCCTCAAGGTCCAGTAACGCCCAAAGCTGGACGAGATGCTGAGGCTGAGCTGCGAAGGCGGCCTCTGAGCGAATGTTGGAACCGTTATGCTTCTATAAAGAGTTTAGTCTCCATCAGCAGCCAAACCCAGCTCAGGTTAAGGGAGGTGAAGTTTAATTAAGTGAATGTATCTTGTTTAATTTGGGAAGACGGTGTTTCACACAGTGAGATGAGTTACTGAACAGCTCAAAAACCTGTTTAAATGTGCAGGTTTGGACAAACTTTCACATTTTTAATAAATCTGCTAGTTTTTGTTGGTGTGAATGAGGAATTTTAGCTCCAATCTTCATTTTAGTTGAAATTAACATGATTTATTCGAGATTATTGCTTCTTTCTATGATGTCTGAATGTTTTAGCTCCCATCTAATTTAGCTGTTGTTTCAGTGAATTAAGATTAGATAAGATTATCCTTCCTTTAGTCATTGGTCAGCAGGTAGCTGACAAAGAAACGGCCTCATTGATGCTCTGCTAATTCCATGTAGCTTTATAAAGGTTTTTGAGATGTAAATATTTCATTTAAGAAAAATACACATTTAGAAAAACTCCTCAATGGTGTATTTTTCATTATATTTTATATTTTGCTCAAATCTGTCTCTGAAAATTGATTGAAAACCCAAAGTTTCATCCTTTTACTGCCACCACGTCATACTGGCTTGTGCCCAAAAGTGAGGAATTTAAAACAGGATCAAACTGAAGGAAGCTTCGACGTGTACTTTGCATCGTGTGCGTGCACAAAAATGTTGGATTTTGTTTAATTTTTGGGAAGACGGTGTTTCACACAGTGAGATGAGTTACTGAACAGCTCAAAAACCTGTTTAAATGCGCAGGTTTGGACAAATTGAGTCCAAACTGTCACATTTTTAATAAATCTGCTAGTTTTTGTTGGTGTGAATGAGGAATTTTAGCTCCAATCTTCATTTTAACTAATGCTGACGTATGTTTGAGACTGACGTTCCTTTCAGTTGTCATTAATGCAACATTAAAGGATCATTTAACATCTTTAGCCCCATGAAAGATTCTCCTGATAAGTTTATTTATTGGATGATTGGAAGCCGCCGCCGCCGCCGCCGCCGTCAGTTTCCAGAGTTTTGCTTTCCTCCTGCTTCTAAAAACAGAGAAACAACTTTCATTCACAGTTCAGCTCTTTATCCTTTTCTTTTAGCTGCCAACCCACAAAACGTGCCCACTTCCCCACACTTTCATGCTCGTTTCATTTAACCTCAGCCAAGCCACCGGTCTCTAATCCAGCCACTCAGAGCCCCGGGACACGATAACGCCACACGCCGCTCGCCAGTTGGCGCCCAGCCAGTCCTCTCTGAAACCCACTCAGAAGCTTCCTTTGAGCTGCTGAGCAGCACTCTGCACAGTTGTAATGCCGGCAAGGCAGAGAAAAGCTAAAAACTGGAATAAAGTTGAATTATAAGTCATATAAGTCAGAAACCAGTATTTTGGTGTTATTTTAGGTGTATTCTGTGCTGAGTGGGGTTTATTCCACACTTTTCCCTCCTACACTCCTCATGGCTACAGTTAAACAGAACAAAGATCACTTCAGACCATCCCAAATGAAATCTAAAGCCATAACCAGATTAAAGCAATTAAAACGAATCTCAGACCGTCTCTCTGACATATCAACATGGATGAAAGCCCATCACCTCCAACTTAACCTCCCAAAAACTGAACTGCTGGTCTTCCCAGCCAAACCAACCACACATCACAGCATCTGCATCCAAACCGAATCCCTATCTCTCTCCATCAAAGGTTGCTAGAAACTTGGGTGTCATGATTGATGACCAACTAACCTTCAAAGATCACGTTACCTCAGCTGCTCGTTCGTGCCGCTTTGCATTACTGAACATAAGAAAGATCAGACCATACCTGACCCAACATGCCCCCCAGCTCCTGGTGCAGGCCATGGTCATCTCCCACCTTCACTACTGCAACGCGCTCCTAACTGGTTTCCTAACTGGTTTCCTAACTGGTTTCCTAACTGGTTTCCTAACTGGTTTCCTAACTGGTCTCCTAACTGGTCTCCTAACTTGTCTCCTAACTGGTCTCCTAACTGGTTTCCCAGCCTGTGCTGTGAAATTAATCGATTGATTCCAAAGGGAGAAGAGACCAAAGATTATGATTGATTCCCTCAACCCAAGGGAATTATAGTCTGTTTTACAACCATTAGACATCTTAGGAACATTCACACACTAGACTGCTGTCTTTTAGATCAACAAATTTTCATGTGATGTTGCATCTTCCATAAAAATTGGGACTAGAACAGCAATAGATTGGAAACACTGTGTGATCTAAAGAGTGGAAGACTCCTCACCAGTAAAAATGAGAAGAATTACTTAATTTCCACATAAATAGTAAATGTTATCATAAAATGCCTAAAAGAACACGTCCCCCCTCTGTTCATTGAACTCCTCTGGCTGCCCTTAGCATCAGATTCAAGTCCCTGATGTTAGCTACAAAGAGCTTAATGGAGCGGCTCCCATCTACTTGAATGCTCTTGCAAAGGCTTCTGTCCCAACTGGGTCCCTCCGTTGGTCCCAGGATTGTCGTCTAGCAGCTCCTACACCACGCCTAAGACAATCCAAACATGTTCATGTGTCGTCCCACGATGGTGGAATGACCTACCGAGCGCTACCAGAACAGGGGCGTCCCTGTCTATCTTCAAGAGGCTCCTGAAAACCCAGCTCTTCAGAGAGCATCTCCTATCCCTGCACTTACCTTGTACTTCCCTACCCCCTCTATCTCTGCACTTTATCTTTCTGCACTTCCTTCTATGCCTGCACCCTATCTCTACTCTGTCCCCTCTGACAGAGTCGGACTCCTGGGTTCCTTCTATGTAGCTTATTGTTAGCTTTTTATATAGCTTGTTATATCTTTATTTGAAAGTCGCTTTGGATAAAAGCGTCTGATAAATACAGAAACATAAAGCATTTGTAACGCTTCACCCCCCCTGAGCAGATGATATCGTGTCCTCCGTCCCCAGAGATGCGGTTTACGTGTGAATGACCTCATTTCCAATAACTCAGACGTAAGAATTCTCCCGTTCTCTGTTTCCTGCCTCAGGCTACTCCCCCACCATCAAAGGTCAGCTGCTCCACGTGGACACCACCAGCAGCATGCAGTACCGGACTCTCCTGGAGGCTGAGATGTTGGCTGTAAGTGGAAGCAAGATGCAGCGGAAGCTTCTTTTTCTCCTTCTGTGAAAGGAAAACGTGTGAAAACGTGTCTGCCCTCGGCTTTCTCTTTCCAGTTCCATGTGATAGCCAGCTACCCCCGAGTGTGGAACATGCCTCAGTCGTGGCAGTGTGAGATTGAGGTGTACAAGGCCACCTACCACTTCATATACGCCCAGAAGAACTTCTTCTCTGGTGAGTGAATCAAACGTCAAACAAAGAAGACGAGTTTCTGTTTGTGCTCACTTAGGATCGCCCACCTATTGTTGCATGTGTTAAATCTACTTTCCTTCCTTGGTATTTGGCAGCTTTGCCCTGACACTGTTTGACTTGGGCCAAATGTTTTGGGTTTCCTTCCACGAGCTTCTCTTGGCCCGTTCCCCAGGACAGAACTGGTGTAACTGGGTCGGGTTTCTCAGAGCAGAGAAGGGCTGAGGTCGGGGCTTTTTGATGCCAACTTTGTATCTAATGTGGAGGTAAACTATGCTGGGGCTCATTGTCCATCTGGAAGACTTCCTGGAAGACAACATGATGCTGCCACCACCGTGCTTTACAGTTTGGGAGGCCCCCAAAATTAAGATCTTTCAAACTATAGTCCAGCTTTTTTTATGGGCCGAGTGGCCTTTCAGCTCATCATTCTATCTCAGCAGCTTCAGCCGGTGTCTTCACAAAGTCTTCTTCTGTGGTTCTGGGGTTGATTTGCACATTTTGAAGCCGTCTCCTTCCTGAGCGGTGAGGTATTGTTTGAACGGATGAACGTGGGACCTTCAGGCATCTGGAAACTGAACCAAAGGATAAACCAGATTCGATGGCCCGGTTGATTTCTCTTGATTTATTTATTTATTTTCCATGATGTCACAGAAAGGCGGCTCTTAGCCAATCAGAAGCTTCTAAAGCTCAGACTGGATTCATCTGGAATTTTCTTTGTTGTTTAAAGACTTCTGACTTTGATGAAAGTGATAAAAATAAAGCAAATTACTTTTTCTCTCTTTTTATTCTAATATTAAACCTAAAACCGTAAAAGTTTACTCTGATTTAACGATTGGCAGATCAAGCTATTAGCATGTAGCCGTTTACGAGAACCACTTCTCCGTCCTTCCACAGATTTGATCCGGGACTGGGCGAGTGATAGTGCCCCTGACATTTACTCCTTTGTGCCCTATTCTTGGAAGTTCAAGATCCTTTTCCACCAGTTTGAGATGATCTGGGCGGCAAACCAGCACAACTGGATCGACTGTTCCACCAAGCAGCAGGAGAATGGTAAGACTTCAACATGGAAATATCCACAAAAGCATCTCTTGTACAGTATTCATGAGGTTTTTGTGTAATTAAACGTCTCCCACTGCAAATGAACATGATTTATTAGAGATTATTGCTCCTTTCCATGATGTCTGAATGTTTTAGCTGCCATCTAATTTAGCTGTTGTTTCAGTGAATTAAGATTAGATAAGATTATCCTTCCTTTAGTCGTTGGTCAGCAGGTAGTTGACAAAGAAACGGCCTCATTGATGCTCTGCTAATTCCATGTAGCTTTATAAAGGTTTTAGAAATGTAAATATTTCATTTAAGAAAAATACACATTTAGAAAAACTCCTCAATGGTGTATTTTTCATTATATTTGATATTTTATTCAAATCTGCCTCTGAAAATTGATTGAAAACCTAAAGTTTTATGCTTTTACTGCCACCGCGTCATACTGGCTTGTGCCCAAAAGTGAGGAATTTAAAATGGGATTAAACTCAAGCAAGCTTAGACGTGTACTTTGCATCGTGTGCGTGCACAAAAATGTTGGATTTATGGAAGGCTTAGGGTTTATGCCATTTTACAGACAACTCATGAGCAATAATCACACCTGAACTCCTGTTTAAATGAATAAAACCTCTAAATACAACAAAAAAACATAGGCATTTGGTTACCCAGGCGTCCATACAAGTGATATTCTGCATATCACTTGGTAAAACAAAGTCCCAGTCGGGGCCAGAGTTTGACTCGGCTCTTCAACATTTTAAGAAAAAGCACCTTCAAAGTTACTGGAAGCCGTTCACAGTTGCATTGTGCAGGTTTTTATTAACTAATTTTCTGGTAAAGCCCTACATTTTCTTTAAAAAAGATGAAAACCCAAACTGTCTTCTGCCCAGCAACAATTACATCACACCTAATACTTGTCCCCGATTGGTTGGCTTTCGGCCAACATGTCAAATTGTTCTCAAGCAGGACCAAACCGGTTCCAACTGGTTCTAAGCTGTTCTCAAACTTGTTTTTCACCATTGCTTTTGGGCCATATCCAACTGTATTTCTAAAACCTTTATTTCTCCTTTGTTACTATATATTTTCATATAACGTGCGCATTAGTTAAATGTAGTGTTTTACTTCATAATAACAATAAAATGAGTAACTTCAGACTTAATATCGAGTACACGTGATAATGAGATATCTAAAAATCTCTTCCACAGGATACATATCAGTTAATTTAGAATGAGTCTGGATGTAAACACAATCCATATTCCCAGTATTGTTGGTACTTATTGATCTTACTTTGTACCTCAGCTATCCTGGATGTATTTTCATGTTAAAGCCTGTCTTTAACAGCTATTTGTCACGTTTTCCCCAGATAAACTGTAGAAAAATGGCATTTGGTACCATTATTGAGCATCTTATGTACTGTTTGCATTATCTCCTGTCAGAGAAGGTTAATGGTTGGTTAACAAATATTTGTAATATGAATGAAAAGGCGTATTTTTTGTACTTCTGCGCATCATTTAATGCTATGTATTTGGACAAAATGGCGTCCTGCCCTGTACTTTTACCCTAACACATAACACATTAGACATTATGTGAGGTAACCTTGATGGTATTTAGTGTGATAGGAGGAGACTCTCCACCATACTGTACCCTAACCCTAAACATTTAGCATGTTTGAACGATGTAAAATGAGTCGCCAAAAGCTTAAAAAGTGCCAAAAGCGGCGGGCTGTTTCCATCTCTGTACCTTTTCCTTCTGGAGGTGTCACATAGCTCCGTTCATTTGTTTCCTGCCCCTCAGTTTTGTTGCTGATACGGATGTGGTGGAAAATAAAAGCATGAAACTTTAGTGGCAGATTGTAGAAAAATAAACACATTTAGAGAGAAAATCACTTTCAGACACATGCATTTGTATTTTGGCCCAAATCTTTTTCCTTTTAAAGGTTTAAAACTAATAAAGTAAGTCAAATGAACCCATTGCTCTGTGCTTTGGCAGAAATGAAGGCAGCCAACGCTGTAATGCCTCTTTAACACTGGAAGCTAGTGTCCATGATGGGATACTTTAACTCTATTAAGTCATGATGCACTGTACAGTGCGTGTACTCCATTTAATCCTCAAACAGGCAGACTAATCAATTGCTTTATTGATTGTCTATAGTGTACCTGGCAGCCTGTGGCGAGACGCTCAATATAGACTTCACTCTGCCTTTCAATGAGTTTGTTCCAACCATCTGCCATACCCGCTTCAGCTTGAGGGTGAGTCCGGCCTTAAGTGGACGCGTTTTGTTCTGCACATTAAAATGTCGATTCCTAATTGAGTTTTTACTGTTTTGGAGGTGCACCTGCAGACGTACGACTGCTTTTAGGGAATTTTTCATGCTGGTTTAAAGACTTATTTTTGAGCTGCAGCTGTATTTGCTGCGCGCCCACAAATGTTAGCACTTTGACACCGGCTGTGAATGTGTGTGGGTGCTTGGGTGTTTCTGTCCTCTTCAGGCGGAAGATACAGACATGCGTCTGTCGCTGCCCGAGTGCCACCCGAGCCGCTGCCCCCTCCTCACCCTGGCCAAAGACTACCAGAACGTCAAGCTGCCCCCTGACATGTTCATGTCAGGGGAGAGTCAAGGAGCTCCTCCTCCAAAACCCACCAAGCCCCGCTGGAGGAACATCACCCACGCAGAGTGAGATAAACCTTCACACTTTTAATCTCTTGTTGTGGGCAAAAAAGTGAGTGTGTTAGCAAGGAGCAGGATGACTCATCACACGAGTGCTGAGACAGAAGTGAGAATGTGCCTTCAGTTTGATGCTGTTTATTTCAGATCTGATGTGCTTGTTGAGTTGGGCTCACTGGGGTTTTTAATGACCTGTTTTCAGCGGTTGGTTCTGATAATTCTGCGGTTTTAGTGCTTTTAGACATTTGATACTGTGGTTTGGATCAGGATTCTTCACTTGAGGAGTGCCCCAGGGGTGCGTTTTGGGTCCAATCCTTTTTTCTTTGCATATGTTGCCTTTGCGGCTGTCTTTAGGAAACGTAACGTGCCACTCTGCTGCTTTGCTGATGACATCCTGGTTTACCTGTCCATCACACCCCTACTAAACTGTCTAAATGACATAAAGACCTGGCTGAAGCTCAGCTTTCTTAACCTTAATGAAAGTAAAACTGAGGTGATTTGTTTTGGGACGTTATTGCCGAGGTGGAACCTGAGCTGGTAAATCAGGCTCCTATCACCTGGTGCTCGGGCCGCTGTAAGTCTTTGTATTCGGGCTTTGATGCAGCAGCTCCTCTTTCAACCTGAAGCCTGATCAAATAACTCGGGTCTCGTCTTCCCTTCATTGGCTCCCAGTTTATTTTCAGATTGATTTTCGGATTTTATTGCTCACTTTTAGGGTTTTAAACAGCCAAATGCACATCTGTACAGCTCAGGCATTACTACTGTGTTGTGTTTTATTGGTTGTTTTTACCTATTACTTCATTCTTCTTAGTATCGTTTGGTCGCTTCTTTATGAATAAACTTGACCTTTTTAACATTACGCTAACTTTAAGCTGTGCTAATACTTTCTGCTGAGGCACTTGGCAGCTCTCACTCTGGTAGAAACACTATTACAAACACTTCTCGTTGTGTTTCTGTTGTTGAGTCGGGCATTTTTACTGTTTAAAGGTGGATTTTGTAACTTTACGCCTCAAAAACGTCACCACAAGGGGGCACTGTTTTACCAGATGTTGTGTACGTCTCCATTCTTTATCTTAACTGAAAAATCAACCGACTAACGAGTAACAATAAGACGAGCGAAGGCTCATTTTGTTCAGTTTTCTACATAAGAATTACTCCTATAAAGGCGGAGTTGTTTATTGACATGCAAGCCAAGTCCTGCATGACTTTAAATGGGTCAAAGGACCCTAACAAACCAGTTTGGACATGATCATTTCATTATTTCTTTGTTTTCTACTGATGAGCCTTCATGCCAATCAGGACACTCATTTGGCTGTTTTACTGTCCAAATAAAGGTTCTCAACCTTTGTAGAACCTCCATGACGTCTCAAGCTTACCTTTTGTTGTAAAGTTTATGAAATAAAAAGTGACTTCAGCGCATCAGCATTTGAAGAAGTTTGTTGATAAATTGTCACATGGTGTTAGCGCCTTTGCAACACTTTTTAAGCTGCAAAATGAGAAATAATAGCTCATTTTCTGAGCCTTTTTTTCCCTTTTTCTTTTGATTTTAACCCGAATTTGATGTGTAACTTTGAAACTAAAACCACGATCGGTCCATGCATGTCAACATGTGGTTGATATGAGCAGCTATGCAGCTTGAAATGATCGTCAGCACAGTCCTGACCTGAACAACCGTACATCGATCGGTTTGCCTCATCAGATTTAGTGCATGATCATTTAAAATGCTCGTAGCCCTGAGTCTGGCTGTGCTGATGTATGACTGTGAGATCTGGGAGGTTACGATCGGGGGAAATTAGGCGTGACCTGTTTGCTGTCCGCCGCCTCCTCTTCGTCCTTCACTTGAACGCGTCATAAAGCAAACGATGAAGTGTGAAATCCGCTTTAAACGATGATGCGGCCTTAAAGCTGTGCTGCCTATACGTCTTTCTCATCCTTCCACCAGAGCTGGCTGGGTGGACTGCTGGAGCGTGCCAAACTTCTTGCTCATCATTGACTACACCTGGCACCCCATCTATCCGCAGAAGGCTGATGAGCAGCTCAAGCAGTCGTGTAAGCTCACCAGGATTATTTCTTAGTAAAGTTAGTAAAGCATTAAGACTGCGGAAGACATTCTAACCGCCCTGAAACTCACCGATCTGTCATCTTGTCGCCCAGTGTCTGAGATGGAGGAGTCCATGCTGTCAGCTTTGCGGCCTCCGGAGCACACCGGCGCCCCCCCGCGCTACACCTCCACGTCGGCTTCAGCCGCCAACAGCCGGGCTGCCACCGACCCCTCCGAGCTGCCTCCTGACAGACTCCACGTGGAGATGGAAATGTCCCCAGATTCTCAAATCCTCCTCTACGGGCCTTTGCTCCGAGCCCTGATCGCCATCAAGGTAGAGAAATCCTTAAATCTGTCAGTGATATTTCAGAGATCCCAGTCTGAGAGCTTTCTGAGCTCCCTTTCTGCTGTTGGAACAGGAAAACTATTTTGGCGAGGATGACATGTACACAGACTTTGAGGAGGCCGTGTCCAGCCCTGTGTTGTCAGCCTCGACCTCCTCAGGCCTCGGCTGGTCTCCTCTGGGGATGGAGGACAGCGAACAGAAGGAGAGCTCAGACATCCATCCCCTGGACCTGCGGCCCTGGGACATCACGGTGCTCATCAACCTCTACAAAGTCCACGGCCGGCTGCCGATAGTAAGACTGATGATTGCCTTTCATTTAGTTTTAAACTTTGGCTTTAAGAATAAGAGGAAAATGGAGGCATCAGGAGTTAAAGATGATCAAACATCCACTAGAAAGAGCTGTTCCTGCAAAACAGCAGTGAGAATGCTTATTCGCTGAATGGGGATAGCTGACCATGCTAAAAAAGGTGAAAATAGTGAAAATTGAGTAGAAAACAGTTTGAACAAGAATTTGAACATTTGAACATTGGAATGACTTGAACTTTCTGGAAAAAGGCAAAATTGATTAAATGTCTTAAAAAAAAAGTTACAAGTCCTGGCAGAAAAAATTGAAGGTTTAAAGAAGGACATTTGAGATGAATTCTGTTCATAATGCAGAAAAATATGAATATTTTAATCAACTGAAGCTATATGAAGGCAGAAAAGTACAGGAAAGAGAAGAAAAATGCTAAATTAAAGGGAAAAAGATCAGAAAAATGACAAACAATGCAGGAAAATGTGAATATTTAGCAGAAAATGATTTGCTCGAGTTTCAAAAGTCTTAGTTTTGACTTTTGATGGTTCTAACTTTTATACTTTTAAAACTATTTTAAATAACTAATCTGTCCACAAAAATGTTCAACCATTTAAACCTTTTGCAAAAAAATGCAGAAGTCTTAGTTGAAAAAGTTGAAAGGTTAAAAAGGACAGAAAGATTTAAAGGATTGAAAATTTTTGTGGAAAAATGTGCAGTTAGTTATTTTAAATATTGCTATAAAAGTTAAAAAATGTGAAATATTAGTAGAAAGTCATTTGCTGCAGTTTCAAAAGGCCTGAAATGTATTTTTGAAAGGGCTTGGAGCTAGAAGAAGGCAGAGAAGTACAGCAAAGAGAAGAAAAATGCAAAACTAAAAGGGGAAAAAAATCAGAAAGATGACAAACAATGCAGGAAAATGTGAATATTTAGTGTGAATATTGTGCTGTGAGACAGATAACATCATGTTACATTGCATTAGGAGCACATATAACACAGGCTGGCATAAAGCTTTTACAATAGGGCAGCCATGTTGAGTCTGGCCTCATCACTCGTTGCTATGGGCAACAGCTGCACGTGCCAAATGCCAAATCTGCACAGTAATACAGATGCTAAAAGATGTCCCGAGTAACCCTTTTCTTTGTGCATTTCTGACTGTAACCAACTCTTTTTGGCGTCTCCAGCACTGCAGCAGTGAAGGTCCAGAGGGTCCGTCTGGCTTTCTGGAGCGGCTGTGTTTTGAGATGAAAAAGGGTTACAAGGAGACGATGCTTCAGATGCTCCTGTCTCCGGTTCACATCTTCGTCAGTGACAACTACCAGGTGCTGATTTTATCTTTAAACTGCAACTCCCAGGTCCAAAATAACTTAGCAAGCTGTTTGAAATGTGAATTAAAAACAGAATGCAATGATTCAGAAATCTTATCAGCCAATATTCTGTAAAAGTGAGACGTTTTACTGTTTAATGGATAAAATGAGCTCATCCTGAACCCGATGGCAGCAACACGTCTCAGAAAAGCTGGAACAGGAGCAATAAAAGGCTAGAAAAGTAGGTGTTACTCATAAGAAACAGCTGGAGGAAGATGTTGAAACTAATCAGATTAATTAGCAACATGATTGGGTATAAAAGAGCACCTGAGAGAGGAAGAGTCTCATCTACAGAACCTAAAATCATCCAAAGAGGATCTGGAGACATCTCTGTGACCTTCAGGCCTGGATGTCTGTGACCTTCAGGCCCTCAGGCAGCTCTGCATTAAAAACAGACCTGATTCTGTCCTGGAAATCCCTGCCTGGGCTCAGGAACACTTCCAGGAATCATGGTCTGTGAGCACAGCTCAGCGTAACATCCACAGATGCAGGTTAAAGCTCCACCAGGCAGAGAAGAAGCCACATGTGGACATGATCCAGGAACTCTGCCGTCTTCTCTGGACCGAAGCTGGTTTAAGATGGACTGAAGCAAAGAGGAAACTGTTCTGTGGTCAGATGGATCAGAACCTGAGGCTGCGTCCTCCAGACTAAAGAGGAGAGGGAGCATCCAGCTGGTTATCAGCTCTCAGTTCAAAGCCTGCATCTCTGATGGTGTGAGGGGGCATTAGTGCCTGTGGAACTGGAAACCTGCACATCTGGAAAGGCTCCATCAAAGCTGAAAGGTATGAACAGGTTTTAGAGCAACATCTGCAGCTTCTTCAGGGAAGGCCTGAAATATTTCAGCAGGACAAAGTTAAACCACATCCTGCATCTACTCCAGCAGCACGGCTTCGTAGAAGAAGAGTCCAGCAGCCGGACTCTTCTGCTCCCAGAGGTCCAGCAGCTGGTCTCCTCAGTTCCAGATGATTACAGATGTTGTTAAAAGAAGAGTCGATGCTACACAGTGGGGAAATATGGACCTGTCCCATTATTTATGAGACACGTTGCTGCCATCAGACTCAATAAGAGCTGATATTTTCCATAAAAATGTCTCACTTTCCTCATTTGATGTTTTCTGTGTTGAATTTTGGTTTTAATTTACATTATATTTACAGTTTATTTGGTCAGTAATCCCTCAGAAAATCAATGTTCTTCTCATATTTGTGAAAACAAGAACAAAAAAGCAGCTGTTTTGGTGTCTTTTGTCCTTCTCACTGGTTACAGCATCAGCAAAGCCAGCCCAGCACAGTGAATAATTCCTGCTCTGTGGAGTCGGCAGTAAATACACAACCGGCTCTTTAAGGTGGAACCAGAGGGGATGACTCAGTCACAAGAAAACAACCTCAATAAAAACTGCTCTCAGCCACGTTTCTAAATAAGCAGCTACATGTTTTTGAATCCTTTTTTCCATAATCCCAGACACATTCACCTCCTCCAGCGGGATAAAACGCCCTTTCTGTGCCTCTCGTTGGGATATTACAAAGAGAAACAACAGCTTATGCTGGAGGAAGAGGTTCTTTTTCGATCGTGTGCTCATCTCTGGTTTTGCCTGCAGCGTCCGACGGCGGATGGCGTGCTGAGGGATGGACACCTGAGTCTGTCTGGCTTGCAGATGAGGGCGCATGCCATGTTCTCGGCTCAGGGCCTCCCTCTGGGCAGTGACACTCTGGAGTACGCCTGGCTCATCGACATGCAGGCCGGGGGCCTCACCGGCAGGGTCACCGTTCCTCAGGTGTGTGGGAGTTTTTGTTTTTATTCGCTGGAGCTAAAGAGCCTTAAGAAGATAAATCTAAGCTGGTTATGTTAAAGATCTTGAGGCGAGCTGAGTCCCTGGGTTCAAGTATTACTCTTACAGATTGATTTATGTATTTTCTCTTTCTCCTGTAAGGTGGCCAGCATGATCGAGTGGGGGGAGTCTTTCCTTTTCCACGTAGTTTCTCGAGAGTTCCAGCTCGAACAGCCCAAGCCCTCCGTCATCTGCCAGCATGGCGTTGATCGGCGCATCTGCGATGCAAAGGTACCCACTGGTAGTAAGAAGTGCTGCAGGAGCTGTGAGCTTAGCTCTGATGCAGCTGTCAAGCTTTGCTTTGAACTAGTTTCACATGGTTGCAGCTGGAGGCTGCTTTTGCAGGACTTGCATGTTGGTCAGATCTAGCCTGTGTGATCCGATACTCAACAGAAACCACTGAAAACCTTCCTCTAATGAAGCTTGACTCAGAAAAGACACTTTTTTTTCACAATTTAAGAAACTGAGAAGGCGACAACACACGTCTATTTATATCCTCGCAGCTGCCTTCCATTGGAGACGCACACACCGCTGTGATAGGCTCTATCGCAGCGTTTCTCAACACTTCTTGCTTGTATGTGTATTTTAACAAGGATTTTTTTCAAATCTCTACCCCAGAGCCCTCATTAGTTTCTGACAACTGAGCAGCTGTGGCCGCAGGCACAATGTAAAGCACAGTCAAAGGCTGTGAGAAAGCACTGAAAAGCCTCTGAACAATGGTTGTCTTGCAGCTGAACTGCCTGCCTGGTCATTGTCGCACATCAGAGGACCTGAAGTACACCATGACGCGGCTCGCCATGGATGGAGTCGACCTCTTTTTTGTGGAGCACGGCTGCGCCGCCAATATCAAGGTAATAACTCACCCCGAGCAGCGATGATGTGTAAAGAAAAGACTTATTGAGTTAGTCTGACGATGTTAGAAGAACCAAAATCATTCAGAATCGAGCTGCACAAAACCGGACAAAAACACCCAAATAAAACCAGTTCAAACCAGTCCTGCATCTAAACGCTCAACTGCCCCAAACCTCCATCTTTCTGTTCCCAGTCCAATTAATTAGGGCTGAGCCATTTTATCGATACCGGTAAAGTATCGGGGCGATTATCGATATATATATCGATAATCGCGGCTGAAAATCTGAAAAAAAAAAATATATATATGTTTAAAGCAACTTTATTGAAAAGTCAGACGTTACAATTAGTGAAAACACAGAACATTAACATTGTACAAAACAGTGATAAATCAGTTGATAAAAATGTTATATAAAGAGCATAGCTCAGTGGTTTTGATGGCTTTTCTGTTTATAGAACGTAGGATTGTTGTAATTTATTGTTTGAGCTCCTTCTCAAAAACGAAAAAAGATGGTTTGTTATTAGAGAATTTGGATTTGTGTTTTCTGGTATTTAGCAAGTAAAACAAGCAGGTTGATGATGTAATATTAACATAAACATGAGTCTGAGTAGGCTGAAGACATCTTTGTTTGTTTCTGTTTGTCTGGTGGTGTTCTTCTTCCGGGTCAAAGGTCAGACCATCAGTCCAATCAGCGACGATTCATATTAAATCACACTGTCCCTTTAAAATCTTTCAGAAAATGATGTGTATTAAATCGTGTTGAATCGTATCGTGAGATCAGTGTATCGCTGCAGCCCTAAAGTTAATCCTAATGTTAATCCAGCCCAGTTCCCAGTCCAGCGGCTCTCATATTTGGGATTTGGAAGCAGCACATTTGGACGACATGTCAGCTTCTGGTCGCTCTGCTCTAATAAATTCCTGATTATTACATGTGGCAGATAAAAATCACACATCTGTGCAGTGAATTCAGCTCTACTGACATGGAGATGTGCCTCAGAGAAAGTTTAGAAGCAGCAGAATGTTTTCTGGTAGCGACGGAGCTCCAGTTCACACTTTAACAGCCAAAAACCTGGAAATAACTGGACTGGACTGAAATAACTCCAGAAGAAATGAAAGCATGCTTAAGATTAGAGGCTCCTGCTGTAGGGAAACCGTTTTCCATGTTCCATTCCCACCTGCCTTCATGCCCTGAGACCAGTTTAGGGCCATTTTATCTGATCTTCATGTGAGGACTGTGATGTCTCCAAAAAAAGGGAAAAAATGCACATAGTTTCCTTTTTTTTGGCCTGTTTTTGCACATTGAGAGACAAAAATAATATAAAAATATGTTTTGTACTGTTCAGATGTCAAATTTAATCTGCTGTGAATGTGGAACTGCAGCGTTTTTTTCTTCATGCAGTAAATTATGGATCACTGCCAGATGTTGGACTTCCTCACAGGTCGTTTTCTGGCCCTTTTTATGATTAAAATAAGCAGATGGACATGTTGAGGCTTATGTGTTGGCTCAGCTGTGCATGTAACCCTGCAGGTTGTCGGTTTAGAAACATGTTAGATTTCTGGTTTTTGGGCAGATTTATATCTTTTTTTCCTTTTCTCGCTGTTAGAAAAAAATTCTCTCAAAATTAGGCTCAGAGTCGCTGGAAACGATGAACACAAAACATTTATTTCTTGCAAGAAAGAGACGAGTCGGCACAACCTGTCAGGAAGCTGCTCAGAGCTGTCTGCCTAACAAGATGGTGCTAATGCTATTTATATTGTTTATGACCACAAAATGTTATGGGAAAAGGCGCATTCAATGTTATGGGAAAAGGCGCATTTCTCACCATTTAATATTATGGGAAGAGGCGTTCAATGTTAAGGGAAAAGGCAGTTCTCGCCACTCATTATTATGGGAAGAGGCGTTCAATGTTATGGGAAAAGGCGCATTTCTCACCATTTAATATTATGGGAAGAGACGTTCAAAGTTATGGGAAAAGTCGCATTTCTCGCCATTTAATATTATGGGAAGAGACGTTCAAAGTTATGGGAAAAGTCGCATTTCTCACCATTTAATATTATGGGAAGAGACGTTCCATGTTATGGGAAAAGGCAGTTCTCGGCACTCATTATTATGGGAAGAGACGTTCAAAGTTATGGGAAAAGGCGCATTTCTCACCATTTAATATTATGGGAAAGACTAGTGCATGCAGTCAAAACACTTTTGCTTGATACATAGTATTATGAGAAGAGAAAAGATGGGGGGAGGAAACCTCCCTCCATCACAGAACTCTTATTCTTGCAGCTTTCCTCATGGTATAACTATAATTTTTCCAACACCCTCTGCAGACGGGTGTTGTCCGTGTGGCCAACTGTAACCTGCACAACCAGGCGGTGGGCGAGGGCATCAGCGCCGTGGTGCAGGACGTGAACATCCGACAGTACATCGAACAGCAGCAGCAGCACAGCGAGGCCGCCAGGCTGCTGCTGGCCGGGCAGGGTCCAGGTCCGGCTCAGCCCTTAGGTCTGGGTCAGCTGCCTCTGCTGCGCCGCTCAGTCTGGCTGGAGGCCGGTTCGGTCAACCTCAACCTCATCACAGCAGATATCGCCCTGGCTGCCGACCACCCGGCCAAATGTGAAGTCCAGAGGCACTTTCTGGAGCTGCATGACGCTCAGACCAAGAGGTAGAACACGCTCTGACGTTAACTTTGAGCCTGAATGCATCGCAGCTCAGTGGTGACGCTTTAAAACACGTTTCACACAACTGTGAGTGCTGAAACTTATTTTCAGAGAGGAACTGACTCATCTGTTGTGTCACACCTCTGTGGAGTGAGTCACCGATGCAGTCAGTGTTCGGCTCATAATGCAACACAGAGATTTAAAACAAGGGGAGATGACTCTGTTCCTGTCGTCACAGAAACATACGACGATAAAGGCCAAATACTTATGTTTATGCATTTAGCAGACGCTTTTATCCAAAGCGACTTACAGGTAGGCAGATAGGCTAAGGGGGCCTTGCCTAAGGACCCCAAATGGAGGTAATACCTTCCATGCAGGGGATTTGAACCCATGAACTTTCAGCACAATATATCCATTAACATGGGTTTATTATGGGTGCCCAGATTCTATCCCTGGTCTGGAGACACGCATATTAGGTCAACTGGAGATTCTCTATTAAACGTGGGTATAATGTGAGTGTAAATGGTTGCTTTACTATGTTTTAGACCTGTGGGGCTAAGGATAGGCTCCAGCAACCCTGAACAGAATTTAGACAATGGATGGATGGATATTCCATCAAAAATGCAAGTTGGAGATTAATCCACTTGCTTTCACCCACATGAAAGGTGGCAATCTCACCACTACACTATCCAGTCCATACTCACCATGAAATCATCTGTTTTAGCTCGTAACTGGACCCCCACACTCGGTTTCCCCCCCTCTCTAGGCTGTGGTTCCTGTGGCCCGATGAGCCCAGCATCCGCAACAAGCGAGGCAGGAACCGCTGCGGCTGCCTGGGAGGCTGCAGGTTCTTTGGAGGCACCAACATGGGCCTGGACTTCTTCAGGCTGGAGGAGCTGACGCCCTCCTCCTCGTCGGCGTTCTCTTCTTCCAGCACCGAGTCGGACATGTGCTACGGCCAGTCTTTGCTGCAGCCGGGGGAGTGGATCATCACAAAGGAAACTCCAAAAGTGGATGGTATGGATTTGTTAGGGATATGTCTCCTTATGGTTCGAATGCATTTAAAGGAAGGCTTGAGGATCACTGGCTGTTTATGTCGCTGCAGAAATGAAGCATCTTGAGCTTTCTTTCTGTTGTATCCATGGTTTCTCAGGAAAGGTCGTCGGACTCAAAACAGAGACGCACTCCCCCTGCCTGCCTCCTGAGCTGCCTGAGAGGCGTGGCCAGCAGCACCTCAGCCTCCAGGTGCCCCAGCGCTCCCACAGCTCCGCCTCTTCCTCCGAAGAAAACAGCTCCTCCAGCGCCGCCCTGCCCCTCCTGGCTGGAGAGAGGGACACCCCGTCACCTAGCAACGAGGAGCGCGTGTTCCCTGTGAACGGCAAAAGTCCTGCTGAGTGAGCATCGTCACGAATAGTTAGAGCAGGGGTCGGCAACCTTTTTGACTAAGAGAGCCACGAAAACAAAAAAATTGGAAATTTATTTCAATGAGAGCCATATAATATATTTTAAAAGTGAATTCAACTAAATGTCAGTATAATAAGCCTCTGAATTTATTAGCATATTATATTAGCATATATTAGCATATTATTTATTAGCATATATTAGCATATTATTTATTAGCATATTATTTATTAGCATACTCGCCATCTGTGAATGGTTTTCCGTTCCTCACTATTGCTAAAGATCCAGCAAAGCTAGCGGAATTATAGTCACCTTGCCGGGTTGCTGCTAGCTGCTTGTACCCTGCTCAGTAGCTCTAGCTTGTACCCTGCTCAGTAGCTCTAGCTTGTACCCTGCTCAGTAGCTCTTGGCACGCTTTCTTTCTGCTGTCTCCTGCCGGGTATTTTGATGCAAAGGTAGCATGGCGCGTGTTGAAGTGCCGCTTTACATTCGACCGTTTCATCGATGTAATTTTGTCTTTGCAAATTAGACACACCGCAGAATTTGCTCTCTCCACAGAGGCGAATTCTTCAGTCCATTCGGCCTGAAATGTACGATACTCTTTTTTTCTTTTCGCCATCTTCTTGGTCGAAGGGTTAGCTTTGAGCTAATGACCGAGCAGACTGATTCAAAAGGGGGCGTTTACCTGTTTAGTCCAGTATCATCCAATTTAAAATAATGCTCCTGCAGCCCTGAACAGGACATGAAAAATCGATGGATGGATTAAAACAAGTGAGAATATTTAGTTTTATCTGAGCCAGATGCACCTGGCTCGCAAGCCACAGGTTCCCGACCCCTGAGTTAGAGCGTGTCTGAGAGCCGTGAACTGAACAGCAACAGGCCCTGAGGTGCTTTCTGAGTGTTGTTGTCTCTTGTTACGTTGCAGCACCCTGGGGGAGGTCCCGGAGGTCTCACCCGTCTCACCCAACAGCTCCCAGGATCGCTCCTCAGTGCGCTCGCCTCTCTGCTCGCCTCTCAAGCGCCAGTCATCTGTTCACTCCGGTCGGCTGGGCAGCACCAAGAGCCTGTCGGCCGCCGTCTTCACCGACAAGCCCCCCCCGGTGCTGTCTGGAGGCGTGCAGTTCAGCAGCGAGGTTTCCCGCAGCGACGAGAACGTCCTGGATTCTCCTCGCCAGCGCCGAAGCTACGGCTCCTTTCCCTTCACGCCGTCGGCGGACTCCAACACCTTCCACCAGTACCGCTCTGCCGACTCCAGCATGTCGGTGGCCGACAGCGAGGCCTACTTCTCTGCCGCTGAGGACTTTGAGCCAATCAGCAGCGCCGACGAAGGTCCCGGGACGTACCCGGGGCGCAAGAAGAAGAGGAGGCAGCAGATGCAGGCGCCGCAGCAGCCGCCGTATCACATGGAGAACTACAGGTCAGATAAACGGGGCGAACGCTGCAAATAGTAGCAGGTTGTGCAGGTTACAGTTGGCCACACGGACAACACCCGTCTGCAGAAAAATGATAGTTATACTATGAGAAAAGCTGCAAGAATAAGAGTTCTGTGATGGAGGGAGGGAGGTTTCCTCCACAGTAGCATCGAAAGTCTTATTTATCATCTGTAAGCGCAGATGAATGAATGATCTGTCGAGCTCTGACCTTGCCAGATTTCCCAAAGTGTTTAGAAATGAGATGAAGCAGCCGTTCTGAAGGATGAATGATATGTGTGATAAATGCAGAAATTGGTACAGTTTTAAACTGTTTCTGTGTCACTTCAGTCAAATGACTTCTAAATACAGAAATGGGAGGTTAATTTTGACTTTAGATGACACAGAACCCTGAAATAAGGACCTCAGCTGGAACACATCCACTGTGTGACTCCTAATACTCACCAAATCATGACTTTCATTGTGAAAAACAACTTTCTCGGAGGCAGAACACGCCGCAGCTTTGATTTATTACCTGGACGCGGTCAAACACGCCGTGGCTGGACGTGATTCAGAGGGGCTGAAGCTAATGAGATGTTTGATCCACGGCTATGAATGTCTGGAAAATTGGATTTCACTCCTGATGCGAAGCCGCCTCGTCTTTTTTTTCTATTAGCATAAATTGTTCTCACTTTGATTTCAGCATGTTTTCTGATCGGTACAAAAACAAATATTCAATTTAGTCGCGTGGAAAGTTTCAAATGGCACACATGAGGCTCATTTTCAGAGAGACATTCTGAGCCCTGTGCAGCTCAAAAATAAAAAATAAAAAGGCCTTTTCACGCTAAAATCAACCAGCTTTACGGTATTTCTGCCTCTAAAGGTTAACATGTTTATTTATCCAGCCGGAGCTCCATCTACCACAGCGTTGAGGGTCCCCTCACCTACGTCCTGAATGGGGAGCTGATCACCGAGCCCCGTCCTCGGCCACCACCCCCGACCCTGCCTCCCCAGCCCCTGCCCAGCCACACCTCCCAGGCATCCTTCGTCTCAGCCCTGGCCATGGAGGAGGAGAGCTCAGTGGAGGCGGAGAAGACGGCCGAACCGGGCCCGGTAACGCGGCAGCCCCACGTAATGGCGTGCTACCAGAGCTACTTGGCCCATTACCAGGTACCTCCACTCGCCTTAGACCTAAAGCCTGAACATTTTACAGAATCCTTCCGGCTTAATTCCTCTGTTTGCTAACTTTAACTCTTCCAGGTCTCAAATTGGTCCGTCAAGCAGCCCACCAACAAGCGAACCTCCAAGTCTTCTCTGCATCGCCCTCTTGATCTGGACACGCCCACCAGTGAGGAGAGCTCCGCCTCCTTTGACCAGCTCTCTGTGCCCAGCTTTAAGGTCTTTACTTTGTTCAGTGGTCACCGAAGTTTCCGTTTTATAAACTCCGTCGGAGGTGAAATTGAACGTATTTGAACCACTTATTTAAACCGTCCACAGGTGGTGAAGCAGGGCCTCTCAGCCAGCTCGCTGCTAGACAGAGGACTTCAGCTGATGGATGAGAGCAACAGGTATCTGAGCTGGACTTTAATCAGATATTTATTCATTTAATTTCTTATTCCCTTGTAAATGATGATAAAGTGGTGATAAAGTATGAAACAGAAGCCCCTCAGACGTCTTTGATGCTTGATGCGGTCGCCTCTTCTCTCCGCCACAGCACACCATACACTCCCCTGGATAAGAGGGCCATGGAGAACACGGATGAGGACACAACGACGGATGATTGGACTCTGGAGCAGCCTTTGGCTCAGACCAGAACCACTGCCATTGTGGAGGTTAAGGGCGCCATCAATGTGGTGCTGACGCCCCTTGTGGCCGAGTCCCTGGACAGGTAACAACCCTGAAAACAATAACCCGGCTGCTGCCACAGAGCTGCACTTTCATAGTTATTTCAGAGTTATTTTTAGCCTGAGGCCAAAGATTTGAACTTAAGCCAGTTTAATCCCTTTGCACACAGCATCTCGGGTCTAAGATTCTGCTGACGGGGCTTCAGACTCTGCTGTCATTAGGAATAGTTTGGGTTTGGCTACCAGCACGTGGTTGTAAATGGCATTAAAAGCACTGATCTCTGCAGCTGTCTCACACAGAATACAATAGTGTAATACAGCAGAAAACAGCAATCTGCTTTGTGAGGATGAAGCTCCGTCTCCTGGCCTCTGTGCTGCCAGTAAAGGCAGGTTTCCTCCACAAATGAACATCTGAAAAGCCTCCCATAGAGAAAGGGGTACATTCAGAGGCCAGATTGCTCTGGTTTCATTGAGAAAGTGGCTCCCAACTGAGGTTTTACCCAGTTTTTAACTAAATATGTTTAAATAACACTTGGAATGGCTGTTTGTGTGCCTGGTTTGTTTCAGGTACATCGAGTCCATGGTCCACTTTGTCAGTATTCGACACCCGGCTGCCATTCTGGACGACTTGCACGGCAAAGTCCTGAATGAAGCCTATCAGATCAGCAAGTCCACAGTCACAGAGTCTGTACGTGCAACAGAGCAGCTCACAGTCAGATGTTTCTGCTTTAAACTGTTAGTTTAAAAGCAGAAATAATTGTTCAATGTTTTGAATGTGGATCTACGCAGAGCCAAACAGGCAAGCAGGAGCCGAAGCTGTCCAAGACAGAGGGCACGACCCCTGGCTCGCTCAACATCTCCCAGGGCCAGACCGAGCTGTCCGTCAAACCGGATAATGTGAAAATCAAGGGCCTTCAAGCCAATGTCTCCATCCCCAAGGTGAGACCCATGACCCGAATAATGAGAGGCCAGCCGTGTTGCACAAATTGTGCTCTGACCACGAGAGGTTCAAGAGCAACTGGATGCAGACAGTGGTTTGGATACTAGATAACAAAGTGCTTTAATTTGTAAGCTATTGCATCAGGCATGTGAAAAGTTTGATGAATGCAGAGTGACTCCCTTATATACGCCCTTCTGGGACTGAAACGCATCATTTTAGATGCGTTTTTGCAGCACATTTCAGTTGTCTTTTCTTTAATTGTCCTTTTCTGTGCAGGTGAACCTTTGCCTCCTGCAGGCGTCTGTAGAGGAAGGGTCACCGTCATGCTCCAGTAAGTGTGTCACACATGTGTCTCTGGTGGCGCTGTGCTTCGACAGGATCGCCACGCAGTTCAGGATGAACAGGTAACTCCTCCACAGCTCATCAGACCCTTGTTTGTGGTTGTGTTGGACAGTTATCCCCGTTATAGAAAGATTAAATACTCACAAAAAGTGGCCCGTCTGCAGCATCTCAAACAAGAATGTAAATGTAGGAGCAGACAAGCCTCTGAAGCTCACGTGATCCTTCTGGTCCTTTCAGGGGTATCGTAGAGGAGACTCCAAACACCCTGGAACATGGCCGAACCTCTGTCAATTTGGAGAAGTATGCGTCAGCCACCAAGATGCAGCCTCAGTCTTCTGGCTCGTTGCGCTCCAATGCCGGCATTGAGAAAGGCAAAGAGATTGCCGCTAGACTCTATATCCACCGTATCCACAGCCAGCTTCGCGGCCTGGACTCCACAGGTTGGTATCGCAGTCAGAGCTTTTAGTTTTAACTCGGCCACGACATCATTTCTATCATTTCTGCTCCTTCTGCAGACATTGGCACATGTGCCATCACAGCTATCCCGTTTGAGAAGTCCAAAGTGCTGTTTGGTCTGGAGGAAATGGAGGAGTTCTCCTTGGTGGATGAAACCGACGCCCAGGCAGCAGCGAGCGATTTGGGCCGTTCTGCTGCATCTGTTGAGAAATGGGGCTGGATCATGTTTGAATGTGGCATAGAGAACCTGACGGTCAAAGGTAACCAAGTCCAGCAAGATGAGGACTGTTTGCCGTTTGTGTGCAGATCAGTGAAATACTTCCCATTGTGCCACAGGGGGCCGCCAATCAGGAGCCATTCTTTACAATGCGTTTGGTGTGATGGGTCGCTCCGATGCTGGAGGGAAGACCGGGATGTCCAAGTCGAATGGTTCGACCGGCTCTCAAACAGGAAGTGGTTACAGCACTGACGTGTCTGATGACAACCTCCCAAACGACGCCACCAGTCCCGCCTCCGATGCTAACGAGCATTCAGACTCAGACGACCAGGTGAGACACTCATTTAAGTGCTTTTTGTCATGTTTTCCTGAACTAAACGTGACGAGGCGTGACTCATTTTGATATTTATCATCATCATTTTTCCTTGAACGTCTTCTGCATCAGTGTTTTAAAAGGAAATATCACATTTTAGATGAGAAAAACTCTGTTTTCTGCTGTAAAAACGAGCAACAAAGTTACAGACTTAAGAAAAAGGAGCAATCTGAGTCTGGTGATAAGATTGGGTGACCTGGGTTCAAATCCCCTGCATAAAAGGTCCCACCTCCAGTAGGGGTCCTCGGGTAACCCTACCCTCCTACCAGTATAAGTCACTTTGGATAAAAGCGTCAAATACATAAACAATAAAAAGTTACAAACACAGTGTCGAAAGAACTAAAATCATTAACTTATCTGTTTTTTTAAAGTAGTTAGTAAAAGAAAAGGTAACAACACAGAAGGTGGTCATTGTGCATCAGCAGCAGATGTTTCCAGATGTGCCGTGTTAACCTTTCTGCAAAAGCACAAAATAAACAGGTGGAGAACTTCAGACTGATGAAAGCAGAGAAAAGACACATCAGTTTGGATTAAAAAGGGCCGAAACTGGCAGTAACCAGTCACACCGTGGTAGCTTAAGTCTTCTCAACTTGCATTTACTTAACTGAAGAATATTTTTTAATGATAATCACAGTTGGTTGACCTACAGACTGATGCATTAAAAGCTGATTTTGGTCACATTTAGTGAGGATTTCCTGCAACAAACCAAATCCTAAATGCCACTAAAGTGTAAAAGCTGCTGTCAGCGTAAAGATGTGAATACGTGTACCAGAAAATTGTGCCTGGTCCGACTAAGATGGAGGAGATTAAGCAACTTGGGATGGTTGGGTTGGAAGTTAGCATGTTTACATGAAACTAAAAAGCTTTTTGTATGTTTAGTATGATTAAAAATGGGCTTTTAAGGTGCGTGTAAACATGTACGTATAATGGGAAAGGACAGCTGTCCAATTAAAACGTAGATCGACTGCTGCTCTAACAGAAGAAACTAAATCCAACTTTCTTCTTCTCTGCAGGATGAAGGAGTCGAGTCTGACGACCTGAAGAAAGACTTACCCCTCATGCCTCCACCCCCAGACTCCAGCAGCATGAAGCTGACCATCAGAGAGATCTGGTTCAGCTTCGCTGCTCCCACTAATGTGCGCTCACCTTCACAGGCCATATCGAGGTATGACCACACTGACTACTAAGGCCATATCGGGGTATGACCGCACTGATTACTAAGGCCATATTGGGGTATGACCGCACCGATTACTAGGGTCATATTGGGGTATGACCCCACTGATTACTAAGCCCTCTTTCAAAGAAACATGTTATTACAGTAGTCTGTGATTGGAACTAAAAGTAAGTGAATTAATATCAGTGCTGTGACAACAGGACAGTGTGTTCAATACAATATTAGTTCCTGGAGTAGCTTTCTATGAAAATCCCCTCATGGCTACAGTTGTCAGTCACTGTCTGTGCAGATCTGTCAGTCTGACAGCTCAGCAAACATATCACACAGGGAGTTGCACCCTGAATTTAGAGTTTTATTGATACTCGATTTATCTGGCGTCAGAGAAACAAACAGAAAATGCAAAAGTCTTTTAACATATTACTTCATATGTTACACAGTTTCGCATTTTAACTGCTGGTTAAGTCAAAGTGTTTCATAAGCTGTGCAAATATACAGCAAAAAACACGAGTTAACAATAAAGCAGTGCTTCTATGATTAAAAGCCAAGATCGACCTCTCAACTAGCAATAAATGGGTTCCAGCCTGGATTTAGGGACATCCAACTGCACTCACTTTCTACACCTCAGAGCTCTGGATTGAGTTTGAGGCTATAAAAGTTCAGATGGTCTGATGATGCCTTTGAGACTCTTTAAAACAACAAACCGGATCCTTTTAATGGACTGAATGCTGATAAAATAGAAGAATAAGCATATTTTTGTATTGATTGATCAGATAAAGGCTGACGTTTTCTCTATTGTGCGTCCAGGCAGTTGAATTTGCTCAGCACCGCCACACCTGCCATTGGAGCCTGGCTGGTTCCCATTGACCAACTCAAATCTTCGCTCCGTAAGCTGGACATGGAGGGCACGCTGCGTGTGTGCGCCGTCATGGGCTGCATCATGACCGAAGCCCTGGAGGTGAGCAGCGCCAACATCTCCATTTTTTCTTTTTGTCACTGGATAGTTTAGTGGTAAGATTGCCACCTTTCATGTGGGTGACCTTGGTTCAAATCTCCTGGTACTCAAAGGTATTACCTCCAGTAGGGGTCCATAGGCAAGGCCCCCTTACCCTATCTGCCTACCTGTAAGTGGCTTTGGATAAAAGCGTCTGATAAATGCATAAACATCAACAACAACACTGTATTTTTGACCTTTCTGCCGTGCGTTTGGTTGTTTTCCCCACAGAAAAAGAGCATCCACATCCCGATCCGCAGCAAATACAACCGTGTGACTAAACGAGCCCGCTACCTGCACGAGAATCCCTCCTGCATGCTCTGTAACATCCTGCACCGCTACCTGCAACAAGCCGACTACTCCATCATAGAGGAGGCCACCATGGTGAGCTATGGTGACCACAACTGCTTTTCTGTGGTAAACCGTGGTGCTAATCACGTCTTTCACCTCAGAACGATGGCGTCCCGGCTTTGGTGACTCTGAAGAAGGGCCTGGTGGCTTTGGCCAGACAGTGGATGAAATTCATAGTTGTCACTCAGGGTTTTAAGGCTATTGGTCTGATGAAACCCAGCCAGCTTACCAAACCCAATGAGCCTCCGCAGAGCCTGGTGGACACCATCCTGGGTCTGGACAGCGGAGCTGCGCTGCAGAGCGACACCAGCGCCGATGGAGCCGAGTTTGAATTCGACGCAGGTGGGAACGACCAGCTTTCATTGTGCCGATACTAAAGTGGTGTTGCAGATTCTTAACCCTGTGTTTTTCTTGGAGTTTTATTCGATCTGATTATTGTGAAGCCACAGTGAGTGAACACACCATGTTGCTGGAGGGAGCATGCAGCCGTCCTCCACCTAAAGAAGCAAACACCGGTCCCGTCAGCGGAGTGGAGATCATGAGGAAGCTTTCCAAGTCCCACACACACAGCGAGTCTGCGCTCAGAATAAAGGTACGAGTTCAAGGCCTGCTGCAAGCACACACTGATGCGGCGCTGAGACGCCTCTATCTGACCAAACGGAGCAGCAACGGGTTAAAAATCGGCTGATAAATTCAGTTTACACATTAATATTCACAATACAGACAATGTTTGACTATTAATCGGCCCCCCTCCTTCTCTGCTTGTAAACCAGACGGTATAGATGGCAGATTGCAGTTTTAGCAGATCCATCCTTGCTCGTCCAGTGATGCACAGAAAGCTGTGAAAGGTTCCCTCCAAGGCAGCCATAAATCTTGCTTTTAGAGTCGCATGCTGTCAGCTTTCCAGGATTTATCAGCTGAGGTTATTTCATTTTTCCAAAGGAGCAGCATTACAGAATATGGCAACATATCAGCTCTCCTTTTACCCTTCCTGGAGCTGCAATGAGCCTCAACTATTTTTAAATATTTCAAGCTAAACTGCTAGAAGGTCACCAACTTCATCTCTTTTTATGGAAACATTTGCTTCTTCTCTCAGTTTTCTCTGAAAGGAGCTTTAATACCTTCAGTTTGATCTTATATCTTTAGTTCTTATAGATGACCGTTGGCTGTTTTCTATTTTCTGGTATTTTAAGGAGGCAGGTTTCAGCTGTAATAATCCCTCTGCCTAAGTGGGTGCTGTGACCTTTTTTAAAGGAAGTAGATGATCTACAGCTCTGACTGACAGTGTGGAATGAAGGTGACTCCATCTTTGGGCAGCCAGAAGGATTAAAGTGTCCACTTAAAGGCGAGATGGAAGACGCTTTTCTTTCTGTGCCAAATTAAAGTGGCTCGTGTTGATGTCACCTCTGCTTTTATTAAGCCAGCTCAGCTCAACCTTTAATTCAGCCTCTCCCTGACGTTGCCCGACACAGTTTACCCGACCTGTCATTTAAATGAGACGCCACCCGACGGCGTGAACGTAACCTGCGCGTTTGTCGTTCCCAGGGCTCCCATCCCTACCAGTCGCTGAGCTACACCAGCGGCGACACGGCCGCCGACTCCCCCGCCCACGTGAGCCGTGTGGGCCTGCCGGCCAAGGACAGCCCCAGGAAGGAGAGCCTCCTGAGCAACCTGACGGGCAGCTTTCGGAGCCTGCACAACCTGCTGGAGGGCACGCCTCAGAGGAACGAGCCGTCCGCCGCCGCCGCGGCCAAGAGCAGCTCCCTCACACGCACAGGTAGGCGCTGTTCAGAGCCGGGAAGCTTCTGGTAGACTCACGAGTTACGTCAGGTTCACATTTCTGCTTCAACACTGGCCTCTGCTGGTCAGGAACTAAAGGGTTGTGATCACAAGTGTGCAGAGTTGAGGTGTTGGGAGTTATTTACGATGTTTCAGCCTCTATCTTTCAGACATTTGTCAAATCAAAGGAAACTGAAAGGTTTTACGCCACAAACTGATCAAAAAAGCTTTATTTAGGGAGAAGAAAACCAGATTTCTTCTGTAAAAATAATGATTTAACTTTTTAGAATGTATCAGTTTGCTTTTTAACTCTAAATTCAAGGAATCGTGTTATTCCTGACCATTAACTCCAGGGTCTGAGCGGTCGTCCGTTCTACCAAAGGGGGGAACTCTGCTGTGAGTGGGCGTTTCCCCCTGAAATCGAAAGGCATTGGGAGAAGACAGAGGGCCGTCTGTGCGTTGACTGCGAGCGTCGACGGATTAATTATGGGGCTTGTTTGTGAGGTTTTATAGTGACTTATAAGGTCCAGATGGTCAATAGATGGCGCCCAGCGTGGGGCTCGAACCCACGACCCTGAGATTAAGAGTCTTGCTTTCTACCAGGCGAGGGTTAGCTTAACCCGAACCCTGCTCCATAAGAAGGGAAAATAGCTATTCTGAGGCAGCTTAGTGGCTAACAGGACTGAAGGGGTGGAGGTCACTGCCATGTTGTCTGTAGGGCTGAAACGATTCCCCCCAACATGTGTGAATAATGGTGTGCTGCAGCTTTAGTTCTCTGTATCTACCTCAGGAACAGACATGTTGACTGAGCATCCGCTGCTGTCTGAGCCCTCCTCCGTCAGTTTTTACAACTGGATGTCCAACGCTGTGGGTAACCGGACTGGAGGTGTAGCTCAGGAGTCCCCGGTGAACCGCTCCCAGCACAACAGCCTCCAAACAGGTGAAAGGCCAGGGACCACATGTTGGCAGGGAAGGGGTATTCATCATTGGTCCTGTCTAAATATACTATCTGGGTCAATTTTTTTTGTTTTTTTTGTACTTTTTTAACCCAAAACTTAAAAACAATCTATAAAACAGCTGCACACTTTGTGCCGAGCAGGATTATATCTGTAAAAACGCATCATAAGTGATGTAAAACCAGCCTGTCTCACATAAAAACTCAGCTCACGTTCCCTAAAAGTGGGCGAACGATCATATAAGGGTCAGAAAGGGCTGCCGTCCATTTCTCCTCGAGTCAGAACTGGGAGAGAAGTTAGTTAGTTTGTTAATTAAATGAGTTTCCATTTAAAATATATATATTAATGCATAGATATATATATATCTGTGCCAACTGGTTACAATTTTAAGGGAAAATTGGTGTAAATGACCAGCAAAAAGACGATGAATGGATAGTATCTGACAGATAAAAGCCAACATGTTGCACAGACGATGCATTTTAATTCAGCAGCTTCACAGTAAGGTTTCACACACCAGGAATTCACCTTAAATTTCCATTTAATGTTGTTCAGACTCCAGATTCACGTTCCCTAAAAGTGGGCGAACGATCATCAGAAAGGGTCAGAAAGGGCTGCCGTCCATTTCTCTTCGAGTCAGAACTGGGAGAGAAGTTAGTTCATTAATTAAATGAGTTTCCATTTAAAATATATATAAAAATGCATATATATATATATATATATATATATATATAGCTGTGCTAACTGGTTACAGTTTTAAGGGAAAACTGGTGTAAATGACCAGCAAAAAGACTATGAATGGATAGTATCTGACAGATAAAAGCCAACATGTTGCGTTTTAATTCAGCAGCTTCACAGTAAGGTTGCACACACCAGGAATTCACCTTAAATTTCCATTTAATGTTGTTCAGACTCTCCGGATTCACGTTCCCTAAAAGTGGGTGAAAGATCATCTAAGGGTCAGAAAGGGCTGCCGTCCATTTCTCCTCCAGTCAGAACTGGGAGAGAAGTTAGTTCGTTAATTGATTAAATGAGTTTCCATTTAAAATATATATATTAATGCATAGATATATATATATATGTGCTAACTGGTTACAGTTTTAAGGGAAAATTGGTGTAAATGACCAGCAAAAAGACTATGAATGAATAGTATCTGTGACATCATTCAGCAGCTTCACAGTAAGGTTTCACACACCAGGAATTCACCTTAAATTTCCATTTAATGTTGTTCAGACTCTCCGGATTCACCCTTTAACAGCTGCAACTACCAGCCTCTGCTGGCTAACCACCCAGAGCGCGGTCCGGCTTCGTTGGGTGTCGCGTTGGTGAAGCTGTTAGCGGTTTATCTCTCTGATTAGCTTGTTAGCTCCAGACAAACCTGGGAACAGCTGATGCTTTTGTGTGTGTTCGTCAGACTAGCGGTGATTTTTCTAGCTGTTCTGTGGTTTGAGTTTTTAAACGCTTCACGGAGCAAATCTTTAATTTTACGCTCCCTCGGTGACACTTTGATGGCTGGAAACCATTCGGAGTAATTCGTGCCTCTCAGATAAGAAACGAAAAAGCTTTTAAAATGGAAAGAGTGAGTTTGGCTTCCAGTCATCTTAAAATGTTGCATTTCTCTCCCGAAAAGCCAAAACTTCTTTTAAGTGAAGTTCTCTGTGAAGATTATTAAGAGAAACTCCAAGAAAACGGAGCTGAATATCTCAAATTAAAGGGAAAGTACACAGAGTCACTGAGTCAGCCTGTTAAATCTTTGTAATAAACAGTGGAGCAACTCAATTAGAAACCGTCTCATTTTCTCTTTCAGCTCAGACATAACTGATCTAACTAATCTAATACCAGGGCTCTATTTGTGTTCCATGAGAATCAGCTCGTAGATTAGAGTTTAACTGCCTGATATTACAGCTATCCCTCACAGCGCTGCTGTTTCCCTGCTCTCTGTCTTCTAAGTAACAAGCCGCCTCGCTCTGAATTTGTTCCATTTTCTCTTAATAAAAGAATGATTGTGTGGAATTACCTGTTTTATCTCTCCAGCTGTGCTGAGCACTTGTGGGCACAATTATATCTGTGTAATGTCTGGATTTGTGCCCGGGATGATTAACTTCTGTTCCTCACAAGCAAATTAAGCGGCTCGTGGCTGTTTACAGTTGTGCATGAAATGAATTAACACCCTTCGGAGCAGCTGGAGTCTCTGACAGCAGGTGTCCCCGTCCTGTCCGCCCTCAGGTGGGATGTGCAACCTGCCCACCATCCCCTCGGCCTCAGACTTCAACACAGTGCTGTCCAGTGACCAGAACACCCTGGATGGGACCCACTCCCAGCATTCCCAGCACAGCACAAGCCAGGACGACATAGTCGACATCGAGGAGGGCAACCAGTGTCCAGCTGCTGTCCAGCTGGCCGACGCTCAGGTCAGCATCTGTTTGAGTGTCTTTACTTTGATCTGTGGCTGTTTTTCACTTGGTTTATGCATCTGCTGCTGCCCAATGGGCAGTTTTAGGGCTGGTTTGAGATTGTTTTAATATCTAAACTCGAACAGTATCTCATCTGTCCATTAATATGTGAAAAAGCTTCATTATTTTAATCTTCTGACACTAAATGAGGTAATCCAGCTATGAATAGTCAGTCTAACTTTTCCAGTTGGACATCAAGGTCCACTCCAACCAAATTCTGCTCCTGAATAAACTCTTTTTACCCCTTCAGGTGGTTTTCAAGCCCTTGCTGAGCTACACGGGAATCCAGGCCCAAGACGCCACTCCTCTTAGCTATAAGATGTATTTTGGGGAGCACCTGTCCTTCTCTGGCAACCTGGAGTGTCTCAGGGCAGACATCGTTGACTCCGATACGTCCAAAGAGCGTAAAAACAAGCGATCCCGGAGGTGAAATGATCCGAGTGCTTTACGAGTCGCTGATTCTGGTCTTGCTGATGTGTTTGAATGTGGGATGGAGTCTAAGTCGCGCTTCATTTTGTGTGGAACACAGGCAGGGCACCGTCAACCTCCCTCCACTTGAGTTCAAGCCAGCGCTGCTGATCGAGACCTTCAGCGTGAACGCCGTGGTGATGGAGAAGTCGACCAGCGCTCCCCAGGGCCCCACCGCGGCGCCGCTCTCCTTCCACGACCTCAACCGCCGCCACTACAACACGTTCCACTGCGACTTCACCACGGCCTGCCAGGCCATCAGCCAGCGTGTCGACATGGCTCTGGTGCGCCTCATCCACCAGTTCAGCACCATGATCGACGACATCAAGGCCACGCAGACCGACATCAAGCTCAACCGCTACACCGCCGGCTCGGCCTCCCCGACGCCCACCTTCAAGGGCCGGCCCTACCGCCACTTCAGGTCCTCGGACTTCAGCCGCAGCTCCCGTGGGAGCCTGAACGGGGCGGGCCGCAGCGGCACCCAAACCCTGAAGGGCAAGAGGGGGATGGGCGGAGGAGGAGGGGCGGGGGCGGGTGGAGCAGGCGGTTTACCTCCGAATGGGCCGCCCTCAGGCATGGACACCCTGGGAAGAAGGGAGCCCAGAGGACGCAGCTCGCTCGGACGTTCAGAGCGGCGCACTTCCAAGGTAAACCGTATAAATCAGTCACTTATTTTGGGTAAAACTGATCCTCGAAGCTGCTGTTTGTAGGCTGGTTGCTGTAAAGGTGCATAAGATGTGTTTAGCAGTATGACTCAGGAGCACCACTTTAAAGGGGAACTCCGGTATTTTTAAACCTTATTTCTGGCATGAAATACGTTCATCTACCCACTGAGAACAGTTTGGTGAAAGTCGGCGTCCTTCGGAAGATATTTAGATAACTGGAGATCCATATAACGGAGTGAACGGGGCTTAGAGGATGCAGCCTCTAAATAAGGCATTATCTGTCTTTATTTCATCAACACTTTAAGAAGAATGAATGAATGAACGTGTGCTATAGCTCTGTTAGCTCATAGCTCTGTTAGCTCATAGCTCTGTTAGCTCATAGCTGCTGTTATGTGGCTACTTGCAGCTATAGGAGAGCTAACGGAGGGATTTCTACACAGGCACTCTACTGGGACCACTTCATCCACACGCCCCCCTGCAGCACAGCTTATTCACTCCGTGCTCTGTGACAGTCGGCTAACTTCACACAGAGTTTGCTGCTGATAGTTTTGTGCAACATGGCAGGATATTTATCAGATTTTGACGACGTGAACGACGACTTTGAGTAAGATGGACGTTCTTACCGGAGTGAATGAGCTGTGCTGCAGGGGGGCGTGTGGATGAAGTGGTCCCAGTAGAGTGCCTGTGTAGAAATCCCTCCGTTAGCTCTCCTATAGCTGCAAGTAGCCACATAACAGCAGCTATGAGCTAACAGAGCTATAGCACACGTTCATTCATTCATTCTTCTTAAAGTATTGGTGAAATAAAGACAGATAATGCCTTATTTAGAGGCTGCATCCTCTAAGCCCCGTTCACTCCGTTATATGGATCTCCAGTTATCTAAATATCTTCCGAAGGACGCCGACTTTCACCAAACTGTTCTCTGTGAGCAGATGAACGTATTTCATGCCAGAAATAAGGTTTAAAAATACTGGAGTTCCCCTTTAAACCCTTTAGTCAGCAGCAAGATATTACTGCCTTCAGTGAAGCCACCTCTCATGATGTTGTAGCCTGATGTGGATCAAAGTTCCAGGAAAGTTAGAATGAATAATAAGTGAAGATGGTGACCTGTTATTAAAACAAAGGGCAGCTGTTGGATTCTCTCCTCCAGCGTCGGGTCACGGCTGCCTGCTGTTGTCAAACGGTGCGATGAAGATTTCAGCTTCTCTGTCGGGGACAACATCAGTTTAAACAACGCTGTGACGAGGAAAACAAACCCTTCTTCCTCCTCTTTCATTCCTCCTGCTGCTAGGTTGCTAAGTTACCAACAGCAGGTTTTCTCCTCAGGTTTACGCTTTTAATTCGGATGTTTTCACCCGATTATCTGCTGGTACGAGGCAACTCGTGGCTTTAAACAGCGTTGGATTTAAACCCTAAAACGGCGTCTTCGTGGTGATATTTGCTGCAGATCTGGGTGCCGAAGCTGCATCTGTGATGCTGTAAAAGTTGCAGATAGAAGGGGAGTTTTTTCTCGGGTTTCCGATTGAACGATTGAGGACATAGAAAAGCTCCAATGCTGCTGATATATCTGGTAAATACAGGATCAAAAATGCTGTCAGCATTATCTCCTCGTGTATAAACACAGATATAAACCGTGTGGGATGAAGCGATTTCAGGCCTTTCAAATCATATTCTCCTCAGAAACTCTAGATGGAGCCAACAGATAATAAGACTTCCTCAGATGAGGCAGCATCGGTCGGTGCTGTGATACATGTGGAACTTCCTGTTGACCGAAGCTGCTTTAAAGCTGCTTTAAATGAAATCTAACTGCAATGAAATGGGTCCGCGGGGCCGTTGGTTGACCCTTCGGCCCCCGCCTGTCGTGGTGGTATTTGTTTCATGTCCTGCGTCACATCTTCAGGTGTCGAGGAAGGGCTCCCGTGACGTCGCTGACCACATGGCGATCCAGATGGACGACTCGGACTCCATCACGGTGTCGGAGCAGAGCGAGCCGTCGGCAGAGTGCTGGCAGAACATGTACAAGCTGCTCAACTTCTACTCCCTCATCTCCGATCCCACCGGCATCCTGGAGAAAAGCTCCCCGGAGACCTGCCTTTCAGGTGCAAATCTTTACTTTGCACCTTTGTTGCTAGGATACGGCTTTATTTTTACTCTTTGTGCCTCCATCTCTGCCTGGACTCACTGCTCTGCTGTCCACGCTTTGCATTTATTGCATACTTCATGGTCAAAGTAGCTGTTTGTCACATGCATGTTGCACTCAATCAGGATAAATGCATCACTGACATCCTTTGCCCTTTAATACTTTCCATATGTTGAATATTTGATCATCAGCAGCCGCTTCTCCATGTTAAGATTTAGTTTTTCTGCTGTTTTGACTGTTAGTTAAAACTGAGGCGACTCTAGTGGTGGGAAATAAGCAGAAAGAGCTCCTCAGAGGGCATAATTTTCTCTATTTGGGTCAAATTTGGGTCACGTAGAGGTCAAAGTTCGCCCTGAATTATGTGCAGTCGTCCCAGTGTTGGCGGGTGATGTTGAGATCGAACTCGTGATGCGAGCTTTTCCCCTCGTTTCGTCCGCAGAAGGTGGGCGTCGCCCCTCGGAGCCGCTCTGCAAAGTGATCTTTGAGAACGAGCAGCAGGAACCCGCCACGCCCAACAAGCCGGCGGCGGGCGGGCGGCGCCGCAGCCTGGTGAGCTCCGAGCCGCAGCACGTCACCCTCATCGTGTTCGGCATCGGCATGGTGAACCGCACGCACCTGGAGGCGGACATCGGCGGGCTGACCATGGAGGCGGAGCTGAAGAAGATCCACGGGAGCTTCACGCTGAAGGAGAAGATGAAAGGCGAGTTTTCACAGCCGCCGTGTCGCTGACACGCCGCCAGAAAGAGGTAGAGAGGAACCGTGTAACGTTTCCTGTGACGGTTTGCAGATATCCTCCATCAGAAGATGACGGAGACGTGCGCATCGGCTCACATCGGCGGCGTGAACATCGTCCTGCTGGAGGGGATAACGCCCGACATCCAGTACGTACAGCAGCCCGCTTCAGCCCAGCCAGTCAATGGCTTATTCCAGCAGATTTGCTTTAAAAACACTCTCAGTCAGTCAGTTCGTGCGCTTCAGCGAACATCTGAGTGCATTGATCCAAACCGTCTCCGGTGGGATGGTTTATTAATGAGGTTTTGTTGTGAGCATGCAGTGATTTTACTCTTTCAAATGAAAAAGACGCTGTGTGAATGTCATAAACCAGCGTTTTTCTCTCATTAGAACATGGAAAACATGTCAGATGGTGGAAATTAGACATTTTTTAGTGTTTAATGAGAAATATTTCCCTCAGAAAAGCAAGAAAAGGCTGGAAAAGTAGGTGGTGCTGATGATAAACAGCTGGAGGAAGATGTTGAAACTAATCAGGCTAATTAGCAACACGACTGGGTATAAAAGAGCACCTGAGAGAGGAAGAGTCTCCTTGAAACAGACCTGATTCTGTCCTGGAAATCACTGCATGGGCTCAGGAACACTTCCAGGAAGCAGCTCTCAGAAACAGCGATTATGCGACTAAATGTTAAAGCTGAAGCTCGTTTTTCAGGTTGTACAGTAAATGTTTGCTTCTATAAACGGCCTAATGGTCATTTTTCTTCATGTTTTGATGTGGAACGTTGTTCCCAAGGTCTGGAGATTAAAGCTGTTGTAAAGATTTTGAGCTTTTTTCTTATTTTCAACACTACGGTCAGCAGGATGGACCTGGCGACCCGTTTCTGATGAGCTCAGGAAACAGCTGCTGTATCCACTCATAAGATCGTTTCAGCTTTTATTATTATTCAGCTTCTTATTGTTCAGACCTCTATCAGGATATATAAAGAATCCTCTTATTTCTGCCTTTTAGGAAGTTGTTTTCACTCCGTTTTTGAGCTGTTTTACACTTTCTTCTGTTCTTATTCCTCTTTTTTCCCCTCAACTACTTGCATAGACTGGAGGATTTCCCCACATCTCCCACCAGCACTGCTAAACAAGAGTTCCTGTATGTTAATGCTGCCATTTGGGGCTCTCATGCATCCCTAAACCCAAACCACAACTGTCTTACCTGTACATCCTTCATTTGTCCCAGTCACCTGTCTGCCAGCTGTATTTTAAAGGCTCATTCCATTCGAAACGCCTCAATGAAGCCAATTCTGGTTATTCTGCTGATTGTTTTGGCAAGTTCTTTGTAAATGTCAGAAAATAGTGGGTTTAAAACCTCCCACATCTGTGTTGCTGGTCAGCTTAGTGTCATCCAATCACAGAGCAGCAGAGTGGAGACGCCACTGAAGGGAAATTATTGCATTTTTTAATTAATCCTCCGAGTTTTGTGACTCATTTTTGAGTTAATCTGACACTGAAACACTGAATTATCTTAAAATCTGTTGGGATTTTCAGTCGAAAAGCTCATTTTTGGATAAGAATCATCGTTAATATTCATGTTGTGCTTGTGGTGACTGCTCATTCGACCCATTTTTACCCCCTAAAGGAACGATCCGCATGAAGCTTCATTATTCGATGTCCTCTCAGTAATTCCACCTTCATTCATTCGTCCAAATCGTCTCGGTGATGGCGACTTCCCGCTGCTCATTCCACTTCACCCTCTTTTTGCAGAACGGTTGTCAAGTGCAACATCGCCAAATCTCAGGCGCTGTACAGCGCCCAGCGGGGTCTGAAGACCAACAACGCCGCCGTGTTCAAGGTGGGCGCCATCCTGATCAACATCCCGCAGCATCCGGCGACTCTGCACAGCATGATGGTGCGCAGCTCCCACCAGCTCTCCAAGCAGATCTCCGACCTCATCCGCCAGCCCTCAAACGTGTACGTCTCCCTCGTTTGTCTTCTGTTTTTCATCAAAACCTTCAGTGACGAGCTAACAGCCCGTTGCCACGGTGATTACCTGAGTCGTGCTGACATATTAAAGGGAGTCTGGGGTGTGGGCCGGCTGCAGATCTTCTAATCGGAGTCACAAAATGTGAAAGAATGTCTCATTATTTTGTGTTGTTTCAGGCAACCTCCGAACAGGGAGGACACCCCCACCCCGCAGCCGTCTGACAAAGCCTCCAGCATCAATCAGACCCCCGTGGAGGCCAACGAGTTCCCCCAGCTCCCCGAAGGCCTGGAGAAGAAGCCCATCGTCCTGAAGTTCAGCGCCATGATGGATGGCATCACCATCGGCGCCGCCCTCCTGCCCTCCCTGAAAGCAGAGTACAAAATGGGCCGCATGAAGAGCCACGGCATGACAGGTGTGTAACGAGGCCCGTTTCCAAGGAAACCGAAGGCTGGTTCCTCAGAGGGTGCAGAAAGTGAAAAGAATCGGTTCTCTTCTTGTGTTCAGGAGCACAAACCAGCTTCACCTTTGAGCTGCCGAACCACAAGCTCTGCTTCCAGTCCAAAGTGTCCCCGGTGGACATGTCCACCATGTCTCCGTCAGCCAGCCTCACCCTGCCTCCGGTCACGATGTCGGGCGAGTACATCATGGAGGACCACGAGAGCCACTCGGACCAGGGCTGGGCGCAGGATGACTTCCCCGCAAAGCAAGGAAACTACCTGCAAGGCAACTACCTGCGTTGTGTAGCTGAGGTGAGAGTCTCCCAACCGGCATTTAGACACCAGTTTCCAGGCTTTAAACGTTAAAAAACACCATCCTCTTCCTGTCTCTGGTGCACAGATCGGTTCATTCGAGCACAACCTGACCACAGACCTGCTGAACCACCTGGTCTTTCTGCAGCGGGTCTTCATGAAGGAGGTCAATGAGGTCATTCAGAAGGTTTCAGGTGGTGTATCGCTTTTACACGTAGCTTTCATGCTAATTATTTAAGCTAATTTACGCTTATTTGTGCTGCAGTGACCCAGGTTTTCTGTTCACATCAATAAAGTTCATCCAATCTTAAACATCTGAGCTGCACAGAACAATACGGCGGCTCTGCCACAAACTCATATTGTTTGCTCTGCTGGAGCAGGAAACCACCAAGATAAAAGTATAAAAGTTTTCTTTTATACATGCAGCCTTTTGTTGGATCACCCTGGTTCCTACGCAAATGGCTACAGGGTTGGGTAGATTGTGTTGTCGACTATTTTATGGAATCAAGAGAAGATAATGTACTTCCTGTTTATCTTTGTTGGAAAATAGACTGATGGACTGTGTCAAATGTATACAAACTGTAGGCGGGGGCTCTTAGGTGGAATGTAAACAAATGAGGAAAATTTAAGGTGGGCAGAAAACTTTACTCAAACAATGCTGCACAATTCCTGTTTGGTTCGAAAGGTCCACTCAGCTTAAAGAAACTAGAAATGACCTCCAGGTTTCCACAAGTACCCCACCATTACTATACTAGTCTTTCCTCTGCAGTGGTCCACTGGGAAACTGGTGATTTCCACTGCTGGACTGACAGAAAAGTGCTAAACTCACAAAGCTCGATCAGTGTAATCGCCTGTTGGAAAAATGATATAGTTATACTATGTCAGAAGAGTCACTCCATCTGTTCACCTTCAAGCAAAAGTGATTTGACTCTGGTGCTAGACTTTCCCATAATATTAACTGGTGAGAAGCACCTCTTATGTTCCTTCCCATAACAAGAAATGGTGAGAAAAGCGCCTTTTCTCATAACATTGTGTGATCAGCAAGCATAAACAACATAAATAGCTGGAGCACCATTTTGTCGGGAGACAACTCTGAGCGGTCTTCCCGACAGGTTGTGTGGATTTGTCTCTTTCTTGCAAGAAATAAATGTTTTGTGTTAATTTTTCTAACATCGCCCAACCAAGAGTGTTCTGCGAGTTTCAGGGTAAAAAGATGGCGTTTTAGCCCTCAGCGGCGCCTTTTATCCCGTGTGAAGTGAACTGTGAGGCTCTCTTTGCGTTGCTGCAGGAGGAGAGCAGCCCATCCCGCTGTGGAACGAACACGACACCTCGACAGATGCAGACAAGCCAAAAATCCTGCTTTATTCCCTCAGCCTCATGTTCAAGGTAGCTCAAAAAATGATGGTTCCCCCTGGTGGTGTTTTGGGTGAATAAAGCTGACGCTGACTTCTGTGTGCTGACAGGGGATCCAGATGACGGCCACCACCCCGTCCATGCGAGCCGTGCGCTTTGAGACGGGCCTGATAGAGCTGGAGCTCTCCAACAGGATCCAGTGCAAGGCTCAGCCCGGCGGCAGCAGCAGCTACCTCAAGCTTTTCGGCAAATGCCAAGTTGACCTGAACTTGGCCCTCGGACAGATCGTCAAGCACCAGGTGGAGGTTTTCCCGCTGTGCCAGGCTGCATGTCTTCAGCTAGATAAAGACCCCAAATCCTCATTTCTTCTTCATTCTCAGGTGTACGAAGAGGCCGGCTCTGACTTCCACCAGGTGGCGTATTTCCGAACTCGGATCGGTCTCCGGAACGCGTTGCAGGAAGAAATCAGCGGCTCCTCGGACAAGGAGGCTGTGCTCATCACGCTCAACAGGCCGATTGTTTTCGCTCAACCGGTGGCGTTTGACAGAGGTTCACTTTTCTTCTGCATCTCAGATATTATTAGAATAACTTTATTATTCACAAAGTGCTTCGACTGACCAGGTGAGACGAGCAATTATAAGTTAAGGATCAAAGAAACAAACGACAGGGAATAAAAGTTTATTTATTCAGCTCAAAGTGCTTTAAAGAACAACGAAATGCACCAAAAAGACGGAAAAAACAAAACAAATACGAATAATAAAAGAGGGTAAATGGTTCTTTAGTTTGGCTTTAACATTCTCTGCTGTCCTCGGGTCTTCAGGAAGGACCACAGAAACAGAAAGTTCTGACTTTAGGGACCATTAAAAAACCCGAAGACCTGAGGTTTCTATCAGCTCGTGACATGAAGCGGTTCTGGTAAAATGGGTCGAATCTAAGTTAAGAGCCTGAAAAACCACTAAAAGAATCTTAAAATCTATTCTGAAGCTGACAGGACGCCGGTGCAGAGACTTTAAAACCGCTGTTCAATCCATTTCTGGACTGGGTCAGCACCCGTGTAGTAGAGCTGTGGGGGGGGCAACAGTTTGTGGTATTCTGATGCACTAAGATCCGGGTCAGAGACGACTTTTATTACTCTAATCAGAACTAGAACTTGTGTTTTGTCTTGATTGAGCGGTAAAAAGTTTCCTTTGTGTCGCATATAAAGATTAAAAAGTGCCGGGCCTCAAATTGAACCCTGAGGAACACCAGAATTAGTTTTGCAGCTTTTGGATCATTGATTGTCCAAAGAATTCTCTGTTTGTGAGATATTTTGTTAGATACTGCAACATTAATGGGAATAAAACTTAAAAAATATGAGGAACAACCAAAGGTTAATGAATAAAAGGACACAGTCATGTGAAAAAACGGGTCTGAAAGCCTTATTTCCTCAGGCTGGTTGTTCCAAAGAGCTTCCAGGAAGCATCTGAGGCTGCTGGGTGGCTCATATGGACCCAAACAAGCTTTAAAAGTGATCAGTAAATTCTTAGAATCAGTTCTAAAGCCAACAGGAAGCCAGCGAGTGAAGGGTGATGAGACCCATGTAATCTGTCCTTTAGTTCAACATTTTCCATAAAACTCTCCTCAGCTCGAGTATTTTGTCCTCTTTAAAGAAAATGGGAGTTTCCTCTTAACCTAAAAGCTCGTTTGTTTTCATAGAGGAAGAACCTTGCGTGGGATTCTAACTCGGCACCAAATGTGACCCGTTTGGTTGACGTTCGGGATCTAAATCTGCGTTCTTTCCTCCCACATCCCAGCCGTCCTCTTCTGGTTGAATTACAAGGCTGCGTACGACAACTGGAACGAGCAGCGCATGGCCCTCAACAGGGACATCCACATGGCGACCAAAGAGGTGGTGGACAAGCTGCCGGGCATTCAGCAGACCTCAGCCCAGGCTTTCAGCACCCTGTTCCTGCAGCTGACCGTCAATGACCTGGGTATCTGCCTCCCAATTACCAACACCTCACAGGTAAGCTGCCGACTGTGCTTTGGAGCTTCAGCGTCTTTCCCAGCAGAAAGGCGCCTTGATCATTCAGATCAAGGTCAGTTTGTGGAGTTTAGACATTAAATCTTGTGAAAACCTGAAAGCAAATCGTCTCGAATGTTGCTAGGATTCGTTTACAGAAGTGAAATGAACACGCGGTGCGTTTTACTTGGATAAAATCAACCACGCAGACGTCATTGCTGCCTTCTTTTGCCCATTTATTCATTCATTTTATTGCCACATTTGATTTAAATGCAGATTTTTCAGCCGTTAAAGCAGTCGTCTACATCTGGAGCTCGTAGAGATTAGTCTCTGCTGCACTTTCTCTGGTTTTGTTTTGATTTTCAGCTTTAATTTCACCAGCAGGAGAGCTGCCAGTGATCTGGATGAAATATAAATCCCTTCCTTAAGCATCCACCACTCCATTCTTTCTCTGTTCTCACTTGATAGGAAGTTTTTATTCTACTTCTACCACTTTCCTCTGCTGCTCGCTCCTCCTTTATTCAAATAAAATGAATATTTAAATGAACCAAGTCGGCATAGATTAAATAAATAACAGACTGGACTTTTCTTTTCTTTGATCGCATCCTTTACGGCTCCAGTTAGAGATTTTTCTTCAGAAGCAGCTGTTGTTTTGTTTTTTTTGTCTGATTAGCTTAGCTTAGCTTAGCTTAGCTTAGCTTAGCATAGCAAAGACTTCTTGGCAGTGTCGGTTTTATTTCTGTGGCACGTTTAAAAGCACTGAGATTTAAGTCGGCATAGATTAAATAAATAACAGACTGGACTTTTCTTTTCTTTGATCGAATCCTTTACGGCTCCAGTTAGAGATTTTTCTTCAGAAGCAGCTGTTGTTTTGTTTTTTTTGTCTGATTAGCTTAGCTTAGCTTAGCTTAGCTTAGCTTAGCTTAGCTTAGCTTAGCTTAGCTTAGCTTAGCTTAGCTTAGCAAAGACTTCAAGCATGAAAAATCGGTGTCGGTTTTATTTCTGTGGCACGTTTAAAAGCACTGATATTTAAGTCTGCATAGATTAAATAAATAACAGACTGGACTTTTCTTTTCTTTGGTTTTGGACCAAAGTGCAGCAAATCAGTGTATATTTTACTTTAAAAGTTGGTGATCTTGCTCATGAATGCCTCCCATAAACTGTAAAACTGTGAGAAAACCAAAGGAAATACAGATTTAATGACCCAGAGAGGAAAATTACCACAATAATTCACATGTTTCAGCTGGTATTAAGTTATTTAACCCTCAAAGATGTGATGAGAAGCTTCTCCTTCCTCAAACAACAGATTATTTCCCATCATGCCACACACAGATAATGACATATGTCGGCTCTGTGTATTTAACCCGCCTGATGATGTAGAAAGTGAAGACTGTCGTGTTAATTACATACGACGATGATGATGTCACATAAGGTGATAAAAAACAAGTCAAATTTCCTCCGTTCTGATCAGAATCGAGCAGATTTTCACATTTTGGTGATTGGTGCAGAAAAATGAATAAAAGCAGCTAAAATAAAGGTAATAAAAGGTAAAATAAGTCAGGTTTTACAGTAAAGATGGTCGTGGCACAAAGGAGATGTTTCCTTAAAGCAGTTAGTTTCTCCTCCTTTTGTTCGGTCCAGCCAAACCGTACGTTTTTAGCCTCGTCGCCATGGTTACACTCAGCCGCAGCTTCCCGTTTACAGTCAATCTGCACAAAACGAGACTTACGGTGACATTAAACATGCTTGATTTTGTCGTAACTCCCAAAACGTGAGAAATACCGCCTTAAAAGAGCCTGGACGGCGCTTTACGACCGCCTTAAAGCTGAAGTACTCTGAAAGCAAAGGGGGGGGGGGGGACATGTCACAGGAAACTCCAAGCTCATCATCAGCTGTTGTTGTACTGAAAAGTGTGTCCACATCTGGAGGAAATACAGCTGTTATTTCACACTTATTTCCATAGAAAGGACAAGCTCCCGCTGGGCAGGAGGGCGTCGCCTCTGAGGCCGGCGCCGACACGTCAGCGGGCCAGCAAAAAAATGCACGAAAAGTAACCGTCCAGTTTATTGCATCTCCTGTGATGGCTTGTTGTGGGACAGCGACTCACTGTCACGAAGGCACTGAAGTGCTTTTTATTTTAGTTTTAACACTCTCTAACTGTAGATGTTTCCTCCACAAAGCTGGCATAACAACCACTAAAAGGAAGGTTATGCCAGTCGTTGTGCTCCGCTACTTCTCACGAATGATTTAATGTGTGGATGTTTTTAGATGTTGCTTTAGATCAAAGGTGCTGCAGAGTGGGACGTCGGGAAGTGATCTGAATTCCTGCGATAATTGATCCTCTTAAAATCCAATCTGATATTCATCCAAGCCAATCAAAGTAGTTAATTGGATTATGAGGAGGTCGGCATGTCAGTGCCTCCCCTGTGGTGATGAGATGATCATCAGATTGCTATTTTAGGACCACAAATTGATGTGATATGGGTGTTTTTACATGTAATTCTGTAATTAAACTGACTCTAACTAGCTGAAAAGGTTGGTAACGTTTCACTCGGATCCGTAATTTACCTTTAATTTGATTTTCATTTGGAATCGGCTTTTAAAAAACAGTTTTCTTGACATTTCATTGACGAAGTAGCAGCAGAAAAGAGTGAAACGTCACCAGCCGGCTGCCTTTTCTGAGCGTTTGGAAGTGGGATCTTTCCCCTGATCTCCTCCTCCCTCGAGCTCTGAGTGACCCGTCTCTGTTTCCTCCCTCCAGGCCAATCACAGCATAGATTTCGACACCGGGTCGGCTCTGGTTCTGACCATTGAGAGCACGCTGATCACCGCCTGCTCGTCCGAGTCCCTGGTGAGCAAAGGGCACTTCAAGAACTTCTGCATCCGCTTCGCAGAGGGCTTCGAGACTTCCTGGGACGACTGGAAACCCGAAATCCGTGGAGACCTGGTCATGAATGCCTGTGAGCGACACATTTTCACACAGCCGGCTGTCATGTGACTGATGACCTCACTTCACTTGGAAGGAAACAGCAGATTTTAGTCGAATCAGATCAGATCAAATGGTCCAGTTCATACAGATCCTGGTTCCACAGAGAGGGGCCTGATAACTGAAGGCTCTGCCTCCCATTCTGCTTTTAGAAACCACAAGGAAACCTGCAGCCTGAGAGCAAAGTAGCTGTCATCAATGGTTTAAAGTGGTCCTCATTTACGCTTTTTATTTGGCTTTATTAGAAAGGAAAGTTTTAATCTTAAAGGTAGAGAGGGTGTCTGCTTCCTGAAGCCAAACTGGCAGCTGGTTCCACAGAGAGGGGCCTGATAACTGAAGGCTCTGCCTCCCATTCTGCTTTTAGGGGCCTGATAACTGAAGGCTCTGCCTCCCATTCTGCTTTTAGGGGCCTGATAACTGAAGGCTCTGCCTCCCATTCTGCTTTTAGGGGCCTGATAACTGAAGGCTCTGCCTCCCATTCTGCTTTTAGGGGCCTGATAACTGAAGGCTCTGCCTCCCATTCTGCTTTTAGGGGCCTGATAACTGAAGGCTCTGCCTCCCATTCTGCTTTTAGAAACTCTGGGAACCACAAGGAAACCTGCAGCCTGAGAGCAAAGTGCTCTGTTGGGGAAATATCCAACTGTGAGATCTTTAAGATGTGATGGAGCTCGGTCATTAAGAGCTTTATATGTGAGGAGAAGAAGCTTAAATTCTGTTCTGAATCTAACAGGGAGCCAATGAAGAGAAGCTAAAGCTGGAGAAACATGATCTCTGCTGTTAGATCTCATCAGAACTCTGGCTGCAGGGTTTTGGATCAGCTGGAGGCTTTTCAGAGAGTCTGTGGGACGGCCCAAAAATAAAGAATTACACGAGTAACAAATGCATGGAGCAGTGTTTCTGCATTAGTCTGAGGCAGGATGGTCCTGATTTTAACAATATTATGAAGGTGAAAGAAGGCAGAAACCAGTTTTATATGTGAGTCAGAGGACAGATCCTGGTCAGAAATAACTCCAAGGTTCCTCACTGTAGGACTAGAAGCCAAAGAAATACCATGTAAAGTAACTAGAAAATGGTCCAAAGACAACAATTTTGTTTTTTTATGTGACTTTAGAGGCAGAAAGTTCAGAATAATCCAGGTATTTATGTCTCTAAGACATGTTTGTGGCCTGACCAGCTGACTGGGCTCATCTTACAGGTAAAGAGCTCAAAATGTGTGTTTCCTAACCTATTCCTCAGTGAGGCTCATGCTGATTGGCTACAAACAAAGTCTGCTCTGATTGGGCCTCAGCTGCACTTCTGTTCTTTCTAAAGTAGCTTTATGACAACCGCTGGTTCCTGCTTGCGTTTTACCTGCTCATGAGCGCTGAATTATTGACGGGCTGCTGTTCTCTGTTCAGGCGTCGTCCCTGACGGCACGTATGAGGTGTGTTCCAGGACCACGGGGCAACCTTCTGCAGGCAAGCTCTTTAGTCTTTAAGCACCAATCACACCCCGGAGCGCTGTCTCAAACTTTAATTACCCCCGATTCTTCTGTTTCTTCCCTCCTCGTGGAAGCAGAGAGCAGCAGCGCCGGTACCTGGACTCTCAACGTGCTTTGGAAGATGTGCGGCATTGACGTACACATGGACCCCAACATCGGGAAGCGCCTCAACTCTCTGGGCAACACGCTGACGTCGCTGACGGGCGAGGAGGACGTGGACGACATCACCGACCTGAACTCTGTGAACATGGCGGACCTGTCGGACGAGGACGAGGGCGACACCATGTCGCCCACCGTCCACATGGTCAGACATCACCCAGATCACTCGCACACAGCTCCAGCTGTTATTGTTGTTTTTAGTTATTTAAACTCACCTCTCAGATTGGATGTGATGATGTTTTAGGAAACTTTCCGTTTGGTCGAATCCTTTACGGCTCCAGTTGGAGATATTTCTTCAGAAGCAGCTGTTTTTATGACAGTATCACCCTCTCACATCTGTCTGATTAGCTTAGCTTAGCTTAGCTTAGCTTAGCTTAGCTTAGCTTAGCTTAGCAAAGACATCAAGCATGAAAAATCTTGTCAGTGCGTTTAAAAGCACTGAGGTTTAAGTGCTTTACAAGAAGAAAAAAGACAAATAAATAGATGAAAAGACGATGAAATTGACTCAAAAGGATCACCCTCTCACATCTGTCTGATTAGCTTAGCTTAGCTTAGCTTAGCAAAGACATCAAGCATGAAAAATCTTGTCAATGCGTTTAAAAGCACTGAGGTTTACGTGCTTTACAAGAAGAAAAGAAAACAAATAAATAGATGAAAAGACGATGAAATTGACTCAAAGGATCACCCTCTCACATCTGTCTGATTAGCTTAGCTTAGCTTAGCTTAGCTTAGCACAAAGATATCAAGCATGAAAAATCTTTCTTTTTCTTTTTATTTCTGTGGCACGTTTAAAAGCACTGAGATTTAAGTGCTTTACAAGAAGAAAAAAAACAGATAAATAGATGAAAAGACGATGAAATTGACTCAAAAGGAGCTAAAACAAAGAGACGCCACAACATAAAAGATATAACTACCTCAAACTTAAAAGCCAAGGTTTAAAAAAAGTGGAGCCGCTTTATTAAACATCATTTAAGAATTTTAAAGTAAGGAAAAGAATCTTAAAATTAACACAAACAATGAATGGATGGATACATATATAGATAGATGGATAGATACCAAAGGGAGGTGGGTTTAATGCTTTGACTCGACTGTTTCTCTAATTTATTCAAACTATCTAAAAACCGTGAGAAGCAAGAGGGCCAAGAGTATCGGTTAATTTCAGTCTCCCAGACTTTGACGTCTTATAGAGAGCTAAACAGAAGCTGCAGAGGGACGGAGACATCCAGGTAAACGTGGATGTCATCAGCGTAAAGACAGTAAATCCATCCCAGAGGCAGCAGATGTAGTGAAAACAGAGTCGAACCCTTCAGAAAAATGTCCTTTTTTTGGAGCACAACCACCAAAAAGTCACCGGCATGGAAGAATAAACCCGACGCATCCAGTTGGAAACGATTCCTTCATTATTTCAGAAGGTTTCTTCCACATTGGCTTTGCGATCGGATGGAAAAACAGATGGTAATTAAACCTGCAAAGTGGCTGAATTAATGTGGGGGAGTCGCGAATCTCCGCTGGTTGTCTCATCCTGTCTGGGTTGAGATCACAGCTCCGAGTCTTTTCAGAGGAATCTTAGGAGTTAACAGTCAAACCCAAGCCTGGCGTTTGTTTTCTCATCAGCTGGGAAGCATATATGTGTATTTTTTTTGCTATTTTCTGTCCAAATCTAACCTGGTTTAGCTTAAAGGAGTCTTCAGGAGGTGAAGTCTGAATCCGCCTCTCCATCCGTCTGTCTCTGCCGTTGTTTGCAGAGTCCAGAGAGCCAGTTCAGCCCTCGGCTGACCTTAAAGAAGCGTCTGGTTAACCACATCCTGGGCCTCAGCCCCAGACCTCAGAGTGTATCTGTCCCTGCCGACTGCTTAAACTATGACTCGCCTTGCCTCCAAGGGGGCAGAGCCAAGGCCCAAAGACCCCTCTCCTGGTGCTGTGTATGTACCCACAGGGTTGACTTTTCTCTGGACTCACACAATCACTTGCAGTGTCGAGTCTCCAGCTGTCGGATGAAGGTTGTGGACCCTGAATGCCAAGCAACGCTAGTTTGTGCTGTGATTAAAAAGCCTGACGATGCAGAATAGTGTTGCTTTGCATCTGCCTTCATTAAATCACACAAATGGGTGAATTAACGAAATTACTGTTAAATCTTCCCCCTTTTTGACTCTGAGGTGGTGGTGGGGGTGGTGGTGTCCCGTTTTGGTCCCTGGTCTCTTATTCAATCAAATGAATCGAAGTAATTCTCCTTTAATCGTACAGATCTGGGATGAGAACTTTGGCCTGATCGGTTGTTCGTGTCTCTGTGATTTGGCAGGAGACCATCGACCCCCGCAGGCAGATGGTTCTGGGGAACCAGGTGGTTGACGCTCGTGGGAGGAAGTTCACCAAGCGGGTGGTGGACATCCGAGAGCTGAACGAACAGGCCAAAGTCATCGATGACCTCAAGTAGGACTCCTGCCTGCCCGCGCAGTTCCTTACGAGGACACTTCTCCTTTTGTGACCATCTACTTCCTCTTTTCTCGATTCCAGGAAGCTGGGGGCCAGCGAGGGCACCATCAACCAGGAGATCCAGCGCTACCAGCAGCTGGAGTCGGTGGCCGTCAACGACATCAGGAGAGACGTCAGGAAGAAGCTGCGGCGCTCCAGCATGAGGGTGAGCGCTCGTTTCCTTCCTTTCCTTCAGCAGAAGATCCTTTATGCCAGAATATTGGCTGAATTTCCGCTGTTACTGACCCGTTTCGCACTGCTCGTCCCGACCCAGGCGGCCTCGCTGAAGGATAAGTGGGGTCTTGGCTACAAGCCGAGCTACAACCGCTCCAAAAGCATATCCGCCGCAGCGGGTCGACCGCCTCTGAAGAGGATGGACCGACAAAAGTAAGCAGCTCCGGTTTCTACTATCATAGAGATTAACGGAGCTCCGTGTCCCGAGCAAACATGGGCTTGTTCCCATTAACCTTCTGCCAAAAAGGGACAAAGATAAGTGGGATCAGATCCGATTTGAGCTGCTCTGCTCTGACACTTTGCCTTCAGTTCCAGGATCGGAGATGTGGACGATTTTCCAGACATCCGTGTGGACGCTTCCTCTCCTGGACCCCGGGTCACCTTCAACATCCAGGACTCGGTAAACCTGACCTCCGGCCCGCCGAGGCGCTTTAACGTGGCGCACTCCACTGTTTTATAGTCTCTAGATGTGTTTGAGCAGGTTTATGTGGATCATCACCATCTCATTTTCCATCCCTGTGTTCGACAGTGTAATTGATCCCAGCACTCGGGTGTTATTTATGTCATAATTTTCACAGGAAGGAGAGTTTTTACTTCTTTAATAACCCTTTTTTGTTCAATTGAAAATCAATAATCAGGCTTTGGACCCTGCGTTTGCACCCGTCAGTCCAGGAGAGGTGTTCAAGGTATATGGTTCAAGAAAATTTGAATTAACCAATTAAAATTGCTAATCGACTCCTGCAGAACTCCTCTGTTTCTATCCTCTGTGATCACCTGCTGGGTTTGGGTCGGATTTCTAATATGCAAATCAAAACAGGATGATGAGATTTAATTTGCACAATAACGCACCAGAATCCTGCTCTTTGTGCCCCGGGTTTAAAGCATTTAACCTTGTGTTTTCAGATGACATCAGCACATTTACAGGCTTTAAAGTCTGATTAAAGACTCTCATCCTGTCTTGAAGCTGCTCTTTAACCTTAACGTGTCGACAGGCTTCTAACATCTCTGCATGTGTGGCCTCACAAACTGTCTGTCTGCTGTTGTCTGACACAAAAGTAGGAAGTTTCTCGCACCCGTTGAGCACAAAAACTCATAATTTTCGCACAAATTTTGGTTTAAAAGGGTCTGACCTCACCTCTGTGCCTTATTTGATGTTTTACCTGTTAAAGCATCACTCTTTCATCATACTGAAACAGTTTGAAAGCGAGGGTTGTGTTTAATCAATGAAACTTTCAGACGTTTCTTTTTATTTCGAAGCCTAATTTGCTTTCCTTTCAGGACTTTGACGATGGGACTTGTTCCTGTGACAGAAATCCACCTGGAGGCACCTTTAAAACATCTAAAACTGTAAAAAAAAAACTCCTTTTGTTCAGTCCGTGCACACTCTGCGGCGTGAACGCCGCCGCCGCTCGGGGAGATTACGCTGCGACTTCTTGTTGCTACGCAACCCGCAGCTTCTCCTCCCGAATGGTTTTTAGATCAAAATTCACGAAAGTTTTACAGATTTAACTGGAACCTTTGAGGTCTTACTCGGTTTTCTGGTCGTCGGTGAATCCTCCGGCAGTGGTTTTCGCCTCCAGTAGTCGCTGGTTAACAGAGGTCACCGGTTAAAGTAAAACGATGTCGCTCTGACCACTGAGACTGGTCTCGGGTCCTTTTCTCCGGCTGTTGCTAAAGGTGGAGGTCTTGCATATTTGTGGCCTTTTGTGGGCGTTTCAGGGTCACCTTCTTGACAGTTTGCTTCGCTTTTTCCTCTTGTTGGGGTGTCCCGTCTTCCTCCTTTCCTCGCCCCCACACTCTGAACTCCTGCAGGCTGTGGTGCTCGGATGTGCCCGATGTGGCGCCCGATCTAAACTCAGCTGAGAGATTTGTGTTAAAGTGAAGCCTGAATGATGAGCACTGCCTCCTCCAGAGTTCGGATTCGTTGTCTGGGGTTCACGCCTTCTTTATTTTGAGCTCCAAACTGTGTGAGTTTGACTCTCTGTCCTTCTGTGAAGTTTCCGGAGGAGACTGAGGTGGATCTGTTGTCGGTCACCATCGACGAACCATCCCATCTTCATCATCACCTTCACCTTCATTCTCCATCTGCTGTGGAGGGCCAGCAGTCAGTGCTCAGTGCCCCCGCCACCCCTGCTGTCTTCTCACCCACAATTCCCTTCCAGCACGATGACATGAGGCGTGACGAGCTGTCCTCCTCCTCCTCCGAGGACTCCGAGAAGGAAGACGAGTTCGAGCGGGAGCGAGCGCCGAGCTACCGCAGGCCTGTGTGAGTTGCGTTTGCTGCATGTTGGATCAAAGCTCCGAAATGTTCTTCTTTTTCCAAAAACCGCCCTCTTTGTTTTTGGCTTCCCAGCCAGACGCCTCACAAGAAGCCCTCCGGCTTCTCTGCCGTGAGTCAGCTGTTCAGCGAGCGCTGGCCGAGCACGGCGGCCAGCCGCGGCTTCAGTGGCCCGGCGACCGAGAGGAACATCGACTTCGAGCTCGATGTCCGTGTGGAGATCGACAGCGGGAAGTGTGTCCTTCACCCGACCACGCAGCAGCCCGAGCACGAGGACGTGTCCTTCAGGAGGTGCACGAAGGGCTCATTCCTCGCCGTTTTAACCCTTTTCCTGCAGGGTTTTCTGCACTAACGTGTTTCTGTCCGTGTGGGTCATGCAGGAGCTGTGAGCGCAGCCTGAAGAGTCTGGACCAGGAGTCTCCCCCCAAGAAGAAGAAGCTGCAGCCCACCTACACCTCCACCACGCACCTCCTCGCTGGGAAGAAATGCCCCTCCTCTTTGCAGACCAAATCCAACGACATGGAGACCACAGTCTTCTACATTCCAGGAGTAGACGTTAAGGTCAGCTTCTCCCTCCGCCTCCAGGCTGCAGTCTGTGTGCTTCAGCTCATTCACTCTTTAACTTTCCCCGCAGTTGCACTACAACTCCAAGACCCTGAAGACTGAGTCGCCCAACGCCTCGCGTGGATCCTCCCTCCCCCGCACCCTCTCCAAAGAGTCCAAGCTGTATGGTATGAAAGATAGCGGCCCTACAAATCCTCCCAATGCTGTCCAAAGCAAGACTAACTCGCTCCTACCTCCCCCGCCCCCACCTATTCCATCAGGTACTGAGCATCCCTTATTTTAACTGCATGCTCTCGCATCATCTGTAATCACCGACACCAGAGCCCTGCGATCTGGTGTGGAGCCACCGAATCAAATGCATGCGGCCCCCTCCCTTATTTAAAGGCATGAAGCTAGAGGACCAAACGGCCTCGTTTAACCCGAACCCACTCTGTTTGTTTAAGGTTGAGAAAGGAAGTCTGTGGACAGGTGACTAACTCTCCTGTATTTTTGCAGCTAAGGGTAAGAGCAGTGGGGGGGTGAAGACGGCGAAGCTGTACGCCTGGGTGGCCCTTCAGACTCTGCCAGAGGAGATGGTCATCAGCCCCTGTCTGCTGGACTTCCTGGAAAAAGCACTGGAGACGATTCCCATTACTCCTGTGGACAGGAACTACGCTGGTGAGTCTTCTGATGTGTCTGTGTGCACTTCTGTCCTCACGTGCACTTCTGTCCTCACGTGCACAGTAAACTCTCATGTGTGCTCTGAACACTTCTGTCCTCACGTGCACAGTAACCTCTCATGTGTGCTCTGAACACTTCTGTCCTCACGTGCACAGTAACCTCTCATGTGTGCTCTGAACACTTCTGTCCTCACGTGCACAGTAAACTCTCATGTGTGCTCTGAACACTTCTGTCCTCACGTGCACAGTAACCTCTCATGTATTTAAGTGCTCTGAACACTTCTGTCCTCACGTGCACTTCTGTCCTCACGTGCACAGTAACCTCTCATGTATTTAAGTGCTCTGAACACTTCTGTCCTCACGTGCACAGTAACCTCTCATGTATTTAAGTGCTCTGAACACTTCTGTCCTCACGTGCACAGTAACCTCTGATGTATTTAAGTGCTCTGAACACTTCTGTCCTCACGTGCACAGTAACCTCTCATGTATTTAAGTGCTCTGAACACTTCTGTCCTCACGTGCACAGTAACCTCTGATGTGTGCTCTGAACACTTCTGTCCTCACGTGCACAGTAACCTCTCATGTATTTAAGTGCTCTGAACACTTCTGTCCTCACGTGCACAGTAACCTCTGATGTGTGCTCTGAACACTTCTGTCCTCACGTGCACAGTAACCTCTCATGTATTTGTGTGCTCTGAACACTTCTGTCCTCACGTGCACAGTAACCTCTCATGTGTGCTCTGAACACTTCTGTCCTCACGTGCACAGTAACCTCTCATGTATTTGTGTGCTCTGAACACTTCTGTCCTCACGTGCACTTCTGTCCTCACGTGCACAGTAACCTCTCATGTATTTAAGTGCTCTGAACACTTCTGTCCTCACGTGCACAGTAAACTCTCATGTGTGCTCTGAACACTTCTGTCCTCACGTGCACAGTAAACTCTCATGTGTGCTCTGAACACTTCTGTCCTCACGTGCACTTCTGTCCTCACGTGCACAGTAACCTCTCATGTATTTAAGTGCTCTGAACACTTCTGTCCTCACGTGCACAGTAACCTCTCGTGTGTGCTCTGAACACTTCTGTCCTCACGTGCACAGTAACCTCTCATGTGTGCTCTGAACACTTCTGTCCTCACGTGCACAGTAACCTCTCATGTGTGCTCTGAACACTTCTGTCCTCACGTGCACAGTAACCTCTCATGTGTGCTCTGAACGCTTCTGTCCTCACGTGCACAGTAACCTCTCATGTGTGCTCTGAACACTTCTGTCCTCACGTGCACAGTAACCTCTCATGTATCTGAGTGCTCTGAACACTTCTGTCCTCACGTGCACAGTAAACTCTCATGAGTGCTCTGAACACTTCTGTCCTCACGTGCACAGTAACCTCTCATGTGTGCTCTGAACACTTCTGTCCTCACGTGCACAGTAACCTCTCATGTATCTGTGTGCTCTGAACACTTCTGTCCTCACGTGCACAGTAACCTCTCATGTGTGCTCTGAACACTTCTGTCCTCACGTGCACAGTAACCTCTCATGAGTGCTCTGAACACTTCTGTCCTCACGTGCACAGTAACCTCTCATGTGTGCTCTGAACACTTCTGTCCTCACGTGCACAGTAACCTCTCATGTATCTGTGTGCTCTGAACACTTCTGTCCTCACGTGCACAGTAACCTCTCATGAGTGCTCTGAACACTTCTGTCCTCACGTGCACAGTAACCTCTCATGTGTGCTCTGAACACTTCTGTCCTCACGTGCACAGTAACCTCTCATGTGTGCTCTGAACACTTCTGTCCTCACGTGCACAGTAACCTCTGATGTGTGCTCTGAACACTTCTGTCCTCACGTGCACAGTAACCTCATGTATTTGTGTGCATGTGAGCAGCCGTGGCAACCCAGGAGGAGGACATGGGGCAGTTCGACACGGTGGAGCAGCTGGAGGAATCCACCACCTCGCTGGTTTCCTCGTCCACGTCGGCCTACTCCTCCTTCCCTGTGGACGTGGTGGTCTACGTCAGAGTCCAGGTACTGACACTCACCCCCCCCCCTTGGTTCCCGGTAAACTCTCCCTTAAACTCCAGAAACTTCCCCCACACAGCATGTCTGAACGTCATCAGTCCTTGGAGCCGCTCTGTTGAGTTTACTCCAATAAATCCCATGTTTTCCTCTATATTCACTGCTTTTCATCCCAAATCAGCGCTTCTTCCGATCCCCTTTGTTTCTAACTCTCTTTGATATTAGTTCAACTTGCCGTATTTTTACGCCTTGTTTCCACTTTCATACGGGAGTCGAGGAGAACTTAACATCCTGGTTCCCGTCTGTCTCCAGCCCTCTCAGATCCGCTTCAGCTGCCTGCCCATGTCCAGGGTGGAGTGCATGCTGAAGCTGCCCTCTTTGGACCTGGTCTTCTCCTCCAACCGTGGAGAGCTGGAGACCCCGACAGCATCCCACGCCACGGAGGGCTCACACCCGCCCTCCTCCACTCCACCCGGGCAGCATGTCCCGAAAGTTCCTCCCAGCAAAGGTGAGCAGAGCACCTTGTTTTTGCTCTAAAATCCTCTAAATGCCACTAAACTTTCCAGTTTAGTGGTATTTCATGTGGGAGATCTGGGTTCAAATCCCCTGGATGAAAGGTACTGTCTCCAGTAAGGGGTCCTTAGGCAAGACCCCCCTTACCCTACCTGCCTATCTGTAAGTCACTTTGGATAAAAGCGGCTGCTAAATGCATAAACAGAACTGGCTGAGACTGGCTTCTGAATGTCTCCTGATTCTTTGCGTCCTCCCCCCCCTCCAGCGTCTCCTTTGCTGGGGAGCCCTCTGGGCAGGAGCCGCCACAGCAGCAGCCAGTCCGACCTCACCGGCCCCCCCAGTAACTCCTCGGGCCTCAGCTTCACCGCCTGCATGTCGGACTTCTCCCTCTACGTCTTCCACCCCTACGGCGCCGGGAAGCAGAAATCAGCAGTTACAGGCTTGCCTCCAGGCCCAGGCCCATTAGGTGTGAAAAACGCAACTTAATGTGATTCCACTGATGTTTCTGAGCTGCAGTTAGTCTGAAATCTTATTAAAAATGACCAAAACTTACTTATTTAGGTCAGTTTGATGCACGATGTTGTAATTTAGGGACTTCGGTGGTGGTTAAAACGTGTTTTCTGAAGGTACGGTGGACGAGGAGCCGTCCTCTGTGACGGGAAGAAAAGACTCTCTGAGCATCAACCTGGAGTTTGTGAAGGTCAGCTTGTCCAGGATGAGGCGCACCGGAGGTCCCACCTTCATCGAAAGTTTCATTCCCGCCAAAGGAGGCAAGATGGACACCACCCTCATCAACATCTCAGGTACACAAAGAGGTTATTTTCACACGAATGGCTCCCGAGGAGCGCTGTGAAACCTTTTAAAGGAGCTGAATTTGATGTTTCCTCCTCAGCCGTCTGTGACATCGGCTCAGCTTCCTTCAAGTACGACATGAGGCGCCTGAGCGAGATCCTGGCTTTCCCCAGAGCCTGGTACCGCCGCAGCATCGCCAGACGCCTCTTCCTGGGCGACCAGACCATCATCCTCCCAGGTGACCGCTCTTTTTGCCCGAGTCTGAACCAATTCTGACCTGGAACAAGCCCCTCACGTCTCTAAACCTTTATCTCGCTGCAGCCTCTGGTCCCGCCACCCCCGACTCGGCCGAAAACGTCACCCAGCACCTGTCCCCTGAGTCCAGCCGCAAAGCCTACTGGGGGACGTGGGACCGCAGCACCGGGGCCCAGCACCTTCCCCAGTCCCCGAGCGTCTTTTCCGAGCACTCAGCTGGGAGCAACATGTCCCCCGGCGGCCTGGGCCACCTCAAGTCTCCGGCCCCGGGCCGCACCCGCAGCGTGTCGGACTCCTCGGCTCCACGGCGGGGTAAACAGTCCCGCAGCTCGGCGCACTCTGTGTTAGCAGAACGAACGCAGCAACGAGCTCTCCCCGTTCATCTGTGCTAATCTTCCCACAGATTCGGTGACGAAAACATCCACTCCTGCCTTCGGTAAGAATGGGAAGGCAGCCGGGCCGCAGGGGTCTCCCTGGGAGACGCTGGTGGTGTTCGCCATCAACCTGAAACAACTCACCGTCCAAATGAACATGAGCAACGTCATGGGCAACAACACGTGAGTGTGAGATAAAGTGTCTGTGGAAGAAAGCCTTTTTCTGCTCCTGGCAGCTTTTATTCGAGAGTCTGAACTGAAAACTGTGTCAAATCGTGGAAAAAGGACACAATATGTCACCTTTGTAGTAAAAAGAAACGGATGAAAGATGTCGTTAATGTTCGCTGACACACGGGCTCGTTTTTGTTGGATATTTCCATAAAATACAGACAATCCGGCTCATTTCCACCTTCCAAATCGGTGCAAATACGTCTCAGGTGTGAGAACAGGAACTCGTGTTTTATCTCCAACTGCAGAAGCAGCTCAGATTAAAATTAAAGGGGAACTCCGGTGTTTTTAAACCTTATTTCTGGCATGAAATACATTCATCTGCTCACCGAGAACAGTTTGGTGAAAGTCGGCGTCCTTCAGAAGATATTTAGATAACTGGAAATCCATATAACGGAGTGAACGGGGCTTAGAGGATGCAGCCTCTAAATAAGGCTTTATCTGTCTTTATTTCACCAATACTTTAAGAAGAATGAATGAATGAACGTGTGCTATAGCTCTGTTAGCTCATAGCTGCTGTTATGTGGCTACTTGCAGCTATAGGAGAGCTAACGGAGGGATTTCTACACAGGCACTCTACTGGGACCACTTCATCCACACGCCCCCCTGCAGCACAGTTTATTCACTCCGTGCTCTGTGACAGTCGGCTAACTTCACACAGAGTTTGCTGCTGATAGTTTTGTGCAACATGGCAGGATATTTATCAGATTTTGACAACGTGAACGACGACTTTGAGTAAGATGGACGTTCTTACCGGAGTGAATGAGCTGTGCTGCAGTCATGCTGTGGATGAAGTGGGCCCAGTAGAGTGCCTGTGTAGAAATCCCTCCGTTAGCTCTCCTATAGCTGCAAGTAGCCACATAACAGCAGCTCTGAGCTAACAGAGCTATAGCACACGTTCATTCATTCATTCTTCTTAAAGTATTGGTGAAATAAAGACAGATAATGCCTTATTTAGAGGCTGCATCCTCTAAGCCCCGTTCTCTCCGTTATATGGATCTCCAGTTATCTAAATATCTTCAGAAGGACGCTGACTTTCACCAAACTGTTCTCTGTGAGCAGATGAACGTATTTCATGCCAGAAATAAGGTTTAAAGATTTAAAAATACCAGAATTCCCCTTTAATACTCGAGCTTCTTGCCATCACACACATCTTATCTCAGTAAACCTGTTGAGCTACGATTAAATCATTTAAGACTTCACGTTTTTTTCCTCTTTCATACCGAAAACCGTCGACAAACCAGCTGCACGAAAAGCAGATAAACGACCACAACCGTTGTGTTTCCCTGCAGCTGGACGACCAGCGGGCTGAAGAGTCAGGGACGCCTTTCCGTGGGCAGCAACCGCGACCGAGAGATCAGCATGTCTGTGGGCCTCGGCCGCTCCAAGCTGGACTCCAAGGGCGGCGTGGTGGGCGGCAACATCGACGTGAACACCCTGGAGATGGTCTGTAAGTAAACAAATCTGCTGTTTTTCTGCGACTCGCTGAGTCCTCGGGCTGCACTTCTCACACTCACTCTGTGCACAGATGCTTTATTTAAAGCATCTGAATACATTAGCATCGTCTGAAATAAACAATATGATTTGAGTTGTGTTTCCTGACTCTCTGCTCAGAGTTCAGAAGTTTCTGCTTCATGTTCGCTGGCTCATTTAAAACTACAGGAAAGGGCAGACGAGTCACTCCTCATTTCTTTAGATTTTCCCTCCAAGCAGCCAGACTTTCTTTAATCTTTTAAAGTGTCCTGAGCAATAGTTCTCCAGCTTTCTGACGGTCTGTCAGAGTTTTTCTTTGGCTGCTTTTTCACTCATTTTCAGTCCAGATGAACATGTTTTTTCTTTGTTCAGCCACTTAACTCTGACCTTTGAAGCATTCAGGCAGAAAAAAAGGCTCCTAACTCAAGGGATGAACCAGTGTTGTGTCGACACAGAACAGACAACTTAGCAAAGAAGCCATTTTAAACTGGATCTTTAGGCACTTTGTTACCAGCAGCCTGTCACAAAGACACACCATTTGTTCCCATTTCTTTAGCTGCATCTATGAAAAACAGCAAAGAAAACACAGTTTGACAGACAGAAAATAGGATTTCTGCAGCAACAAGGTGATTCCCAAAGAGCTATTAGCTGAAAACTTGGCATATCTCAGCATGGTGTGCAGTGTGTCCTTAAAACATTTGAGGAAACTGGACAAGTGGAGGACAAAAGAAGAAGTGTCAGGCCTAAAAAACTATCTCCAGCAGATGAACAGGATCTGAAAGTGATGTCCTTAAGAAAGAGGAAAAAATCCAGCTGTGACCTGACAGGACCTGAGAGATGCATCTGGACCTTCAGCTGATCCATCTACTGTTGGCCCAAGCCTCATCAGAAATGGTCTCCATGGAAGGGTGGCTGTCAAGAAGCCGTTCTTAAGGAAGGGGAACAGGGAGAAAAGGCTGAGCTGTGCCAAATGACACAAGAAGTGGACTGAAAATCAGTGGCAACAGGTCTTATGGAGGGATGAATCCTCCCCAGAGCCCGGACCTCAACATTATTGAAGCAGTGTGGGATCATCTGACAGAGAACGGAACAAAAGGCAGCCCACATCCAAAGAAGAGCTTTGGGATGTCCTTCAAGAAGCCTGGAGAACTATTCCTGAAGACTCCTTAAAGAAATGACAGAAAGCTTGTCTCAGAGGGTTCAGGCTGTGTTGGAGAATAAAGGAGCTCAGACCAGATATTCACTTTAAAGCTGCTCAGAACTGATAAAAAAAACTCTGTTTCTGGATTTATATTCATGTTTGACCACATTCCAGTAAATCACTGCAGCTGTTTTCTGTGTTTCTTGCTTTATAAAATGGAATAAATGTCTGTTTCCGTGTGCTGGGCGTCAGATACAGAAATTCTTCTGATTCTTATTTTCTTCTCGTGGCTCCATTCTTCAGACTTTCACCCGATTTTTCTCCAAAATGTGTGAATATTTTCATGTCTCTGATGTTCTTTATCTACAGCCCACATCTCCGAGCACCCGAACCAGCAGCCCAGCCACAAGATCCAGATCACGATGGGCTCCACGGAGGCGCGCGTGGACTACATGGGCTCCAGCATCCTGATGGGGGTGTTCAGCAACGCCGACCTGAAGCTGCAGGACGAGTGGAAGGTGAACCTGTGCAGCGTGGACACCAGCATATCAGAGAAGAGGTGCGCCTCAAGTTCCACTTCCTCCTGAGTTTCTGTCAGTTGTTCTCAGGTAATAACCTGCCCCCCCCCCCTGTGTCCTTCCAGTGTGATCTTTGTCCACGGCGACTTGCAGTGGGACATCTTCCAGGTGATCATTTCTCGCTCCACCACGCCGGACCTCATCAAGATCGGCATGAAGCTGCAGGAGTTTTTCACGCAGCAGTTCGACACCAGCAAGCGAGCGCTGTCCACGTGGGGCCCCGGCCCCTACCTGCCCCCCAAAACGCCCATCATCAACGCCGAGAAGGGATCTGCGGAGCTTTGTAAGCGTCCTTCCTGTTTCAGTGTTCGACCCGGCGGGCGTGACTCAGGTCACAGGAGGCGTTTCTAATTCTAATGAGCTTCATTTGGGAAGTTTTCTGAGCGGCTGCATGTAATCAGAGGTTCTCATTGGGTAAATAAAATTAATTAAAAGGTCACGAGAAGGATTGATAAGGCTCCACCTACAATTAGGGGATGGCACAAAGTATTTGATTTCCTACCAATGGAATAGCTAACGTGCAGATCCAAATGGAAGAGGGATGATTTTGGTAGGATTTGGACCCTTTTCTTTAGATATGCAGGTAAAAGACTCACAACCATTGTACTAAAAGGGATGTTAGATGGCATTGAGGGGAACTGGCTGACTGACGTTTTTGGATCATAAGGCTGGACATTAATTTGTTTTTAATCTATTCATTCTCATTTAAAGAGAAAAAAAGTAGCCTTTTCTCTCTAAATTAAGTTATTTTCTTTATTATTCTTCTTTCTTTGCTCATTTGTATTTAATCTATTCATTCTCATTTAAAAAGAAAAAGAGAAAAAAAGTAGCCTTTTCTCTCTAAATTAAGTTATTTTCTTTATTATTCTTCTTTCTTTGCTCATTTGTATTTAACCTATTCATTCTCATTTAAAAAAGAAAAAGAGAAAAAAAGTAGCCTTTTCTCTCTAAATTTAGTTATTTTCTTTATTATTCTTCTTTCTTTGCTCATTTGTATTTAACCTATTCATTCTCATTTAAAAAAGAAAAAGAGAAAAAAAGTAGCCTTTTCTCTCTAAATTAAGTTATTTTCTTTATTATTCTTCTTTCTTTGCTCATTTGTATTTGCTGCATCGCTGTCAGTGGTAACTGGACTGAGCGTTTCTTTATGTATTTGTGTGATGGTGAATATATCTGTATGTTTATATACTTTGTTCCCACATCCTCACAGCTTATTTCTATAGTGAGATGTGGTTTTTTTGTATTTTACTGTGTAGAACACACAAGTAGTCAGATATTTGTATTTGTGGCCATGTTGTTCTGTTGTTTGTAGTCTGTGTTCATGTCAGAAAAGTAAAAAAAAAAGGTCAGGAGACGATAGAAAGCGCCCTAAACGGAGCCCGTTATTCCTCTGTCCCGCAGACATGGACGCCGCCCACCACCGGCACTGGCCCGGCGTGCTGAAGGTCATCGCCGGCTGCCACATCTCCCTCTTCCAGATGCCGCTGCCCGAGGACGCCGTGCAGCTGGGCGGGTCCATGAGTCTCCACGGCAACCACACGACGCTGGCCTGCTTCCACGGGCCCAACTTCCGCTCCAAGTCGTGGGCGTTGTTCCACCTGGAGGAGCCCAACATCACCTTCTGGACGGAGGCGCAGAAGATCTGGGAGGACGGTGAGACAAAAAGGACGTTTTTGTTGTTGCTAAGCAACCGCCTTGTGCCCGTTTAATCCCGTTTTATTCGCCGGCTCGTCTTCCTGCTCCCCTCAGGCTCCAAAGACGAGTCGACCTACATTGTGCAGACGCTGGACTTCCACCTCGGACACAACACCATGGTGACGAAACCATGCGGCGCCCTGGAAAGCCCGATGGCCACCATAACCAAAATCACCCGGCGGCGGCATGAAAACCCTCCGCACGGCGTGGCCACGGTCAAAGAGTGGTTCAACTACGTCACTGCCATGAGGAATGAAGGTAACCATGAGATAAACCTCAACTAAAACAGCTTTTCAGTCCTGTCTGGGCTGCATATTTGGAATAAAATGCCAAGTTTTTAGAACTTCTCCCCATTTAAACATCAATTTTAAACACGATGAAGATTTTGATGGATATACACGGTTCATACTGTTATTTATTCAGTGAAAGCAGTGGAAACCACTCAGGTTAATGCAGCTGGGGCTCGAGAATAGCATCCAATATTAAATATTTAGTGAACATTTAGGCTAAGAATGAGTTTTAGCCTCATTAAGAGGCAGATGGAGAAATGGTTTGACTGCTTTTTCTCCGTCTTGCAGCAGCTGCCGGTTATCTCAGATGTAAACCGGAGGAGGGGGGGGGCAGGAAGCGTTTATCCCAGCTGAGCGTGACCTTAAACCCGTTTTATCTCTGGTTTCAGAGCTCAACCTGCTCAGGAACGTGGAGGCCAACAACCAGGAGAGCGGAGTGGCTGCCAAAAGCTCCAGTCTGCTGAGCAGCTTCCGCAGCTCCTCCAGCTACAACCACGAAACGGAGACCATCTTTGCACTTCCCAGAATGCAGCTGGACTTTAAGTCCAGTCACGTACAAGATCCAGACGAGCCGTCGCTAACGGGTAGGTCACAAAGACCTCAGTCTGTGTTCTTCTTCTGTGGCTCCGAAACGTTTCGGATTCCTGCAGTGACTCAAATCAGTCGATTACAAAAGCTGTCGATGCCTTTTATTTCCGTGACTGTGAAAGAGCGGCGTTTAGTGGTGGAAGAGTTCAAAGTTCAGAGCCATGATGAGTCCAGAGGTTGGAACCACCCAGGAAACCCGAACGCCTTTAGGAGGCAGGATGGAGGGCGAAAGCAGTGGAACTGGTCCACAAAGGGGGCTGCACAAGGTGGGACTTACCCGAGCAAAAAGTGGCCTTTCTGGGGGGGTCACCCTCCCCCAAGAGAACAAAAAGGAACCGCGAGGGGGGAGGCTGCGGTTCCCTTAAGCTGTCCAGACGTGGTTCTGTGAAAGAATGAGGCCAAAAAGCTTTTAACCATGGAACCATGGCTGGGAGGAGCCAGGACCCGGAGCCTTGACCCGGAGCCTTGACCTGGAACCTTGACCCGGGGCCAGGACCCGGAGCCTTGACCTGGAGCCTTGACCCGGGGCCTTGACCCGGAGCCTTGACCTGGAACCTTGACCCGGAGCCTTGACCCGGAGCCTTGACCTGGAACCTTGACCCGGGGCCAGGACCCGGAGCCTTGACCTGGAGCCTTGACCCGGGGCCAGGACCCGGAGCCTTGACCTGGAACCTTGACCCGGGGCCAGGACCCGGAGCCTTGACCCGGAGCCTTGACCTGGAACCTTGACCCGGAGCCTTGACCCGGAGCCTTGACCTGGAACCTTGACCCGGGGCCAGGACCCGGAGCCTTGACCTGGAGCCTTGACCCGGGGCCAGGACCCGGAGCCTTGACCTGGAACCTTGACCCGGGGCCAGGACCCGGAGCCTTGACCCGGAGCCTTGACCTGGAACCTTGACCCGGGGCCAGGACCCGGAGCCTTGACCTGGAGCCTTGACCCGGAGCCTTGACCTGGAACCTTGACCCGGAGCCTTGACCCGGAGCCTTGACCTGGAGCCTTGACCCGGAGCCTTGACCCGGAGCCTTGACCCGGAGCCTTGACCTGGAACCTTGACCCGGGGCCAGGACCCGGAGCCTTGACCTGGAGCCTTGACCCGGGGCCAGGACCCGGAGCCTTGACCTGGAACCTTGACCCGGGGCCAGGACCCGGAGCCTTGACCCGGAGCCTTGACCCGGAGCCTTGACCCGGAGCCTTGACCCGGGGCCAGGACCCGGAGCCTTGACCCGGAGCCTTGACCCGGGGCCAGGACCCGGAGCCTTGACCTGGAACCTTGACCCGGGGCCAGGACCCGGAGCCTTGACCCGGAGCCTTGACCCGGGGCCAGGACCCAGAGCCTTGACCCGGAGCCTTGACCCGGAGCCTTGACCCGGGGCCAGGACCCAGAGCCTTGACCCGGAGCCTTGACCCGGAGCCTTGACCTGGAGCCTTGACCCGGGGCCAGGACCCGGAGCCTTGACCCGGGGCCACGACCCGGGGCCATGACCCGGAGCCTTGACCCGGAGCCACGACCCGGAGCCTTGACCCGGAGCCACGACCCGGGGCCACGACCCGGAGCCTTGACCCGGAGCCTTGACTCGGGGCCAGGACCCGGAGCCTTGACCCGGGGCCTTGACCTGGAGCCTTGACCCGGGGCCTTGACCTGGAGCCTTGACCCGGAGCCTTGACCCGGAGCCTTGACTCGGGACCAGGACCCGGAGCCTTGACCCGGAGCCTTGACTCGGGGCCACGACCCGGAGCCTTGACCCGGAGCCTTGACTCGGGGCCACGACCCGGAGCCTTGACCCGGGGCCTTGACCTGGAACCTTGACCCGGGGCCAGGACCCGGGGCCTTGACCTGGAACCTTGACCCGGGGCCAGGACCCGGAGCCTTGACCCGGAGCCTTGACCCGGAGCCTTGACCCGGGGCCAGGACCCGGAGCCTTGACCCGGAGCCTTGACCCGGAGCCTTGACCCGGAGCCTTGACCCGGAGCCTTGACCCGGGCCTGGTTACTCCCAGCAGGGGACGGCGTCCTCGGGCATCCGATGAAGTTGGACTTCTTCTCCTGGTGGAAAGCCCCTTTCAGAGGGCGGCCATTTTAATTTTCACAGACTGTTTCAGCTCTGTCGCCGTCACATTATCGATAATATCACCGCTTATATTCACCGAACCCCCGATCCGCTCCTCTGATGCAGTCGGGACAAATGGACGCTCTTCCCTTCACGGTGGGACGTCACCTGCACCTTTCTGACATTTCAGCTGCTGATGCTCGCGTCTGAACCGACGTGCAGAAGAAGACGAAATCAGTCTGTTTCCTCGCTCAAACTTCTGTCTAACGGAACCGGACCTGAATCCAGATCAGATCCGACTCACGGAGGCTAAAAAGAGCTTCTTCTTCTGAGAGCTTTGGCCTTAAAGTTGGCCTCTGAAATGTCTTTGTAATTATATTTGGTCCGTTGTTGGTCTGGTTTCTGTCTCATTTCTTCTTCTTATGTGTTTCAGACATGATGTTTTTTATTGCAGTTCCTTGCTATGAACACTAGGGGGCATAAAGGGAAGTGTTTAAATCCCTGTTACCACACAGTAACAAAACGAACCCAAAGTGATTCAGAATTAATTTATTAATCGGCACCATTGAAGGATGACAAGATGCCGCTCTTATAAATCCTTATTTTAGTACTAAAAAAGTTTTAATTTTATTAAATTGGTGCGATTTAAGGCACTTTTTTCCATCAAACCGGACAGAAATTAGCCCTAAATTGAAGTTTCCATCTGAATTAAATAGATGCAGTTCCACATGTAATGTTTTTCATAGCTTTTCTGCTTCAGAATGTGCATAAAAAACCGGATTTTTAGCATTTTGGGGGATTTTATTTGATCTGTTCTCTGATATTTGGTCCGTTGTTGGTCTGGTTTCTGTCTCATTTCTTCTTCTTATGTGTTTCAGACTCCAACAGCAAACCCAAAGTGGAGTGCAGCGTGGTGACGGAGTTCACCGACCACATCTGCGTCACCATGGACGCCGAGCTCATCATGTTTCTCCACGACCTGGTGTCGGCCTACCTGAAAGAGAAGGAGAAAGGTTGTTTTCTCTTTGTTATTCTCACTCGTTTGGTCATTTTTTCCCTCACAAAAAGCCTCTGGCGGTCCACGTGTGGCGCACATCTGTCTGCATCTGTTTGTTTGCTGCTGGACACACTTCAGAGTGTTAGCCGAGGTCAGGGAGCTTTTTAATGGGTTTCACATGGTCACAAAGCAACGAACGAGCAGCCTTTGTGCTGCACAACAATTAAAACGGGGCCGAGGCGCCGTTGTGTTGGAGAAAAGAGCGCCTGAAGCTTTTCATCCGTGTTGGATTAATCCTGATTAATTAAAGGCGTGCAGGCAGGTGTTTGGATCTATACCATCAAGGTGGTTTTAATGAATTTGTGCTGCGCTCTGGGTGGTTGTTTCAAAGGAAAACACAAGGGTAGTGGAGTGTTTCAAAGCAACAACCTGATTGCCTTTCTGCCCCCCCTCCCCCTCAGCTCTCTTCGCCCCGCGGATGTTTGCGGCGAGGCCGGGACAGAAGAGCCCGACCGCCCTGCACGACGAGAGCGCCACGGACACGGACAAGGACAAGGACGACGGCATCAACTACACCACGGTGGACTGGAGGGAGTTCCAGTGCAACACCTGGCACCTGGAACCGACTCTCAGGTCAGCCGCCGCCGCGGTTCGGTTCGTTTGTGCACGACCAGGCCAAAGTTTGATTTCCAAAACCAGAAATCACCGAGAATCAGAAGGAAAACAACAACTCGCACAACAGAGAATCTGTTTTCAGGGTCAGACTCACAGAAAAATCACTTTTACGCAGTCGACAGCCATGAATTTGACTCAAATCTGAACTCAGATCAACCCTGAAAGTCAACTTTGGGGTCAGAAAATGCTTTGAACCGAGCTGCTCGCTAACAAGTGTAAAGTAAAGAAGTTCATTAAGAAAGCTGCAACATCAGGGCCTTAAAGTCTGCTGGCTTTCCTTTTGAAGACGTTCCTCCTCATTAGACGAACCAAACGGGGGTTCGGCGTCGGTGCCTGAATGCATCGGCTCCAACAAACATCGTTCGACCCGTTTCATTCCAGCCTGGCCTTTAAACTGAGCTCCACACGGTTTGCAGCCGACAGAACTGAGCGGTAACATATTAAAACTGTCGGGTTTCACCTGCTGGCATCCGGAAATGCTTCAGCTGGAACTCACCCCTCATAAAACTTTAGATCATTTCAGTAAAAGTTGCTCAGCTTTGTCAACGTAACGCTTCGTTTCATAAGAGTCGTGTATTTGATCCCGTTTTAATCCTTTTATATGAAATAAATGTGCAAAACTCGACTCAGATGCAAAACGTTTTAACTTTGATGTATTTCAGAGAGAAAACATGCTTTAAAAACTGAGAAAAGAGCCAAAATTAGCTTTTTACATTGATGTAATTATGTTTTTATTGCAGTTCCTTGCTATGAACACTAGGGGGCATAAAGGGAAGTGTTTAAATCCCTGTTACCACACAGTTAACATTTCCCCAGGTGTAGCAGATAAATACTCATCGACCTTAATGTGCACGAGTACCAAAAGCAGCAGCAAAACGAACCCAAAGTGATTCAGAATTAATTTATTAATCGGCACCATTGAAGGATGACAAGATGGCGCTCTTATAAATCCTTATTTTAGTACTAAAAAAGTTTTAATTTTATTAAATTGGTGCGATTTATGGCACTTTTTTCCATCAAACCGGACAGAAATTAGCCCTAAAGTGAAGTTTCCATCTGAATTAAATAGATGCAGTTCAACATGTTGACCACAAGGGGGTGTAATCTGTAAATCAAATAGAATTACAGACGCACAGAGAAAGGTGCCAATATTACTAAATTACGCTTTTACCACACCGCCAACAGTTCATGAACCGTGTCAGATAAAATCCCAACTGCCTTAGCAGGGTTTTTATGTTAGAAGATGTGCACAAAGATGTTGGAAGATGTGCACGAGTAATAAGAAAAGGTGTGGTTAATTTATTAAATTGGTGCGATTAAATGCACTTTTTCCTTAAAATTGGACAGAATTAAACACCAAACACCATTAAAGTGACGTTTCCATCTGAATTAGATAGATGCAGTTCCACATGTTGACCACAAGGGGGCAAACTCTGCGTTTTATACAAAGGGCTTGTAAACAAACGTCTGATGCTGATAACTCATTCTCAGCAGCAGATGGCGCCATTAAAGGACGAATTAAAAACTGTTTAATTGGAATTAAACACCAAGATTAAAATGAAGTCTCCATCTGAATTAAATAGACGCAGTTCCCCACTTTGACCACAAGGGGGCAGACAAAGGGCTTGTAAACAAACTTCTGATGCTGATAATCTCTTCTCAGGCTCATCTCCTGGACGGGGCGGAAGATCGACCCCGTTGGCGTGGACTACATCCTGCAGAAACTGGGCTTCCACCACGCCAGGACGACGATCCCCAAGTGGCTGCAGAGGGGCGTGATGGACCCGCTGGACAAGGTGCTGTCGGTGCTCATCAAGAAGCTGGGCACCGCCCTGCAGGACGAGAAGGAAAAGAAAGGCCGAGACAAAGAGGAACACTGAGGAAACCAAACGGCTAACACTGGAATCAAAGCTGAGCCACTGTATTACCACTACTGTACGATACTTTACACGCTAAAACCCCGCGAGTTTCTGCGTAGTTGTTTACCGTCGGGCTAGCTAGCTAGCAGCTCCGACTGAAGCGTTTTGCACCAATCTTGTTTTCTGTACATTTTTGAACAAAGTAGCTAATGTTGCGATGACTCGACTGCTTTAAACCCCGCCCACCTGTTGTAAATGACCTCACTGAAACCGCTCGAACGTTTGATTTAAAGCTTACCGGTAGCTCATGAGAAATGACTTCTTAAACCATTGCCTTTTCTTTGTTTCCCATGGAACACGTGGTAGGTATGCTTTATGTAACTCTAGCGTAGCTTTTGTGATATTTAAGAACAGTTTGGTGACGTGTTCTTGATTTTTTTCACACGAACGAGTTAATTACCGGGAGGCTGCGGCACGTCTCCCGCTCGGTGTCGAGGATGATTGTAATTATAATTTAAACCGAGATCATTATTTATGGGTATGTGGAATGCAAAGTCGATATAATGTTGTAGCTTGGTGTGTCAAGCTTCTTTTTGTCTTTTTTAATCCACACAGTAGAACCTGTGTACATAGTTAAATTTCTTAAATGTGTTGATTTCTTAACTTAATTAAACTGTTTCCATTCAGTTTTAAACCGGAGAGCTTTGTGGTGTTTTTCAGGTGGGAATAAGCACGAGATGAGCCCGGCTGGCACTTAATCAGTGTTTCGTTAAGTTCAGGCTCTTTTAAAGAGATAAACGAATGGAGAACAGCTGCTGCAAGCGTTTTTAATCTCCTGTTCCAGCAGTTTCTCATCTCCAAACAGCTCATCTGTTTTCCTCAAACTATCATTTTGTTTTTTTGTTAACTTCTTCTTCTTCTTCTTCTAAATCAAACAGTTCAGCTGTGATTAAAGCTCACATTCACAGACTTTAATGATCATTTTCATACATTTCAGCTCCACTGTGTGGAAATTACAACACTTTTTATACACAGTCCCCCTCATTTCAGGGCATCTATTCACTTTTTAAGGCTTTAACACAGTTTTCTGAAGTCTTTTTGGTTAAATTACCTGTTGGTTTAAGCACAGCGGCTCTCTGTCTGAGCCCTGTTTTTAAACCTCTTGGTTAACAGTCTGTTTTTGGGGTGGATGCAGCTTTATGGGGCATGAAGCTGTTCCTGCAGTCCAGAAACACTCAGCTCTATATATAGATACAGATAGTTACTGTATTGATCCCAGAGGGAAACAGTTTAGTAGTTAGCTGTAAGTTAGCAGTTAGCTGCAAGTTAGCAGTTTGCTGTAAGTTAGCAGTTTGCTGTAAGTTAGCAGTTAGCTGTAAGTTGGCAGTTAGCTGTAAGTTAGCAGCAGATGCTAGCAAACAAGCTTTCTCATCAACAGTGATGGACCAAGCCGGAGATGTGCACAGCGTAACTCGTAGTAATGCATGTGTCCCGTTAATTATTGCGTTTAAACAGTTTTGGATATATTAACCTCATTAAACAATGGTACCTGGAGACCTCCATCTTTATCAGAAACATGCCGATAATGTAACGCTAACACACCGAGAGCGGTACACGGCGTTTAATGTAGCAGCGAGAGTGAGGAGAGGACCGGTGTTGTGTTGGAAACACACCTTAAACACAGCTGCAGGTTGTCTGAGTTACAGAACGGAACCGTTCAGCTAGAAAGCTTCAGCTAACAAAGTAATGTGGGAACAATAATGTTCATCTTTCAGGAAGGAGCAGCAGTAACTCCTTAGAAGTTGGTGTACGTCATCTTCATTAGCTAAGATGTTAGCGTTAGCTGCTGCTAAAGGAAGAAATAAATCAGTAAATAAACCATGAGGAGTTATTTCTCAGATGCTTCCATTTCCCTGCTCTGAAGTTCAGGCTCTGAGAGCTGGAACTGATCCTCTTTGTGGCTCAGTTCCTTCAGTCCAGCGTTGAACTGGACCAAGTTGTTAAAACAACGGGATGAAAAGTGTTTGCTGCACATTCACAGTCTTTAGCTAACTCTGCTGGAACATTAGCCTCAGATATAGTTTATCCACTGGGCTCTTATATCCTCTGAGGCTGCTGCTGGATGGAAGATGCATGCTCCTCAGTGCAGCTGACAGCAGAACATTTCCACCAGAAGCTGGCTTCATCCGCCCAGCAGGGTGGATGTGAGTGGGCGGGGCTTAGCGGAGGAGGCGGAGCCAACTTAAGGAGTGACGGCTCGTCAAATGAGGAACTTTCAAACAAAGGGGAACTAAATAAGTCCCAGGGTTGTGTTTTTGGGGCATTTTACACCTGCTGGTGACTTCAGACGCCCTGATATAAGCTCCCAGGAACAGGAAGAAGGGATTTTTATGCAATATGTCACCTTTAAAGCTCATAAAGTGCAGCTCAGAAAGGTTAAAGGCCTCCAAAAACCCTCTCCAGACTGAGGCCAGCGCTCCCGTTTCATCAGCCGGCTTCACCCTCATGTTTGCTGCCCAGAACAGAGAAAAGGTGGTTGTATTTATTTCCATAACGTGTCGTCTTTAAGGAGAACTTAAGCTGACATTTCTCTGCCTCTGCAGGTTTTACAGCTCAGCACTCTGGGAACTAAAAGCTGTCGAGTTTTCATCCAGACGTTTTCTTTCTTTCTTTCTTTATTTCTTTCTTTCTTTCTTTCTTTCTCTCTTTCTTTCTCTTTCTTTCTTTCTTTCTCTTTCTTTCTTTCTCTTTCTCTCTTTCCTTCTTTCTTTCTTTCTTTCTTTCTTTCTCTTTCTTCCTTTTTCTATCTTTCTTTCTTTATTTCTTTCTCTCTTTCTCTTTCTCTCTTTCTTTCTTTCTCTTTCTCTTTCTCTTTCTTCCTTTTTCTGTCTTTCTTTCTCTCTTTCTTTCTTTCTCTTTCTCTCTTTCTTTCTTTCTCTTTCTCTTTCTTTCTCTTTCTTCCTTTTTCTGTCTTTCTTTCTTTCTTTCCTTCTTTCCTCCTTTCCTCCCTCCCTCTCTCTCTCTCTCTCTCTCCTCTCTCTCTCTCTCTCCCTCCCTCCCCCCCCCTCCCCCCCTCCCTCTCTCCCTCCCTCTCTCTCTCCCTCCCTCCCTCTCTCCCTCCCTCCCTCTCTCTCTCTCTCCCTCCCTCCCTCCCTCCTCTCTCTCCCCCCCCCCCTCCCTCTCTCCCTCTCTCTCTCCTCCCTCTCTCCCTCTCTCTCTCTCTCCCTCCCTCCCTCCCTCCCTCTCCCTCCCTCCCTCCCTCCCTCCCTCCCTCTCTCTCCCTCCTTCCCTCTCTCCCTCCCTCCCTCTCCCTCTCTCCCTCCCTCCCTCCCTCTCTCTCTCCCTCCTCTCTCTCTCCCTCCCTCCCTCCCTCCCTCCCTCCCTCTCCCTCCCTCCCTCCCTCCCTCCCTCTCTCCCTCCCTCCCTCCCTCTCTCTCTCCTCTCTCTCTCTCCCTCCCTCCCTCTCTCAGACCCCCCCCCTCTTCCTCTTCGGTTCCCTGCTGTGGTTTTTTTTGTCTTTTTTCGGCGGAGGTGAAGAGCGCCGCTGCTTCCTCTGTGATGTCTGCTGTGAGATTGCAGCGATGTCACCTGAGGAAACCCACAGAAAGCTGGAGTCTCTGCTCCCGCCCGCCCGGGCCGGACATTATGTTTGATTTTATTCTGCCAGCTGCACACGCTGCCTTTGAAGTTTCCTCTCATCTGCATATCACTACAGAATATCACTTTTATTTCTCTCCCTTCTTCTTGGAGCTGAACTCGATGCGAATAAACATGAAAGAGGAGAGAATGACCAGCAGATGGAGTCAAAAGCCAGCCGTCCCCCGAGCTGCGCTCCTCCTTAATGACGCCTCCCTGTTGCAGCCTCTGAATTATTTAAAGAAAAGAAAAACAGACCAAATTGCCTCCCTCTGTCCTCCTTTGGCCTTGAACTTAATTGTGCTCCACAGTCTGTCCTCTGAGGTCTGAGCTGCCCAATGAAGGGCGGCCTCTGAGTATCCAGCAGCCTGCATCAGTGGGATGAAGATGGTTAGAAACCGTTTAATAATGGGACACCTCTTAAAAAGGCACGTTTGGGCGAAACTGTCCTAACTTTTGCAAAAACAAATTTAGGTCAATTTTGTAAATTTTTTTCTCTTATTAGTATAAAGCAGGGTCTCAATTAACTGGCTCAATTAAAATTAGTGATCAATACACGTTCTTTAATACATTTTCGGAATGTTTTATTGAGTCGTTGACCAAATAAATTCATTACCGTAACACATTTTCAACTGAATATGTATGAAAGGTAGACCTTTTATTTTTTCCATGCATGTTCTATTAATAGTTCAGAATAGTCAGGTTCAGAAATGTTTTTATTGATACAGTAATTTTAGTCATTATGTTCATTACCGTAACAAAATTGCATTTTTTTTTTTTTTTTTTACACTAAATCTTTCCTGTAGTGCAAATAATTAAAAAATGTCAATTCAGTAATCTGAAAGAACAAGTAAACATGTAAACTTGCATGTAACTTCGTCACATCTTCTGTGGGTTTAAGGGTGAAAGATGCTGTTTTAGCTGTTTATTTACCTTAAAGTTAGGATGAAAAACTTCAACTGAAAGATTTAAATAAAAACTGATGCAGCACCACGTCTCATAAATATTGGGACAGGTCCATGTTTCCCACTGTGCAGCATCGACTCTTCTTTTAACAACATCTGTAATCATCTGGAACTGAGGAGTCCAGCTGCTGGACCTCTGGGAGCAGAAGAGTCCGAGTCCAGCAGCCGGACTCTTCTTCTACGAAGCCGTGCTGCTGGAGTAGATGCAGGATGTGGTTTAACTCTGTCCTGCTGAAATATTTCAGGCCTTCCCTGAAGAAGCTGCAGATGTTGCTCTAAAACCTGTTCATACCTTTCAGCTTTGATGGAGCCTTTCCAGATGTGCAGGTTTCCAGTTCCACAGGCACTAATGCCCCCTCACACCATCAGAGATGCAGGCTTTGAACTGAGAGCTGATAACCAGCTGGATGCTCCCTCTCCTCTTTAGTCTGGAGGACGCAGCCTCAGGTTCTGATCCATCTGACCACAGAACAGTTTCCTCTTTGCTTCAGTCCATCTTAAACCAGCTTCGGTCCAGAGAAGCCGGCAGAGTTCCTGGATCATGTCCACATGTGGCTTCTTCTCTGCCTGATGGAGCTTTAACCTGCATCTGTGGATGTTACGCTGAGCTGTGCTCACAGACCATGATTCCTGGAAGTGTTCCTGAGCCCAGGCAAGGATTTCCAGGACAGAATCAGGTCTGTTTTTAATGCAGAGCTGCCTGAGGGCCTGAAGGTCACAGACATCCAGGCCTGAAGGTCACAGAGATGTCTCCAGATCCTCTTTGGATGATTTTAGGTTCTGTAGATGAGACTCTGCCTCTCTCAGGTGCTCTTTTATACCCAATCATGTTGCTAATTAACCTGATTAGTTTCAACATCTTCCTCCAGCTGTTTCTTTTCAGCAGCACCTACTTTTCCAGCCTTTTGCTGCTCCTGTTCCTGCTTTTCTGAGACGTGTTGCTGCCGTCAGATTAAATATGAGCTCATATTTTATTTTATATATTTATATTTTATTCATTAAACAGTAAAACTTTATATGTTCTATTGTGAACAAAATGCTGTTTTTTTTTTGGGGGGGTTTAATGAGCTTTTCACTGATGTGTTTTACAATTAATCGTTTACCATTCAGAGGGAAATAATACTGAGTTTTCCATTTTACTGGAAGAGCAGAAGAATTTTTTAGGATTTTTATTCTTTTTTTTTTTTTTTTTTGGAGATTCTTTTGTAGCTTTTTTTGTGAGCTTTTTTTAGGATTTTCTTTTTTTTTTGGACTTTTATTATCATTTCTTTTTAGTATTTTTATTAGCTTTTTCTAGGTTTTCTTTCTGATGTTTTAACAGGGATTCTTTGACCATTCAGAGGGAAATAATACTGAGTTTTCCATTTCACTGTAAGAGCAGAAGAATTTTTTGGGATTATTATTATTTTTTTTAGGATTTTTATTATTTTTTTTAGGATTTCTATTATAATTTATTTTTAGGATTTTTTGTAGCTTTTTTTATTTTTATTATCTTTTCTTTTTAGGATTTCTTTGTAGCATTTTTAGGATTTCTATGAGCTTTTTTGGGATTTTTATGAGCTTTTTCTGGGTTTTATTTCTGATGTTTTAACAGGTAATCTTTGACCATTCGGAGGGAAATAATACTGACTTTTCCATCTCGCTATAAAAGCTGTGTTTCCCTCAGCAGAAGCTGTTGGTTTCCATTTATTTCTGTCTTTGTGTGAAGTTCACTGAGTTAACTCGCTGCCCTAAACTGAATGTTTGACTTTTGGTACCAAAGAGCAGTTTCAGGAATATCTTTTATGTCTTTTACTTTCTCACAGATTCAGTCATGGTTCTTCTTTTTTGTGTTGTTGGTTTTCTGTCTTTTGGATTCTTACTCTTTGCTCTGGTTATTTCTTACAGCCTCTGTTTTGTGTCCTTGTTTGGTATTTAGTTTGAGCTTTACTCCTTCTGCTCTGTTTTAATTTCCAGTCGTATTTCTGATAATAACTCATCAACCCTCCCAGCTCTCCAGTCAACCCTGTTTTTAGTAAGTCCATCTTTCCTTAAGTCTGTTATTACATACTTTGATTTTCTTATTAAAACCACAGTCTGTCTTCACCTCCTGCGTTTAGCTCCTTCACTTTTATTCACACACGAATCCTTCGTATTAATACTGTTTTTACACGGATAAACGTATTATTATGAACTTGATAAAAGGACATTTTCTTCTGAAAGCCTGTAATTATCGTCATTAGAGTATTTTTTAACACTGATTCTTCTCCACCACCGCAGTGCACCACCCTGTTTAAGACCAATAGTGTTTCCTCAAAAACCATTAAGTTACAAGCCTAATGGCTCCAGTTATCGGAGCCTTTCCAGATAATTGCTTGCTTTGGGAAGAATATATTTCACATCTTTCTCCAATCATCTCAGAGAAATGAAAGTCCTCATTAGCCTAATGATGGATACAAAGATGGAAGGTGTGGTACCTTTAAGAATCTTTGCAACTCCTTCAAAGCTGTCCTAATCCATGCCTGAACAGAACAAACGCGCCCATGAGGGCCAATAAAGACTGAAGTGCATCAAACTGAATGCAGCAGAGCTGGATTCCCACAAATGTGCAGCCGGAGACCTGAGCTGCTTTTTGATTGAGTTTCTAATTGCTTGTTCCACTTCATCAGCCTCACCTCGAATTAATAATTCATTGTAACAATTTGGCTTAAAAGAGGAAGCTGGTGGTTGATTATTTGTCAAGTGCTCAGTTCATGATTATCCGTCCAAAACCCCACCAACCTGTCGCCTGAACTTTGGCACAATCTGAGCTTCATGCTTCGATGATAGAGCTCAAGGGAGCAAAATTGGTCTACTTTTAGGCTCGTCTGCATATATTATACAACAGTATATGGGGTGATTCTCACGAAACTGTCCTAACCTTTGCAAAAACAAATTTAGGTCAATTTTGCTATTTTTTTTCTCTTATTAGTATTAGCAGGGTCTCAATTAACTGGCTCAATTAAAATTGACCAAATAAATTCATTACCGTAACACATTTTCAATTGATGATAACTGAATATGTATGAAAGGTAGACCTTTAATTTTTTTCATGCATGTTCTATTAATAGTTCAGAATAGTCAGGTTCAGAAATGTTTTTATTGATACAGTAATTTTAGTTATTATGTTCATTACCGTAACAAAATTGCATTTTTTTACACTAAATTTTTCCTGTAGTGTAAATTTCACAAGTAATTAAAAAATGGCAATTCAGTAATCTGAACAGACTCGACAAATAGTTCCTGTACAAAAATAAAATTTGAAGGTATCACTCATTACCATCCAAATATTTACATATACAGCAAGTGTTACAGTAATGAAAAGCTGTTACGGTAATGAAAAGTTTTGTTACGTTAATGACCTCAAACGGCATTCATACATAGTATAGTATATATATATATATACTATACAAACTCTGCCTGACTTCATATGACTAAAACAAACTTTGAAGATGGCAGAAAAGGTGGAGAAAGAAAATCTCTCAAAGTTTCAGATGCAAACGACACCATTTGTTTGGTGGAATTCCTTTTTTTTTTTTTTTAAGTCAGGGGTCTGAATGTTTTTGAGGGAAAAAAGGTTGTTTTTCGGAGGTAAATTTGTGTTTTCTTGTGAGAAAATCTGTCTTCTATTTTGTTGTTTTGCTCAAATTGGTAATTTTTAGTGTTTATTGTTGTATTTCATCCAGTGTTACCTTTTGTTTTCGTTTTTCGTACGTTTTTACGTTGTTTTTTAGTCCAGGTCTGAATTCGTGTGTTTACCTTTCAGTGCTCGTCTCGGTTTATTCGGTCTTTCTTTCACATCCTCACCATCTTTCAGCTCCTTCACACCTGTCTCTTGTCACCTGCTCCCTTCAGAATATCAGCTCCACGGTTTCTCTTGGTCAGATCCTCGCTGTTTGTTTCCTGTTTTTCATGAGTTTAGTCTCTGGTTTTCCACTTTTTTGCGGAATATCTTTGTTTGGTGTTTTGTGGACTGTCTCCTTCTTGCTTTTGAGGAAAAAAAGGTTGTTTTTTGGAGGTAAATTTGTGTTTTCTTGTGAGAAAATCTGTCTTCTGTTTTGTTGTTTTGCTCAAATTGGTCATTTTTAGTGTTTATTGTTGTATTTCATCCAGTGTTACCTTTTGTTTTCGTTTTTCGTACGTTTTTACATAGTTTTTTTAGTCGGGTCTGAATTCGTGTGTTTATCTTTCAGTGCTCGTCTCGGTTTATTCGGTCTTTCTTTCACATCCTCACCATCTTTCAGCTCCTTCACACCTGTCTCTTGTCACCTGCTCCCTTCAGAATATCAGCTCCACGGTTTCTCTCGGTCAGATCCTCGCTGTTTGTTTCCCGTTTTTCATGAGGTCTCTGGTTAGTCTCTGGTTTTCCACTTTTTTGCGGAATATCTTTGTTTGGTGTTTTGTGGACTGTCTCCTTCTTGCTTTTGAGGAAAAAAAGGTTGTTTTTTGGAGGTAAATTTGTGTTTTCTTGTGAGAAAATCTGTCTTCTGTTTTGTTGTTTTGCTCAAATTGGTCATTTTTAGTGTTTATTGTTGTATTTCATCCAGTGTTACCTTTTGTTTCCATACGTTTTATTGGATTTTATCCAACGCTGTTGTTTTTCTTGTCATTTTGCCTTTGGGCCGTTGTTATTTTCAGCTGAAAACAGTCTGAGTGCTACCTGTCTGCTTCCACCTGACAGATACAAGCTGTTAAACACAAGCTGTGGACAGAGAGCAGCTGAAGCACCAGGAGCCAAAACAAGAGACGAATCCTGAGCCCAAACATGACTTCATATGTATTTAGCTCTTCTCCTCCTGTGGAACATGCACTGTAGGCAAATGTTTGTGTCAGAGCAGTCCTGCTCCCAAAGGGCAGGAACAGGGAGACGAGCCATTATCGCCCAACTCCCCTCAGCTTTGTAAGGTGTTTTAGTGTCTGCCGGCTCTTTGTTTTGCTTTCTGCTGAAAATGAAGCACCTCGGCTGCCTTTGTCCACTGAAAGACTTCCCATATTCCACCTGACAGAGGCTGTTAGACACCAAACAGCGTGCACTGGAACACATTTATGGGGTGGCAGTATTTGAGAAGCCTGTGGCTGTATCACAGATGCTTAGTATTGGGAGAAGCCGTTTCATTCCAGCCAATTCTTTCAAGAAATTACACTCCTTCAGGACCAGAAGGCATGTCACGCTGCTGACCGACTTGTCAGACTTATTTCTGGCAGTGAGAGATAAATTTTGTGGCTTCATCCAAACAAACCCACACACTGACATGCAGCTCCATCGCCACACAAACACACAGTTTGCACTTTCCACTGCAGGAGCCAATTTCAGCCAAGATGACCAGAGAGTGGAAGAAGTTTGGAAATGTCACGTATGCTCAAGTTGGCTCCGCTGAATTCATCCGGCCTGGAGAAACATTTCTCCGGGCACCACAACAACGTCGGATTTGCTCAGTGACCCAAGATTATTCAGATTTATGTAAACGAGGATGAGAGGTGATTCAGTCCAAGGGGCCTGATGAGGTCATCGCCCCAGGAGCCCGATGAGGTCATCGCCCCAGGATCGACTGAGATTATTTTCATCGCATCCCGTGCTGCCAGGGATCGTTGTTAAAACTGGTAAAACTACGTCAACAAAAGCCTTAAAGCAAATCATTTGGAGCCACCCCCCCCTCTCAGATGTTTGATGGCCCTAAACTTAAGCTTAAGGCTTAATTCTTAAAGCCCACCAGCCGCTTTAGATCCCTTCAGGATGCACCGATTGACATCTGCATACCGCTACAGATGTTAAAAATGATCATTTTAGTTATTTTTTTAATGAGTTTTCCCTTTAACGCCAAGTAAAAATGAAATATGCTTCATAGAGAAATAAGAAAGCAGTTTTTAAGCCTTTCTGTCCTTTAGATCATCTTCGAATCACTACGAATTCTTTCATACGAATTCATAAAAACGGACATTGAGATCATCGCTGGACTAATAATGGACTTAAACCACTGATAAGGCTTTTATGTCCCAAGATTAAAAATGAATAAATCTGCTCAGTTTCAGGGAAAAGTCAATAATAAGTTAAATATCGGACAGTTAAATAATAAGATCTGCACTATAAAAAACTAACAAACAGAACAGTTCATCAGATTATCTTTGAATGAGCACTAATTTAAACATAAAATTATACCTTTAAGTGTTAAAACTAAGTAAAACTCTGATAAATAGCATGAAATATTTAATTTGAGCACTTCCAACAGTTGAAATAATCATTTTTTAATGCTCTTTTTCCTAAATAAATCTTAAAAGAGCTCAGATCAAAGAGGCTAAAAGGCCAAAAATAATGTATATAACTTATAAAAGTTAGAAACCTGCAACATTGAGATATAAGACAGTGTAAGGTCATGATATGAATCTGGATTTCTAATCAGCTACACCATACTGGTAATTTTTGTTATATATTAACATATTAAATGTTTCTTGACATTTACTGTTTGTTCTAATGTTGAAAATTTAAATGTCATCTCCGCTATATGAGTGGATTATGAACATTTTATGTATGGCTCCACAAAGTCTTCAGACTTCAGAGCAGGATGTGTAATAAACATGACAAAAAAGGTCATTTTTTACATTAAAACCACAGGGAAAGAGCATTTTAGAATGTATTCAGTCCTGTACAAAATGTGCCCTGATGAGGAATAAAAAAAGCTCCTTCTCGGAGAATTTAGATGGGAGGGTTAATAACCAGAGGTGTGTGCTGTCAAAGGTTATTTTTGAGTGACTGAACACATCACAGGGCGAATGAATGATGCCACAAGGTTCCCAGGGGAACATTTTGAGTTTGGCGTTATGGGTTCACAGCTGGCTATCAGCCACCAGCCTGAGAGGTACAGATACCTGCACTGTATCAGTAATAAAACTCCCGTCTAATAGAGGGATGACTCTGACTTTCTGCTGCCAGACATTGGGAAGCGGAAATACTGAGGATTACAGCGATTTACCTGCTACAAAAACCACGACTGACTCCTGACAATGAGGCGTTTTTAACTAAAGCTCTTAGTCTGTATTTAGGGATGTGGAACAGGAGCATCAAGAAGAAGCTCTCAGGTAGATCAACTGTACTTCTAATGGAAAATAAGTACAGAAACAATGGTTTCAAGGTGGGTGTCAGTGTTTATCTCAAAGACTTCCATTGAGCATAAGGGCAGTTTGTAGCTGATGGGAAGCAGCTGGGATGGATCGCCAACTGTAGACTGGGAATGAGGTGTTGCTTCGGTTGGATGACGAACCAAAGGGTCTTGTGGGGGTATGAAGGTTACGAATCGGACATGTGGTGATTCGAGAAGTGAGCCAAAAGGCAAAGTCATTGATTTACCAGTTGGTTTACATTTTATTCCTCACCAATAATCATGAGCTGTGGGTAGAGACCATGAATATAAACGGTATAGTTTATATTCCTGCCCCATGTTCAGAGGCTGTAGTTCCTTACCGATGCTATCCTGGGTTCGAGTCCTTTTGCTCCATTTCTTCTGAATACTAACTGCTGAAATTAGCTTTCCCCAAGAGGAGACTGACATTTCTCCAAGAGATAAGGGCATTAAACAAGCCAGTGGAGGTGGTCAACATGTCTGGAGATTTTGGGTAAATCCCCCCAGAGGGAGGCCTTGGGCATACCCAAGACCGGGTTGAGAGATTTTATCTTTCAGCTGGTTTCAATTGCCTGGAGTCCCTCCTGAAGATCTGGATGTGGCTGTGCAGAGGGAGGCTCTTCTTTCAGTCTTTAAGATTCAGGAAATTATATCAACGTGTTGCAATAGACTTAGACTGTGTCCATTCACAAGCAAGATCTGTTGTCTCTACATTTTACGTAAAAAATGACACCTGGTTGTGTTTTTATTCTTTCGTGGTGGTGTTTTGTGAAATGTTGTCGTGTTTTGGACTTCAGGGCCACCGTATTAAACAAACAAATGGCTCTTTTCTAGACTTTATTGGGCAGAGAATATCGCACTATCCCAATCTGAGGACTGTGATGCTCCTGTCATGGTCCTGTGATCTGGTTTTCTTCAGTTTTCTTTGCTTCCTGTTTTATTTTGTTGACTTTACCATCTGTTGTGTTTACTTCTGTTTGGTTTTCCTTAGTTTTCTTAGTTCAGTGCCAGAACTTTGTGTGTAATTGTTTCCCCGTTGGTCTCGGTCGCCTTTTCCTTCGTTAGTCCTTCCATTGTTCCTCTTTAGTTCCCTGCTAATCTCTGTTCACAGGTTTGCTAATAAAACCTGTGAAATCCACCTCCTCCTCCAGTATTCCTGTATTTGGGTCTTCTCTTTGCCACTCAGAGCCCAATGCTGCTTCTTCAGAGCTTTAAAAAAGTAGCTGTGAACTCTTAAACTGTGTCCAAAGTCACTCCATTCAACATTCAACCCAACAGAGAGCAGCAAATCAAGACATTTTCTCGTCATAGTCACTTTGCATCATCACCATCTGCTTCTGAGTGATGAGTCATTTTGGCTGTGAATTCTTTAGGAGTGCCATACAGTAAATGGCTTCAATCATTCACAATTCAGATACTCAAATAAAAATCTCAGACGGTAAATGGTTGTGCAAGCCAGAATAACTGCAGAGACTCGGCTTTCTTTAAGGATGAGTGGATTTGATTCATCACGTTAAATCATTCGGGTGTTACAAAGCAGAATATCAAGATTGGAATGAGTGACACTTTATATTAAACTATTTTAGAATAAAAATGAAGCCGGGAGAAACCGTCTGATTGCAAGAAAGTACAAGAATCTTAAGATGAAGTTTGAGGAACCCTGTTCGTGTTATTGTCTGCAGAGGATTACTGTCTGATGAGTTTTTTTATTCGAACAGAAAAGGTTGAACAGAACGAGAAAGACAGAGGCTGAACCAATTTACAGAGGACTCCTTGGTGCCTAAGTAAAGAATCCAGCCACACAAAGGCTGTGCTGAGATATGGCAGGATTAAAACAGGAGTTCCACCTAAATTCACTCACTATATAACATTGGATACTTTAATCAGGGCAGCCACCGGGTTCGGGTTATTGTTCAAAAAAACAGATTGAAAAGTTCCAGACGTGCCTTACTTGACAGAATTTAAAAACCTCGGAGACTTTGTCATCTGTAAGAAGTTCAAAGCTCACAAACACAAAAACAACATCAAAGGAAACGAGGACGAGTCGGAGCGGCGGAAACTAGACGACCAGCGGTGATTCCTGGAACTGGTCAAGAGCTAAATCAATTATTTTCAACACCAGATGAAGCCTCGAACTGTGGCTGCAACGTAGCGTACTGCTAGTGTTTTTAGATGAAAAGGGTAGAGAGGCACTTTGAAGTTTTATCATAAGTTTTAACCCCCCCCCCCATGTATGTAAGAGATCCAGAAAGATGCTGAAGGTGAGGTCCAGCAGAGCTTTAAAGATATCTGACGAGCTAAAGGAGATCCATTTCCCTCAGCTCGGTGAAACACCCGATGCTACGTTTCCCTTCAAGTTTGGGGAAACTTATTTAGCTTAATTTCAACAACTAATATGTAGGAGAAGCAAACATGCATCTCAGTATCATGAAAGTTTGAACAAAAGATTTAACAGTGTGAGAAGTGCTGAGAAAAAGTTAATTTCAGGGTTTGTTCTACCTCCAGAACTAACCAAAAGCAGCATCTGGGAGCTCATCAAAAGATGTCTGTAGGCTGTAATCATCGGTCTATCACCGTCACATGCAAATGTGAAACAATCAGATTAATGACGAGCTCGAAGGACCGGTCTGTGCATCGGAGCTGCCTTTATTGATGATTGCAACACCTAAAGCCCACCATCAGCTGCTGCTACAGTATGCTGGTGGTGTTTAGGCTACAAACGAGTTCGGTGGCAGAATAGATTTCCTCTTGAATCGTGCAAGACTGTAACTGCTTCCAATGTAATTCACAATTCATAGAAAAGTGAACAAAGGATTGAGGAAATTGATGTTCAGACTTTTCTATTTCACGCACTCAGTGTATTTAGCCGTAAAGACATGACTCGTCACCCAGCAAGCCTGGAAAAGGAGATTTTTTTTAAGTATGTAGTGACAGGTTATACAAATTATAAGGATGAATGCTCCCTTGAGCACATATACTGATCCAAGCAGATCACATGAGAAGCCAGATGATCAACACATGATATAATCTGTAAAATGTAAACATCCGACCATATTTTAGCATCACTCAGTCCACTGACTACCAATTTATATTGTTCGGAACATAACAAATGTGGACATAATCTGCCACTTTCACCCAAATACTGATAATTAATACCTAAACATTTGAGTGTGAACCATCATATAAGCATGTTAAAGCTACAAAAAAAGAAATGTTTTGATTTTGTTACTATTTGGCTGTATAAACGAATGCTAAAGTAAGAGAGGACCCTCGTCCCTGATAGTATTAAGGCACGCCAGGAGATGAGATAACCCCCCCAGTCTTTCTAGGTTTACACACAAAAATAAAGCTGATTATCATCTGTAAATCATAGGTATATAAGATTAAAACTTTGTGTTTTTGTCAGATGGTAGAAAATATACAGAGAATAACAGGAACTCTAAAACTGAGCCCTGTGGGACGCCATGAGATACAAAGTCCTGATTTTATATATATTAAATGGCTTTAAGACATGAAAATGAAGCGGCTGAATGGAAACCACTGTCATTAATTTAGTTATTTCCCTCTCTAACCTGTTATCATATCTTATATGAAAACAGAAGTCCTGTCTCGCTGTGCTTTCTACTCTTCTTAAGCTCTTTATAGCACACTTTGCCTCAGTGACTTGTGCTAATTTAGATTTTGTCATGTTGTTTCTGCTCTTAAAACACTGACTCTGGGTTGTTTTCCTTTTTGTTCCTTTGCTGCTCTGCTTTGACTCAAGAAATTTAGTTATTTCCCAAAATACCCAAATACTGATAATTAATAGCTAAAATATCACATCACCAAAACATTTGAGTGTGAACCATCATATAAGCATGTTAAAGCTACAAAAGAGAATTGTTTTGATTTTGTTACTATTTGGCTGTATAAACAAATGCTAAAGTAAGAAAGAACCCTCGTCCCTGATAGTATTAAGGCACGCCAGGAGATGAGATAACCCCCCAGTCTTTCTAGGTTTACACACAAAAATAAAGCTGATTATCATCTGTAAATCATAGGTATATAAGATTAAAACTTTGTCTTTTTGTCCAGATGGCAGCAAATATACAGAGAATAACAGGAACTCTAAAACTGAGCCCTGTGGGACGCCATGAGATACAAAGTCCTGATTTTATATATATTAAATGGCTTTAAGACATGAAAATGAAGCGGCTGAATGGAAACCACGTCATTAATTTAGTTATTTCCCACTCTAACCTGTTATCATATCTTATATGAAAACAGAAGTCCTGTCTCGCTGTGCTTTCTACTCTTCTTAAGCTCTTTATAGCACACTTTGCCTCAGTGACTTGTGCTAATTTTGATTTTGTCATGTTGTTTCTGCTCTTAAAACACTGACTCTGGGTTGTTTTCCTTTTTGTTCCTTTGCAGCTCTGCTTTGACTCGAGAGATTTAGTTATTTCCCAAAATACCCAAATACTGATAATTAATAGCTAAAATATCACATCACCAAAACATTTGAGTGTGAACCATCATATAAGCATGTTAAAGCTACAAAAGAGAAATGTTTTGATTTTGTTACTATTTGGCAGTATAAACAAATGCTAAAGTAAGAGAGGACCCTCGTTCCTGATAGTATTAAGGCACGCCAGGAGATGAGATAACCCCCCCAGTCTTTCTAGGTTTACACACAAAAATAAAGCTGATTATCATCTGTAAATCATAGATATATAAGATTAAAACTTTGTATTTTTGTCCAGATGTTAGCAAATATACAGAGAATAACAGGAACTCTAAAACTGAGCCCTGTGGGACGCCATGAGATACAAAGTCCTGATTTTATATATATTAAATGGCTTTAAGACATGAAAATGAAGCGGCTGAATGGAAACCACCATCATTGATTTAGTTATTTCCCTCTCTAACCTGTTATCATATCTTATATGAAAACAGAAGTCCTGTCTCGTTGTGCTTTGTACTCTTCTTAAGCTCTTTATAGCACACTTTGCCTCAGTGACTTGTGCTAATTTTGATTTTGTCATGTTGTTTCTGCTCTTAAAACACTGACTCTGGGTTGTTTTCCTTTTTGTTCCTTTGCAGCTCTGCTTTGACTCGAGAGATTTAGTTATTTCCCAAAATACCCAAATACTGATAATTAATAGCTAAAATATCACATCACCAAAACATTTGAGTGTGAACCATCATGTAAGCATGTTAAAGCTACAAAAGAGAATTGTTTTGATTTTGTTACTATTTGGCTGTATAAACAAATGCTAAAGTAAGAGAGGACCCTCGTCCCTGATAGTATTAAGGCACGCCAGGAGATGAGATAACCCCCCAGTCTTTCTAGGTTTACACACAAAAATAAAGCTGATTATCATCTGTAAATCATAGGTATATAAGATTAAAACTTTGTCTTTTTGTCCAGATGGCAGCAAATATACAGAGAATAACAGGAACTCTAAAACTGAGCCCTGTGGGACGCCATGAGATACAAAGTCCTGATTTTATATATATTAAATGGCTTTAAGACATGAAAATGAAGCGGCTGAATGGAAACCACCATCATTAATTTAGTTATTTCCCTCTCTAACCTGTTATCATATCTTATATGAAAACAGAAGTCCTGTCTCGCTGTGCTTTGTACTCTTCTTGAGCTCTTTATCGCACACTTTGCCTCAGTGACTTGTGCTAATTTAGATTTTGTCATGTTGTTTCTGCTCTTAAAACACTGACTCTGGGTTGTTTTCCTTTTTGTTCCTTTGCAGCTCTGCTTTGACTCAAGAAATGTTAAACTAAAACTCAAGGCTGCACATTAAATTCCACACAGCGAGTCGCAGTTAAAGCCCATCTCTTTCTTCTTTCTTTCCCTTAAATCCACGGCAGACCTTAAACATCTCCTTATCAAATACTGAGGGATGCTCGGGGATTCTTGCCACTGAAGAATAGCAGTGAAGTAGGTTTCCTAACAATCACACCTGTTCCAATCCCTTGATGATACCTTTTCATACTCTCTGATGATAGAGCGCTGCTGTAATACGTTGCACTGTACCGCTTCAACATTGTTACCCTCCCAGATTCACATAAAGCTCTAATCCTGAACACAGAAAATACAAAGAACGCTCTGTCACTGATTATAGGTCTGAGAACACACAAAATGAATCATCTCTCTGGAGCTGCCTGCACCCAGGTAGCTGCGTCTTTTTATAACCTCTTTTGCACCTGACAGAGTCAGGGTTATTAAAGGAGGCATCATATTTAGTGTATAAGCCTTTCTGTAACATCCAAGGTGAGCCCTATAGCATCGCACCTCTAAGACAGTGAGCCACCCTCAAGCTTTGCCTTCGAGTGTTCCTACGTGCCAGAAATCAATTTGTGTCAGTATCCTTTAAGAGTTGCTCAGGGAAGCAAGTGACCATCAGGCAAAAGGACTCTTTTTCATGCCCCTCTATCTTTACTGTGGATAAATATCGCTGATTATAAGTACAGTAGTCGACCACATCAGTGCTCCTGCTGGCACTAATTAAAGATTAAGAAGAGAAATGTCTTGATACTAAGATACATTTTGAAGAGGAACATTAGGGTTATGTTGTGTGTCTCTTGTGCGTTTTTATTGTGGATGAAATGTTGTGTCAGCTTTATTTTTCTTCATTTGGGTTATTTGGTGAAAGAAGGCATTGATTTGAGTGTTTAGAAACAGGACAAAAGGACCCGATTTGTGCTGTAAAGCATCAGTTTCCTTATTCTGTCATGAAGAAGCCCGTCTGTTGAAGATGTTGGAGCCAAGATTCAAGATTCTATCAAAACTCTACGATACAATACTTTGTCAGATTGCTGACCTTCGATCAGCAGCCCGACGAGCGAGTTTTCATAACCCACAGTTTACCTTGAGTTTCTGTCACCGGAGAATAGCTCTACAGCTGCTAACTGCAGCTTTCCTGTGGAAATAAGTCATGCACCAGCTGTTTCGATAGAAAATGATGACAGGGAAATGTCTTTCTACTATACCGGCTTATCAACAAGCAGCACAAACTGTGCAAAGAGATTAGAGGAGAAAAGGGTACAGCCAGTAGAGTCCTAACTATGGGTCTAAAACCATTTTTACCCCACTGCTGGACTACTGCTTTATGTGCTAAAAGTATGTGAAAATCAGACGGTAAAAGATGTGGAGAACATCAGATTTATGCAATAAAATACACAATAAGATCATTTTATTGTGATGTTACCAGCTCTGGAAATCCAGCGAGTCCAAATGTAACATTTTTAGGACGTCGTTTAAGTTAAAATCTAAAAAAAAGTTTATTTATTTATTTATTTTGACAGGTTTGGATGATAAAGCTATTAAAAATGTAAAGGTTTGTCATGGCATGTTGCACACTTGGCGCCATCTTGTGAGGAATGTTGTCACTGAGTTACCTTTTGTTTCGTTTGGCTTGAAAACGTTAATTTAAAAATGGTCAAATTTGGTGGGGAAGGCACAGAGAAAATGAGAGAAAGAGAAAATGAGCCGAATTAAAGTGGTAAATTGGTGCATTGAGCTGGATTTCTGACATTGATCCAACAATCCGGGACATCTATTCTTTTTTTCCCCAAATTATTCAAATTAACCACTAATAAGACTTTAAAAACCATGGCCTTATGTGATTTTAAACATCTGTCCTTATCTTGAACCTTGATAAAAAACAGATTTAAACAGAGTCCCATTTGGTTATGTTCTGTAGAAATGGACTGAAACATGATTTCAGAGGTCAGCCTAATAATAACAGCCTAAAAACACAATATTAAGTTAGTATGTGAGGTCAAAATCAACCTCAGAGCAAAGAGGAGCCTCATAATATGGTTTGTAACCCGAGTAATGACCCCCCAGTTACCCAAAGATTCATCCAGGAGAGTCTGTCGGCTTATATTTCTTCATGGAAAATGAAGCTGTGTGCATTTCTCTACACCCAGGAATCAAATACCAGTGAATGGGTTAATGTGTTCTGACGCAGAAATGGTTAACAGGCGGACAGGCCGCAGGTGGGGAGTCATGCGGACTGATGAGCAGCAGCAGCAGCAGCAGAGGAGCCGCTGACAGTCGGAGCTGCGCCGCGGAGGAATCAGCAACGCTCCGGTTAGTTCCTCCAGCAGAGAAAACTGTTGTCGTTTCAGGATGCGAACAGCACCCAACAGAGCCGCCAGGCATGCAGTCTCAGCCAGCAGCCGTCGCTAAACGGAGCTCTGGTGAATAACACTCGCTGTCAGCTGCTGGATAAATGACTTGAGAAACTCTGGTTGAAGTCAGCGGACAGAGAAAGCGGTTGTATGGGAGATGAATGTGACCGGGAAACAGCAACCTGAGCTGATCGAGCGACCCGCCAGCCTTCCGGTTCCAACTTCGGTAAGTAAACCCTCAGGTTGTTTTTTAGACATCCGAAATAAACTTAAATCACTGAGCGGTTTGTCGTTTGGCTTCAGGGTGAGTTCCGTGAACGGAGCACACGCGCTGATCGTTCGATGTCCAGAGGGAACTCCAGACTACCCTTTAAAAAAGCGACTTTCTGGGATTTCTCACATATAAACACTTAAAAACCCCGAAGTAGATTCGAGCGATTATAATTTTCAATCCAGTCGGACAATCTGCACACATCGGCGTACATTTGGTCATCTATTACGCTCCTGCTCGAACAAACTTACAACTTTTCTAAGGGGTGTTCCGTTAATAAGGTTACGTTGTCCAGAAGGTGTGATTAACTGATGCCTGCCACGCTTCAAGTTTTTTTTTTACAATATCCGCTCAAATCCGCTGCTTTGTGTTTGGTTTGTCTTTACGTACAAGCCGAATTATTCAGAGAACGAATATCCTTAATTAAATTAGTGAAAATGTTTGTTTCTGAGTGTTTTAAAGGTGACAGCAGCTGTGCTGTGCAGGTTATTTCCCAACATAACAGTATATTACACATGTTATCTGTGGGTGCATCTCTGCGACCAGCAGCCACTGCATTTTAAGCTGCTTTTTCTGTGGTTATAAGGTACTGGTATTTTTATCACAACCAGTGTTGCCATTATTTACTGGTGTCACACATTTGCTAACTGAGCTGCTTTCTGGGCTGTTTGAACAAGAAAACAAATGATCTGACCTTTTAAAACACTGTTTCATATTCAGTCTGTTGGCTGCTTGAAGAAAAATCCAACACAAACTCTGACATGTCATTTTTTAACTTGAGCTCAGTGGAAGAGGTGCAGACACATTACCAATTTCATGCTCATTAGACATGATGTGCCATGTGATGTCCACATGTTTCCATGGATACCTTCCTGTGCTTGTCAGTCATGGTTTTATGTAGAGTTTAGAACTTGCTTCACTTTAATTTATGACTTCTGTACCATCCTCTCCTACATTTGGTTTGTTATCACCTCCACGAGGCATGCAGCACCTCTAATTTCATCTCCCCTGGAGTCCTGCATGGGAGGCACTTTGGGATCATAAAGTATTGGATTTTAAAACTGGATATCTGGGCCTGGGTGTAATTATACAGTGTGCTATCCTGCTGGAGAAGACTCTCCCCACTGGAGTGAAGTTTCAGGGGGTTGATCGTGAACTTGATCGCGCTATAATGGGAAGAAACTCAGCTTTTGGCAGGTTCTTGAACAATTAAAGGTCTTGATGTTTGATACATCGTCACCAAATGCATTTTCTTTACTGGTACTTTGGTCTTGGGGACCCGAATCAGTCAATTAAATCCTTCACTTATCAATAAAAACAAGATGGCTTTGGATGAAGAAACATCTGAGAAGTGACTGGTATGAAGTCTGGTGTAGAACGGCAGAGAAATGCGGTCTGAGAGTGTTGGGCAGCCACAGTAGATGCGTTGGACTGCTTCTTCCTGTCCAAACATGCATCGGTTTGAGCTGCATGTCGGGGGTGTGATGGACAGGCCTGGTGTTTTCCCGGGAGAGACTCCCCATCCCTGACTTAATTCAGGCCCTTCAGCTGTGAGTTGTTGTTCTCTGCCGCTGCAGTGGCTGTTCTACCTTGTACTACTTCCTCTTCCACTCGCCACTGTTAAATAACTTTCATTGGTTGCTAATCCAGGGAAACATTAGCATAGTTCCAGTAGAGCTTCAAAGTTTGCAAACTATCTGACCTCATTGTGCAGCAATACCTGCAAACCAGAAAGGTAGAGAACAGCTTTAACTTAGGGGTGTTGGAGGGTATTTTAAGTATTGCAATAACATTTATTGGATTAAAGGTGACGAGTTATGAAAAGACTAACTTTGATGAGGGAAGTGATGGTTTAGTGACTTTCTTCAGCCTGATTAGCTTCAAAAACGTCTTTTCCTCCTAATTTCATCTTCAAATTAGCCGCTAATTCTTTTGTTGTGTGGTTATTTTCCCCCACGAATAAACCACCAACTACAATGTGATTTATTTTAACTCCAGTTACACTTTTCTCTGAATTATGAGTTCAAACTTGTGGTAAAGTATTTCGTCTTGTCTCACGAAATAAAAGCTGACGCGCTCCGGTTTTATTGAGTCGTGTGTCAGGTCCACGCCACGAAAACCTGGCGATTTCACAGCTTGTAGAACCAACATCAATAGCCGTCTCCTGAGGTCATGAAATGTGCATCTGTGCACGTCAATGATGAATAAAAGTCTAATAAGAAGTCTTTCTGTACATTTTCTACCTTCAAAATCTCAAAAATGGAGGAATTTTGGCCCAGTTTACAAGACTTCTTGACTTCAGTGAGGTTTGCAGGCATTGATTTATGCATCGTTCTCTTAAAGCAACACAACAGAGGTTTTTGAACATCTAAAGCTATGTTCTTCTGACTTGTTTAGATGTATAAAGTTAAAAAAAAGAGAGAAAGCCTTGTGGCGGATGCACCAAACAGACCCAAAACAACCTACCAGAGGAAGAGATTTTCCTGCTGGATGCAGCTTTGTAGCAGCTCTGGTGTTCTGTTATTTCTGTCTGTGTAGTTGTTGTTTAAGGTTTAAATGAATTAAAGGAATACGCTCCCATCATTTCTCCCTCTGCTGTGTGTAGGCTGTAAATCAGAGGAGACCGAAGCTGTAATAAAACTAATGAAACCTGTTTTTATACCCCGGACATGTACAGCAGAGCTCAACATTAGAGAGGCTGCATGGCATTTATTGGACATTAAAAAGTTATAAACTCATCTCTGATTTCACACGTTCACATCTTTCAATAATTAAATGTAGAAAAAACAAACTGTGTTCCAGATAAAGTGGAACATTGAGAGCATGTTTGCTCGTCAGGTATCAGTTTTATCCTTGTTGGGTCCTGTAACATCACCCTATATTGGTACATTTCTTCTGTAGGACGATTCTCTGGTGATACATGAAGGTCCCACCACAGCATTTCCTCTCATGGTTCTGGAGGAATCTCGGCCCTCTTCTCTCCAGCGCTGCTTCAGCTCATTGAGGTTTGCAGCATTGGTTTCTGCAGCTCTCTTAAGGTCCCACCACAGCATTTCAGTCAGGCTGAGGTCTGGACTCTGACTGGACCATTGCAACACCTTGATTCTTTTCTTTTTCACACATTCTGCTGTAGATCTGCTGCTGTGTTTGGGATCTTTGTCCTGTTGATGAGCCAGTTTCAGCCCAGCTTTAGCTGTGGGACAGATGGCCTCACATCTGACTCTAGAATACTTTGGTATCCAGAGGAGTTCATGGTGGACTCAATGACTGCAAGGTGCCCAGGTCCTGTGGCTGCAGAACCAGCCCAGATCATCAGCCCTCCACCACCGTGCTTGACAGCTGGTATGAGGTGTTTGTGCTGATATGCTGTGTTTGGTTTCCTCCAAACGTGCTGCTGTGCATTATGACCAAACATCTCCACTTTGCTCTGGTCTGTCCAAAGGACATTGTTCCAGAAGTCTTGAGCTTTGTTCAGATGCAGCTTTGCAAACCTAAGCTGTGCTGCCATGTTCTTTTTAGAGAGAAGAGGCTTTCTCCTGCAGCCCTTCCAAACAAGCCATCCTTGTTCAGTCTTTTTCTAACTGTGCTGTCATGACCTTTAACCTTTAACATGCTAACTGAGGCCTGTAGAGTCTGAGATGTAGCTCTGGGCTTTTTCACCTTGGGGTGAACTTGCTGGGACGTCCACTCCTGGGAAGATTGACAGCTGTCCTGAATGTTTTCCACTTGTGAATAATCTTTCTCTCTGTAGAATGATGGACTCCAGATAGTCTGGAAATGGCCTTATAACCCTTCCCAGACTGATGGGCAGCAGCAGCTGCTTCTCTCAGATCATGACCTGGATGCTGCAGAGCAGCAAACTGAGAAAAAGAGGTGCTCACACCTGATATGTGTTGTTCAATCTGAGGTTCTACGTCGTTCTGAGACACGCTGAGGACCTTAAAAGAGGATTAACTTCTTTTTTCTCACATAACTGACAAAATTTCTAAAGATCCTCGCAAGTCATGGATTTATCAGACAGATTTTGAAGGTAGAAAATGTACAGAAAGACTTCTTATTCGACTTTTATTCATCATTGACGTGCACAGATGCACATTTCAAGAGATTCCTTCCTTACACAAAAAAGGAGGTGTTGACTCAGCAGAGATGAAATGAAATCAGAAACATTGATATACAGGAGAATAAATTATTAAAAGCATTACAGAAAGCTGGAGATCTTCATTATTTTCCATTATCTTTTGAATTGCCACCTTGTGCCTGAATTCTGGTTGTTCCATCATAAAGAAACTTTCATGCAGACGAAGCACAAATTGGTGTTAAAAAAAATCAACAGATAGCTGGAAATTAAGTGTTTGTGTTCAAAGAAACCGAAGCTGTAGTCTGCAGTTTCTGGAGCATCCAGGTACTTTGGGTGCAATACTAAAGGAATACCATCAGGTTTCAGAACTGGGGCCCTGGCTGTTCTATTAAGACCTGATGCAACATAAAGGCAGACCGGTTCCCATATTTAGAGGGTGCCTAAACAAAGTATTGGTTCTTCTGGCGTCCAGCTCACTGAATAAAAGTGCCTTTTATAATGTGCACGCCTCAGTTCATTATGCGCCGGCACAGAAGAACGCATGAAGGCGTCATCCATCAACGCAATACAATCTAAAACCTCAAACAATTCATCACAAAGAGCCTTACAGTCTCACACTGAAACGTAAAGATATTCATGTGCTGCTCAACATAAACTTTAAAAGGACGATTTTACTCGATTCTGGTGCAAACAGGGGTTAAAAGCTGGTGGTGCTTTATGATTATCGGACAGTCAGACCCTGGCTTGTCCCTTTCTAAAAGCATAAAATGTAAGTGGCATACATGTCATCAGTAAAAATAAATAAAATCCCAACCCCCTGTGGTCACACGCCTTGGTTTCTCTTGGCAGGAGCCGCAGAAGCTTAATTATACCCCAACGGAGTGTGAAAGTCGATGCTTTTGTATTCAGCAAGTCAATCATATTTTAACCAAATCACTCCTGTTGGAGCATGAACATTTCGTCTCCGTAAATGCTCTTTGTCCCGGAGCTGCTCAGGTAATTGGGAAGGACTCAAAACAATCGCCCCCCCCGTTTTTCAGACAAAGGTCGTACTTAGTGTCTTTTTACTCGATGAACAATGTCTAATTTTCTTTGGTTTAATTAAATGAAACTAGAGTGAAAATGCAAACATTTGACTCCTTTAAGCATTTCTTCCTCTTTCTAGCTTAAATGTTTTGTGATACATTCATTATGTATACAAAATCATTGGATATGGATGTAATTTCCAATCAGATGGCTCCACAATCCAATTTTTATCCTCCTTTTGGCATATGAGCTGATGACAGGATCAGGCCGAACCCAAGGGAGCTGCGAAATGGGCCAAAGGGCAGTGTTACATCATGAATTAGTCTCTTTTTTCTTTTTAAGGTTTATAATTAGTCCCCGTAGGAAGAGAAGGGATACATATATAAAACGCTTTATGTATAGTCCATATTTCATTATTCATTTACTACCAAATCTGGCAGTAATTAAAGTCCTAATTAGACGAGGTCTAAATTTTTAAACCGTCTGGAGGATATCGAGTGTCATAAAACAAGCTGCGCCAGTCAGTTTTGAACTTCGCCATTTCCTTAGCAAATAAAAAGAAACACGTCCCGTTCATCATTAATACCCACAGAGTTTCATTAGCATTTTTATTTAGATTCTAAGCAGGAAACTTATGCATTTTAATGTCTTCACTCATTTCCAAGTGAGATATGAAGAAATTCACCTTGTCCCCTCGACAGCTGATGGGGGGGATTGTTGTGGACACTTTACTCGCCACTTGAAGGGAACTGCACTTCAGAAAATACTCTGAAATAGTAGTTTGACATCTGAGATTTGTCCTTGGAAAGCGAAAATACGTCAGAAATAGGTTTGATTGGGTTTTTTTACGTCCGCTTCGAGCCGATGACGGACAGAAAATGACAGATTTGTGTTTCTGTAAGTATATGAAGACATGTTGTGTTAATTTCCCTCATGTCAGGCAGTAATCTCACACACTGGACCAAAACTGTTTGTAACGCAGTCGGCCGTCTTGTTGTTTGAGCAGTAAAGCTCTGCGAGATAAACCTATTCAAACAACGGGGAAACAATCGAGAGGAAATGCATCGAGTGGATCTGATTCCCCGTGGAGCCGCTCCAAGGGGAGGATTGAACAAGGATGATTGCAGAAACACAATCTTGTTGCATATGAGAAAAGCTCCGTCCTGGCTCCAGTTTATTGACCTTCAGCAGTACTGCAGACAGTGAATACACGGGGAATTTATCCTCATGTACAGGTGGTAATTTACCTGCTGTGTAATTAAAAAAAAACTAATTTCCTCATCATTAATACACCCAGATCAGCAAAGCTTCACATACATTTTTATCTCTGATGAATCAGGGATTCTCAGCAGCTGCATGTTTGCATGAGAAATTTGAAATTATGTGGAAAACATTCATTGGTAATTGTGTTGCTTTAAAATAAAACTGGAAACACTGGAAAATGGCACTTCCTGCACCTGGTTTCCTTTGGACAGGAAAAGCACGGCCATTTTCTAGTGTTTAGGTTTTTTTGTCGCGTTTATACAGAGTTTGTACAAAAAATTAAACTTTATTGTTGCCAACCTGGCAACTCTGGAGTCCTTTGCACAACAAGTCTGCGTTCTTTGTGTTTTGAATCCAGACTCTAATGCATTTATGTTCATCTATTGCCTAGATATGTTTGAAATGATAATATCACTGCATCCTGGAAAAGTATCGTAATAAAGTTGGTGAAACCACGCAAACACTCAACTGTGCAAACGGACAATAACCGCAGACATAGTCGGACCTTTTTGGTACTACTTCCACAGTTTGGGAGGAAAACGTGAGTTTAGTTTCAGCTTTTCTGGCTTTCTTCGGCTACACTCATTTCTGCTCAGTTTTCTGGCGGTTAGCAACTAGCTTAGAGGTACATTACCGCCAACTAGTGGACTGGAGTGTGCCGAGGGATAAACAGCTGGCAAGCTAACTGATAAACGGCAGTTAGCTTAGCGCAGTAGCACAGCATAAATGCTACAGCATCTCAGCAGCATAGAGTCACACATAGAGTCCACTGAGCGGAAAAAACACAAGGGAAGATTTCACGTTAGCATTTTAATGGAAATCAGTCGGCTTGTTAGCTGAGAAGGACGCTAGCAGAGAACGGAAGGAAGCTAGCAGAGAACGGAAGGAAGCTAGCAGAGAACGGAAGGAGGCTAGCAGAGAACAAAAGGAGGCTAGCAGAGAACAAAAGGAGGCTAGCAGAGAACAAAAGGAGGCTAGCAGAGAACAAAAGGAGGCTAGCAGAGAACAAAAGGAGGCTAGCAGAGAACAAAAGGAGGCTAGCAGAGAACAAAAGGAGGCTAGCAGAGAACAAAAGGAGGCTAGCAGAGAACAAAAGGAGGCTAGCAGAGAACAAAAGGAGGCTAGCAGAGAACAAAAGGAGGCTAGCAGAGAACAAAAGGAGGCTGAGGCTTGGGCTGGGCGGAAGAGACGCTTTTTCATTTTTGTCCTTTTATTTTTTTTCCAAAAAGCAACTTGTGTTTTATCATTTTTGGATTTATTTTGAAATGTCACCAGATTTACGCCGCTAGCACATACACACCATCGTATTTTCTTTCATTTCCGCTGCCCATCAGAGGAGCTTTGTATCTGGTTAATCTATTAATTAATCAATAGAATACTATTTGAATAATCTGTACTTCACACTACATACGTATACATACATTTTATAAAAACCCATCTTACAGAGGGTCTGTTCTGCAGGAGAAATAGTTTTTCACCTCTTTGCTTCATGATTTAAGAGTTTGTCTTTGATTAAAAGAAGAGAAAATAGTTCCACTGAATTTGGTAATTAGCAGCAATGTAAAGCCGTGTAAGGAGAAATGACCAAGTTGCCTCATTTAAAATGATGGATTACGCTCATTGATGCAGCTGTTCCTTTTCTATGGATTTTCTCTTTCAATACAGCAATATTTTTAATCTATTTTTTTCCCAGTAAAACTTGAAATATCGCATGCTGATATTTGCAAACAAGGCAGGTAATTGCTGCTCTCTGGCAGTGTTTCTGATGCCTGCTCGCTGGTGAAAAATAAAGAAAAAAGCAAACTCGCAGTGAAAATGTATGTGCTTGCACTTTAGCTGCAGAAATCAAAGTTCTCTGCATATTAAACATTGCAGATAATGACGATATGCTCTTCATAACTGGCATAAATGATGGCGACGTGTAGCTCACTGCTTGGATGCATTTCTTTAACCGTGAGTCATCCTTGTATATCCCCAACTGACACCACCTCAGGGTAGTTTTAATTGACCTCAAAAAAAGAGAACAAGTCAGAAAGAGCAAAGAGTTTTGCCTTTCATCCTCTTGTTTTAAAACTCAGCCTGATTTTTAAAATGAAAAGACCTCTAAAGGATCCAGAGATGAAAGTGCTCAGCTTGACAAAAGTAGTAATTATGACACCTGCCAACATCATCCTGCTCTTGTCATACAAAAAGCCATTTCATGTCTAAAGAGACAAATTGTTGTTCAGATGAGGCTGTGTTTCCAAATATTTGCCTTTTATATTAATTTTTCCACAATTATTTGACTTTAAATATCTACATATATCTTGCTTTTGGTCCTCAGCTGTGATGCTCAGCTATAATTTTGTCGTTTTTGGAGCTTTGATAAGTGACGTGTCTTTTTAGTTTAATTACAGGTATATATTTATAGGTATTTATAGGTATTCTCATTTCATAAATGCATCACTGATGTCATTGCTGTGGTGTGATTGATGCTATCACACTGTAGCCATTGGTATCTTTGGGAAATTTTAGTTAGGTTTCTGTAAACATTGCCTTCCTCGAGCTAATTAATTAACCATTAATTCTGGTTCTTTGTTGCAATAATGCTACCTTTGACACACCTTCTGGATAGGAGTCCATAGCACAGCATTACAATACTGCTTACTGCTACTCAATCAATAACCTTCTCTCCAGTAGAATTTGGTGTCCCTCAGGGTTCAGTTGTGGGACCAGTGCTATTTTCATAATACATGCTTCCTTTCAGACATATCGTCCAGAGATGTGTCGTTTCTTTTCACCATTATGCTGATGACACTCTTCTTTATTCACCAGTTGGAGCCTCTGATCCTGTCTGAAATATGTTTTAACCCGTTAAAGTCTGCTCTGACATAAAAAGCAAATAAAAAATGATATCTGACTTTTTTTTTAAATTTCCTTTGACCAATTATAATCTGAATCAATGTGGTGACATTTAAAAAAAAAAAAAGTAATGTCATAACACTTCTTTTTTTAGCATTACCAAGTTATTTTTAGATGGATTCACTTCAACTAATTTTTAGTATAGTCAGTGAAAAATGTACTGGTAGAGCAGGTCATTAAAGGGTGAAAAGACCATTTTATGTGCTATAAAGGTGATATATTCAGTAAAAATCCCTTCTTCCTGTACCTGGGAGCATATATCAGGATCTTTGAAGTCACCAGCAAGTGTAAAACTCCCCAAAAACACAACCCGGGCTTTTATTTTAGTTCCTCTTTGTTTGAAAGTTCCTCATTTAACGAGATGTTCTGATTCTCCTTAAGTTGACTCCACCTCCTCTGATAAGCCCCGCCCACTCACATCCACCCTGCTGGACGGATGGAGCTCGTATGTAGATGGAGATCCTTAAGAAAAGGCTGAAAACCAGAAGTGATGAAGCAGTTACGCCTCAAACCCCCTAAAATTTGGTTTAGTTGGAGTTTTAATTTATAATTTTATTGGTTGACAAGAACTGTTTCATTTTATATTGTTTTTATTAACTTATTCGACTGGTGCAACATAAAGAAGCGCTTGATAAGTTATTAATAACATTACTAGATGTGAAATTATCACAATAGCTCGTTTCAAACTTTCCCTACTTTCCATTTATTGAAGGATAACTAAACACAAGCGTCTAAATTTCTTTAACAATTCGTAACAGCTGTGTTTCCCTGTCAGATTTATTTATCACGTAAAGTCTGAACGGCTCATAAAAGGCGATATTATTGGTTGACAAGAACTGTTTTATTTTATATTGTTTTTATTAACTTATTCGACTGGTGTAACACAAAGAAGCGCTTAATAAGTTATTAAGTATTACAGGAATCCAACAGATAACGATGATGGTCAACTCCAAGTTTCTTTAATATTTGGTGGAACACATAAGTGTTTTAAGACATCTGGAGTCAAATGGAAAAGAAAAAGCATTACTGAATGTTGATTACAGCATTTTCAGTTGTGCTGCAGCCTTTTCTCTCATGTGGACAGCATTGAGATGACTGAGGACGGTTTCCCAAGGTGAAGTGAAAGCTGCAGTCGCTGCCTTGCTAAAGCATTCCCCCCTTTGGCATTCTTCATAAATCGTAGCCATACAACCTGGAATTTAAATGGATTTTGGTGGAATGTATATCATTTCATTTCAAGAACATACCAACCACTTTGAAGGTGCGGAACATTTTAATTGTGAAGCAGATGATAAATAAAAGAAGGCTAAAACCTTGAGAGAACAAAAGTTTACCTCTTCTTCTTTTTTCTGTTATTACAGCTGCAAATCTTTGCTTTGTCTCTGTTTGGTGCATTTACTCGAGTCATTTTTAAATGGTGTAAACCATTTTGTGCATAACTTTGGGCATTCTGAACACATGAAAATGAATTTACACATGCATCATTACGAACTGTACAAACGCAGATATTTTAGAGAGTTTTACCTTCAACCTGAGGAGTTACCACCATGAATTTAATTTTGTCTGCTTTCATAGAATTAGTTCATGTATATGACTCGATGGAGTCCTGTTGAGTAAAAACAACTCGATCCAACCATCCATCCATCAGCTATCCAACCATCATCTATACATCCATCATCTATACATCCATCATCTATACATCCAACCATCATCTATACATCCATCCATCATCTATACATCCATCATCTATACATCCAACCATCATCTATACATCCAACCATCATCTATACATTCATCCAACCATCATCTATACATTCATCCATCCATCATCTATACATCCATCCATCTATACATCCAACCATCATCTATACATTCATCCATCCATCATCTATACATCCAACCATCATCTATACATCCATCCATCTATACATCCATCCATCATCTATACATCCATCCATCTATACATTATCCATCATCTATACATCCAACCATCATCTATACATTCATCCAACCATCATCTATACATTCATCCATCATCTATACATCCATCCATCTATACATCCATCCACCATCTATACATCCATCTATACATTCGTCCATCATCTATACATCCATCCATCCATCATCTATACATCCATCCATCTATACATCCGTCCATCATCTATACATCCATTCATCATCTATATATATATCCATCGACCATCTATACATCCATCCGTCCATCATCTATACATCCATCTGTCCATCATCTATACATCCATCCGTCCATCATCTATACATCCATCTGTCCATCATCTATACATCCTCCATCATCTATACATCCATCCATCCTCCATCATCTATACATCCATCCATCATCTATACATCCATCCATCATCTATACATCCATCCATCATCTATACATCCTTCCATCATCTATTCATCTATACATCCGTCCATCATCTATTCATCTATACATCATCCATCATCTATACATCCATTCATCATCTATACATCCATCCATGTAATAATCTATAAGGGTGATGAACTGTTCTGTCATATAAAGCATCTGAAATAACTGTAGAACAACATCTGATTAAAATCCAGATGACCCGGGAGTCTGGCCGTGTTACAGGAATCTCAAAATCCCACGTGCACTTGTAAACGTGGTCTGGTCCATGCGCATCACCGTGAGTGTATTTAACGATTTGTATGCACAGAAGTGTTTTTGAACACATCTGTGAGGTTGAAGGTAAAAATCCTTGCAACGAGTGTTTAATCAAAGTATCTAGAAGGGGTTCCTCTGCAAAGCCCTTTGGCAAAGTTATATAGGCCTAATATAAATGTGAAACTACTGGAATATTCAAATGTCAGAATATTAAAAAAAAACATTTGCTTTCTTTGAAAATCATGTCTAAATCTTATTTATGGAATATTTTAAAAAATAAATAATGAAAAACTCTTTAAAATTCAGTATTCGACCAAACATTTGATTTTTATTCCGCTTCGGCCACAAATTTTCAATTCAATGCGTCCCTAATATAAACTTATATGTTTAGCTATTAATAGATTTTTGTGTTTATTATAAAAATAATGGCCTTTTCAGTCTTCTGTAGCAGTCGGCCTCCCATCTCTGTAGTGAAACTTTGCTGCTCTGTCGCTGTTACTGTTGTCCTCTTTGTTTGCTCTGATCAAAGCCCTTTTACTCTGGAGTTGGTGGGATACCCTTTCTTGGCAGGTTTGTTGTGCTGTTATATTCTTTCAATTGTCTAATAACTTTTTTTTTTATGGTGTTCTGTGGGAGATACGATATCTTTTTCTAATGCAACCCTGAACTGCACTAAACCAGGAATTGGTTGTTATTGTGCTGCTTGCAGACTCGAGGGCTTTTAACAACAGAGATAAATCAAAACTCAAGAGACAGCAACATAAGCATTTGTTACAATGAGTTATGGCCAATTGTTGGTTGGTATCAGTACCTGGGAGTTGTCTTTTTGGTGATTATCTGTTGTGTTAAAGATCAGCTCAAGTAAGACTCGAATGCCTTGAATGAGCATTGTGGCCGGTTTAACAAAGCTAATGCATTTGTAGGCATTTGTTTATGCATGATGCTCTGAGATTAATTGAATTTTAATTGAATTTATAATCGTGGCTTTCAATGATTTGATTATTGTGTTATATTATATTGTTATTATCCTTTCATCGTGGCACACTGTTTGCCATTAAAGCTCAAACTGTCTCAGCTCATGTCAGCATTATGGACAAAGAGTTTAACAAGCTATTTAGAGGAAACAAAAGGTTAATTTAGTAACACTGGAGAAGTTTGTGAACCTTTAAAACTATACGTTTTTGACTCATTTTGAATGACTTCTGTTATGCACATTCTTAGGCCTGAAACTGCCCGATAGGGCAGTGGGGGGCTGAGCTACCGCAGTTCACTACTTTGGTTTCCAGCCCTGCACCAGGCGGTTTGACCTTATGGTTGCTTGACTTTTTTGGGACTTTTGATGGTGTCTTTGTACATGACTGTACATGTGCAGTGTTCAGAAGGAGATTTATGTTTAAGACAGTGGGTTTTAGACATCCCACAACTGCAGGAGGAGCCACATTTTTTAGTGTTACTTAGTCAATTAGTAATTATTTTAAATATGACTTTAGCTAGAATTGAACAGTTGCAATTAGTTGCGAAAGATTAATTGAAGTTGTGGTAATTATTTATTGGTCAAGTGACCAAAATTTTAATTAACTAAACGGAAAACAATCATTAGATTAATTACTTTTTCTTTTAAAAAAATGGTTAACTACAGCTCTAAACAGGTTTAAATATTAATAAGCTATTGTTTTCAGGGAACTACAGCACACCTGAGATGCTAACATGAGTTTTGGCAACATGACAGGTTGTTGGTAGGAAACATTTGACTCAGTGAGGTCTAAATTATTTAGTCTTACTTGATGTCCAGTTGTGCAAAATGGCAGATATCCTATAAACTGTTTCTTACTGTTGAAGGTACGTCTTAAAGGGGAACTCCGGTATTTTTAAACCTAGACCTTAATTCTGGCATGAAATACATTCATCTACTCACTTCCCTTTCACAGTTTGGTGAAAGTCGGCGTCCTTCGGAAGATATTTACATTCCTCAAGATCCATATAAAGTCTAATTTATTTGTACAAAACAATTCAAAATGCTTTACATAGAATAAAAGCATGGCTGCAGCACAGCTCATTCACTCCGGTAAGAACGTCCATCTTACTCAAAGTCGTCGTCCACATCGTCAAAATCTGATAAATATCCTGCCATGTTGCACAAAACTATCAGCAGCAAACTCTGTGTGAAGTTAGCCGACTGTCACAGAGCACGGAGTGAATAAGCTGTGCTGCAGGGGGGCGTGTGGATGAAGTGGTCCCAGTAGAGTGCCTGTGTAGAAATCCCTCCGTTAGCTCTCCTATAGCTGCAAGTAGCCACATAACAGCAGCTATGAGCTAACAGAGCTATAGCACACGTTCATTCATTCATTCTTCTTAAAGTATTGGTGAAATAAAGACAGATAATGCCTTATTTAGAGGCTGCATCCTCTAAGCCCCGTTCACTCCGTTATATGGATCTCCAGTTATCTAAATATCTTCCGAAGGACGCCGACTTTCACCAAACTGTTCTCGGTGAGCAGATGAACGTATTTCATGCCAGAAATAAGGTCCAGGTTTAAAAATACCGGAGTTCCCCTTTAATGTGAGTGATTTAATGTCATATACGGTGTCCTGAAAGGAGATAAAATTAGCCAACAGTTTCCAAGATTAAAAACTGAACTGAAACAATAAGTATAGAGATATTCTAAATTCGGCTCCAAAGTTAATGATGTTGCTGTTGTTTTTATGCAAAAAGTAGTGGTTTAAGTGATTTTTCTTTCAACACAGTCATGGTTGTAAACTCATAACTTCCAGTTCTTGGCGAACGAGATTAGAAAGCTGGGATTCATGAGGTTTGTTTTTATTTTATGTTAAACTGATGTGATGGAACGACAGCGTGGCTGGCTGGGGAACGCTGTGAGTGGATTAAATTGAGCGCATTTCACCACATTTCTCATTTTACGCTGTATACACATGTTCTGATGACTGTCCCAGATTTTATATGATTGATCTTGACAAAAAATAAAGTGCATCTGCAGTAGTGAGAGTTGACTCTGGCTGCTGGCTATGCATCAGCTATGTGTGTGTGTCCCTTGACAGTTGTGGTGCTTTTCAAGGTTATCAGTGTCTGGAAAGTTTTGGCTTTCTCAGCAGCCACAGCGAGCTCAAATGTCATCTCCACATCTGAAGGGGAGATTGAGGCAGCAGGATTGTCTGTGTTGAGATACGCAGGAAAAAACCTGAGCATGCTCTGTAAAATTCTGCATATAAAAGCTCTGTATTTTATATTCATGAATGCAAAACAAATAAGAGCCTAAACGTGTCAGGCGGAAGGATCAGTGAGCAGCAGAGAAAAATCAGCCACATCCAAATCAGCTGTGTGATGTCATGTCTGATTAAGAGCAGTTAACCTTGACTACATTTGGTTTTATGCATGATTTATTTACATGGCGAATAAAAACTTAATGAATATATTCTTAAAAAAAGGGTTTTGACAAGATTTTCCTTTCAGTTCTTTCAGTTCGCATTATGGCATAAGAGCTTGTGAGACTCTCCATGTTTGGTGTTATATTGCCACATGTTGAGAAAACGTTCCCAATGCCAGATGTTGTATCCTTATAACTGGTCATCTGGCATCTCATACACCAGCTCCTCAGACTGAAGCGGCTCGAACACCTTCACTGTCCTCCTTAAGAGTTGAGAAAAGATGGAGGAAAAGTGTAAAACCAGGAGAAATGTGGTGGAGGATGAGAGAAAAAGGTTCCAACTGAAGGACAAACTCAAAAGCTGCTCTGACAACAAAAAAGAAAATGTTCAGCACAAGAAGGCACCGATCAATAACGTAGTGAGGGAAATGTATTGGGTAGCCCACACTTAGCACAACCTCCCACCACATGCCTTTCCATCAGCATTTAACCAGACAGCTGCAGCACTGAAAGGCCAGGTGCAGAGAAAGGGTCGAGGCCAGCCTTCCACATGGGCTGCCCAAGCTGATTGGCCAGTTCGAATCTTGGAGTATCCAATCAGCAGTTTGGATCTCATCTGGTAGTTGGTGCTTTGAAAGAAAACAAATTGATTAGAGAGGACACGTAACTAGGGCTGCAGCAAACAATTATTTAGGTAATCGAGTATTGTAGCGCTTACTTTTGACTTACTTTTGGATTTTTGTCCTCTGTATAGGACAAGAGTTTCACAGCTTTATCTAAAAAAAGATAAAGAAGAATAAAACTTGTTGGGCTTTTTGAAGATCTGTCTTTCCAAAATGGCTGCCACACTGACTGGCATTTTTTAAGAAAAGTAAGTTATTAACATGAACCAATCATTTGTTTATTTTTACTACTAAATGCTACAAATTTAAGTTTTGAATTGCATGTCAAAAGAACAAAACTGAGTAGTTGTAGTGACATTTAAAAGGAAATTAGACACGATTTGTCTAACAGAATTAACACAAGTTTCTTTTTTGAGATGCTTCTCAATTTCCTTTTGAATCAGGAAAACTGTCTAAACTGTGCAATCGAACAAATGAATAAATGAGGACATATTTTCAGTCGGTCAATTGTTCATCGTGGTACTTTGTGCCATTCATAGAAACAGTTTTGCTCCACCTGGAGGCAGAGGGGGGCATCACATGTCCATGGTGTGTCCTTTTGGCCTTTCCTCTCCCTCTGTTCTCTGATCCTTCTCTCTCTGGGCACAGATCCTCCATCCCTGGGAGGCAGGGCTGCCTACTGCCGGGGGGTCACAGCCGGTGTCACGGCAAGAAACAGGGAGATGTCTGCCAGAGATCTGGCTGATTTGTTGGTCAGCCTTGGGTAATTCTTTTTTCCCTCTGGGTGCACCTGGCACCAATCCTCTGTGCATAGAGCACTTTGAAAAGCTTGGTGCTGGTGTAAAAATGCCACGGTGTAGGTCATAGGACAACCCATGACCTGATGCGACTTCCCTTTTGCTAGTGTTATGTTTATGCATTTAGCAGACACTTTTATCCAAAGTGACTTACTGATAGGCAGATAGGGTAAGGGGGTCTTGCCTAAGGACCCCTACTGGAGACAGTACCTTTCATGCAGGAGATTTGAACCCAGATCTCCCACATGAAAGGTGGCAATCATACCACTACATTATCCAGTCCCTATAGTGCTAGTGCACACATTGAAGTCCATATTTGAATCCCAACTTGATTGGTTTTGCTTTTATATACTGCGTCATGCCAGTCTTAGTCTTGGTGGCACCGACAGCCAGCTCCTGGCGGGATGGTACAGTGCTTTGCAAGCTGGTTTGATTGCATCCATCAGTGGCATCTTCTGCTCATTTGCTGCTTCCTCTGCTGGCCCGCTGAGATGTTTGCACCACAAGGTGGTCCTTAAGGTGTCCCGTGACATGATCTTTCTGGCTGATAAAACTGAAAAATAATCAGATATGTGCCGTTTCTTGATCAGTGGCCTGAAGATCAGCAATTTATCCAAAAGAGGCACAGTTGGAAGTGCCCAAAAAACCTCCAGAAAGAGGCGACCAGGAGGCATCCTAACCAGATGAACCTCCTCAGCTCTCTGTGTGGGGGAGCAGCGACTCCACTCCTGAGCCCAGCCACACTCTGAAAGAAACTCATTTCAGCCGCTTGTATCCACGACCTCATTCTTTCCATCACTATTGAAAAGAATGAGGTTGCCGCTGTAATCCATATGTCTGAAATGAATTTAATCTATCAATTTAGATTGTAAGGCCAGAGCAAATGAGGGTTTAATCAGGGACAGGCAGAAAGAGAAAAAGAACATTTTTGGCAGATGAACACAGTGGTGGTTAAAGATTGAAGTTCAGCAACATGTATTATTCTGTGGGTTGAGAAAACCAAACTGAAAGCTCGTCAATGTGCTGCTGCCTCGGTGAATGAGGTCCAGGAGGAAGACATACCTGTGGCTGATGGTAGAAAGATGATGGCTCTGTTCTCTCCCCTTTCATCATAACTCCTCTTTGTTCTTCGTAAAGCTCATGTTAAGTTCACCGCAGATGTCCATCCCAACCGGTCATATCCCCACATAACCAGCAGGAACTTTGCTTTGGCATAAGATCATCGTTACGTTATCAATATTGATTTAAAACATGGTTTTTACATAAGATCCCAATAAGCTGCTGTCCAAATGAGGCCTTTGATGTTCTTTATTCCCTATACCGGATCAATACTTGAAACTTCAATCCACTGGGCTCTTATTTCGACGTGTAAGACTCATTTAGTCGATATTTCATGTTTTCAGCTGCGGCTCATTTATTTGTGCTGTAGATTTCCTGCATCATATTTGCCACTGAGCTGTTTATGCATCCTCAGTCAACAAAAGCTGGTTACAGATCCAGAGCAAGTCTTTCAGTTTAAATTATTCATGACTTTTACCTGTCTTCTGAGCCCAAACACCACTTCTTTAAGATAGGAATCAGAGTAAAGCAGCAGTGTAGGAGCTGGTAAAAGCCTTGGTGTTTCAGCTCTGTAAATGTGATAATTCCACAGGGAGAACATGCTGCTGTCTGAGCCTCACATGATCACAGCAGGGTTTTATTTGCAGGGATCTGGGAATGTGCAGGAACGGCTGATAAAACGACACTTTGCAGCAGAAAAAAAAGTCCATCCTCCTCATCTTCAGCTGAGCCGAGTCAGTTCTTGCTCTGGTTCACCTTTCTTAACTGTGACAGTGTACTTTAGCTTCTCCCATTAGATCCACAACTGTGATACCTTGGTGCAAACACTATAAACAGCCGAGATAATGTTGCAGGCTCGCACAATTCGGAGGTGCTGCTGTGTCTATAAGTCACTGCATTATTTCTTGGGCCGAGTTTTCTTGTCTCCTGCTGTAAAAATACTGTTTGTGCGCTTTGCTCTGGTAGAACAGCAGTCCTCTCTACTTTCTGTCCTTCCAACAGATGCACCATAAATATTCCTGAGTATGTGGGAGGTAAAATGCATTGTGCAGACTCAGTGTCTCATACATAGCAGTCCTGAAATTATTCAGATTGAGTGTTTCCAGTTTTGTGGCCGAATAGTTTTCCTTTTTTGTTGGAACCCGAGTGATCAGGACCCAAAGACTGAAACACCAAATGGTATCCAAACTTATGGTCATGAGCAGGTTTTCATCTTTTGAGCTAATTGTAGATTTTGACTCCATTTGTTCTGACAAATAAGTTTGTCATCGATCCAAAGGGATGAAAAGTAAAGGAAAACCTCTTTTTTTCGGACAGAGCAGACGAGAAAAAGAATAACTTGCTTCAGATCCCGCTTTTGATGATGAATGGTCCGGCATTCTTACCTTTTCTAACACATTTTTCAGCAATTATGGTCGGATATTCACACCTTCTCTCAGTCGAACAGCTCTGCTCCCGCTTTTGATGATGTATGGTTGGATATTCGAACCTTTTCTTAGCCATTTTTCAGTAATTATGGGTGGACATTCACACCTTCTTGCAGCTGAACCACCTCCGCTACCTCTTTTAATGGTGTATATTCGGGCATTCGAACCTTTTCTTACCTGCTTTTTACAAACCATGGTCGGATATTCAAACCTTCTTGTAGCCGAACACATCCACTCCTGCTTTTTATGATGTATGGTTGGGCATTCGCACCTTTTCTTACCCATTTTTAATGAATTTAATTTTAATTTAATTTAATTTAATGAATGAAACACCAAATGGTATCCAAAGTTATGGTCATGAGCTCGTTTTCATCTTTTGAGCTAATTGTAGACTTTGACTCCATTTGTTCTGACAAATAACTTTGTCATCGATCCAAAGGGATGAAAAGTAAAGGAAAACCTCTTTTTTTCGGACAGAGCAACGAGAAAAAGAATAACTTGCTTCACATCCCGCTTTTGATGATGAATGGTCCGGCATTCTTACCTTTTCTAACACATTTTTCAGCAATTATGGTCGGATATTCACACCTTCTCTCAGTCGAACAGCTCTGCTCCCGCTTTTGATTATGTTTGGTTGGATATTCGAACCTTTTCTTACCTGCTTTTTACAAACCAAGGTCGGACATTCAAACCTTTTAGTAGCCGAACAACTCAGCTCCCTCTTTTGATTGTGTACAGTCGGGTATTTTAACCTTTTCTTACCCGCTTTTTACCAACTATGGTCGGACATTCACACCGTCTTACACCGGAACACCTCCGCTTCCGCTTTTAATGGTATATATTCGGGCATTCGAACCTTTTCTTACTCGCTTTTTACCAACTATGGTTGGGCATTCAAACCTTCTTTCAGCCGAACACATCCACTCCACCTTTTAGTGATGTATGGTCCGGCATTCTTACCTTTTCTAACACATTTTTCAGCAATTATGGTCGGATATTCACACCTTCTCTCAGTCGAACAGCTCTGCTCCCGCTTTTGATTATGTTTGGTTGGATATTCGAACCTTTTCTTAACTGCTTTTTACAAACCAAGGTCGGACTTTCAAACCTTCTTGTAGCCGAACAACTCAGCTCCTGCTTTTGATGGTGTATGGTTGGGCATTCGCACCTTTTCTTACCCATTTTTAATTAATTTAATTTAATTTAATGAATGAAACACCAAATGGTATCCAAAGTTATGGTCATGAGCAGGTTTTCATCTTTTGAGCTAATTGTAGACTTTGACTCCATTTGTTCTGCCTCGAGCAAAGAAAAAAATAAGTTTGTCATCGATCCAAAGGGATGAAAAGTAAAGGAAAACCTCTTTTTTTCGGACAGAGCAACGAGAAAAAGAATAACTTGCTTCACATCCCGCTTTTGATGATGAATGGTCCGGCATTCTTACCTTTTCTAACACATTTTTCAGCAATTATGGTCTGATATTCACACCTTCTTGCAGCTGAACCACCTCCGCTCCCTCTTTTAATGGTATATATTCGGGCATTCGAACCTTTTCTTACCTGCTTTTTACAAACTATGGTCGGACTTTCAAACATTCTTGTAGCCGAAGACATCCACTCCTGCTTTTGATGATGTATGGTTGGGCATTCGCACCTTTTCTTACCCATTTTTAATGAATTTAATTTTAATTTAATTTAATTTAATGAATGAAACACCAAATGGTATCCAAAGTTATGGTCATGAGCAGGTTTTCATCTTTTGACCTAATTGTAGACTTTGACTCCATTTGTTCTGCCTCGGGCAAAGAAAAAAATAAGTTTGTCATCGATCCAAAGGGATGAAAAGTAAAGGAAAACCTCTTTTTTTTCGGACAGAGCAACGAGAAAAAGAATAACTTGCTTCAGATCCCGCTTTTGATGATGAATGGTCCGGCGTTCTTACCTTTTCTAACACATTTTTCAGCAATTATGGTCGGATATTCACACCTTCTCTCAGTCGAACAGCTCTGCTCCCGCTTTTGATTATGTTTGGTTGGATATTCGAACCTTTTCTTACCTGCTTTTTCCAAACTTTGGTCGGACATTCAAACCTTTTAGTAGCCGAACAACTCAGCTCCCGCTATTGATTGTGTACAGTCGGGTATTTTAACCTTTTCTTACCCGCTTTTTACCAACTATGGTCGGACATTCACACCGTCTTACACCGGAACACCTCCGCTTCCGCTTTTAATGGTGTATATTCGGGCATTCGAACCTTTTCTTACCTGCTTTTTACCAACTATGGTTGGGCATTCAAACCTTCTTTCAGCAGAACACATCCACTCCTGCTTTTGATGATGTATGGTTGGATATTCACACCTTTTTCTTACCCATTTTTCAGTAATTATGGGTGGACATTCACACCTTCTTGCAGCTAAACACCTCCTCTCCCGCTTATGATCATGTGCAGTTTGATATTTGAAAATTTTCTTTCATGTTTTAAAGCAATTATTGATGCACATTCAGACCTTCTTGTAGCCGGACACATCCACTCCTGCTTTTGATGGTGTATAGTCGGGCTTTCGAGCCTTTTCTTCCCCAGTTTTTACAAATTATGTTTGGATGTTGCGGATGAAATGTCTCCTGATGTCACGTCATTAAGATGCAAACAGCGAAGTCGGCTTGTGAATTGTTCATTAAGTTAAAACAATCCTGTCTTCTTCACTAAATCAGACTGAATCAGGCAGCGATTAGGACGCTCTGCCACAGAACCGTTTGATTTCCCCTGTTTCCTCTTAGCTTCGACAGGTTAAGCATGAAGATGTGTTCACATCTGGGATGTGAATTACAAGCAGATCACGGATGGTGGAAACCAAAGTCCATTGGGAGTTTAGGAAGGTGTTAAAAGATCTCCACAAAAAGGAGAGACGACAACGAATTTTAAGTGTATTTCTTCAAAAAATACATGTGGATCAGAATAAAAAGGCAGAGAAGCTGAAGTGGTGGAAGTCCTCAAGCTTATTAAAGGATTGTTCTTTAGGATTTTGCTTAAGAGTTACGATAATCTATGTCAAACCCTTCTGAAAAATTCCAGAAGCAGCATTTGTACTTATTTGCTAAATATCAAATGAATGGTGCAAACAACTTTTTACCATTTTAGTAAATGAACAATGTTGATCCTGGCAGAAGCATCGGGCGCAGATGTGTCGCTATCCATGTCTTTGTTGTATTTTGGCTTCTTGGAGCGCTTTCACACAGAGGATAGTCCGCAGGATTGGGTCAGATTGGGCGGGTAATGCCCACCTTCACTTGGTTTGGTCCACAGCTGCAACAGCTGCTTGTTTGGGCGGTACTGCAGGAAACGACCAGGACCAGGAAGGAAAAAAGCACGAGGAAGAGGAAAACTGATGATCGAACGTAAATCCAAGACCTTCAGCCGGCTTGTGTACAACAAAAATAGATGCAATGGAGCAACACCGAGTTTAAAAACAAACTAACACCTCTTCGCTTTTACACATCTGCCCACCAGACATATTCCACCTTTTTATTTGTTGGCTTCTGCGCCTTTGGTTTCGTGCTGTTGGCTCACTTTGTCTTCTCTTTGGCTCACTTCTTCCTCTCTTTGGCTCACTTCTTCCTCTCTTTGGCTCACTTCTTCCTCTCTTTGGTTCACTTCTTCCTCTCTTTGGCTCACTACTTCCTCTCTTTGGTTCACTTCTTCTCTTTGGCTCACTTCTTCCTCTCTTTGGTTCACTTCTTCCTCTCTTTGGCTCACTACTTCCTCTCTTTGGTTCACTTCTTCTCTTTGGCTCACTTCTTCCTCTCTTTGGTTCACTTCTTCCTCTCTTTGGCTCACTACTTCCTCTCTTTGGTTCACTTCTTCTTCTCTTTGGCTCACTTCTTCCTCTCTTTGGCTCACTACTTCCTCTCTTTGGCTCACTACTTCCTCTCTTTGGTTCACTACTTCCTCTCTTTGGTTCACTTCCTCTCTTTGGTTCACTTCTTCCTTTCTTTGGCTCACTTCTTCCTCTCTTTGGTTCACTTCTTCCTCTCTTTGGCTCACTTCTTCCTCTCTTTGGCTCACTTCTTCCTCTCTTTGGTTCACTTCTTCCTCTCTTTGGCTCACTTCTTCCTCTCTTTGGCTCACTTCTTCCTCTCTTTGGTTCACTACTTCCTCTCTTTGGCTCACTACTTCCTCTCTTTGGTTCACTTCTTCCTCTCTTTGGCTCACTTCTTCCTCTCTTTGGCTCACTTCTTCCTCTCTTTGGTTCACTACTTCCTCTCTTTGGCTCACTTCTTCCTCTCTTTGGTTCACTACTTCCTCTCTTTGGTTCACTTCTTCCTCTCTTTGGCTCACTTCTTCCTCTCTTTGGTCCACTTCTTCCTCTCTTTGGTCCACTTCTCCCTCTCTTTGGCTCACTTCTTCCTCTCTTTGGCTCACTTCTTCCTCTCTTTGGCTCACTTCTTCCTCTCTTTGGCTCACTTCTTCCTCTCTTTGGCTCACTTCTTCCTCTCTTTGGCTCACTTCTTCCTCTCTTTGGCTCACTTCTTCCTCTCTTTGGTCCACTTCTTCCTCTCTTTGGCTCACTTCTTCCTCTCTTTGGTCCACTTCTTCCTCTCTTTGGCTCACTTCTTCCTCTCTTTGGCTCACTTCCTCCTCTCTTTGGCTCACTTCTTCCTCTCTTTGGCTCACTTCCTCCTCTCTTTGGCTCACTTCTTCCTCTCTTTGGCTCACTTCTTCCTCTCTTTGGCTCACTTCTTCCTCTCTTTGGCTCACTTCTTCCTCTCTTTGGCTCACTTCTTCCTCTCTTTGGCTCACTTCTTCCTCTCTTTGGTTCACTTCTTCCTCTCTTTGGCTCACTTCCTCCTCTCTTTGGTTCACTTCTTCCTTTCTTTGGCTCACTTCTTCCTCTCTTTGGCTCACTTCTTCCTCTCTTTGGCTCACTTCTTCCTCTCTTTGGTCCACTTCTTCCTCTCTTTGGCTCACTTCTTCCTCTCTTTGGTTCACTTCCTCTCTTTGGCTCACTTCCTCCTCTCTTTGGTCCACTTCTTCCTCTCTTTGGCTCACTTCTTCCTCTCTTTGGTCCACTTCTTCCTCTCTTTGGCTCACTTCTTCCTCTCTTTGGTCCACTTCTTCCTCTCTTTGGCTCACTTCTTCCTCTCTTTGGTCCACTTCTTCCTCTCTTTGGCTCACTTCCTCCTCTCTTTGGTCCACTTCTTCCTCTCTTTGGCTCACTTCTTCCTCTCTTTGGTCCACTTCTTCCTCTCTTTGGCTCACTTCTTCCTCTCTTTGGTCCACTTCTTCCTCTCTTTGGCTCACTTCTTCCTCTCTTTGGTTCACTTCCTCTCTTTGGCTCACTTCCTCCTCTCTTTGGTCCACTTCTTCCTCTCTTTGGCTCACTTCTTCCTCTCTTTGGTCCACTTCTTCCTCTCTTTGGCTCACTTCTTCCTCACTTCTTCCTCTCTTGTCAGTTTCTGTTGGTTTTCAGTCCACCAGTCCTCTTTGTTAGTGAGTTATTGTACTTTATGTCTAGTTTTCTATGAGTTCACTCTCTGCCTGGCCTCCCCCTTGTTGTAAAAACACGATCTCAGCTAGTGACGGTTCATAAACACTCCTGTATTCAGTGTGACCAATCTTAGGAATCAGCAGCTGTCGGGTCAAATTGCCTTCCACTTTATCCTCTGATTTGATCCAGGAGAAGCTCAGCCTCGACCTTCTCGTCTCTTGAGTTGTCTCCACAGCGGGAGTGCCGTGAGCTTTTTGATCTGGAACTGAATCGGTGCCTCCTGCTGGGATTATTTGTCTTACACTTTCTGAAAAATCAAACTCCAGACAGAAGTTTTACATTGTTTCATTGGGTCAGAGTCTCAAAATGTCTACTTTTGCCCTCAAGACATCAGGATTGTTAATTGAAAATGCTTTTAGTTTAACATTTAATGAAATTAATGCACTCCTGGGTAACTGTAGACTTCAAGTGAGACGTTATGCAATGTCTGACTCTGAATTTTATCATCTGTTGTATATGTGAAGATGCCTTCCATGTATAATGAAATTTCGCCCTTTGGCACAATTCCATGTTGTGTTCGGCCAACTTGAACTTCTTTCTTTCAGTCCTAACAAACCAAACTAATCCCAGCGTTCTGGAAACCTTTAACTCCTTCAGATTGACCTGGTGCTATAAAACAGCAGCAATCATCATTCAAACTTTTGAAAAACTGATCAAAACTTGGATAAAATCCTAAATAGGCCTAGAGGCAGGAACTGTGCCAGTAGCACTGAGGTCTGGACTTAAAGTTCTTCATACTCCCTGAACCACCCTCTCATGTTTTAAGCCGTATGAATCCTGGAAGAAAAGATCTATTGATAGAAAAAAACAGTCAATTAGCCTATTCAAGTCGGCATCTGACCTCATGACACCACATGAACTTTAGAGACTGCTCCAGAGTCCGATCTTCATGCTCCCCAGAAAACTGAAGCCTTTTGTTTTTCAAATGGCCCAATGATGAGTGGTTTTGAATTTAATTGAGTCACACTTTGGTTTTTCTACTAGTTCTTCTATAGTTTTATTGTCAACGTGGACATTAAAGGGTTAAAGTGGTTTATAAGGGGCCAAAGAGTTCAGTTCAAAGCTATCGAACCTCATTGATGGAGATTGGGCTGGGGTTTGATGTCAGGTAACCAGACTGATTGCGACACTCAGCTGAGGAGCTGAACTGGCTGTGTTGTCACAAGTTTAATTTCCCCACCTTTTGAAGGCTCCTCATCAAAAGTGGCTTCATTGCAGCATTTTGAACGGTCATGCTTTTCACACAGCCACCAACATTAGCTCCTAAAGTAGCACGAAGATGGGTTTCACTGCAGGTCTGTTGTATCAGATTACATTAGTGTGACTGCTGCATCTCCTCATTTGTATTCTAAAAGGAAAAAGGATAATGACTATGATATACTGCCGCAAGATTGAAGTCTAGTTAGCTTTGAAAAAACAGCAAATAACACAGCAGTGCTTGTGTGATATGTCACTGTGCAGCTGTCATACAATTTATGTATTATAGTTCATTTTCTGTCGTAAACAGTTTGTTTCTCAGAGCATTATTGGTGTTTTTCTCTTTCGTAAATCTTATAGTTGATTATACCTTGAACTCCCATGTCTGGTTTGTGTTTCTGCCTCATATCTACGACTAACTTTATCAAAGCAAGGACCGATGGAGCTCTAAACACAAGAAAAAGAGTTGGACTGAAGACAAGTTTCGGTGCAATCTGTTGGTTTCCTTAGCTAGGATATTAATTTTTTTAATTGGCTCTATATGAATTAATTGGATTATGATTACAATGAATTGAATTCCAATTGGCTTGAATTGGACTGTATTATTTAAGTGCCTTGAGATGACAATTGTTGTAATCTGGCGCTTTATAAATAAAATTGAATTGAATTGAAATGACAAAAGGACAAATATCAGATCATTTCTGCAGCTCTTACAAATCCAGTGTGAGCTCAGTATATAGTCCTGTTTCAGCGATTAAGTTATGATCAAATCACGTGAAATGGGAGAATATAAAAGATTCAGAAATGTTTTGACTAAATGAAAATTTAGTTTTAAGATTTGACTTAAAATGACATATTCTATAAAAATCTCTTCTTTCTGTTTCTGGGGGCATATATTAAGTCAACAGCAAGTGTAAAACTCCCTAAAAACTATTTTTTTCCAATTTTAACGATTCGTTCTGATTTTAATTTCTAAAGTATGTCTCTCCTTAAGTTGGCTCCGCCTCCTCTGCTAAGCCCCGCCCACTCACATCCACCCTGCTGGACGGATGAAGCCAGCTTCTGGTGGAAATGTTCTGCTGTCAGCTGCACTGAGGAGCATGCATCTTCCATCCAGCAGCAGCCTCAGAGGATATAAGAGCCCAGTGGATAAACTATATCTGAGGCTAATGTTCCAGCAGAGTTAGCTAAAGACTGTGAATGTGCAGCAAACACTTTTCATCCCACTGTTTTAACAACTTGGTCCAGTTCAACGCTGGACTGAAGGAACTGAGCCACAAAGAGGATCAGTTCCAACTCTCAGAGCCTGAACTTCAGAGCAGGGAAATGGAAGCATCTGAGAAATAACTCCTCATGGTTTATTTACTGATTTATTTCTTCCTTTAGCAGCAGCTAACGCTAACAGCTTAGCTAATGAAGATGGCGTACACCAACTTCTAAGGAGTTACTGCTGTTCCTTTCTGAAAGATGAACATTATTGTTCCCACATTACTTTGTTAGCTGAAGCTTTCTAGCTGAACGGTTCCGTTCTGTAACTCAGACAACCTGCAGCTGTGTTTAAGGTGTGTTTCCAACACAGCACCGGTCCTCTCCTCACTCTCGGTGTGTTAGCGTTACATTATCGGCATGTTTCTGATAAAGATGTAGGTCTCCAGGTACAATTGTTTAATGAGGTTAATATATCCAAAATGTTTAAACGCAGTAATTAACGGTTCACATGCATTACTACGAGTTACGCTGTGCACATCTCCAGCTTGGTCCATTACTGTTGATGAGAAAGCATTGTTTGTTAGCATCTACTGCTAACTTACAGCTACATGCTAACTTACAGCTAACTGCTAACTTACAGCTAACTGCTAACTTACAGCTAACTGCTAACTTACAGCTAACTGCTAACTTACAGCTACATGCTAACTTACAGCTACATGCTAACTTACAGCTACATGCTAACTTACAGCTCACTGCTAACTTACAGCTAACTGCTAAACTGTTTCCCTCTGGGATCAGTAGAGTAACTATCTGTATCTATATATAGAGCTGGAGTGTTTCTGGTGTGACTGCAGGAACAGCTTCATTCTGTCTGTGTTACTGTATTAAATTATATGTCCAGGTGTTAATGACCGCTAACGTGCATAAACACACTTAGCCAACGTATAAATATTAGAATGGTGATTTACCCCATTTACAAATGTTAATTAATGTCAAACAGAGGAAAGACAAGAGGCAGCGTGCCTAAACCAACAGGTAGTTCGACCAAAGCCTGTAAAATGGTGTAATATTGTGAAACAAAAAATGGCTTATAGGAATTTAATTAAAAAGTCCTGAGGTAGAAAACTTTCCAATACCAGCTGTTTACCAGCTAATATCAGGAGCTTCATCATAAAAATGCTCGAAAGCCCTAAATATTTTATGGACAGTGGGGTTGCCGTCTTGCCTGTGATTGTAGATCATGAAATGGGGAATAAGGTTAGTTAGTTAAGTTAAACCTTAAGATAAGTTAAAACAGGATGGATCCAATGTAAATTCTTTGGTAATCCAGCCCAACCGTTACGGTAAATTAACCTGAACTGGCTTTAAGGAGTGAACTCTTTATTTTATTAGCATTTGTTTTGATAATTCAACATGATTGGACAGTCCTGACCAATCACAAAGTATGACTGTCAGCTGGCACAGTTTAGACAAAGATGCTCTCAAAAACGTGCTTTTACAGTTCCAGCTTCGTTGATTTATGTATTCTGACCCTATTTTAAGACTTTATTTGGACGGTGTCTGGAGGTTTGTTCTTTTGCTGCAAAGAGAAACACATTTTGTCATTAAAAAGTGTGTATTTCTTTGTCCCCGGTGCAATAAAGCTCCATCCACAGGAGTGTGTAAAGTTTATAGCTTTGAATCCGTTTGAATGGATGTCAGATGTAATTTACTACTGACCGGACTGAATGCTGACTTCGCTCCGTGTATCATGGTGTGTGATTATTCAGACCAAACAGCTCTTCTGTTTGCTCAAAGACGAAGGGATTCACAAGGGACCTGTCGAAGATTTTGGCAGTGACAAAGTGCGATGTAGCCGAGAGGAAACAGGCTTCCTTTCTCTGACTTGTTCTGCTTTGTGTGCCAAAACAGTGGCAACATTCAGGGGACACAAAACAAACCAAAGTCTCAATTTAAACCTCGGCTTGTTTGGTAGAAACGGAGCGTGACCTTCATCCCCAAGTGTCTTAAAAGAGAATTGGTTGACCTTCCTCATGTACTGATTGTGACCTTTTCAAACACTCTGATCCCTCAAGAGAGCAACTATGGAAAAGTGAATCAGCTGCTGCTCTGCAGAAAATTGCAACCACTTGTTTTTGCCCATTTTCACCCATCTTTAGTTCGTGGAAATGTGTTTTTAATTCTCAGCTTTCAGTGGATGTAATTGTGTGATGAGAGGTGAAGAGTATTGTTCCTACTGTGACAGCCGTTATAAGTAGCTCCTTTTAAAATGAGGTTTTCTCTCTTATTACTGTGCTCCCTGTAGCATCGAAGGGGACCTATTTTACCATTTTTCTTGTGCAGTAGCACATTTTCTTGTTATCTGCAGGGACTGCTGGCTTGAAAACAACATTAAATACCCCAGTTGCTTTGTTTAGGGACGTCCTTTCTTTGAGCTGTCACCACTGGACCGTCTTAATCGACAAAAGAAACGTTTCTGATTCTTTGCTTTGTTCGTGAGAGCTAATTCTCATCAGTAGTTACAAAGTTCACTTCGGTTAAGAAACAATTGAGCTTTTAATCTTCGCCCAGGACTCTGTCCAGAGTTTTCTAGATTAAGAATAAAGTCCAAAGTTTTTTGTTCAGTAACTTTGTGGTTGACAGACCTTAGAATGTTTAGCAAAGGAGATGCTGGAGGGAGGGGAGGAGGACGCAAAGACTCAGGAGACATTAAGAAGCAACACTTCACAGCAGCATTTATGTTATGTTATGTTTATGCATTTAGCAGAAGCTTTTATCCAAAGCGACTTACAGATAGGATAAGGTTAAGGACCCCTACTGGAGACAGTACCTTTCATGCAGGGGATTTGAACTCAGGTCTCCCACATGGAAGGTGGCAATCATACCACTAAACTATCCAGTCCAGAAGATGTGAGTGTAGTGGAATAAGCCACGCCCACTAGCTCATGCGGTTTATATCGAAGATGTGAAATTTAAAAATAAACAAAAAACCACCTGTGCTGCAGCGGCGAGCGTCGATGACATCATCCCAGTAGACGAGTGTGTAGAAAGCCCTCTATAAGCCCCCCGATAGCCGCCAATAACAACAACACAGCAGCTATGAGCTAACAGAGCTATAGCACAAGTTCATTCATTCATTCTTCTTAAAGTATTGGTGAAATAAATGTGCTTTACATAGAATAAAAGCATGGCTGCAGCACAGTTTATTCACTCCGGTAAGAACGTCCATCTTACTCAAAGTCCTCGTTCACATTGTCAAAATCTGATAAATATCCGGCCATGTTGCACAAAACTATCAGCAGCAAACTCTGTGTGAAGTTAGCCGACTGTCACAGAGCACGGAGTGAATAAACTGTGCTGCAGGGGGGCGTGTGGATGAAGTGGTCCCAGTAGAGTGCCTGTGTAGAAATCCCTCCGTTAGCTCTCCTATAGCTGCAAGTAGCCACATAACAGCAGCTATGAGCTAACAGAGCTATAGCACACGTTCATTCACTCATTCTTCTTAAAGTGTTGGTGAAATAAAGACAGATAATGCCTTATTTAGAGGCTGCATCCTCTAAGCCCCGTTCACTCCGTTATATGGATCTCCAGTTATCTAAATATCTTCCGAAGGACGCCGACTTTCACCAAACTGTTCTCTGTGAGCAGATGAACATATTTCATGCCAGAAATAAGGTCGAGGTTTAAAAATACCGGAGTTCCCCTTTAAGCTTTCCATTTTCAGTTGGCAGATACCAAAAAACGAAAAAGCCACAGGTCTGAATTTGATTTGGTTCCATCGCAGGAACGTGCCGAATAACCGAAGCCTAGCGCTCATTACGGGTTACAAAGCGATGTTTGTGGGTTTCATTATCTGGAGTCTGTAGTTTATAAGCATTTAGAGCTTTTCCTCTTAGAGAAACTATCTTTATGCGCTTCATCAAACCTTTTTGTGTTTTGTTTTTAACACACTCACAAAAAAACACTGTCTTTGATTATTGATGGATAGAGATAGATGGAAATGTTATTGATCCCGACGGAGATTGTGGAAATAATATCAGCTGAATATACCTGGCAAATGATGGTTATGTTTCTATACTCGCTGTAAAGAGGTCACGGATAGGGTGAGATTGAGAGTGCATTTGGCAGTTTGGTGTTTTTTTAAAGCCAGTATATAAGAAATATATAATATTTCTTATATTATATATATATATATAATATATATATATATATATATATAATATAAGAAATATTTATATATATATATATATATATATATATATATATGAAACCCAGAATGCTACGTGTGAACAGATCGATTACGGTGTAACACAAGGAGGCGAGCGCGGAATTTGTGGTTGCCAAGATTTGCGTCTCGTGTTTTTTAAGCCAGTATTTGTGTGAAAGACTGGATGGATTTTTTTGTAATAGTTATTAGAGGAATCGTTTCATAACTTTTGGACACCACAAACCTCTGAACAGTTAAATTGGCCTCGAAGCTCGTCTGTTTTACCCGCCAGCGATCTCACATTTCCCATGATGATCAAAGGAAGAAATTATTTAAACTTCCTCCTTCTTTTTTCTCCATTTTGTTCCTTCTCTGCATCCCAGACGTCTCCTCTTCAACTCACCTTTATTTGGTGTGTTATTCCAGGCATCACTTGGGCTTCTGGAAAGCTCAGTTAGCTGCTTTAACAGGTTAACAGGGTGGGCTTCCTATTGCCTGCTGTATCTCAAGAGGTATTTGACCAGTTTCTTCAGTGAAACCCACATCAGACAGAGCAGTTTAATTTGAACAAGTCAAATCAAATGTTTGTCGCCAGGAATTCTTAATTTCTGGTGAATAACATGCTAATTTAACTGTGTTTTTATGGGTTTTTAGTCTTTTCTGTGTGCGTTGAGCTCTGTGCTTTATAATCAAGTCACTTCAGTTTAACGTCCTTCACATACAGACAGTTGCTCTTTGATTTGTTTTCATGCCAGATCATCCGTCAGTCATATTGACTCTTGTGGCAGATGAAGCTCGAGGAAAATAATTTAAATCTCCACATCAAGTCAGCCTTTTCCAGCAGAACGAGGCAGAGGTTTGAGCAGGGAAGTTAACTGTGTTTGTGGGGAGAAACGCACCACTTTTAACAATCGTACAAATATATGCAGCTGGTTAGAAAACATAATTACAGACATTGTTTCACCTTTAATTTAACTTGATTTAACTTATACTTCGACCCTAAAGGGAGAGTCTGGAGCTTCCAGACTTTACGAAGTTTTATAAAGCTAATTTGAAAGATTATTAAAGGACTATTAAATGCTAACACACTCATAATGACGATGCTAACATGTTCAGCAGTCCGCTGAAATGCATGCAAATGCATTATGAGCGTACTTACGTCCTCAGACGACTGTACTTCTAACAAGTCCATACTAGTACGTACCGGTGCTAATTTCAACACAGCGCCACCGCACCTACTGGTGGTTTCGTGTAACTGCAGTTACATAAAATGATGGATCCCAACGGGGAAAGACTTGGTGAAATTATCGATTGAAAACCAGCCGTTAGCTGGAAAAACCCTGCATCTTCCACCATTCTTATCCTTCATCCTCACACTAAGCACCAAGATGGGTATTTGTGTTCTTAGCATTGATCTTATAGCACCACACTGCCTATAGAAACCCTTACAAAGCAACTATTTTCATGGCTGACTCTTATTCTTAAGTAATGATACCAACAAGCGTGTGTAGAAGCTGAAAAAAACCATTTCTAACCAACTTTAATGGTGTTTTATTGGAGATTTCTTTTAGCTTTTATTTAATTTGTTGTGTGCAGATAAAGAGAGAAAGGAGGGAAAATCACAGTGTTTGCAGAACATCTGAAAAAAAGAGATAAAACTTCTGTGTTCAGGTATTTGGGGATTCTCCATTATCAAAGTGACAGTTAAAGCATCTTCGCTGTGGTCTTTTGTCACTTTTGTGCCCCCTGTTTTCTAATTTAACGTTATGAAAGCGATTACTGAAAGGTTTTACAGCGTCAAGCAGAAGCAATTAACCCAAACGTGGACCAGAAGAACAGGGTACATAAATGACACATTTAGAAAAGAGGATTAAAATGCACATTGTGTACATAATTGCTCTTTTAATCCCAACAGACAAAATCTGGAATTGCTTTGCTGTACAATGAGGAGACCAAGAACACCTACGACGTCTGCCTGAAACTGACCAAAGAAGTCTTGACCATACAGAAGCTGGATGTGGTTTGCATAAGTGGAAGCGAATCCCAAGTAAATGTAAGTGCACCCGACGGCTCGACATTGTAATTCATGCCGCATAACTCCAGAATACCGTTTCAGTGTTCACAATATCTCTTTGCCAATAAGAAACTCCCACTTTCTAAAGCACAGAACTGTTGTACTGCGAAGACAGGCGGCTGGCGGTCTGGGCTTAAGCATCAAAGTAAGCAGATCAAATTTCATTTGGGAGAGGCTGCTGTGGAAATTAAAATGATTTGGATGGCAGACATCACTGCACCACAAAAACTAAACGGTATTCATCCTCTTCTTTCTCTCCGGCTCTTCAGGGAGGTGCAGAGCACAACGTGCCGGTGGTTATTTCAAAGATTTTTAAAGATCAAGTAGGTAAGAAAGCACAACAAGCTGTAGTTTTATTATATAGTTTTACTTTCTTTTCTTTCAGGATTTAAATCATGCCTTTTTAACTCTACACCACATTTCATAACAAATAAATCTCTTTTCTCCAAATGCTGACTTGAGATCAACCTGACGGCTGATTTCAGAACTGAAATAAGTTGAAATCTGTGTCGTCTGTGAGAGCTTAGCCCATTAAAAGTGTCATGATTATGTGACGGCACGTGCACAAAGTCATTTTATCAGCTTTACAAGACGATGAAAATATGCTGAGGCTGAAGAAAAGACAGTTTGAAGCTAAAAATGAGCAGAAAATGTGCTCGTTGGAGGGTGAAAGCGTAGCCGGACAATCGTTTATCGCCTTTTGTTTTAACTCTGAAGCTGAAAATACGGCTGCTGTTTACGACACGTGCACGTCGGGTGTGCACGTCCTCACAAATTAAAGTTGCGCGTACGCCAGCTACATCTTGTAGGGGGTGAGTAAGCTAACTTCTGATTTTTTTTTCTGTTTTCCATCGTCAATTTCTCGCACCGTGCTGGTTTAGGAGCCTCCCAAAAAATCTGCGATAACGCCGCGATAATCGCAATCTTAATACGAAAAAAAAATGCTAACCTCTTATATTGACTCTGTATTTATATGAGGAAGCAGCAACGAACAAAATAGAGTCTATTCCTGGCCTAAAGAGGACCATAAGTAACACCAAGAGCATTAAGTCGTAAGGAAAATATTTTAGATAATTTCTTAAATTCCTCTCGCCCCCTGCTGGCCATTAGATAGAAGGCAGGTTTAGGAGACTTCTCATTGGCTGAACTTTTTGGTCTTTTCGGGATAAAACCACCATGCCTCAGTCTCATTTGTCACATTTTGGCCCAGTAAACGTTTAGTTTTCTGTTTAAATGTATTTAATTTTCATTCAGTTTGCTTTTGTCATGTTTAATTGCACGATTTTTCTTTCCAATTTGCAGAACTCTGAGCTCTCTTCGCCACTTTGGGAAGGAGATTTAGCTCCGATGTTACAGGCATGCATCAGCGATTTGGGGAAAGAGTTTTTATTAGGATTAATTGCTGTCATAATCTCTTATGTTAAACCTCGTTCAGCATAAAGAAGAGAAACCTAAAAGGGCAGTTAATCAAGCTGGCGTAACACACCATTTTATGTAATAACCACATGACTTATTCCACATTGTCTTCAAAGCATTGACTTGGTTTTGATCCATTTAATGGGATGGAAATATTCTGAATGACATCGTTCTTTGGTTTGTCAACTGGTTTATCTCAAACATATATCTGGTCTCATTTTGGCTTTTTTGGAGCCAGAAATGACCTAATTTTTGTTTTGCATTGGTGAAAATTAAGCTTTTGAGACCGAAATGACCAAAATAAATTCATCCACATATATTTTATAAAAGAAGATGCTACTTTATTAAATAGGAGTCAATTGGAATTGGATGTTTTTAAAGCCTTAAAAGCCCTTAGAGGCACTTTTGGCTTCACTTCTGACACTGAATCCAACTTTGATATCCAGTCTATGCTTGGCACATTATTCTAAGCCAGCCCAAACATGGGCGTAGATTTCCTCCTGATATGAATCCTTCCTCCTTCCTCTCGTGATGAAACCCAGACGGTTTGTTGATGCCTTCCTTCAGAATCTGTTTCACTGGTTGGACTATTTATGAACAGCTAATTGGTTGGCACTAAGTAAAAGATGAGCTGTTGCAATCTTACAAAACATTAAATGTTAATTGGGTGTCGAGTGGGAAGTTATTCATAACCACTGAGCATGAAATGTTATGAACATTAGCCTGAGTGGAGAAATGATATCATGCCGATCGTGCTGATGGCCGGTGGGAGGCGAGGAGCCTTTAATCAAGTCTGTCAGTGAAATTGTAAGAAGTGATGACCTCTTGGTGGCCTGCTGTGATATTTCAGCATCATGTGAGTGAATCACAGCTCTGTAATTCTTTCTTTTCTGTCCACACATCTCCTAATGTCTCTGTGAATGGTAGAAATCCACGCATTCGCTTCCCGGGGACATTAAGACCTCTTTTTACCAGAGCTTGACGAATGTCTTCACCGCCCAGCTTCCATTGTTTTCACCCGCGTCGCTGCGAATGAGTTTATATCCTGATTAGTTTCAAATTTCATGCTGTCCTGTGTTCTCTCTCCCAGCTTTAGGATGTTGCTTGAGATTATTCAGACGGAGACACTGATTGCCATTTCCACCACATTACCATGTATGAAATGAGCAATTATTTTGTAATGTTTTCATTAACCTCTGACAATTGACGCCTGCAGCCGATCAGACGGGGAAGCTGTTCGTCGGGGATGCAGTGCTCCAGGTTTGTGACTCTCCTTTATTTTGACTCTGTAATTAATTTGAATGATGTCAGATTTAAATTGGAATATGATGAGTCATTTTTGTGTCTCTGCGCCCTTTTAAAGGGACGATATACACCCAAAAACCGAATTTAAGGAAACAAACGTTGTCTTTCTGTGGCACGTTATGGAAAATGTCACCAATAAAAATGTGCTAATATCACTGAGACTTTAACCTTTTTAAAAAGTTACTTTGAGCCTGTTTGGATGGTTTATTTTGAATATAAAATAGATTTGATGGACAACAAAGCAACATAAACATTCATATGGATTATAATGGCTGCCGCCACCTTTGAAGTGACGCACTGCAGAGTTATGCCGCCATTATCGTCCTTCGTGTCACCGAAAGAGACGCAGGAAATTAGGAAAGTGGCGGTTTGGGACCTTCTCAACAGGGAGCCCAAGCTGCAGGGGTTGATTTAAAGTAACTTATGACTTCTCTAATATCTGATAAAGTCTCTACTACAGAGAAATGACTCAAACTGTTCTGGGGACACTCAGGACCCAAGAACCTCAGTCTTAACCTGTGAAATAACGACTGTACAGATGAGATATTCTGTACATCTGCTTCACTGAGGGTTGGTCTTGTGCTGGATTGTTTGTTTATTGGATGGATCCCCATCAGCTGCCGCCTTGGCGACCACTAATCATCCTGAGGTCCATAAAGTACATAAAATAATACATAATATATATATAATATAAGCAGTGATGGCTTGTGGTGACATTGAATGGGGGGGCTAATGTATTATAAAAGCCAAGCAGTTGTATTTCAACATGAAAGGTGTCCTGTTAGAATGTAAGTTTAAACTATCACAACAGCACGGGCCTTTTCAACAAACCACCAAAACACTATTTAGAAGAATGCGCTGATGGAAAATAAACCATCTACCATCTCTATGTAAATACAAATACTTTCACACCATAAAAAGGTTTAAAAAAAAAAAAAAGGTCAACCCAGACTTGTGCTAAAAAATTGGTTTCAACTATAGCCTATTGCAATTTGCTTTGGAACACAATAATCCAAACATCAACACAAAACTAAAATAGTAACTCCAGAAAAACACTCCAGAAAGACAGTTAAGAGAGCCTGAAAAGAAATACTCCACAAAATGTTCCATCTTGTTCCATCATGAAGAACCTTATTGCTGCCCTGTTCTATCACAGCTGATGAAGCCAGAGCCAAGATGGCTGATGAGGGCAAAGTAAACATAGCAGCAGCAGGGCAGCAGCAGGGCAGCAGCAGGGCAGCAGCAGGGCAGCAGCAGGGCAGCAGCAGGGCAGCAGCAGGGCAGCAGCAGGGCAGCAGCAGGGCAGTAACCTTATTTGAAGAGAAGCTTCAAGAGGCCGTTAGCCTTTCTAACGTTAGCCGTTAGCCTTTCTCTCAAACCAAGTTACACAACAGCTACGAATTATTGGTGTAATTTGGATATCCTTTGGATGATGCGCCCCTACTTTTTTCACCTCAGGACATTGAAGAAAACGGATTCAAAGTAAATAATCCACTTCCTTAACGCCGATGCCTGCCATTGTCAAAGTTTCGCCCGACACACGCAATCAAGTAGAGTCGTCTGTGATTGGCCCAAATCTGCTGGCTTTGGGCTGTACAGATTTAGCCCAAATGGAGGGGGCGGGACTAGCAACCTGTCACTCAAATGTAAAAAAAAGTCAAGTGTAACCGAGCTGTTTCGCTTGGGCTGTAGATAATTAGCCCGTTTTCACCGATTTCATGGGTTTCAGCTCCGCCTCTGATCAAAAATTAACAAACAATTTGTTTAAAGTTTTTATTGAAATATTTATATATTATATTCTCATTTTTATTGAATAATGTAGGGAGGGCTGAGCCCGGTTAGCCCAATTATACCAGATGTCCCTGAATATAACATAATAACATAAATAGAAACAGTTCCTAGCAAAACTACAACAGCAATGATACACACCCACCATCAATTACATATGCATAATATATTAATAATATTGTAATTATACCAACACACTATAATGGCACTAATAATACCTTACATTAGTGATATATTTTCAGTAACTACTATCATAATAATACCAATTTCAATATCATTACTAATCTGCTGCATTAGGTGAGTCTTAAGTCGTTTTTTAAAGGTTAATTTGCTTTGTGAGCGAGTTATTTGACTAAGTAAAGAGTTCAAGGACATTATTGCACGGTAGGTAACTGAGTGTTTGAGTATATTAGTTCTCAGAGATGGAGATATCAGATATCCAGAGCTGGCATTTCTGGTGTAATGATTATGTCTGTATCTCGTGTTTTAAAAAGAACGTCAGTATGTTGCATCTGAACCAATAAAGGGAGAGTAACTTCTCCAAAGTAAGAGCTAAGAGTCCCTACAGAGTGAGTTTAATATGTCAGTTCTTACAGACTGGGTGGTAGGGGGGGGGGCTCCTGCAGCCAGACACCAAAATTAGGACAATTTGTGTTTATTTTAGGCTGTATTGATTGTTTCTGAGACAGCCTGTCTTTCATTTATCCATCTTTCTTCATTGTCAGTGCAGTGTTTCCCACTAAATCAGGTTATAATTATGGCGGTATGGCTGTAGAAGGTGGGGTGGTAGCTTTTTTCCCTCATTTACATTTTTATTCTGTGTTATTTACATTGCAGCAGAAAGCCTGCAGGCTGTCGTGTTGGCCTTGTTCATTCTGCCTCCCGCTCTGTTTGTTGATCAGTGATGCAGAAATTCGAGGTCTTTCAGGTTGTTTGCTGGCTGCGTTTTGCAGGAAGGTTCTGAAACAGCGCCGCCCTGCAGGCAGCAGCCTGCTGCAGCAGCTCTGGGTGATTTCTGAAACCTTTTTCTGAGCTGGTTTGGATGCTGCTGGAAGGACTTCTGCTGTGAACTCTGGTCCTTTTTTTTTTTTTAAATATCTGTTATGATGCGTAACCATGGCAACAGCAACTTTGTTAACCTGTTGGAGCAGCTTAACTTAGCTTTAAAAAAGCCCAATAAATTCCTGGAATAAGAAACCAAATCAAGATGAGTTGAAGAGCAGGCGTCTGGGATGTAAAGCGGGAACAAAATGAAGAAAAAAAGATGAAGTTTAAAGCATTTCTTCCCCTGATCATCAGGGGAAATGTGAGATCTCTGGTGGATAAAACGGACGGGTTTGGAGCCCTGATGAGGACACAGCAGGAATATCTTCCTTTCTTCTTCTTCCTTCTTTTCTTCTTCTTTCCTTCTTTCTTTCTTCTTCCATTCTTTCTTTCTTCTTTCTTCCTTCTTTTCTTCTTCTTCCTTTCTTTCTTCTTCCTTCTTTTCTTCTTCTTTCCTTCTTTCTTTCTTCTTTCATTCTTCTTTCTTTCTTCTTTCTTTCTTCTTTCTTTCCTTCTTTTCTTCTTCTTTCCTTCTTTCTTTCTTCTTCCATTCTTTCTTTCTTCTTTCTTCCTTCTTTTCTTCTTCTTCCTTTCTTTCTTCTTCCTTCTTTTCTTCTTCTTTCCTTCTTTCTTTCTTCTTTCATTCTTCTTTCTTTCTTCTTTCTTTCCTTCTTTTCTTCTTCTTTCCTTCTTTCTTTCTTCTTCCATTCTTCTTTCTTTCTTTCTTTCTTCCATTCTTCTTTCTTTCTTTCTTCTTCTTTCCTTCTTTCTTTCATCTTCCTTTCTTCTTTCCTTTCTTCTTCCTTCTTTCCTTCTTTCTTTCATCATCCTTTCTTCTTCTTTCTTCTTTCCTTTCTTCTTCCTTCTTTCTTTCATCTTCCTTCTTTCCTTCTTTCTTTCATTGTCCTTTCTTCTTCTTACTTCTTTCTTTCTTCCTTCCTTTCTCCTTCCTTCCTTCCTTCCTCCCTCTGAGTTCTGGTCATAGAGGCAACAGAAGTTAAACCCAGACAATCCTGGACGTGTCACACAGCAGAAGCGTGATCTTGATCTGTTTTTCTTGAGCAGAGCAGGCTGAACCAAAGCGTTTCACACAGCTTTACATAGTAGATGCTTTGGATTAGTAAATAAATAAATATGAACATATGAAGGGGTTGTCACATATATTTAAGCGACCTGCCCAGGTTTTCACATCGTGAGAGGAACCCTGCTGTGAAAGAGCTACATCTTAATCTGCTCAAACATACATTAACATCTTCCCTTTTCCTCTCTGTTGCTTTCTTTAGGTCAATGGCATAAACGTTGAGCATTGCACCCACGAGGAAGTTGTGAGTATATTTATAATGAACTTTTAATAGACATCAGTACCCTCCTGCATCCGTTACTCTTCCAACTTTCTCCCACAGGTTTTAGTTGATGCTAAATCCCACCGTAATCAGCACAGAGGTGCACCTCAACAGCCGATTCGTCATCCTGGCAGGAGCCCGTTTGCTTTTTGGATGACGCAGAGATTAATTGAGTTGAAATAAGCAGACGAGCATCGGAAGCTGCCAGTATTTTAAGTTTCTGCACAGTCTCCAGCTGTTTCCTTTCATCTCCCCAACTCTTATTCCAGTTGAGCTTCAGCCTTTGTTAAATATCTTATATTTTCTGCCATCAGCCTCCAAACAGCTGTTCGCTGCATTCACCTCCAGAGCGTCAAAACACGAGCAGTTTCTCCTCAGAACAACATCCAGAGCTGTTAATGGCAGCCTGTGTGGCTGCCGGCGCCGACAGATGTTCGGGCTAAAGCTGCCACTTACTGTTGGGGGAGGGGACCTGACAGCAGATGTTTGTTTGGGGTGTCAGAAGTGACTTTGCTTGTTACAATCATTTATTTAAGGTGGACCTCTTCGAAATGGAGACTCATGACCAGTTTTTAGGACCTATTTTGTGTCGTTTATGCGTCAGAAAATCAGACATTCAGCTGGTGTTTGATGATTGGAGCTAAATAACTCCAGTCAAGCTTTAAATTCTGATTAAATATTCCTCACTCATCTCCTGCTACATCTTTTTGAACAGGCAGTGGACAGCATGACATGAATCTGGCTTGTTTTATTTATATGAGATTACATTTTATATTGCTGCATCACTCACAATCTCCATCCCTGTTATCTGTATCAATCTCTCGCTCCTGCCAGGTTCACCTCTTGCGTACTGCAGGGGATGAGGTCACCATCACCGTTCGCTACCTGCGAGAAGTCCCATCTTTTCTAAAACTGCCTCTGGGTAAGCATTCGCTCCTCAAACCCACAATAAACCTAATTTCTCTGCAAAAAAGGAAGCAAACTCCATCAGTTTGTGGTTCAAAGCTGGTCAGTGATGTCAGAAATGGAGCTGAGCAGCTAGAAAAGACAACAGAGACAGTAAAATCATCCAAGTGGAGCCAATAAAGAGGAAAGAGTGAAGGATGAAGGTGCGGAAATAAAGTTTAGTTAAAGTTTTGTGGAGCACTTTTTCATATTAAGTGGGACTACTTTGTCCTTTTTATATGAAGCGGGGAGTGATACTGAAATGGCTCCAGAGTTCATCACAAAAAGGGTGAAACAAAGCAATCTGTGGTTTGTTTGGAGGGGGGAGGCTGATTAATCTTAAGTCTGAATGATACAACATTTAAAAACAGCTGGAACATTGTGTTGAATGGAAATAAAAGCCAAATGCAATGAAAAGCAAATCTCGAAACCACTATTTTAGTCGAAAATCATTTCAAATGTGAGATAATTTACTGTTTCCACTTGAATCTGACGGCAGCAGCACGTCTCATAACTAATGGGACACTGTGCAGCATCCCCTCTTCCTTTAACAGCATCTGTAAACATCTGGAACTGAAGAGACCAGCTGCTGGACCTTTGGAGAGGAACGTTGTCCCGCTCCTGTCTGATGGAGGATTCTAGCTGCTCAGCAGTCCTGAGTCTAAATGTTTTCAGGTGGAGAAACATCTGGACTGCAGGCAGGTCAGTGCAGCAGCCGGACTCTTCTTCTACGAAGCCGTGCTGCTGGAGTAGATGCAGGATGTGGTTTAACTTTGTCCTGCTGAAATATTTCAGGCCTTCCCTGAAGAAGCTGCACATGTTGCTCTGAAACCTGTTCATACCTTTCAGCTTTGATGGAGCCTTTCCAGATGTTTCTCCAAAGATTTCTTTTCAGTACAGTTTACTTTTCCAGCTCCTGTCCCGTCGTCTTTCCCAGGCAGCCGTGGTATCTGCTCACATTTTAATTGGCTTCTCCTGCCTGGAAGTGACCGCGTCTTCGTTGGCGCTCTCACTCCTTATATCGAGGTCTTACCGGACGCTCGCAACCCGCCGCCTCTGCTGAAGGGGCGGGGCTTTCAAATAGCAGGCATATTTAATAATCCATCAATCATAAGTTTCTCCTCCATGGTTTTTACTCTCGCTCTGCCTTTGGAATCCAGATCGGCTGCTCATTTGCATAAAGCTGAGCCTCTCTCAACTTTCAAAGCTCACAACGCCGGCTGCTTCCATTGAAAATGAACGGCAGCTCGCCGCCTCGGCCGCTCAACACGCTTTTGGTGTGAGCGCCCGGTTACTTTGAGACCAGCCGTAAAGGTGGGAATCTGGGGTCAACCGCCTCAGATCTCAGAGCATATTGACCTCACTCGGACTCAAAGAAGCGGGGTGCCACAGGGTTACGGTGCCCTTGTTATGTGGACACGTGAAAGAAATGATACTAGCGAATGCCGGGCGTGGGGCAGCGTTTATCCTCACTCTGCTGTCAAAGAACTGGGCTGAAACCCAACATCATGCTGCTAAAGGTGCTTTCACAAGCTGTTCATTTATGTAAAATGTTCTGTTGAGGTTTTATTTATCTTATTTAAGGACCAGATTGTTTCTCATAATGTCCTGATACTTCAAACTTTAGAGAGTTTACTTTCTTTTTCACACAACAGTGGGTCATTTGCTAACTTTCTATAGATAAATTGACTAATGAATGTGTTGCCAGTTGTGGATTTTATTACTTTAGTGCTGAGCAGTTTTAATCCTGAACAGCTGAACTCTCCCGGCTACAGAAACTGATAATCTCTTCTTGTCCAAGTCTTAGCAAACTATTCTTGTCATGTATATTCAAGACAACTGCCACATAATCCTGAGATTAGATCGAATGGGAACTCCTTTGCATTGCATATGCGCCTTCAGATGTTCAGTTGTTTGCTGGAAACCAACATCTCCCCTGCTGAGTCGCCACTAATTGTCGTTTCATAAATTGACTGTAAGCAAAATTGAATGTTGTTTAAACCATTTCAGTTTCCACCAGCAAACACAATATTCCTTAAGTACAGTTGGCCTAATCACGAGGGGCACGCTGATGCAGAAAATAATAAAAATCAAGTGAGCACTCTGCAAGATCCTAAAGCCTCAGCATCTTGGGGGTGAGGCAGCGCTCACAGGAAGACGTCTGTGTGTTTTTGGCAAAGAAAATCAAGGTTTTGCTGCCTGAGAACTAAAAGGTTGAAGTGGTTTTCACTCCAAGCTGCTGCGGCTCAGATGACGAGCAGGAGAGGCCAGCCTGTCACACTTTATAGAGTGTGACCGAATCAGAAAGCAGGTCCACTTAACGCCAAGCTAACATCATCAAAGGACAGCATCCGTCTCTCTTTGGATGCTGCCTGTGATCTGCGGCTTAAAGGCAGGGCAGCAGAATACAGTCGATAATAATCTTCAAAATTTAAAACCGTGAACTCTGCCACACTGTTTTTGAGGATTATGTGCAGATTCTGAGCTTATTATCTTCCTTTCTGAGGGAATAAAATATTGATAGACGTGGGCTGAGGTTAGACTAAATGTTTTACAGGAATTCTTCAGATCCTTTTTCTCAGGAACATGACTCTTTTTTTTTTTCTCCTCAGGTTCTCCGGGGCTGGATCACAGCAGAGTTTCTTCTCCACTCTTTGACAGCGGCTTACATTTAAATGGAAATGGAAACAACACAGTAAGAAGGATTTATTTGATCTTACATGTTGTTTGGACTGTTTAATCTGCCTCCCAATTATTATTATTATTATTATTATTTTACCAGTGACAATAGATTAAATGCAACTAAAACATTTTAGCTTCATATTCACCACAATAAATGAGGGTTAGGGCTAACTGGCCCCAACCACATCTTCACCTGCCAGCAGATGACACTGAACTTTCCTGTTTCAGCCATAAATGTTTGACACAAGATGTCATAATAGGTTAATGCATTTACTTTCTATGGCTTTCAACAGTACAGGGAGTGCTTGGAGGCTAGCAGACCTAGCTTGCGGCTCCCAGCTGGCTAGCATACGCATTCATAGCCATGTGCTCAGCTTGGAGGTCCCAGATTGTTTGGCCAGCTTCTTTAATTGCTCACGAGTTTCAAGAAAACTCAAGAAAGCCAGCTTTTTGTGTCCCTGCAGCTCTGGAGTTCCCAGCTTGCTCTGCAGAGAACGAACTGAGTGGTCGCTCAGCTGGGAAATCGGAAGCTAACTTAGCTTGGTCTCAGACCAGTGAGCCGCGGGGATCCTGCAAACCACTCATTCAGGAGCTGGCTTAGCAAGCTTGGTTTATCTATTCTGTTCTCCAGAGGTTTGCGAGTACCTAGCTCAAGGCTCCGTTGACTCTGGACATCCTGACTCGTTTGCCCTAGAACTAGTTTGGCTTGTTCCTGAGCTCATAGCCAAGCAGTCTCCCTGCTGGGAGCTTGTGGCTCCTAACCTACCAAACTTACCAAAATCAACTGGCTTTTCGCTGAATCTTCCATCATCTACAGAACCTAAAATCATCCAAAGAGGATCTGGAGACATCTCTGTCACCTTCAGTCCTGGATGTCTGTGACCTTCAGGCCCTCAGGCAGCTCTGCATTAAAAACAGACCTGATTCTGTCCTGGAAATCCCTGCCTGGGCTCAGGAACACTTCCAGGAATCATGGTCTGTGAGCACAGCTCAGCGTAACATCCACAGATGCAGGTTAAAGCTCCATCAGGCAGAGAAGAAGCCACATGTGGACATGATCCAGGAACTCTGCCGTCTTCTCTGGACCGAAGCTCGTTTAAGATGGACTGAAGCAAAGAGGAAACTGTTCTGTGGTCAGATGGATCAGAACCTGAGGCTGCGTCCTCCAGACTAAAGAGGAGAGGGAGCATCCAGCTGGTTATCAGCTCTCAGTTCAAAGCCTGCATCTCTGATGGTGTGAGGGGGCATTAGTGCCTGTGGAACTGGAAACCTGCACATCTGGAAAGGCTCCATCAAAGCTGAAAGGTATGAACAGGTTTTAGAGCAACATCTGCAGCTTCTTCAGGGAAGGCCTGAAATATGTCAGCAGGACAGAGTTAAACCACATCCTGCATCTACTCCAGCAGCACGGCTTCGTAGAAGAAGAGTCCGACTGCCTGCAGTCCAGATGTTTCTCCACCTGAAAACATTTAGACTCAGGACTGCAGAGCAGCTAGAATCCTCCATCAGACAGGAACGGGACAACGTTCCTCTCCAAAGGTCCAGCAGCTGGTCTCCTCAGTTCCAGATGTTCACAGATGTTGTTAAAGGAAGAGGGGATGCTGCACATATATTTTCTATGTCCTGAGGTCGTTGTTGTGTTGGTTTGAAGTGTTCAAATACTGACATTCTGTTTAATTTACATTTTTAACAGCTTTCCAACTCTTTGTTGCGTATTAGCTCCATATAATAGTCGGTTAATGGATCATTTACATGCTAATTTGTTCTGTTACACAGTTTTATACATATTTTAATCACATGTGAAGAACAAACTGACCTTTTATAGTTTGAAAAAATAACCACAAGTTACATGAACGATGTGTGACAACGACCCGTTTCTCCACCACTTTGCAGCTTTTTTTGATGGCTTTGCTCCACTTTAGTTTAGATTTACCGACTCCTTGAGCTTGTGTTGATCACTCGGAGTGTTTTCACTGATTTTTACAAGTAATCCTTCATTGAGTAAATGTTTCGCTGTCAGCTGGTGCGATGTTGTGGCTCCTCGAGCTAAACATAAGATAAATTTGACCATTTTTTCCCCTGAACTCTGTATTTCTTGGTTTTAAATGAGGAATCATGAAATTGCATGTTTATATGATAATCTATGATGAAAAAGTAGCCTTAAAGACAGCGTCTGCCTCGTCATTCCACATAAATTACCCAGAGAAGGTGTGAAGGACGGCAGGTGGCCACTTAAACCTTTCAGTGATAATCCACATTTTAAGTGTTTCCATTTAAATCCCGAGCAGGTGCTGGAAAAGCCAGCATTTCCCCGGCGGTCTGTAAATCTTTCACTTCCTGCTCTGTGCACATAGTTTATCTGAGGCGAGCGCTCGAGCCTGACGTGCACGTACCTGTGCAAAAGCAAATATGCTGTGATTGTGTTTGACAAAACAATCCGACTGTGGCTGAGAAATAACATTTTAGGGCTGAGCAAACAGGAGGTGGCAGAAAGCCGGCCTCTGGAGTGTTCTGGCCACATCATAAAAGATCCTTTTCAACTCGCTAATAAGGACTATTAAGTCGGGGTTGTTTTCATTCTCTGCGTAATTGCTCGCTGTGTTTGGTTAATTTTCAGGGCAGAGTAAGGAATAATTTCCTTTTAATGTTTATTGTATGTCATAAAGCCTCGAGCAAAAGATCTGAAGGCCAGAAAAGAAACTAATATTTCCCCAAAAAGCAGGAAAAATAAGACGAGACACTCCAGGCTGGTTAAATAGCTCTGAATCACATGAAATGGCCGATAATGAAAGGGTCCATTAGGCTCGTGGTCGACATGGTAACTGACACCTGAGCTGGACGGTGTTTATATTCTACCATCAATTAGGTCGGTGTTAATCTGCTCAAAAAGGCTGCCGTACTTATGGGTGTCAATTCTAAGCTGAAGAAGAGTAGAAAAGCTAATAAAAGACGAGTCTAATAGGAAGAAACCCACTGCCATTCATCGCTAAAGCCGGCAGATTTCTTTTACCTCTCTCAGCTCATTATTTTGGAGAGGAAGTGTGCAACTTTAATGGTTTTGCTTTGTGCTTGTGGAAAACGCAGCAGGAATCTGCTTCCAGTTGTTAAGTCAAACGGCCTCTTTTCCAGCGTCGGGAAGGAGGTTAAGAACCAGTTTGGGAGGCAGTTACTTCTTCGGCTGGTGAACGGGCAGCAAAACTGAGATCATTTCCCACTGTTAAAGCTGTTTAGTTTGTATCAGAAAGTCTTAACTGTGTCTGACATGTGTTCATAAATTCAGAAAAGGATAAAAAAAAAACGTGGGAATGTGTTCAGAATCCAATGTTTGGCAGAAGTTGTGGAATCCAAGGTGTTGCCATTCCGTGATGTCATCAGTGATGTCACCACATGCAAATGAGGTGATTGAATTTACTGTCTTGAAAAACTTTGGGCCACACTAACAGTTTCCCTTCATCTCTGACCAGTTTTAAGCCGCAGCCTTTAGAAATCTTATCAAACTGAGACGTTTTCTTCAATAAAACCTTAGAACCAGCAACCTTTGCTTTAATCTTACGTTTCCAAGTCGCCTTTTAGGCCAAAAGCCAAGTCCAGGGATGCATTTTTCTCAGTTAAACTCATGATGCTTGATGACATTCAGCACAGGACTGAAGAGATTTCACTTTATTTCAGAAGGCCGTCCGAGGCATTTGCAGGAAATCCTTGATGTGAGCGAGTTCCTCAGATGTGTGGAAAATGGCTTCTTTCCCCATTTTTCATTAACAATCACGCAGCGAGAGGAGGAGACGGGAGCCTCGCTACTGACAGCAGCCCCAATAAACCCGACTGCAGCTCAGCCACAAGGGGCTCGGTGCATGACGCTCCTATTTTCATGACAGAAGAAGAGCTTCTGTGAGGCTCATATCGAGCTCCATCCCAGTACATTAAACGCCGGCGCTGAAAGGCCAGCCGAGTTCTCCGAGGGGGGGCGGGGGAAGTGTCGAAACTCATTGTGGAAATGAGGAAAAAGTCAGAATAGTGGAGGCGAGCTGAGTGAAAGATGGTCCCACTGAGAAGTGAACTGTCGTTCCTCATCTCAGAGCTGCAGCATGATGGCAACAAACACCGTGTTTGATCAGGGATTTATGGTGAGAAAGTGCTGCTTCCTAACATATATGTTCATTTTCTCATTTTATTATTTATGGGAAAACAGAACATAACTAACAAAAACTTCTTCTTTTTTTTTTAAATGCAGAAACATGATGGATTTACAGCTTATTTATATATTAATACTGTAAAAGAGGAAAAAGGAACTTTCTCCAACACAGCCTGAACCCTCTGAGACCAGCTTTCTGTCATTTCTTTAAGGAGTCTTCAGGAATAGTTCTCCAGGCTTCTTGAAGGACATCCCAAAGCTCTTCTTTGGATGTGGGCTGCCTTTTGTTCCGTTCTCTGTCAGATGATCCCACACTGCTTCAATAATGTTGAGGTCCGGGCTCTGGGGAGGATTCATCCCTCCATAAGACCTGTTGCCACTGATTTTCAGTCCACTTCTTGTGTCATTTGGCACAGCTCAGCCTTTTCTCCCTGTTTCCCTTCCTTAAGAACGGCTTCTTGACAGCCACCCTTCCATGGAGACCATTTCTGATGAGGCTTGGGCCAACAGTAGATGGATCAGCTGAAGGTCCAGATGCATCTCTCAGGTCCTGTCAGGTCACAGCTGGATTTTTTCCTCTTTCTTAAGGACATCACTTTCAGATCCTGTTCATCTGCTGTAGATAGTTTTTTAGGCCTGACACTTCTTCTTTTGTCCTCCACTTGTCCAGTTTCCTCAAATGTTTTAAGGACACACTGCACACCATGCTGAGATATGCCAAGTTTTCAGCTAATAGCTCTTTGGGAATCACCTTGTTGCTGCAGAAATCCTATTTTCTGTCTGTCAAACTGTGTTTTCTTTGCTGTTTTTCATAGATGCAACTAAAGAAATGGGAACAAATGATGTGTCTCTGTGACAGGCTGCTGGTAACAAAGTGCCTAAAGATCCAGTTTAAAATGGCTTCTTTGCTAAGGTATCCGGTTAGAGGTTCTGCTAACATCTGACGCATTTGCGCGATGACGTCATTTGCTTCGTATTTTGGCTCAGAAAGTTTTCAAAATGGCGTCGAGATAGAAGCGTTCCAAAGTTTGGTTATATTTCGCCAAAAAGGACAATATTGGGTCCAGTTGCAACACGTGCAGAGCTTTTATCACATCGAAGGGGGGTGAATACCTCCAACATGCTGAAACATTTGACCACACAGCATGCAATTACTTTGCACGGATGTAAAGTCGCTAAGCGATGGCGGCAACTTTCGCGGGGGAGCTCGTGGCACAGCGTCTTCCGTCTCAAAAGTCCCAGGTAACGTAAAAAACTTCTAGGTCCCGTTGACTGTAATAGGGCTCTCAAGTCTCACGCATTGAGCGTGACAGTCACGCTTTTGGGTCTTTTGTCACACATTGTATTTGTCACGCTGAAAAAAAAAAGAAAATATAAATGTCTCTAGCGCGCCGCCATCGCTATGGAAACGGCAGGGAACAAGCATGTCTCCCATGAGTCTGAGCAGAGCAGGCAACACTAATAATATTATTAATGAAAGACCCCCCCCCCCCCCCCTTTCCTGCTTTAAAAACTTGAGAGTCCTGTTGTAATAATGTTAGCGACATACTGTATGAATAGTTTCCGTCAGATATTAACATTTAGTTGAGGACTGCAAGAGTTATATATTGTACTGTATATAACTGGATGAGAATCGATAAGGAACCGAATCGATAATGGAACGGAATTGCTAAATTCTTAACCATTCCCATCCCGAGTGAAAAGGCAGCCAAAGTCGAAAGAAAAACCGAAAGACCTTCAGAAAGCCTGGAGAATTATTGTTTAAGACCACTTTAAAAGATTAAAGACTTCTGCCTGCTTGGAAGGAAACAGAAAGAAGTGAGGATTGGATCAGGACTATCTGACCAGTTCACAGTCTGAATGCTGAGAAATTTTGTAGACAGGATGACTTCCTTCTTCCTAACTCATCTTACCGCTCCCCCTGACTTTTCCTTGTGCCTCTCCATAAGCTTGAGTTTTTATCCTTCAATGGCAACAGTTCTCAGCAATGTTTGCCTGTCAAATTTCCACCTTTGTGTTCACTTTAGTTTCTTAAAGAGAAATGTTTATAACGAGAACCTTTGTTAATTTGAATAAAACGGAAATGGTTGTTTTTGGTCAATCCAACCTTTCAGATGATGCGATTGGTTCATGATATTCTCACAGTTGAATTTGACAAAAAGCTCTTTTGAATTAGGACTCCTCACGAAGGTGAAGCCCTCCATCCTTTACATGACTTTGACAGAGAAATTCATGCTTTTATTACCTCTCGTTGAGGTTATTGCAGTTCTTTGTATGTTGGTGTTGATCAGTCGTCATTTCATGCAGCCTTTTTCACACCTTCTTCTACACTGGCTTACAGTGCATTACAGGATCCAGTTTAAATCTGTCTTCCATGTTTTTAAAGAGTCTAAAAAGCATGACGCCACATTTCCTGCCTAACTTTCAGGGTCTCACGCTCCTTCCAGAGCTCTGAAGTCTACGAATCAAACACTATTGGATGTCACTCGATCCAGTAAAAGGGGCGGGGCCTTTTCCGTCGAGCCTCCTAATCTTTGGAACCCTCAATCATTTAAAAACTTTGCTTAAAATCTGTTTCTTCTCACTTGATTGAATACGTTTCTATTTGTTCAGCTTGTTTGGCTCTTTGGTCAACTGTGGTTGTTTTAAATTTGCCATTGAAGTCACTTTTGGTGAATTTAGTCCTAACTGTCAGTGTTTCGGTGCCTTTTAATTAAACGGTTCTGTTTGATTGCTGTAAAACAGACATTCGTGTTTCCTTCAGGACGATCCGTAAAATGTTGGGATTTCTGCACCTCGCTGCAAAGCTTAAGACACAGCGTGCACTGTAGCGTGCACTGTAGCGTGCACTGTGGCGTGCACTGTGGCGTGCACTGTGGCGTGCACTGTGGCGTGCACTGTGGCGTGCACTGTGGCGTGCACTGTGGCGTGCACTGTGGCGTGCACTGTGGCGTGCACTGTGGCGTGCTGACATTATAGTTGAACTGAAAGTAAAGCCGTGCCTAAGGACTGCCTCACAGTCGCGCTCAAACATAGAAACATCCTCTTGTGCAGGGAATTGGTATTCTCAGGTCTTTGTCTTTGGGAAGCTTTCAGATAATTATTCTTAGTTCATGTCACTCGTGAAACGGCGGCGGCGGCCATGAACGAGCGGCGCTGTGGCTTAAATTCCTGTTTTCCAGCTCCTCAGAGGCAGGTGCTCAGTCACCGTAATCCACTCTGACAGCCTGATAGCGCTCCATTTCCTGCCACCCCACCTCCCCTCTGAGGACCTCCACTTGAGAGTTAACTAAAACATTTTGTTCTCTCTTGACGTAATTGGGGCAAAGGATGATGATTTCTTTAGAAATGTAGTTCTAACTTCTGTGTGTGACTCTTTGTAACAGCAGTGGCGTTGGACTCACTTTGCAGAGCTTTGCACTTTTCCCCCTGTCCACCCAGAGGCTTTTGTGATGCTCCAGTGATGCTGTCAGCCATTCTGAACTCGGTGGAAGGCAGGCCATTTGGTTTCTGCGTTGTGAACCTCCACCTACCTGTACTGTGCCTGTAATGATAATGGAGCTACATCAGATTATTTCCAGGAGGTGGAGGATTTTGCTCTGACAGATAATCTTTAGCTCCGGGAGCGATTTGCTGTTTGATGTTCACTCAGCTTCACTCATTTGATCCATAAGCCTGTAACTCATTAGATAATGGGTGATACATCTGCTTTTCATTAAGAGAGAGGTGTGATTTGCATTCAAATGTGGGAAACCTCCAGTTATCAAATCCTTAGTCAACATATTGTGCTTCAGGGCAAAGCAGGGCTGAAAGTTAGCTTTTCCACATCCAGGTTGGTGGTTCTTCTGTAAAAGGGTGGAGCGCTGAACCTCTGGGACAGGGATTAGGGAGTTAACCCTCACCTGTGGTCACAGATCTGGGTTCTGACCCAAAGAACGAGGTTGTGGATACAAGCGGCTGAAATGAGGGGGGCAAACCCTGAGCCTGTAAAGCTAGTAACGATCCCTTGATGAGTTTCGATCTTGGCTCAGAAGTAGACACTAACCAGGGGTGCAAGTGACCAAACTGCCCTGGATTCTGACCATAAACACAAGCAAGTAAACACAAAGCCTCATGAACAGAAAGACTGCTCAGAAATGAGATGGTCCGCTGAAGGGGAGACCCATGTATCCCCAACTGATGAAACCCCTTTAAGAGACTAGTAGCAGGTCTTCAAGTCGATTGATTCCAAAGGTAGAAGAGACCAAAGATTATGATCGATTCCCTCAACCCAAGAGAATTATAGTCTGTTTTACAACCATTAGACATCTTAGGAACATTCATACACTAGACTGTCTTTTAGATCAACAAATTTTCATGTGATGTTGCATCTTCCATAAAAATTGGGACTAGAGCAGCAATAGATTGGAAACACTGTGTGATCTAAAGAGTGGAAGACTCCTCACCAGTAAAAATGAGAAGAATTACTTAATTTAACATAAAATGCCTAAAAGAACACGCCCCCCCTCTGTTCATTGAGCTCCTCTGGCTGCCCTTAGCCGCCTGCATCAGGTTCAAGTCCCTGATGTTAGCTACAAAGAGCTTAATGGAACGGCTCCATCTACTTGAATGCTCTTGCAAAGGCTTCTGTCCCAACTGGGTCCCTCCGTTGGTCCCAGGATTGTCGTCTAGCAGCTCCTACACCACGCCTAAGACAATCCAAACTCTGTTCATGTGTCGTCCCACGATGGTGGAATGACCTACCGAGCGCTACCAGAACAGGGGCGTCCCTGTCTATCTTCAAGAAGCTCCTGAAAACCCAGCTCTTCAGAGAGCATCTCCTATCCCAGCACTTACCTTGTACTTCCCTCCCCCCTCTATCTCTGCACTTTATCTTTCTGCACTTCCTTCTATGCCTGCACCCTATCTCTACTCTGTCCCCTCTGACAGAGTCGGACTCCTGGGTTCCTTCTATGTAGCTTATTGTTAGCTTTTTATAAAGCTGTTATATCTTCATTTGTAAGTCGCTTTGGATAAAAGCGTCTGATAAATACAGAAACAAAATGCTGAGAAATCTCCGAACAGTAACAAAGCAGAAGTGCACGGATCTGATGAAAATCATTGCTGTTCTCTGTGAGCAAACAGGAGTTTGTTGCTACATCCACACATGTGAGCTGAATCTTTCCCGTGATGAAAACCAAACTGAACCAAAACTTCTCAGGGCCTGTGCTCGTGTAAGTTGGACTCAATGTGAAGAGGAAACTTTTCTGTGGCCTGGTGAACAGATAAAGGACAAACGGACCATCTGAAGCTGCTTTGGTCATCGTGCGAGCAGCGCCTCAACTATTAAAACCCGACTCGCTGCAGTTCTCTTCCTAACCAGAAGGTGTCACTACTGAGGCAACAGAACCCCGACACCACGGGAAAAGCTGAGGAAGAAGTCTGACAGTAGGTACAACACATAAAGAAAAGTAACGATACAGTTTCAGCTGGTCAGGATGCCTCCTGGTCGCCTCCCTTTAGAGGTTTTTAGACCCAGAACTCTTTGGAGGGGTTATATTTCCTATCTGGCCTGCGAACGCCTCGGGCTCTCCCAGGAGAAGCTGGAGAATCTCTCTGGGAAGAGGGATGCCCGGGTCTGTTGCCACTGGACCTGACCTCAGATCAGCAGAAGATGACAGATGGATGGGTGTCTTCAAGTATTAACATTTTATTAACTTTTTGCAGTCAGGTGTTCTCACTTTGAAACAAGCTGCAGGATTAGCGAGAGTTGGCGAAACTCTTCATTTTGCTTAAAAATGATCTTTTACACTAAATTTCCGGCAACTGTCAAAAACTAGTCGAGAGGATGGCTTCCTGGCAGAAGCATTCTTCAGTTGGTCATCTTGTCCACTTATTTTAACTTATTTCTCTAAGTTTTAGCAATTAAACTGATTAAATCTCACCTCAGGCAACAGAACCCCGACACCACGGGAAAAGCTGAGGTCTGACAGTAGGTACAATACATAAAGAAAAGTAACGATACAGTTTCAGCTTCTCAGTTTCACAATAGTTGCACCTTGTTGGGTTCTGGTGGGTCGTACGGATGCCTGTAGAGATGAACATGACCCCACAGTCCTCCCTGAAGCTCGCCCCGTGCACAGGTTACATTTAAAGGTGCCCGACCAGCCAAAACAGCTTGTGTGACATCGGTTTTGACGTATAAATTGGTGCGTGACTGGTTTTTAGCACTCATTTCCAGGCCACTACTGGTGTTGGTGCGAAGATGCTTTAGTGCTCGTTGTATCATGCGATCCACATTTCTGCTGAATTATGTATTCAGATTTCGGAGCAAGAAAGGCTGCCATCCAGACAGTTTTTTCAGGATTATTTCAGCAGGAAAAACACAACCATGCATGACTACACGGCTCTATTAGTCCCTCACCAAAGCATTTGGGCTCATAATAGAACAAAGCAGCCAAAAATGAGATGCTGAGCCGTTGGGCTGCTTTTGTTGATTAACCTGAATACAGAAAGCTGCTGGTTTTTAGTCATGCTTTCAGATCCTCATGGTTATTCCTGCTGCTGTCAAGTATTCAATCCTCATCTGGTTTTCCTCCGTCTTATTTAGTTATTGTAGAAGAGACCACTAGATATCTACATAATATCACATTATACATGGTGTGAGCTCTATATTACGTAGATACTGTTTACGCCACAATGTTATGTAGTAAAATACCATTTTTTTGTTACTATGAAGTAAAACACTGCATCAAAATGAGTTGCATGTATTGTGAAGACGTGCTGCAGTAAGTTTATCATAAAACTAACAGACAACAAAAGTTTTAGAGGGTAGAGCAGTAGATTCTCAGTAGAAATTGCAGTGGGAATTTCCCCAAAAATGAGGCCAAGTGGGGTCAGTCACAGGGCCACAGGTGCAGAGGACATCTGAGGACATCTGGCTGGAAGCCAAACCAATTGTGTAGAAGCATTGGATGTGTTCTAATTGTTGCAGAATAGGGTTTTTTTCTGAGAAAAGACGGGTTTTTACCAGAAATAGAGTGAATAGAAGCCTGTAGAATGCCACTGTACGATCAGTCTCTGTCGGGTTTATTGCTTTTTCTTAAAAACTCCACTGTTTTGGATTTTTTTGGCTCTGTTTTTGCCAACAGTGTTGCTGTAACATGGCATTTTTGATAAATGTTCATGTACAAGTCCAGTGTTTAACCCCCCCCCCTGACGTGGATATTTCTCACACAACAGTACCCGGTCTTTTGTTTGTTAGTTTGTGGTTTTTCAGCCTCCGGCTCGCTGTTTGGGTCCTCTGCAACCTCCACAATCCACCGATCCGAACAGTTTTGATGATTAGTGAATCATTACATTCTGTTTTTAAAACACTGCATTCGAACTCTAATCATCACCACCCACATTTATCTTCTGCGACCCTCTCCTCCTGCGACACACTTTTCAGAACATCCTCTCTAGATGTTACACAGCATCCACATTTAAATATATATGACTGAAAAATTGCTGTTGCTTGTTTCCAGTCGGAGGCGTCAGTTTAATATGTTTCTTCTATGCATTTTGATGGTCATTTAATATCTCAGCGCTTTTTTTTTTGCTTTTCAGCTACATTTTAAAGCTGCCTTTTCTTTACGCAACAAAGATACAAGCAAACTTAATCAGATACTGACACTGATATCTGTGTTTCTAAAACAAAAATAACATGGACTGTCTGTTTCCTGCATGTTTATCCTCAATACTCGAGTTATTCCTTCATGCCTTTTATTTTCTGTCTCTGCTGTTGAGTTAAAAAGCTCCTTCCTGCATTATTATTCCTGAAGCTACTCATGTACATGGGGTCTTTTGAGCTTTCCAAATCGAACCTCGCCACCCTTTTTCCTTGATTTACCTCTTTGTAAATGTCACAGCGGACTTAAGCTGGGCTACGAAAACACCCTGGAAATCTTAGCAATATTTTAAACTGATCGAGTAGCATCTACGACTCTTTAATAATGAGGGAATACTGAATTACTTCCATTAAATCCAATGTTTTTCCAGCTTTTCCTTTTAGTGTGTCGAGCTTTAGTTAAGGCTTGTAGATTTTAAGTAAGTGTGTGCTGAGTTTGAACTCGGAAAACAGATGTTCCAACCTGCTGCTGGCACCAGTTTAGTCCACCAATTTAACCAAGTGAAATCCAGTTTAACGCTTCGCTGGTTATGAGATGCTGCAGTCCGTTTTGAAGAAGCAGATGGCTCAAGCTATTCCCCAAACCCACTGGATGAGACGGCGTAATAGAATTTCAGGGGGCTGAGAAATTGGTGCAGAAATTAAACTTGTATGAGAAAGAATTCACTTTTTATGGACCAATATCAAAGTAGAAGTGACATTCGTGTCATGGTGACATCTCTTTATTCTTTTACGGAGTAGTATACAGCCTTCCCCCGTCATTTAATTTAACTTCAAACGCGTTCACAGAGAAAAATTCACCGCAAATAACACACATTGCCCACTCAGTGCTGCTCTGAGCCGTCTGTAATATAGAGAAAGACATATTACAGTGATAGTGAATTGCTCTGAAGTGCATTCGAATGCAATTTCCTGTCTGGCTTGCTGCACTGTTAAATGCCACCATCAGCATGTGCTCATAACATCTAATTTTCAAAAAACAAAAGCGCTTTCCATGCCACATTAACATATTTTATTGTCACTATAAGTCTGACATCTTAAGCAGCATTTTCAGTTTTTCCATAATGCTTATTACGACCTATAAAAGTTAGAAATGTGCCTCATCAGAAGTGCACATTGTGCAGACTCCATTATCCATCTCAGCCTTCTGCATTGTATCCCCTTCGATCCATTTTCTCTGTTTAACTGCGATACATTTTCTATGTATTTCAAAAGATAAAAATCACTCTTTATCTTTAAAGGGACATACTGCGGGGAAAAAAATGCCTTCTTCCTGTTCCTGGGAGCATATATCAGGGCGTCTGAAGTGACCAGCAAAAACTAAAATTCTGATTTTAATTTCTGAAGTACGTCACTCCTTAAGTTGGCCCCGCCTCCTCTGCTAAGCCCCGCCCACTCACATCCACCCTGCTGGACGGATGAAGCCAGCTTCTGGTGGAAATGTTCTGCTGTCAGCTGCACTGAGGAGCATGCATCTTCCATCCAGCAGCAGCCTCAGAGGATATAAGAGCCCAGTGGATAAACTATATCTGAGGCTAATGTTCCAGCAGAGTTAGCTAAAGACTGTGAATGTGCAGCAAACACTTTTCATCCCACTGTTTTAACAACTTGGTCCAGTTCAACGCTGGACTGAAGGAACTGAGCCACAAAGAGGATCAGTTCCAACTCTCAGAGCCTGAACTTCAGAGCAGGGAAATGGGAGCATCTGAGAAATAACTCCTCATGGTTTATTTACTGATTTATTTATTCCTTTAGCAGCAGCTAACGCTAACAGCTAACGCTAACAGCTTAGCTAATGAAGATGACGTACACCAACTTCTAAGGAGTTACTGCTGTTCCTTTCTGAAAGATGAACATTATTGTTCCCACATTACTTTGTCAGCTGAAGCTTTCTAGCTGAACGGTTCCGTTCTGTAACTCAGACAACCTGCAGCTGTGTTTAAGGTGTGTTTCCAACACAACACCGGTCCTCTCCTCACTCTCGGTGTGTTAGCGTTACATTATCGGCATGTTTCTGATAAAGATGGAGGTCTCCAGGTACAAATGTTTAATGAGGTTAATATATCCAAAATGTTTAAACGCAGTAATTAACGGTGCACATGCATTACTACGAGTTACGCTGTGCACATCTCCGGCTTGGTCCATTACTGTTGATGAGAAAGCATTGTTTGTTAGCGTCTGCTGCTAACTTACAGCTAACTGCTGACTTACAGCTAACTGCTAACTTACAGCTAACTGCTAACTTACAGCTACATGCCAACTTACAGCTAACTGCCAACTTACAGCTAACTGCCAACTTACAGCTAACTGCTAACTTACAGCTAACTGCCAACTTACAGCTAACTGCCAACTTACAGCTAACTGCCAACTTACAGCTAACTGCCAACTTACAGCTAACTGCCAACTTACAGCTAACTGCCAACTTACAGCTAACTGCCAACTTACAGCTGACTGCTAACTTACAGCTGACTGCTAACTTACAGCTAACTGCCAACTTACAGCTAACTGCAAACTTACAGCTAACTGCAAACTTACAGCTACATGCTAAACTGTTTCCCTCTGGGATCAGTACAGTAACTATCTGTATCTATATATAGAGCTGAGTGTTTCTGGTGTGGCTGCAGGAACAGCTTCATTATGTCTGTGTTACTGCATTAAATTATATGTCCAGGTGTTGATGACAGCTAACGTAGTTAAACACACTGTAACTTTCCAGAGACAAAGAGCCACTGTGCTGAAACCAACAGGTATTTTGGTCTAAATGTGTCTCATACATCTCAAAAAGAATTGTTAAATGATGAAAATGTTGTGGTATGTTCCTCAGAATATTTCTTTTTCCAAATGCCGTGTTTCACCCTGTGAGGACCAGCAGTTTCCCTGCCAGATAATCTCTGCCCATCAGAGCTCAAAGGTTCAACGGTCGAGCATGACTGGGGAATCCAATTTCCAGTCGTATACAGAAAAGCAGCAGACCCTCACACCTTGAGGCGTTTCCTTACCTGGTTTGTTTAGCTGAACCGGTCAGCTTTCCCCATTGAAGGATTAGGTTGTTGTCCTTTTTTTAAAAGAACTGAGCTCTTTAAAACAGTTCTGTGTACATCTTTAATCTGCCCTGCACAAACCAGATGCTCCAATTTTGCTGCTCTTTGCATCAGGGATGCTGTTTGGAAAGAGTTGAGGCTTAGAAAAGCTGCAACAGAAGGATTTATAAAGGGGGATAAAAAGCATCGGCACCAGCGTAAATACTGCAACTACTGAGGTAGAAATAGTCACACATTTCAATGTAACAATGAAGGAAATTAACTGCCTCTGCTCGATGGAAATGAATGGACACGATGGGGAAAAGGGGAAAACCAAAGTGTGCACAAGTGAGAATCATCCTTATTAAACGCGATCTCTCTGGTTTATTCTAATTAAAATCTTTGAAAATCAATGGATTTATGACCTACTCAACAACCTATAAAGAAATAAGATGTTTAGTCCCTCAAGTCACTGAGAGCGAAACCATTGAAACAAAATTAATATTTTGAAAAATTGCATTTGGATCGGAGTAAACGAACAGAATTGTGTGGAAAAGTAATGAATGTGCTGCAGCTCTGCGAGGAATTTGGTGTGTGAAATAACTTCTGTACTAAAACTGGACTCAGTTTAATCACTGAAACGGAACAAAAAGAAGTTAATCTGCTGAACTGGACCCCCGTGTGTGATGTTGACTGCATCAGAAGTTATTTACTCGTAATTCTGTCCTTTGAACTCTTAAAAAAACTCCAAACCAAACTCCCCCAAGTTGGAGATTTTATTTACTTGTGTTCAGTCCTCATTTGTGTTGAAGCGTTTAATTATGTGCTTCTCACCACTGCCGGCTTTAAATTTAGAAAATGTGATGATAGTCAGCCTAAATGTGGTGTTAAGTTGCTCCTATCCAAGTTAAATTGGGCCCTGAAGGAAAACCGTGCTGCTGTTGGTGAAGTATTTCAGAAACCAGCTGGAGTTTCACAGACCAGCCTGCAGTGAGAGGCTCAGAGGTCACGGTTGCTCCCTATCAAAGTGCATTGTGTTGATGTTCCTGTAGCATTGAGCTAATTAAGCAGGTCAAGAAGGGAATTCTTTGTGCATATTGTGGTGCAAATGCTTCATCTGCAGTGATCAAAAGGACCCAAAGCGGGAGGCAGGAGGCTCATTGCATTGTTCATGTATTCCACACAGGCTCCATCGCCCCCTTCGCCCTCAGCTAATGAACCAAAGTATGAGAAGCGCTGGCTGGATGCCGTGTGCCTGCCCCTGTTGATGGCCAGAGTCTCCAGATACAAAGCTGGCACAGATAAATTAAGGTAAGGCTAATCCGGCATGATATAGTTCACCTCTAAGGTGCACAGTTCCCTGAGCACAGTGGTTGGCTTAGCAAGCACTTTCCATTTAAGCAGGAGTGTGTTAATGCCAATATCTATGCACAGGCATAAACGGCTTAAAAGGTCACAGCAGCTCCGCGGCTGCAGCTCACAACGTGCCATTGTGAGGACTTGTAAATGCTTTTTGATTATTGTTTCTGTCCTTTTTTGATTGATTTTTCTTGTGTACTGTTATTTCACAGAAGCGTTTTCAGCCTGAATTTTCCATCACAACAAAACCGGGGAACAAAATAAAGCTCAGAGGCGGTTTTTGTCACTGTGTTCCCATGAAGCATGCTAATAAACCACCCTTAATGACTCTTATTTTACCCAGACTACATCAATCTCACCGTCTCTTCATGATTCATTTTCTTGTCTTGGTTTTTTTGGTTATTTCAAACCTTCTAAAATACAAAAAATTACTTTTCATGAAGCATACCTGCTATTTAGTGCTAAAATACAGCGACATTAGTATCAGAAGTGGCTAATTAAACAACATATTTGTCATAATAATGGGTGCTTTTCATTGCAGATGCTGTAACAGCTGCCAAAGTCTTTGAATTGATCTCAATTTGACTAAAGTTTGAGCAAAAGTCCAGTTTTTCTGTTTTTTTAGGATACGTCAAGAAGCAGGAATTCAAATGAAAAAAAAAGGAAAAACCCTCCAGGTACTTCATGATAATTAAATGATTGAGCTCTGCTCTGCACACTTAATTAAAAATGTTTATTAAACTTGTTTACCGGACACGGCATTCGGTTTTATCCAATTTGAAGCCTAAGGCGGCTGTCCGTGATAAGAAAATTGTTTCTAAGACATCATACGTGTTAAATGTGCTCCCAGGGAAACAAAAACACCTCAAAAAATACCTGTCAGCTCAGGGCAGCCGCAGAAGCACTTGAAGTTCTTGAAAATAGAAATTAAAGTGGAGAAAACGTTGACTTTCTGCTCATTTCAGTCAGCAGAAAGATGAAAGGCTCTCTTTAAGGATCATTATTTATTTGATGACAAAACAAAAGAGGAGCTTTAAGGAGTAAAAAAAAAGACCAAATTTACAGAAACACACATCTTAAGGATGAAAGAGAAGAAGAAAGAATTCAGTTTCATTTATGAAGCGCCGAGTTGCAACAAGAAGTTATCTGGGGGGTGTTTAAAGGGAAGAATTCAAGCCTTTGAGTAGCACTTGGTGACAGTCGGAGGAAAAAAACTCCTTTTGATTGGAAAACTTTGAGGAAAAAAACACAGCAAGAAAAGACAATAACAGAGTTATTAAAAATTAACTTTGCTTTACCTGGAAGTTATGAAAAGAAACTCAGTTTTCAGACTCAGTTTTCAGCCTTTAAACTCGACAGGAAGTCACAGAAACGTTCACTTCCTGTTGGCTCCAGTTCATGAAAATAGGATTAAACCCATAGTTAAACCAATGGTTAAACCTGTGGTTAAACCCGTGGTTAAACCCATGGTTACTCAGGTGTGTTTCAGTCTGTTCAACATGAGGAGAGAAGCTGTTATGAGGCTTAAAACCAGAATAAATCCATCAGAGACATGAGTCAAACCTCAGGATCACCAACAGCAGCTGTCTGGAAGATCATGAAGAAGAAAGAATGCTCTGTTAGGCCAAAGAAGACAGAAAACCCCTCAAAGGCCCGTCCAACAGATCAGAACCAGCCTGCAGGAGGCAGGTGTGTCTCTGTCAGAGACGACTGTGCTCAGAAGACTTCATGAACAGAAGCACAGAGGCTACACTGCTACATGCTAACCGCTAGTTAGCCACTGCTACATGCTAACCGCTAGTTAGCCACAGAAACAGGATGGACACGTTACAGTTAGCCTAAAAGTCCTTAAAGGAGCTGCAGAGTTCTGGAAAAAGGTGTTCTGGACAGACCGGACCCAGAAGAACCTGCATCAGTGGGGATGCATGATGCCACAGGTTCTGGCTCACTTATCCTCACTGCTGATGGAGCTGAACTCTGAGCTGGATGGAAACATCTGACCTGCTCCAGTTCCAGTAAATGCCTCCAAACCCATTGGCCGGAGCTTCATCCTGATCCAAACATCCTGCTGAGCAGCAGCAGAGTTTCTCAGAGCTGAAACATGTTGGAGGAGCCCGTCAGCTGGTTCAGATCCAGCTGAATATGCCTTCAAGATGCAGAAGAAGAAGACAAACGAAGTACTAAACATGGCTGCTTTAATAGACCCAAACATTATGGAGGTTCTGGAGATATAAACTGCAACCATTCACTGGTGGGAGAAAAGTATAAAAGACTGAAACTAGGGAACATCTACAGGCTAATCCCACCGTTCAAACCCCTCCTGTTGTCATTCTTTAACATGTTTGTTCATAAAGATGCACCTTAAAGCTTGTTGTAAGTAGCTGTGAGTGGAAAATAACTCCCAACATTGCTAAATGTGTTGTAATATTTCTCTGTAAGATGCCAGATGTTCTCACTTTACCGCATCACTGAGTCAGAGCGAAGCGTCTTATCCCGTCTGAGGAGACGCCGCCTCAGGAACTGTCCTTCACTTTTAAGGTTTTACTCGTTTGAAGCACCAATTAGCAGTGCTAATTCTCCCAATAGCCGAGTCCAATCCTGCTTTTAATGTCTGCTGCAACATATTGGAATGTATTGAAGAAATTTGGAGCTCAGTCATGCTAAACCCTAAAAACTCTGCACTGCATCAGAAACAGCAGAGTTGGGTCAATAAAGAGCCCCGGAGGCAGAGAGCACGTCGATATGAGAGTTTACTCGGAGGGTATATTAGAATGCACAAACGGAGATTATATCAGGGAGGATGTTAGTGGGGGGGGCAGATGAAAATTTGACAGGATCTCAGGGGGACACAGGTTAGAAAATCTGTCACATTTCTTTGTAACAACAAGACGAAGCTTGTGAATAAATATCTTCACACACGAGTGGCACAAAGTAAATCTTCCCCCGAATCTACTGACATGAGCATGATAATCAGGTTTTGTTTGTTTTTCTTAATTAGCAAAGTGCTCTGACAGCCAGTTAATGTGGCTTTTATTTACATATATTATAGATCTGAATGCAGAACCTGGTTGATTGACATTAATGTCTAAGGATGAGGATAGTTTCAGTGAGACTGAGCCCCTTGTTTTTGTCTTCCTGAGCTCACCTGGAAGCTCTTTGTTGCTTTTACCCTCGGATGTCTGAGCTTCTCTGAGCAGGAGGGTGTGCAGTGGTCATGAGTTTGTGTTGAATGGAAAGTTTTCTTTGCAGAAATACTCCGATGGCTTGAACTGAGAGGAATAATCTATGTTTACAAAGGCAAAGATGGGAGAAAATGCCAAAAAAGGCCGTCGCAGGACCAGCAAAGACATGAAAACATGTCAATCTCTGCATGGTTTTTAGAAAATATAAAGGAGAAATCCTTATATATCATTATTAAGTGTAGGAAAACATGTAAATTGGCTTTTATTTCTTGTTTTCTGAGTGCTTAGATTTAAAGATATGCTCAAAATAACATAAAAAGGTGGTTGAAATGGCTCCAATCAGTACCTTACTTTCATTTTTGTTATTGTAGTCATGATATTTTATTGGTGCATATGTACCAAACTGAAACAAAAACAGAGCAACATGTACTTTTGACCCTTTTCTGACTGAAGTAGCTGATGACAGCATATAATGTGGACCCTGAGTCATTGAAAGTGTGATGTTCTGCTGTTGTTTCCACAGGATTTCAGCTGCTCTGCAGTTCAGAAACTCTTTTATTTTAAAATGCTCCAGATGTTTCAGCCACTTCAACACTTGGACAGATAGATTCAGTTATAAACTTAGTTTATAAGTAGTTAAAGGACTGTTTATACTTGGCGGGTCGTTAGAGTCACATGACCATTATGTGGGTTGTTTAAGTCGTTTCCTCTTTTGGAGCTGATGAAGCTAATGGAGGCGAAACGATGAAGCCTTGAGCTTTAACCGTCATTGTTGTTATGACCCAGCTGGTGAAAGGACACAGTGATGCGGCACTGAGCCGACTCTGCTTGGCATGTGAGGAGGAACAGCGAGGGTTAACGAAAACGGGGTTGTTACAGGGGAAGTTCGGTTTTTTTAACCTTATTTCTGGCATGAAATACGTTCATCTGCTCACTGAGAACAGTTTGGTGAAAGTCGGCGTCCTTCGGAAGATATTTAGATAACTGGAGATCCATATAACGGAGTGAACGGGGCTTAGAGGATGCAGCCTCTAAATAAGGCATTATCTGTCTTTATTTCACCAATACTTTAAGAAGAATGAATGAATGAACGTGTGCTATAGCTCTGTTAGCTCATAGCTGCTGTTATGTGGCTACTTGCAGCTATAGGAGAGCTAACGGAGGGATTTCTACACAGGCACTCTACTGGGACCACTTCATCCACACGCCCCCCTGCAGCACAGTTTATTCACTCCGTGCTCTGTGACAGTCGGCTAACTTCACACAGAGTTTGCTGCTGATAGTTTTGTGCAACATGGCAGGATATTTATCAGATTTTGACGACGTGAACGAGGACTTTGAGTAAGATGGACGTTCTTACCGGAGTGAATGAGCTGTGCTGCAGGGGGGCGTGTGGATGAAGTGGTCCCAGTAGAGTGCCTGTGTAGAAATCCCTCCGTTAGCTCTCCTATAGCTGCAAGTAGCCACATAACAGCAGCTATGAGCTAACAGAGCTATAGCACAGGTTCATTCATTCATTCTTCTTAAAGTATTGGTGAAATAAAGACAGATAATGCCTTATTTAGAGGCTGCATCCTCTAAGCCCCGTTCACTCCGTTATATGGATCTCCAGTTATCTAAATATCACTTTCACCAAACTGTTCTCAGTGAGTAGATGAACGTATTTCATGCCAGAAATAAGGTTTAAAAATACCAGAGTTCCCCTTTAAGGCGTAACGCATATATGAAAGAGGCATCTGTGAGTTATTTCTATCTTTTATTTTATTTTATTGTGTAGAATAAATTTACCAGCTAGATTTAAAGCCTCCAACAAAACAAAGAATTTGTCACAAAGTTCCTGGAGTTTGTTCACACCGATCAGTATTTTTTACTCTGTTCCAGCAGGATGAGCTTTGCTGTGCCCTCTGTTGTCCTCACTTCCTGTTTGAGGTGTACTCTGGACAGTGTGTCTGGTCGGTTGTCCCTCTGATCCTCTTTTTATTATACGTACTCTAAGCTGGCTTCCCAAAAATACCGTCTTAAAGCTTTCCGACCGATTTACTGAATTTAAACGCATTCACGTTAAGACAGACAACCAGGCCACACGGTTGGCTGACAGCTAAGAAGCTGAAAGCAGCCCTCATTTTCGACCTTTTACACTCATTTTCCAGCAAGACTGAAATGTCAGAGCTGCTCCTCAGTCTGACGGTGAGGTGTTCTCAGCCTTTTGTTTAAGCTGTCAAAACAGATATATCTGATAGGGGGGGAAACTTGGCAAATTCATCGGGCTGCCTGGCAGGCTGTGTGGGTTCCTTAGCTAAAAGCAGCGCTTTGAGCATCGCTCAATGGGATGCAAGTGCAATTAAAAACGCAGGAAATGCTCATGAAGTAGCTGCTCGTAGTATTTTGGTTCAAAAACAGGTGCTTTCAGGGTCTGATTTCATCCTGCAGCCTGAATTATTTCCACTGCTCTGTTACTTCCCTCCTGAAATAAATAATAATTGTTCCGCTGTTGAGAATTGATCCAAAAAATCTCCCTGTCCAGCGTATAACTGACACATGGTTGAACATCCACTTCTGCAGACATGTTTATGCAGTTATCACCTCAGTCTTACTCGCTCAATATTATAAATCTACTGTGGAGCGATGAGAAAATAAAGAGACATTAAATCTGCTTCAGTTTCAATGATCATTACTTGATTTAAATGATTTCTAAGTACTTTGCAGGGTGACTGACTGACTGACACCATTTGTGATGTTTTTTTTTCTTTTTAATCGGATTTTAAGAAGCTTTTAACATTTTTATTTCATGAATATCTTTCCGTCAGCACAATGTATTAAAGGAGCCTTCAAAATCTCCTTCAAATTAGACAAACTTAAACACTTTTTATGCAGGGCTGATTAACTCGATAAGTAGACTTCTCCCTCGATTAGCAACATTAGGGCTACAAAAAACACCCAGAAAGACTGTAATTAAACTTGTGATGGTCCTATTCCATATGAATATCGATCTAAATTGTCAATTCTCAGCAGCCAGTGTTAATATTCCTGCTCATGCAGTACTTTTTCACGACAGAAAAACTCTTCTTCGATGTCTTAGGAGTGAAAGATGAGCAAATGCAGGCGAGTCTCGCCTTTCTGTGACAGTCGGATGCTTTTCACGACCCTCGTTAACACTAAATTCACCAGCAGGGGAGTTAAAAACAGCCTTTTTAACAGACTTTGGACACCAGATGACTTACGGACACAGCTTTGAACTTGTAAGTTTATCATATTCTTAGTATTTGGCTCTGTAGCCTTCAGCAGGTCAAGACTGCTTCACCACCGGCCAGACTATTAATTAATCTAATAGAGGAGTTTAAATTGAGCCTATCAGCATATAATAAGGATGGCATTCTTTCACAGACTTACAGGATCATTAGAGGTCATTTCAGTCTGGCTTCTTGTCCACTGATGTCACTATTTTGCTTTTATGGATCAGCTTGAATTTGTATCTTAAGTTCTTATCGTGCTGAACTCTTGGAAAAGTTTCACCCTTCATCCAAGAGTTTCTTCAGTTTCAAACCTGGGTCATTCCCATCTTTAGTTGGTGCTGTCGCCCACTCGCTCTGTTCTGAAGATGTAATACAAGCTGATTTGGCCAATTCACAGCTTTGTAATGGCTCTAATTCAGCATAAATTAGGTAATGAGTGAAGTTTCGACTGGTAAAAGAAGCTGCAGTGGGTCTAAAACTTTCTTTTTGATCATTTATTCCCATGTGGTAGAAATGGTGGATTTGTTACCAGTAAAAGAGAAGTAATGACGAAGCATTAACATAATGAATAGCCACGAAAAAAAGATTCAGTTTGATAAAAATCTGAAGAACTGAGCCTTTATTGATGGAAACATGACAATGAATAAATTCAAAGTTAACTTCCATGTGTATATTTCTTGGTAAGAAATTAAATGCAAACACCTTTTTCTCATTCTTTATACTTAAAAAGAAATGCCCCAAAGCCTGCCCCGTATCTCTGCTGCGCTAATCAGCAGCCACGGCACATTTTCCCTCACATTTCCAGTCCATCATATTATACAACCGAGAGCAGCCTCAGCAAAGGCAAAGCACCACAAAGAAGGAGACCCGTTCTTTGATGTTCATGGGTTACAGATTACAGGCAGTTGCTGCCTACAAGACAAACTACCAGAACTTTCATTTATGTTTGAATCCATTTGTACGATTATACCCAAGTCCACAAAAAAGAGGGTCAACATATGTCGGGTTGCCACCTTTCAGAAATGAAAATAAGGGGGTCGTGACCGCTGCTGCATTCTTAAATCTTGAAATGAAACCAAAGAACACATTTCTGTGCAACAGATGAACCTTTAGAATATAAACTAAATGGATAACGTAACTGATCTTGTTGTGGTGACTCTTTGTGAACCCTGGCAACATTTTAAGATGGGAAAATAACACTTTTCTGATTATTCAGAGAAGAAGAAAAGTGCAAAACTCACTCAAAGCTCACAGAGTTACTTCTTTTTCCGTGTATTTCCTTTTACTCCTTTTCTCTTCACAATATTTATTTATTATCTGTTAATCCAGTGGTGTGATTTGTTCTTTAAATTGCCTCATATAATATTTATATTGGCGAATACTACTGTATATTAAATAATTAATGATTAATTCGACTTTAAAAATTCAACATCCTAAACAATTAATCAAACCACAACAGTCTTCTGAAGTAGGTTATGCTCAAACACGTCTTCTGCAAAAGTACAACCAGGATGTGCCTCATTTCTCTACTTCTGTAAGCGTTTTTTCTTCAGGGGAAAAAACCTAAACATAGGTCAAATTTTAGCAGACAGCTAAAATAACAATTTGTTTTTATGTCCAAATATTACTGGACTTAACTGTGTCTGAAAACTAGCAAAGTAGTGTTTAAATTTGTGCTTTTAGCTTAGCTGTAACTGTATGTCCCTGTATGTGTATATTCCTCTTAAGTAGCATTTGGTTAGCTAGCTTAACCGTTAGCATAACCACTGGAAACTGCTAGCCCAGCTGCATCAATGGAACCAACAAAAAGTTAAATCCCATATAAATATTGGCACTGTGCAACCAGTTTAACAAAGATAGCGGTTTCTCTCTAAAAGCTGGTGGTTAGCTCATGCTTAAGCTAGCAATTAGTGCTTAGCTCACGTTTAAGCTAACCACTAGCTTAAACATGATACTGTTATTAGTGCTTCAGCCTAACTTTCTATGAAGAGTGTCAGGCCAAATATTCATGTGTCCTCCCACTCTGTCAGAAATGCTGTCATGAATTCAAAGTTGAACTTGCATATGTGCATTTCTTGGTGAGAAATCAAATAAAAACACCTTTTTCTCATTCTTTAAGCTATGCTAAGCTATGCGTCACTAATCCACAGCCACGGCACATTTTCCCTCTCGTATCCAGCCACATTCTGATAAAACAAACAGTGAGATTCTTTCCACAAACTTTTCCCTCCTTATGTTCTTTGTTTTATCCTTCGTGTTGACTGGGTGATTTGTTCATGCTTTGTCCCTGTGGATTTGTTATTGCCATGTCAGCAGGCGAGGCAACAATAAATTGTGCCCTTGGGAATGGCAACGATGTATGAAAGACTTGCACATTTCCCAGATCCCATCTCAGTGAGGATTTCAATCCTGCTCACTGGAGGTGGAAGGGCTTTAGCAGTTCCTCCTGACAGGACCGAGTCCTCCTCGTTGATCCGCCAGCTGTCCGTTCCTTTGCTTAATCTCTGCATTTCTAGCTCTTGCTTTATTTCTCTTTTCATAACTACACAACATCAGATGGTTTACATGAAGAGAAATGGATCTGATACATTTTCACTTCCGTTTCATGTCATTTAGTCGGTTATACTCTTATCTAAATGTTCATTTGTGATCATTTATGAGCATAAATCAAAGTTAAGTTTGGCTTCCTGGCGCAGACAGAATTTTGCACCATTGTTACATCAAAAAAATATATATTTAAGTTCAGTGAAAATCACCCCCGGCGACCCATCGGGTCAGTACACAGGCAGCGGAACATAAGATTTTAACAAGCCTATTGCAGATACAGTGTGAAAGTCATGCCCACCCGAGCATTTGGGAAGAATGCTGAATTTTTAACATTCAACCTCGAGGAACTGCTGTGTCTGTTAGTCAGGAAGAACCGGTGGCTTTAGGTTCTGTCTAAGAAGATATCTTACTTTCTGCTGAGCCTTGTATCTGTTCTGTTCATCTCCTTTCACTTCACAAACATTTACAACCTCTCCCTGCTGCAGCTTAACATTTCTCTGTCCTTTAGAGATTTCCCACTGTGTTTGGGGAGAAGACTCCCTCCAAAAGTGTCCGTGGCGTGCAAAACTCCTGAAATTAAATGTCAGAAAAGCGATTCCTTGAAGATGACCTCATCAGTTTAGAGATTTAACTGTGTTTGCAAAGCAGTACATTTAACCTCCCGGGACTCCAAAGATAGACCAAGAAATGTGTTTTTATTTACCCAAATAAAGCCAAAAATGCATAAACTTGGTGATATTAGTGGTTTAAATTCTTAGATCAATAGTTGGTGATAGGATGTTTGGAAGGACATAATGCACTGGGCCCTTTGGTATTCTTAGTTTTGATCGTATTTGTAAGGATCAGGTCACCATGAATTACAATCAAAGTACAGGGAAAGTACCAAAAGATTTAAAAATTCAATGTAACGGGACAAAAACAAATTATCATCGTTTGCAGCATTGGTTTCTGCACAGCTCTCTTAAGGTCCCACCACAGCATTTCAGTCAGACTGAGGTCTGGACTCTGACTGGACCATTGCAACACCTTGATTCTTCTCTTTTTCCCACATTCTGCTGTAGATCTGCTGCTGTGTTTGGGATCTTTGTCCTGTTGATGAGCCAGTTTCAGCCCAGCTTTAGCTGTGGGACAGATGGCCTCACATTTGACTCTAGAATACTTTGGTATCCAGAGGAGTTCATGGTGGACTCAATGACTGCAAGGTGCCCAGGTCCTGTGGCTGCAGAACCAGCCCAGATCATCAGCCCTCCACCACCGTGCTTGACAGCTGGTATGAGGTGTTTGTGCTGATCTGCTGTGTTTGGTTTCCTCCAAACGTGCTGCTGTGCATTAGGACCAAACATCTCCACTTTGCTCTGGTCTGTCCAAAGGACATTGTTCCAGAAGTCTTGAGCTTTGTTCAGATGCAGCTTTGCAAACCTAAGCTGTGCTGCCATGTTCTTTTTAGAGAGAAGAGGCTTTCTCCTGCAGCCCTTCCAAACAAGCCATCCTTGTTCAGTCTTTTTCTAACTGTGCTGTCATGACCTTTAACCTTTAACATGCTAACTGAGGCCTGTAGAGTCTGAGATGTAGCTCTGGGCTTTTTCACCTTGGGGTGACCTTTAACCTTTAGCATGCTAACTGAGGCCTGTAGAGTCTGAGATGTAGCTCTGGGCTTTTTCACCTTGGGGTGACCTTTAACCTTTAACATGCTAACTGAGGCCTGTAGAGTCTGAGATGTAGCTCTGGGCTTTTTCACCTTGGGGTGAACTTTAACCTTTAACATGCTAACTGAGGCCTGTAGAGTCTGAGATGTAGCTCTGGGCTTTTTCACCTTGGGGTGACCTTTAACCTTTAGCATGCTAACTGAGGCCTGTAGAGTCTGAGATGTAGCTCTGGGCTTTTTCACCTTGGGGTGACCTTTAACCTTTAACATGCTAACTGAGGCCTGTAGAGTCTGAGATGTAGCTCTGGGCTTTTTCACCTTGGGGTGAACTTTAACCTTTAGCATGCTAACTGAGGCCTGTAGAGTCTGAGATGTAGCTCTGGGCTTCTTCACCTTGGGGTGAACTTGCTGGGACGTCCACTCCTGGGAAGATTGACAGCTGTCCTGAATGTTTTACACTTGTGAATAATCTTTCTCTCTGTAGAATGATGGACTCCAGATAGTCTGGAAATGGCCTTATAACCCTTTCCAGATTGATGGGCAGCAACAGCTGCTTCTCTAACATCTTTGCTGATGTCTTTCCTCCTTGGCATCGTGTTAAAACACAGCTGAATGCTGCAGAGCAGCAAACTTACTGATGATTAGTTAATCAGTTTAATTTGATTAGCAGCATCTGGCTGCTACTTAACCTCTTGATTCCTTTTGAAGCGGCAACAATGTGCTGAACTTTTGTTGCATTACTCAGAGTAATGTGCCGTTTACCAAGTTTTAAGACCTGGTGAGGACCAGAGGATTGGTTTTTTTATTCATATCCCAATATGTAAAACCTCGGAATTGCAAGAGGAATCTATCATTTCTTCCACACGACTTAATGTACCATTTGATCTGGAAATATTTGGCTGTCAGTTCAAACTTGATTCATTTTGGTTGTTTGACAGAATTAGTTGAATATGTAGGAGTTTATTCCAAGAGTGGCTTTTCATTTTGTAAGCTGTTGCTGGGAACCTATATGCGTTATGGTTAAAGTGAAATGAGCCGTCCGATGGCCACCATAACCATCTCAATCCATCAGAGATAACAGGAACAAATATGATTGGCTAAATCAACAGTCTGGTGCTTTCTGAGGGGAGTAATGGGGTCTGGTGGATTTGGCAACATCACAAGATGTGATCACAAGATAATGACAATAGCAGGATCCTTTCCTTCAATATCCAGCCAAGGCAAGAAGACTCTGAAGTAAACACATTATCCAAGGCTACCATAAGAGATTTCAGAAGCATTAATACAAAGGGAACATTGCAGGCTGCAAACAAGCAGCAAGGCCACTTCTGACATCTTTAAAAGCCACAGCAGTAATGGAACAGCGTTGTTTTGACAAATGAAACTTAAAACAAATCAATACCAGAGTGACCGCGGAATAAGTAGCTTATGGAGAAGGTTTGGAACAGCTCATTATCAGAGGCATACATCATCTGTACAACAGATTGTAGCAGTGCGAGGGACCGAGTATGGATGTCTTCCAATGACACCGGGTCACTGCCGCTTATTGATGGTTTTGCAAAGACAAAAGTGGCTGGATGGAACATACCATCTGCTGAAATTCAGCCAAATGAAGCATTGTTTATTGGACAGGACTAAACATTACAGATCCTTCCCAAAATCCTGCAAAATCAACACACAAAATACAACTAAAAGCAGCCTCAGCAAAAGGCAAGGCACCACAAAGAAGAAACCCATGAGTTGCACGTTAGAGGCAGTTAATGCTGACAAGACTCTGAACAAACTGCCAGAAACTAACTTTTCGTTATCTTTAGAGTCAATTGTACAAATTAAGCTTGTGTCTAAATATTTCTGGATCTAACTGTATATAAATAATAACAGTTTAAAGCTTTCTTATTGCCGATTTGTGTTTTTAGCATTACTTCTTTGAATGTGTGCATTCATCTGAAATATAAGCTACACATAGCAGCTGGTTAGCTAGTTTAGCTTAACTGTTGGAAACTTCTAGCCTTGCTGTCTAGAGGGAACCAGCATAAAGTTATACCCAAATAAATATATTTGGACATGCAAAAAATGTTCATTTTCACATTTTACATTGATTAATCAGGATTTGTTTGATTTATTTGGTTTAACCAAGAAAACAGATTATTTGCAGTCTCATGTTTAAGCTAACGGCTAGTCGTTAGCTCATGTTTAAACTAACAGTTAGCAGTTAGCTTTCCACAAACATGACCTGTATTTTTTAGGAGGTAAAGTATGTGTAAAACAAGTTATTAAATCATAAAACATGTTCTTTGTGATGGAGTAATGAAACCTCCAGCATCACTCTGCTCATTCTTCTCCTCTGTTTCTGTCCAATTCTGGCCTCTACAACCCTCCAGATCCAACTGTTTTGAAGTCTTTGCCTTGGATGAAGCCAGCACCAATATTCTTCAATTTTGCACTGCAGCAGAAAGCACAGACTGGCTCCAAGCAATATCTACAAATATCAATGACCTGACACAGGAGAACGTAAGTCTGCCTCTGCACATTATAAAGGCTGATAAATGTGTTTTCTCAAAGAAAGGTGAAAACCAGACCTGTGATTTGAACTTTAGGGATGTTGTACACATTTTAAATGTGTTAATAATTATCCTACCAAACACTGATCTTCTGTATGATTTAAGTTTTCCTTTTTCACTGACAGAACTTGCAGGGTTATGTGATTAAACACAAGGAAACGATGAGTGCCTTCTCCACGCTTTATCCTTTAAAGTTGACAACACAAATCCACTGAAACCTGCAGAGCAACATGTTTTGCCCCTGGTTGCGTGTATTTTTCCCCTCCAGCACTTTAACATGAGTTTAATTGATCCTTCGTGATAAGCATCCATTGACTCGCTGAAGCACCTCTTTCCCCTGAGCTGACAAAAAGAGGCTTTCTCATTTCTAATTAATGACTGCTAAGTAGACGTTCGGCGTGTGCTCCTCTCATTTCCTCTTATTTCACTTTGATTGTCTCACTGATGATGCCAAGCGGTTTCGGTGAGAATGCAGACGTACTGTATGCCCCGAGTCTGTCGATTGCACAGCTGCCTTTTTTAAAAAAATTGTGATTAATTCAAGCCTGCATCACCTAATTATGGACGTGGAGTGTGATTGCTAAATGGCCAATCAGCATTTAATTGTGTGCCCGCTTTGGGAGAGAGCGGAACTTTTGTTTTAATGACCTACAACCTTTAAATAGACTCTAACATCCTTGGCGGGGGGCAGTATGAGTTTTTCATGTGGATGCTTGTCATCTGAAATGATAGAGGATTGATGTTCCTTTAGAGAGACTAAACAGAGAGAGGCTGGGAGGCTTGTAGGTGTTTAATAACTGAGGCAGCGCAAGCTAGCAGCAAGCACCATGCTGCGTGGGACATGCTGAGACACCAGGTGGGCTGTCACTATCTAAATGTTTTGGATCGGTTTTCAGTTTTTATCCGAGTGATAACATTTCCAGGTGTGTTGCACAAGTTTTTAGGTTTTCCTCCCACACTTTTTGTTTATTACAATTAAAGGAGGCACCCTTTTATGCCCTTTTTGAACATTTTTTAACACATTTTTCTGAGCTTTTATGAGGCTTTGATGGATAAAGGGTTAGTTTCTGTATGTTCGTCTGAGGAAAACACCGTCATGCTGCTGTGGAGAGTTCAGGTGTGTTTACCTGCGTTAGCTGTCATCAACACCTGGACACCTGCTGAGTGATTTAATGCAGTAACACAGACAGAATGACGCTGTTCCTGCAGTCAAAAACACTCCAGCTCTACATATAAATACAGATAGTTACTCTACTGATCCCAGAGGGAAACAGTTTAGCAGTTAGCTGTAAGTTAGCAGTTAGCTGTACGTTAGCAGTTAGCTGTAAGTTAGCAGTTAGCTGTACGTTAGCAGTTAGCTGTAAGTTAGCAGCAGATGCTAGCAAACGATGCTTTCTCATCAACAGTAATGGACCAAGCCGGAGATGTGCACAGCGTAACTCTAGTAATGCATGTGCACCGTTAATTACTGCGTTTAAACATTTTGGATATATTAACCTCATTAAACAATTGTACCTGGAGACCTCCATCTTTATCAGAAACATGCCGATAATGTAATGCTAACACAGCGAGAGTGAGGAGAGGACCGGTGTTGTGTTGGAAACACACCTTAAACACAGCTGCAGGTTGTCTGAGTTACAGAACGGAACCGTTCAGCTAGAAAGCTTCAGCTAACAAAGTAATGTGGGAACAATAATGTTCATCTTTCAGAAAGGAACAGCAGTAACTCCTTAGAAGTTGGTGTACGTCATCTTCATTAGCTAAGCTGTTAGCGTTAGCTGCTGCTAAAGGAAGAAATAAATCAGTAAATAAACCATAAGGAGTTATTTCTCAGATGCTTCCATTTCCCTGCTCTGAAGTTCAGGCTCTGAGAGTTGGAACTGATCCTCTTTGTGGCTCAGTTCCTTCAGTCCAGCGTTGAACTGGACCAAGTTGTTAAAACAGTGGGATGAAAAGTGTTTGCTGCACATTCACAGTCTTTAGCTAACTCTGCTGGAACATTAGCCTCAGATATAGTTTATCCACTGGGCTCTTATATCCTCTGAGGCTGCTGCTGGATGGCAGACCAAGGCTCTTTAAACCTAAAACGAAGAATAAGACAAAGTAAATACACATGTAGATTTTATGAAATAAAAGGCTCTTTATCATAACCAAAGGTGTTATTCTCTGGAAAAAAGTAAAGCAGAGCAAAAGTCTTCTGCATAGTATGTCAATAGCCATCAATAGAACCAGAATTTATATCCTGTTGTGCAAAAACTTCATCAATGAGAGAGAAAATGAATTAATAAATTAGCTGCAGCTCATTCAGAAGCTTTTTCAGTATTTCTTCAGCATTTTGAGCCAATTAACTGGGCGCCTCATAGCATCTGGTGGTATTATGGCTTTACCTCCTCTTCATCACATGTCTTGACATAATACATTTTATCACCCATGTAAACAGTTGGCAAGACAATGCTGTGTGAAATATGCAAATCAGCAAACATTTGCATATTTGTAATTAGATAATGTCTCATTTGCATATTTAAACATCTTATAAATGTCAGTGTTTGTGTATGTGATGGAGCTTTTGTTTGTATTATTCTGAGAATTATTCAGCAAAACGCAGCAGGAAGCTTCAATCTTCTGAAAAATCTAACTCTTTGATCGATGATGCCTAATTTGTACATTTACCCAGCGAACAAGGCACGTCCCCTGGAAGTCCTCGTGACATTTACGGCGTCTACGTCCAATTTATTGATGTTACGAGTTGTCACTTGGTCTCAGAGGGACGAGACAAATGAAAAGTAAATCGAACCTTCAGGGAACGTCCTCTTTTCGTCCCCTGGATGTTGCTTTCTGGGTTTCATTAGACATATAGACTTATTTTCTATGTTTATGTGTCTTTAAATGAACATATAATCCATGAAATCCTGTAATTAATCAACAGAGGATCCACATTGTGTGACCAATGTTAAGAAGAAGATGCCTTGTTCTATAGCTGTTTAACAGTTTTATTTTCGTTTCTCTTCTAGATAAAGATCATCAACAAATTCTGCTCCTCAGATGATCAGGTAACTGCTAAGTTTATTTATTGCATATTTATGTAAAGATCAAACAAAGAGGCAAAACAAATGGGGATTAGGTTGAAAATGTCTTGTTTTTTTAATCAAAGATGATTTATTTTGTCGATTCATGACCTTCAGATGATGGTTCCAAGGAACTGAAATCCATGCTTTGGTTTAGAAAAGTTCCAGTTTTATTTTTGAGATATGAAACTAGAGAAAGGAAAGGAAGAAAATCCTTCTGAAAGATGAAGAGAAAGATGGCACCACCACCGTTGCTGTTGTGTTTAACAGGAAATGGATGTGTTGGAGCGAGTTTCCTGACCCAGTTTCCTTAAAACGACAGGTCAAAGCATCGAGTAACCTCCAGAAAATGGGAAACAGAGCACAGAAATACAAGCAGGCAGAAAGAGAAGCACAAAGACAATGGTCCACAAATGTGTGATTATGGATACAGTTTAAATCGCATCACTGGTGGGGTTAGTTGTGATTTTAAACCAGTCAGCAGGGGACCGGGCACAGGACCAATCAGATGAGTCTGAGGAAGCTCAGACGTGTAATTTCCTTAAATGAAACTGAGCCAAAACGAGCTGAGCAGAAAGGATGTTGGGTCGAGAACGCTGTGGGTTCAACGAGGGGATGGAAGGGGATATAATCCATCTGAAACTGGGTTCAACGAGGGGATGGAAGGGGATGGAATCCATCTGAAACTGAGTTCAACGAGGGGAGGGAATCCCTCTGAAACTGGGTTCAACGAGGGGAGGGAATCCCTCTGAAACTGGGTTTTTATGGGTTCAACGAGGGGATGGGATCCCACTGAAACTGGGTTTTTATGAGTTCAACGAGGGGAGGGAATCCCACTGAAACTGGGTTTTTATGAGTTCAACGAGGGGAGGGAATCCCACTGAAACTGGGTTCAACGAGGGGATGGGATCCCACTGAAACTGGGTTTTTATGAGTTCAACGAGGGGAGGGAATCCCACTGAAACTGGGTTCAACGAGGGGAGGGAATCCCTCTGAAACTGGGTTTTTATGTGTTCAACGAGGGGAGGGAATCCCACTGAAACTGGGTTCAACGAGGGGAGGGAATCCCTCTGAAACTGGGTTTTTATGGGTTCAACGAGGGGAGGGAATCCCACTGAAACTGGGTTTTTATGGGTTCAACGAGGCGATGGAATCCCACTGAAACTGGGTTTTTATGAGTTCAACGAGGGGAGGGAAGGGGATGGGATCCCACTGAAACTGGGTTCAACGAGGGGATGGGATCCCACTGAAACTGGGTTCAACGAGGGGATGGGATCCCACTGAAACTGGGTTCAACGAGGGGATGGGATCCCACTGAAACTGGGTTTTTATGGGTTCAACGAGGGGATGGGATCCCACTGAAACTGGGTTTAACGAGGGGAGGGAATCCCACTGAAACGGGGTTTTTATGGGTTCAACGAGGGGATGGGATCCCACTGAAACTGGGTTCAACGAGGGGATGGAATCCCACTGAAACTGGGTTTTTATGGGTTCAACAAGGCGATGGAATCCCTCTGAAACTGGGTTCAACGAGGGGATGGAATCCCACTGAAACGGGGTTTTTATGGGTTCAACGAGGGGATGGGATCCCACTGAAACTGGGTTCAACGAGGGGATGGAATCCCACTGAAACTGGGTTTTTATGGGTTCAACAAGGCGATGGAATCCCTCTGAAACTGGGTTCAACGAGGGGATGGAATCCCACTGAAACTGGGTTTTTATGGGTTCAACGAGGGGATGGGATCCCACTGAAACTGGGTTCAACGAGGGGATGGGATCCCACTGAAACTGGGTTCAACAAGGCGATGGAATCCCACTGAAACTGAGTTTTTATGAGTTCAACGAGGGGATAGAATCCCACTGAAACTGGGTTTTTATGAGTCTTATTTACAGATCTTGTTGCACGCTTGTACAAAACAGTGTAATCTCCACACAACTGCAGCTCTGCTAATGCCTGTTCAGACGATCCATTTGGAAAATTAGAATGAAAATAAACTGTTTCAGTCTCAGGATTTGGGAGTGAAGCTAATCAAACTCAATGTTTCTCTGCTCAGATGAGAAGTGAGAATCAGCCAATCTGGTGTAGATCAAAGGTAAATAGATGCAGTGCAGCACCACCCTACTGACGGGTTTCTCCTCACTGCTGCCTCCTGTTTAGTTAATTTACCTTGGCAGTACTTATTTAGCTGTCCTGCTCTATTGACCTGAGCAGGAACCGATTGTTTTCCACTTGATCCTGATCAAACTGTGGCTCTGTGTGACTCTTGTCTCTGCAGGTTGTTCACATGGGCTGGGCGGGTGAGAGTCCTGAGGGCGGCGCGGCCGCTCCAACTTCAGCCTTCAAGTTTCTGGCACTGAGAGGACCATATTTTTATATCTTCAAAAGTCCTCCGGTAATTAGTCTGTCTTCTTTCTCCTGAGCAACACGCTTCTCATTTAATTTAACAGAAATGAAGGTATTTGAGAGAAGCTGATGTGTGATGCTTTTGTCTGAAGCCTCACTGGTCCTTATGGCTCACGCTCACAACTCAGTTCAGCTTTGAGAATTGTTGAATTTTGTCCTTGGACACGGAAAATGCTGTGATTTCATGCTGCTGCTCGCTGCTCTTTGATTGTCCCTCGCTGTATCGCACGTTTTACAAACTAACAGCACGTGTGAAAGAATAAAAGAGGACACGATGCAGTAAGTCATCGGTACATTTCAGCCTGTGTTACCCAGGCTGCTCGGTTTAGGTTGGACTCCTTTGTGGTGTTTAAATCGGTTTCCCCACCATCATAATGGCGACTCTGTTCAGTTGGTGCCAGATGCTGCACATCGGCATCATTACAGAGTCACACTAATTAAGGCCTTTGAGTATATTTTGTAATTAAAATGTCAACACATGTTAAATATCTTAGTTTTTTTCCATGATATTTACCAGAGATAATGATGTGAGGGCTGCTGATTCCTAAATAGTCCTGAAGAAAAGACCTGATCAGCCCTCATTTCTGTCTGTTTCTTTTCTTTGATCTTTTAAAGTGGTCATGATCAATAGTTCTCCAGCTTTCTGAAGGTCTTTCAGAGTTTTTCTTTGGATTTTTTTTCTGCTTTTTCGCTCATTTTCAGAGGAATGTGTTTTTTCTTTGTTCAGCCACTTAACTCTGACCTTTGACCCATTCAGGCAGAAAAAAGGCTCCTAACTCAAGGGATGAACCAGTGTCGTGTCGACACAGAACAGACAACTTAGCAAAGAAGCCATTTTAAACTGGATCTTTAGGCACTTTGTCACAAAGACACATCATTTGTTCCCATTTCTTTAGCTGCATCTATGAAAAACAGCAAAGAAAACACAGTTTGACAGACAGAAAATAGGATTTCTGCAGCAACAAGGTGATTCCCAAAGAGCTATTAGCTGAAAACTTGGCATATCTCAGCATGGTGTGCAGTGTGTCCTTAAAACATTTGAGGAAACTGGACAAGTGGAGGACAAAAGAAGAAGTGTCAGGCCTAAAAAACTATCTCCAGCAGATGAACAGGATCTGAAAGTGATGTCCTTAAGAAAGAGGAAAAAATCCAGCTGTGACCTGACAGGACCTGAGAGATGCATCTGGACCTTCAGCTGATCCATCTACTGTTGGCCCAAGCCTCATCAGAAATGGTCTCCATGGAAGGGTGGCTGTCAAGAAGCCGTTCTTAAGGAAGGGAAACAGGGAGAAAAGGCTGAGCTGTGCCAAATGACACAAGAAGTGGACTGAAAATCAGTGGCAACAGGTCTTATGGAGGGATGAATCCTCCCCAGAGCCCGGACCTCAACATTATTGAAGCAGTGTGGGATCATCTGACAGAGAACGGAACAAAAGGCAGCCCACATCCAAAGAAGAGCTTTGGGATGTCCTTCAAGAAGCCTGGAGAACTATTCCTGAAGACTCCTTAAAGAAATGACAGAAAGCTTGTCTCAGAGGGTTCAGGCTGTGTTGGAGAATAAAGGAGCTCAGACCAGATATTCACTTTAAAGCTGCTGAGAACTGATAAAAAAAAACTCTGTTTCTGCCTCAGATTCTGGGTTTATACTCATGTCACTGCATGTTTTAATTAATTTCTGTGCCCATTTCCTGTTTTCTTGGTCATATTTAAATAAATTAGGGGTGACTTTTTTTCATACAGTTCTGTATTAATCTTTTATATTTTCCTTAAACTCGATCAGTTCCACGTTGGATCCACAACTTCATGAGACCTCTGCGTTACTGCATAATAAGCTGAATGAAACCGTTCTCCACAGAATAAGATGTTGGGTCTCTGCTGACCTGCCTGACAGGTTATTGTTGCTCTCTGTTCTGATTCTTCCCAGAGTAGTTATCTGTCTCCACATTTTCTGAGTTATGCTGCATGTCGAGGGCAGTTTTCAGGCCTCTGGAAGAGTTTCCTGACAGTAATTGTGAGCTTTTATAAAGTGGAGCATGTGTTGGTGACTGTAACTGAAAGAGAAGGAGAGTATACAAAGTGAAAGGGGAGTTATCGTGTCTTTTAAGGCATGTAAAGATTCGAATATCATGTTGAGTCTTTATATTTAACGACAGGACAAATGGGAACAGAAAATGCCAACATGCCCTGAGTGGTAAGTGGGGGAACTATTTTGTTTTTATGTGAATTCTTGTTCCAAGTAGAGTGGAAAGGCTGCCAGATTAAAGTTTGGCAGCCTTCCAGTGATCCATCATTAACTATCATGTCGGTATCGGACAGACGGAGGCATAACTCTTCTCCAAATACTGCAGTTCGCGGCTCTTTGTATCTCCTCATTACAAACACCAGGTAACATCTGAAAGACTGCAGACCAAAATAAGAAGTGGACAGCTCTGAGTCATACGATACGGTGTCCTCATCGTGAGGACAGCAGATCTCATCTCCCCCCTAAGAAGTGGAGCTTTCCTGTTAACCTCAGACTGAAATAAACCAGCACTGTTCAGAGAATTGTTGGAGCTGCAGACTTTCACATGTTAAAAACTGCAGTCATATTTCATCTTGAAGTGAAGGAGAGAACATATCAAACCTCCTGTGGGTTCAAAGCAGCTAAATTAGAAACTGAAAGGCATCTGTTGAAGTGTTGAAAGAAATTTGGAGCGAATCCCCCCCCTCCCCTACTTCCCGATTGCAGTTGGATGACGGCCGAAACAAGACATGAACAGCTTGTAAGAACTAAAAGATCATATTTTCAGTATTTTAAACACTTTCTTTCTGGAGAATGGGTGTAAGATTAGCTCCAGATTCAAGTGTGATGCTGACATCTCGGAGCAGGTGATCCTCACAGTGAAAAGTCCTCTGGAGCATTAACTCGGCCAAACATAATGCAGAAAAAAAAAGAGGAAATCTAACGGTCGTAGTGCCAATTACTGACTGTAAAGACATTCAACGACACCTGATCATAGAAATCCTACAAATATAATAAAGTGAGCCTTTAATTTAACTGTTTAGCATGTTGTTTCCTCTGAGTACGAGTCGCACTGGGAGGATTTTTGTGCTCAGGTTAAAGAATTTTATTCTGAGATAAAATAAGCATATCAGTGGCGTGCATGGGGGCGGTTGCCCCTCCTTGTGGCCCAATAGTTGAAAAGTGCATGCTAAAGTGTCCTTTCGGGAGCCAAAACGAGTGCTTAGATGCACTGTTGTTGGCCAAAACGCAGGCTAAAGTGCTCTCTCAGGAGCCAAAACGCATGCTAAGGTGCCCTCTTGTTAGCCAAAACGCGGGCTAAAGTGCTCTCTCAGGAGCCAAAACGCATCTTAAGGTGCCATCTCAGGAGCCAAAACGAGTGCTAAAGGTAAACAATTCGCTAAAGTTCCCTCTTGTTAGCCAAAACGCGGGCTAAATGCTCTCTCAGGAGCCAAAACGCGGGCTAAAGTGCTCTCTCAGGAGCCAAAACGCGGGCTAAAGTGCTCTCTCAGGAGCCAAAACGCATCTTAAGGTGCCATCTCAGGAGCCAAAACGAGTGCTAAAGGTAAACAATTCGCTAAAGTTCCCTCTTGTTAGCCAAAACGCGGGCTAAATGCTCTCTCAGGAGCCAAAACGCGGGCTAAAGTGCTCTCTCAGGTGCCAAAACGCAGGCTAAAGTGCTCTCTCAGGAGCCAAAACGCATCTTAAGGTGCCATCTCAGGAGCCAAAATGAGTGCTAAAGGTAAACAATTCGTTAAAGTTCCTTCTTGTTAGCCAAAACGCGGGCTAAAGTGCTCTCTCAGGAGCCAAAACGCGTGCTAAGGTGCTCTCTCAGGGGCCAAAATGCATGCTAAGGTGCTCTCTCAGGAGCCAAAATGAGTGCTAAAGGTAAACAATTCGTTAAAGTTCCTTCTTGTTAGCCAAAACGCGGGCTAAAGTGCTCTCTCAGGAGCCAAAACGCGTGCTAAGGTGCTCTCTCAGGGGCCAAAATGCATGCTAAGGTGCCCTCTCGTTAGCTAAAACGCAGGCTAAAGTGCTCTCTCAGGAGCCAAAACGTGTGCTAAAGTTCCCTCTCGGGAGCCAAAACGCCACCATCAGAGGTTTTTCAGCAACATGTTGGGTGACGCCTGCATGTTCTCAAGAGACTTTGGCTGTGAATGCTTTTTACAAAAGCTTTAAAACTTTTGTTGGATTCAAAATGGTCGTTTAGCCAAGTAACATTTGCTAATTATTGCTCTTAATAACCTGTCATCAAGCTTCTGCAGGGAGGCTCGTTAAGATGGAAGAATGGCCCTAATGAACCACATGATTCAGAGAAAGTGCTTTAAAAAGCTGCAGGAAATGTCACTGAGGTCTTTTTTTAAAATGAACATCTGAAGCGTGGACAGAAAAGTGTGAAAGGTGGTGCTTCAAAGAAAAGAAAAGTAGCCGGGGAGCAGGTGAGAAGTTTTAAGGCTTGTTAGACGCAGGCAACATCCAGCGAATCCCGCTGATAATCGTTGGTGAGAGATGTCATCAGCAGTCGTTTTGATTAATCACTTTAATTAATGTTTTGTGGAGGAGATCTGGGTTGTGGTTGTGTAACCGAAGGCATTAAACAGCTGCTGGACTGTGAAATGCCAGAAGTGGCTTCCAGCTTTTGTTTAAAAACGGCCCCGAGTCGAGAGGACTTGAATATGCAACAGGATAGATTTTAGTGCACGTTGTGCCATGAAACGTGAACTCAAAGTAGTTTGGGTTGTTTTTAAAGGGACCCGCAGATGAAGATGATTTCTTTTCAGCTTATTTTCCCCCACAAACAGCTCGATATCGCTGCCGGTGCAGCTGGGAGGTTCCAGTGTAACTCTGGGCTTATTGACGTGTTTTTGTTTTTAAACTAGTTGGACAAAAGTGGATCTGCACAGAAAACAAGAAGCTGCAGGATTCCAGGTGTGGGTGGTAGAGATAAAACATCTGAGCCTCAAACCCTGAGACAAACGGATAATAACATTAATTATATCTCTGTTCGGTTAAAGTGTCCAAAAGACCACAAGTCTGTGAGAGCAGAACCATCACACAACTGAGCTGAGCTGAACTGAGCTGAGCTGAGCTGAACTGAGCTGAACTGAGCTAAGCTGAGCTAAGTTGAGCCGAGCCGAGCCGATCTGAGCTGGACTCACCTCCCGTCCCGTTTTAGTTTGGAAACGTTTTTGTTGCTGTCCTGTCAAAATGTTTCTGGATTCTGAGCAACAACAACGAAAGCTTTTGCTTTGACAGACGGACAGTTTGAATACTTTGACAGACGGACAGTTTGAATACTTTGAGGGCCGTTCAGGAGCATATTCAGAGGGATTTTAGTCATGATGAAAGGATATAGGCAGACAATCAAAGCTCGCCTTGGATCGTGTCTCCACTGTGTTCCATCCATCCGTCATCCTTTCTTTTTCCATCCTTCCTTCTTCTTCCTTCATTTATTCTTTCTTTCTTCCTTCCTTCTTTCTTCCTTCCTTCCTTTCTCCTTCCTTCCTTCCTTCTTTCCTTCTTTCTTCTTTCCTTCTTTTCTTCTTCTTTCCTTCCTTCCTTCTTTCTTCTTCCTTCTTTTCTTCTTTCCTTCTTCCTTCCTTCCTTCCTTGCCTCCTTCTTTCCTTCTTTCTTCTTTCCTTCTTTTCTTCTTCTTTCCTTCCTTCCTTCTTCCTTCTTCCTTCTTCCTTCCTTTCTCCTTCCTTCTTTCTTCTTTCTTCTTTCCTTCTTTTCTTCTTCTTTCTTTCCTTCCTTCCTTCTTTCTTCTTCCTTCTTTCCTTCTTCTTTCTTTCTTCTTCCTTCCTTCCTTCTTTCTTCTTCCTTATTTTCTTCTTTCCTTCTTTCTCCTTCCTTCTTTCTTCCTTCCTTTCTCCTTCCTTCCTTCCTTCTTTCCTTCTTTCTTCTTTCCTTCTTTTCTTCTTCTTTCCTTCCTTCCTTCTTTCTTCTTCCTTCTTTTCTTCTTTCCTTCTTTCTTCTTCCTTCTTTCTTTCTTCTTCCTTCTTTCTTTCTTCTTCCTTCCTTCCTTCTTCTTCCTTCTTTCTTCTTCCTTCTTTTCTTCTTTCCTTCTTTCCTTCCTTCCTTCTTTCTTTCCTTCCTTCCTTCTTTCCTTCCTTCCTTCTTTCCTTCCTTCCTTCCTTCCTCCCTCTTTCTCTGAGTTCTGGTCATAGAGGCAACAGCAGTTAAACCCAGATGATCCTGGACGTGTCCGACAGCAGAAGCGTGATCTTGATCTGTTTTTATTGAGCAGAGCAGGCTGAACCAAAGCGTTTCACACAGCTTTACATAGTAGATTTAGATGCTTTGGATGAGTAAATAAATAAATATGAACATATGAAGGGGTTGTCACATATATTTAAGCGACCTGCCCAGGTTTTTACATCGTGAGAGGAACCCTGCTGTTGCTGCTCTTTGTGGTCATGACAAATGTTCATCCATCGTACAGATGATCAATCCCGGAGCATTTTTCCTGCTCTGGAAGGTCTTTCTCGTGCTCCGTCCTGTACAACAAACACCTTTAGCAGCCCTGTGAATGAACATAAAGAGCTGCCCAACTCATCTGTCTATAACAACAGCATATCTTTAATGATTAATACACCAGCCATATGATAAAGTATTACTGAACCGAATTTAACTGAATTATGGTTATTGTTGTGGCTAATATTGATTTATTGGAGAGTTATATTCGGTCTTACTGACAATAGACGATCAACAGATGGGAGAAGTTCACTAAAAGCTTCTCAGATAAGTCATATACAGCATATGCCATATATATATATAATTTTAAGCATGTGATCATTCAGACAGTCTGTGGTTGTGATAATGAAGGCAGGAAAATGTGTAAAAAATCCACCGTTTAGCTTCCTGCTTTGAAATATTTGAGGGTTTAGTTGTTTTCTGTGGTGAAAAATGCACTTTGAGCACCTTTTAACCAAACTTTTCTCCAAACTGAGAGCATCCTGATCCAAGTTTTACTAAAAGCCTAAAAATCCCAGCTAATATGAACAGTTTCCTCCTCTGTCTGCCCTGTTCCACAGTGACATTGTGAACTTCTAACACAGCCTTTGTGGGTAATAACAGTGTTACTTTCAGTATGCAAATATCCTCCCGATGCAGGATGAATCCGTCCTGATCCCTGGCGCTGGCAGTCGCGCCGAAGCTACCTGTCTGACCTTCATTTGCATTTAATATTTGGATTAGAAGGAGCTGCAAGCAAGAGCAGAAAAGCTTGTTTTGATAAGCCGCCTCCTCATCAAACTCCTCTTGATGTTTACTCCTCAGATCAGTGCCGCTGACTGGGGACAAGCTGAAACAACATATGACCTCTATGAGGTTCTTTTCAAGGTTCACAAGGTACGTTAAGAGGAGAGTGCTGCTGTTTGTGCCCGTTTCAGCAGAGTCGGCTTGTCCCTTGTACTTAATAATTGAGCTTTGGTGTTACAGCTGTGGATGACAGAGGACTGCTGGCTCCAAGCGAGGCTCTACCTGGGGCTGGAGCACTCACCTGAGCAGCAGGACAGCGAGTCTCTGTGCTTCAGTATTCTGGTCGGCCACGGCCAGAGCCACACCTTCAGGGTAGAGCTGGCCACTGACCTGGCCATCTGGGAGAAGTCCTTCCAAAGAGCCGTCTTCCTGGAAGTGCAGCGGATACGAGTGAGTATTTCCACCAATGACACGGCAGGGAGATGGGCCGAGTTTCGGGGTCGGTGGTTGGATTTCTTGCCTCTCCACGTGCCCAAAGTGTCTTCTTGGCATTAAGTTGCTTCCATCTGCAGGTGAGCGCCGTATATGGAGCCATAAAAGACAAAAGTGCAGCTCATTAATCACTTTATAAAGTCTGAGTGCTTTTGTGTTTGAGAGCCAGAAGGCAGATAAATACCACCAACAGCCTGTAGAATACAAACGTGAAAAGGTCCTAAAATACAGCATCATTTGTCAGTGTGAGCTGAGAGTTATGTTGGAAATATTCCTCTGTGTCAACAAATATTAGTTGGTTTGAGCTGATCCAGGTGAAGAAAACAGATGATAGAAGCTCAATCCTCACAGAAGGTAACAAAAGCTTTTCATCTGCAGACACACTGAAGGTCATAAAGTCAAGGTTGAGTCTTTGCAGCTGAGATTTCTGATGAAAGAAAGTAGTGAATGCAGTCATCAGATTTGAATATCAAGCTAAGTGAGACGTTCATGCAGAGTAAAAGTATTGATCCTATTGCAGCCCTGTTCGCTACCTCTCATCCGCATCCACGCATTGTTTTTATGCAGAAAAACTACGTTTTTTTTGTTAAAAACCACGTTTTTATTGTTAAAAACTTGCTGCTGCAGCTCTGGACTCTCTGGACTTTCGTTGCATCTGCATCTGAGCTTTTTTCTGTGAAAACACGGCTTTCTGAAACACGTTTCTGCGCCGGTTTGGATGCTGTGGCGTCTTTCGGTCTTTTTTACATCTGCGATTATGTGTAACCGTGGCAACGAGGAAGTTGTTTAACCTGTCGGAGCAGTTCCCAAAACCCAAGTAATGCCTGGAATAAGACCTCAAATTCAAGATGAGTTGAAGAGGAGGAACAAAATGAAGAAATAAGGGGAAGTTGAAAGCCGGAGAGTTATTTCTGATTTAATTTAATATATATTCTAAATAAAAATAAAAGGTTCTGAATTTCTGGCATCATTTGAGTGTTTCTGGTCATGAGTTTTCATTCATAAAGGTGTTAAAAGGTGTTAAAAGGCCTTAAATTGAACTTAAAAGAACCCTGTAAGTAAAGTAAGTCATGAAAGCTATGCTTCTCATCCAGCCACATGCCTGAATATTTGAGGAGTCTCTTTCCTCCCGTTTTTGTCTGCACAGACTCAGATCCACGCTGTCAGAAGTTTGCGTCTTCTGTGCAGCTTCCGTATTTTTCTGCTGCTGACGCTTTCGCCTGTTCGCCGGCGGGACCGGCAGAGATGTCTTTGTTGCTCGAGGCTCTCGCTGTCGTCGGCTCCAGTTGTGATTTCCCTGTTTTTCACGATGCCGTGCTTCATGTTGAAGTCTGCCTCCTCGTCTCAGCCGACCTCAGGAGATTAAAGGGAACCTTACAGATGATCAGTTACATCATTTAAAGTGTTTAACCTTTCTGGTTCGTGCTATTTGTGAACCTCAGTAGTTTAAAGCCTTAGAATATTTAAATTCTGCCAATTTAATGCTTCATTGAGGAGTGATTTGCATGTGACACATTTGTGATTCAGCACCATTTTAATTTTTTCTATGAAGTTAATTGCATTTAAAAACTGAAAGGCTCAGTTTTTATTGTTAGTTAAAATGCGTTTAGCACAAGGAACCTAAAGAATTAGTCCTCACATCAATGAGCCATTAAATTGCCTCTTAAGCAAAATATGTTTGAAGTTTAAAGCTCTCGTGTCCATCAAGAGGCTCAAAGACGAACGCTTAGTGGGTAAAATTAAGTGGAAGAGTCTCGTTTCTTTAGGCCTGCACCTGATTTATGACGCAATGCCTGCAGTCCACATTTCTTATCATTTATTATTATCTAAAGCTGAATCATCAGCCTTTAATTCAGGGAGAATGTTAACATCAGTGCAAACGTAGCAGCAAATCCTGCAAAGTCAACAGCCCGCGGTATTAAATATTAAATCACAGCGTTATTAGCCCAAGAGAAGCAAGAAATCATTAGCATGTTCCACTGGAAATGACGAAAGTCGGGTATCAAACTCCAGCAGACAGCACAGCTGTATGCAGATTAGGGTTCTGCAGCTGTTACAGCGACAGATTTTAAGCAATAACAAATGTTATTGAGGTGGTGGCAGGTGGTTTTATATGTTTTATGTGGTTTTATATGCTCCGATTGGGTGAAAATGAGGATAAACAGTTTATTTTTTACCTATAAGTTGAGTCGGTGTTAAATTGGGGTCGTTTGTAGGATGTAGAGGACGAGGTAAAGAAGGTTAAAGCCTGCAGTGAGACTGGAAGCCTGAGTTTGATGCTCACTGCAGGGAACAGGAGAAGAAACGCTCAAACTTTTCTTAAGCTGTAAAGTTAGACTTGGTGAATGAAGCCTGTGACATCTGCTGTTCAGCTAACCAACAATCGTTTTTAAAATTGGATCCGTGTGAAGTGACAACAATGTAGGAAACAAACAGAAATGAGGCCTTTTGTTGGAATGAAGACCTGTAAATTATAACCAGCAGAATGTCACAGAGGGGAGCCGGTGTTTGGTTTGTCCCTTCCAGGCTTCTGTAGAGCCACAGCAGACTGTAAAGGGGATTCATGTGTGTGTTTCTGCCTTTATCATGGTGTGGAGGCGCAACAAGGGACACGACGCAGCACTCAGCCTGGTTTGTTTGGCAGAGTCGAGCTGCTAAACTTTAGCATTCGCCCAAAAACATGAATGGAAATGGTTTGATATTACAAAGGGATCCAGGCCAATAAAGGTCAAATATTCTGCTCTTTTTTGATGAGTCGGGCTTTTGGTTTCGGTTAGAAATGAGCGTTTTAGGTGATTTTTGGGGTTGGCTAATAAAGCCAATTAAAGCCTTTTAGTGGTGACGTCATCATGAAACGAAGATTAATCACCAAAGTGCTTATTTGGTGCGTCTTTTTGCTCCTGAAGCTGAACATTTTTGAGACGGTTTCGTAAGTCACGCTGGTGGAACCGTGGTAAACTATCTTCATCCCGCATAACGTGCATTGGACTTTGTGCTTTGCTTCGTTTTGTTGCCGTTGACAACATCTGCTCCGGTCTGTTGCCTCCACTAAAGGTGCAGCTATGTGCGCCGCTCTGATCCCTAATTTAAGCACAGAGGCTTTTCTCAGTCCTGTCTTCACAGTCCGATTGAAAGGGTGTAAGAGTGAGGAGAGGACCGGTGTTATGGAGGACCTTATCCACAATCCAGCTCTCTATACAGATAGTTACTGTATTGATCCTGGAGGGAAACAGTTTAGCATGTAGCTGTAAGTTAGCAGTTAGCTGTAAGTTAGCAGCAGATGCTAACCAACAATGCTTTCTCATCCACAGTAATGGACCAAGCCGGAGATGTGCACAGCGTAACTCGTAGTAATGCATGTGAACCGTTAATTACTGCGTTTAAACATTTTGGATATATTTACCTCATTAAACAGTTGTACCTGGAGACCTCCATCTTTATCAGAAACATGCTGATAATGTAACGCTAACACACCGAGAGTGAGGAGAGGACCGGAGTTGTGTTGGAAACACCTTAAACACAGCTGCAGGTTGTCTGAGTTACAGAACGGAACCGTTCAGCTAGAAAGCTTCAGCTAACAAAGTAATGTGGGAACAATAATGTTCATCTTTCAGAAAGGAACAGCAGGAACTCCTTAGAAGTTGGTGTACGTCATCTTCATTAGCTAAGCTGTTAGCGTTAGCTGCTGCTAAAGGAGGAAATAAATCAGTAAATAAACCATGAGGAGTTATTTCTCAGATGCTTCCATTTCCCTGCTCTGAAGTTCAGGCTCTGAGAGTTGGAACTGATCCTCTTTGTGGCTCAGTTCCTTCAGTCCAGCGTTGAACTGGACCAAGTTGTTAAAACGGTGGGATAAAGCTAACTCTTTAGCTAACTCTGCTGGAACATTAGCCTCAGATA